>NC_136067.1:851129397-851729397 GCF_964261635.1 Lissotriton helveticus
GGAAGACAGGCGACTTGAAGGGGCGATCTAGATGGAGTAAACTCTGGGTGTTGAACCTACTAGAGGGGGTGAGGGGATCGTCCCTAGTCAACGATATAGAAGCTTGGCTCAAGTTGTTTACACCAGCCTCAGAACTGACCACCTTTTTTTCTGTCGAAAGGGTGCACCGAGTGATGGCGAGACGGCCATCCCCTGGGCTCCCCCGCACTACCACTGCTGGTCAAACTTCTACACTTCCGGGACAGAGGCGCAAAATTGCGGCCTGCAAGAAGCAACAGCCGTATCACAGTGGAAGACAAGCATGTGATGCTTTTCCTTGATTATTCAAGGGCAGTACAGCGCCAAAGATCATCTTTCCTGGAAGTATAACAACTACTCCGTCAAGAAGGTGTACAATACTCGTTATTATTCCCAGCCCGCCTCAAAATAATACTCAGAGACCAAAACATTTTTCACTGACCCAAAAGAAGCTATGAACTGGGTGGAACTGCATCTGCAGGTCACCCGTGCCTCAGCGACAAAATCGGAAAGCTCAAGCACACGCACACTGGAACAAACACAGGCGTGGAAAGGACACCTAACAGCGCACTGGATTCCAACAACATAGAAACATTATGAACTTTCCAGATCTGGAACAAATAATAGCGGGACAACCGAAGGCTCTCCAGGTGGCTGCAGAATTGGGAGCGAGATCAATGGTTTCCGATTAGGATGAAGGCCCACACATCTTCACGCCCGAGGAAGACCCCATACACTCGAGCACCTCAAGTGCAAAGTCAGTAAACTCCCCCTTAGTCACCCCACAAACAGCAGACGCACTTATCTGAAGAACGTAGGTAAGCGTCCTCAGTCTCTTCGCACACCACCGGCCACTATGGCACCTCAATAGTTCCGGACGATCTATCTCACTTATGCCACAGAGCAAAGTTACCTCTAATTGGGACTACACCGACACCTTTGCTAGTTAACTGGAATTTGCACTATACGGGCCCCGGAGTTACGTGCTAGCCACCTCGTCATAACAGGTTAGAGCGTTCACACCAGAACACGTTTGGATGTGCTGCCTTTTGCAGCAGACCTCCAGCATTGGGTCTTATCCACGTTACAGTTTTATAGTTCCTCCCACCCTATTCTACCCCAATATCTATCCACACATAATGGGCAGTCACAAAGAACAACCTTCATAGGCCAATCACTGGGAACGGGCTCTCCCCACTCGGCGACTCCAACTGCTTTTCCACCCCTCAACTCGAATAACATCTCTCTTGGCATCCGCAACAGACATTAAATTCCTCATGCAAAAAGTTTGAGGGATACACAAGGCACGGAAACACTATGCAATATAAGCATATATCAAGCGTCAGCAGGCACATATCGCACTACTCCAGATGTACCTCACCATAGGGAAACTAGACAGACTCAAAAATACGTTGGCGGAGGACCTTCTGTGCCACTTCACTACTTGGTATGGCTCAGACCAGGGATCGCCTTCCAGAAAACTTGCAGGGCGGTAGACCCGGAGGGACGATATGCTCTGCTAGAGGGGCTATTAGATTGCCAGCAGATACCAATAGAAAGCACATATGCACCTAACACTGAACAGAACAAATTCTGGGAGACCCTGTTGAGTGTTCTCGCCCAATTCACAACCTCACCTTGGGTCCTCGGAGGGGACTACAACTGCACATTGGACATCTCCTTGGATAGGTCCCATCCCCCCACTCTTACCCCCCCCCCCCCACACATGCACAGACAGCACACTTCCATGCATGGACGAACCAATGGTCACTGCTGGATGCCTGGAGACATCTAACCCAACAACCAGGCTCTAATCCTTTCACTCGATTTAAGAGTCCCACTTGACCGGTTTCTATGCTCCCCAGCACTCATTCCCATAATCCAAAAAGCGGATTACTTAGGCCGGGTGCTATCAGATCATGATGCGCATGACCTGACCCTTAGATGGCAACCCCCCCACCCCCCACTTACCACAGATCCCAACTTGGCGACTGCCCAGAGATTGCCTTGAGGACCCGGTATCTAGACATGAGCAAAAATAAAAGCATTCAAAATTACTTTGCGGAAAACGCACACACAGTCTCCTCTAGAATACTAGAATGGGATGCCTTTAACGTATTCATGAGGGTGGCTTGCATACGACAAATCACGGGAGTGTGGGCAACACTGGAACGCACCATACGAGCGACGGAAAAAACACTAGCAGACATGATGAAAGGCGCAGATGCAAATACAATATCCCCAGTGCAACTGGCGGAAGCCAAGACAGCATTCGCGGAGGCCATCGCGGACCTACGTAGATACAGCGAGGATACATATGAAGGTTGATAGAGCAGTAGCACGCTTTGGCAAGGTTAATCTGACAAGAAACAGATACACAACCAATCACTAGATTAACCAACTCCACAGGATCCACTATATACACACAAGCAGAGATCCTGCAGACCTTTCACGAATATTACACTGACATATACAGAGCTCTGACAGTCAACAACTTGGAAGAAATAGACAAATTCCTTAACCCCCTTACCATGCCAAAGCTCACCCCACCAAACAGTCTCCCTGGACAAGCAGATCACAGTGATAGACATCAAGAATGTGATCCAAATTATTGCACAAAAAAAGCCCCATGTCATGACGGTCTACCACTAGAATACTACAGCACATTCTCCCCACAGCTAGCCCCAAAGCTAGAAACTGTATGTATAACAGCACTGAAAGCAGGAGAACTCCCAAGCTCAATGCTCCGCAAATCCATAATAGTATCATTCCTAAAGTCAGTCTGTGACCCCCTGCTACAAGCGTCCTACAGGCCCATCACATTATTATCAACAGACTGCAAGATCCTAGGTATGATCCTAGCGGACCGCTACACAGGGATGCTCCCCAATCTGATACACCCCGATTAATGCAGGTTTGTACCTAGAAGAAACACCTCACAAAATATCTGCAGACTGTTCCACGTCCAAGACAAAACAAAAAAACATTTCCCCAACGCCACATCTTAATCTTAGATCTTGAGAAAGAATTCAACACCCTGACATGGCCATATCTCCTCGCAGTCCTTCAGCAGGTTGGAATAAGTCCCAAGCTCATGGCATACACAAAACTATTATACACAATACCTATGTGTCGGGTCCGCATGGGTTGTCTCATATCCGCTCCCTTTCAGGTGGCATGGAGCACATGCCAGGGCTGCCCACGGTCCCCATCCTTTTTGCCATTGCGATAGAGCGTTGGCAATCCATCTCCGAGAGGAGGGAAAGAACTGGGGTATCCCCCTAGCCATTACTACACACCGCGTATTGTTATACGCCGATGACCTACTAATATATATATATATATATATATATATATATATACACAGGATATCACAATGAATCTCACTCCCCTGTGGACCACACTGGACGACTTTGCGCAAATAGCTGGACTGAAAGTCAACTAGGCGAAATACACTCTTTAGCCCAGACCTACCCCCACAAGAGATCTGTATGGGTTCAGTCCGAATTGCCTGGAGCGAGGGAACCACACAAAACTTGGGAATCAGACTCTATCATACCACTGAGCACCCATACGAGGCAAACCTCCATGGAGCGCTGATAAGCCTGCGCGCCCAAGTAAACTTCTGGCGAACCTTACCACCAGCTCCAATAGGAAGAATAGCCCTGGCAAAGATGGTAATGGTGCCCCGCCTCCTCTTTCACTTTACGACCATACCAGTCGTACTCCTTCCGAGAACTCAACTCTCTATTGGTCTCCCTAATATGGAGCTCAGAGCGCCGGAAGGTAGCCTTACAAACACTACAACTACCAGTGGACCGGAGGGGACTTGGCGCACCATCCGTCGAAGCATACTTCCTTGCAGCACAACTCTAATGGCTATCATGTTGGACAGCAGGACACCATCTGGAGGAGATGGGTACAGACGCAGGATTCCTGACAATACACCACCCACTCCTACCTGGCACCCAACCAGACCCGGCCCACCCCATTGAAGAGACGATTGCCAGATCATGTATGTTACGTTATCACCAACTATCCAGCAACACACCACTATATTCCATGTTATTGCCTCTGGCAGGCTTGCCCGAGGCCGCAGTCATTACACCACCGGAATCAGGCAGACATAGACAGAACTCTCCCTATTGGAGATGGAGTCCCTATTTGCAGACGGGCAGCTCCTGGCATTTGACCACTTGACAGAGGATACCGGACTACCACAAGGCATTTACTCTTACATATGCGACTGATGTCGGATTGCAAACAAACTTGGTATCTATCTAGGGGGAACCCGCAATGCACCCAGTTCTCCATGCTATCTTATCATGGGCACCTCTTCACATGGATCGACAAAGCTATCTGAGAACTCACCAACAAACCACTCGCACATCTCATGCTGAAATGGGAGGAGGAATTCGGGCGCACACTGCACGACAAAGAGTGGCAAGCATCCTTAGAGCACCCCAAAAAGGTATCGCGTAACCTGTACCAGTGCTTTAAAAACATACAATTCAATATATTACATTGAGCATATTTAACACCAGCGAAACTCCCAACGCTTCTACCCACTACACAATTTCTATGCCCACGATGCCAGCTCCCTGACACAACATTCCAACACGTGTTTTGGAATTGCCCCACACTGCTGCCCTATTGGGACGCAGTACACAATACAAGAAACCACTGGACTTATGGACATGGACACATGGGAGGCTAGAGCGCCAGGGATATCCCAATGCAGAAAAGATTGTAAAATAGATAGACGATTTACATTGTTGGCCCTCCTCTTAGCAAAACGATGCATAGCAATGCATTGGTGAGCACCCGTAGGACCCCTGCTGGCGGCATGGAAATGGGCAGTAATAAAATGGGGCACAGCAGAATAAGATGTGCTTTGACAGGAGGAGATACGTGGTATATAACGTCGCTATATCTCCATGGAGTGGACAACGGTCTTCCAAAGTTTCTGACAACAGGAGACACTCACCCACGGAACCACCTGGCACAAACAAGACAACGGGCCCGAACCCAGTGACCATAAATAATAACGAGCCCCCCACCCGCTACTCTCCCACAAACCCAGCCACACAAACTCGAAGAGAGTCCCCATGACAATGCACACTTAATCAACATTATAAAAAAAAACAACAGATGCCCCGCACATCAGCCAATATGGATACACGCACACATGCCCACCCAATATCCCCACCCCCAACTACTTTGCCTCAATTAAATCCCTGGTTGAATAAGAATGCCCACACGTTCCACTCATCGCAGACTGGGCCGTTACTGAAGCCCTATAAATGAGGGCGATGTATCACTACGGCTCTGCTCAAACAGTACGCCATTCAGCATACACAAACGCGCCCACAACCCTATATGGACACCTATAGGAATGAAGAAGTGACCTATTTCGTAAAACATGCAAATGATGTTGAATGTACATGTGGAAAATAGAAAATCCAATAAAAAGGTTTAAACAATCAAGTGCAACACAGGGTCTGTGTACTGAAAAAAAACTTTATCTGGTTCTCAGGAATGTGTGCTCAGACCAGGTAGTTCAATCCAGATGATCCTTCTCAAGCTGAAGAAAGTTTATAACAGGTAATAGGCACTTAAGTTGACCAAGAACTTGAACCATACCCAAACAGATTAAGGATCAAATCAGAGGGGCGTGGCCTGAGGCACCGGACCCCCTCCATCATCCGCCCGCTTTCAGCTGCCATCGGCTTCCCACGTTACCGGGAGCTGTTTCCTCGTCCTGCCTGCATCGTCCTAGTCCTCTTTGAAGGCTGCCCGGTGACCAGACTGTCCGCGCTGACCACCTCCTTCGGGCGGCCCTGCTGTCTCAAGATGGCGGCCCCCTCGCCGTCTTGTCCTTGAGCCTGCAATCCCAGCCTAGACGATCTGGAATTCTCTCTCCCCGCCCTATCTGCCTGCGACCCACCTGGCGGTGTCAGATTCCACCGTCGGCTGCTTGCTTCGCCTCGGAGTCCGGTGTTGCGGTGCGGGCTCCGCTCCAGTGCCTGCTGGACTGACGGAGGCAGAGAGCGGCCCGGGGCGCAGTGGAGGCGCCCTGGAGTGCTGAGGGGCGCCCTTGACCCTCCGGAGGTTGAGAGGACCGTGAAGGGTAGCCGGCTGGCCTTCGGAGCAACGGTGTGTGAGGAGAGGCCCCCATGAGCTGCACCTTGTCTGGAAGAGACATGTCCGGGGACTGTCGAACCAGGCCGCGCTGCAGGGCCGGCCCTGCCCGCGGGCGAAAGTGCGGTGAGTGGCGGTGGAGCCTAGGCGGAGCGGCTGGCCTGATTGGAGGTGAGAGTGCCCGGCGCCGGCCCGACATGGTGGCAGAGAGAGGGCCTTCGCCTGGGTGAAGCCTAAACTGTTCCTCTGGGGATGTGTGGGGGGCCCGGGGCCCAGCTCAGTGTCGCCTCCCCCCGGGACCTGACGCTAGATTACCGGAGTCGCGCAGGCGCCTTCCCCCCCGGTGTGGGCTGAGAGACTGGGCTCCACGGTGGCACCTTGACGGGTGGACTGCCCCTCAGGGCCGGTGCCGACTGCAGCCGAAACCCTGCGCGCCTCGCTCCAGACCTGCGTGGGACTCCCTCCGAAGGCCTTAATTCCCCTTCTGCCCGCGGCTGCTTTTTGCGCCCTCCGCCATCATGGGGAGGCAGCGCGGGGATGCATGGTGCCGCTGAATCCATTGGGTGAGCGGAGCAGCTGGCCGAGGACCGTCCTGCAATCCCGGGGGGGGGGGGACTGCGCAGTGTGGAGCCTCCAATGACTGCACCTGCGCGGGAGATACTGGGTGCCCCGTCTTCCAAGGCCCTGAAGGTTCTCCGACCAGCCCCGGGCTTGACACGGAGGGCCTGCTTCTCCCCAATATCTGCGGGCTGAGGGGTGCGCTGTGGTTTGGTGCAGGGGCACGTCGGCCACCGTGTCGGGTGGCGCTTACGCACCCGGCCCCCCCTTCTCCCCCTGAACATCTGAGGCCTTGCTGCCAGGGCCTGCTGGGGGGGCCAGGAGGTCTTGGGGTCCCGGGGCTGCCTGGGGGAACACCACTGCCGTCGGAGGCTGGGCCCTCCTGGAGAGCGGTCTCCACCCTTCAAAGTCGGTGAGTGGGAGAGGGATCGGCCACTACAAAGGGTGGCGGGGGCTGTGGCTGTGGCCGAGGTGCTGGTGCGCCCCCCCCTCTGGCCTCCCCAAGCAGAATCTTCGGGGGGCATGGGCCGAACCCGCACCACCCAGACCCCCCTCCCCCAAACCCAAACAACAATGGACCAATTTACCAAGTCGGACCGAGACCTGGGTGGCGGGTCCCCGACTGCGCCTGGGCCCGCTGAGGGAGATCTCTCCCCCATCCTGCAGGCGATAAGTATGTCACAAGCCTCAGTGGAGAGCAAGATCGGAGAGGTGAGGGTGGACGTGGCCCTAATTCGACAGGACCTTCGTAATGCCACGGCGCGTATCACGGAAACGGAGTCTCGTATCTCAACGGTAGAGGACGACGTGGGCGCTCTCAAGTCCCAGGTGGCCCGCCTTCAGACACAGACCTCGGATTTGCACCACAGGGCCAAAGATGCTGAAAATAGGGCACGAAGAAATAACCTGCGCCTCCTGGGCTTTCCGGAGGGAGTGGAGAAAGGACACACCGATACCTTCATTGAGGCCTGGGTCCGTTCCTGGATGCCCAAAGAGAAACTCTCCCCCTGGTTCGCGGTGGAGCGGGCCCACCACTCTCTCGCTCCCAAACCCCCTCCCGGTGCTCCCGCTCGTCCCATCATCCTTCGAATCTTCGACTTCCGGGACAGGGACGCAATTCTGGGGGCGGCCAGGGAACTGGGACCGTTACACTTCCAGAATTCCAGAATTATGGTCTTTCTGGATTACTCCAGAGAGGTGCAGACCCAGCGCCGGTCCTACGACGAGGTATAGCAAAAACTCAGGGCTATGGGACTCTGCTATGGCCTAATTTTCCCCACGCGTCTTAAGGTGATCTTCCAGGATAAGACATTCTTCTTCGACACCCCCAGGCAGCATGGACCTGGCTTACGGAGGAGCGTCCCCTCCTGCCTGGTGCGCCCAAGGCCCAGAGGCGCCGGACTAGGTCTCGAAGGTGGGGAGGCCGTCGTGGTGGGGGTTCCCACACACCGAGGGCGCACTCCTGGCGGTCCCCAACTCAACCCACGAGCCAAAGAGCCTCTTCCCCCACCTCTTTGATCGACATGGGGAGTGCCCCCGGGTCAGAGGTGAATCTGCGAAAGGCCATGTCAGACTCGGACCTGTCTGGGAGCCCTGTGATCCGTGGCTCTGGTGGTGAGGAGGGGGTGTAACCAGCGCTGCAGACTGTGTATCCTGCATTTCACTTGTCAAGACTTTTCACAACGGGTTTGCTCCTGACCCTATGTACGAGGTCCTACTCAGCTCCACTGGGTGGCCCGTTTGTCATATCTTAAAGGATACTCTTGATTAACTGCACGGGAACAGAGATGCTGGCTTCCGAATCCACCTAAGGCAATGATTTGGAACTCAACAAGTATACGCAAGACTCCCAACCATTACCCCTGGGGGAAGGGGAATTGGATAAAATAATAAACAACAAGAAGAGATCCTCTTGGGTGGCTTCACCTGGATGTCCGACCTGCAGACCTTCTATGGGTTGGAAACCTGTAGGGGAAGATATTACAACTCCTTAGCTCTGTACCTCTGACTTCCTTTCTACTCTTTCCTAAGACTCTCCTTGATTCTCACCTACCAATTTTGTCAAGAGTCTTGCCCTCTCTTCTTTTAGGTTAAGGCTTCGGCTATCTGCTGAGAACTTCTTTAATATTTTCTTTCTGTAAATTCACAAAGACACTTATGTTAACCTGACCCTCCGTAGCTTGCCTCTTCCTTTGTATTACTCTCTCTCTACTTACTTACTATGAATTCTCTTGTTCTGTTGTCTGTATGCCTTTTCCTATCTTCGTGTGTGGTGTCTTGTCAACTGTAATACATTAGCGTAATTATTACACAGTAAATTCTCTACTCTACTTCTACTCTATAATCTTCTTTGTGTTGTACCCTCACTTACTTATTCTCTCTTTCTTTCTTATTAGTCCTGTGGGTTCTATCTTCTAGGTGTCGATATGCACAGCTCCAGATTCTGGCTTGTTATTATGCGATATCCCAACTAATATATGGTAAGTATCATTTCAGTCTTTACTTCGTGTTATTTACACAAGCCTAAAGATTATTTCACTAATCTCTGGACTTCTTTCTTCTCGACAGGAGTTCCTGCGCTGCAGAGACTTCGTCAATGAATGCCTTTTCCTGACTCGTTCTTGTGCTGACAAAAGGCGCTGAGGCTCACGACCTTTTTTCTCCTCAGGGCACTCCTTAACTCTGTTGCGAAGTATTTTATCCTACCTCAGGATGACTACTGGTCTTTTAAGTTTACTAAACGGGGAAATGGGAATGGGCTTTCGTTTCACAACTGAAACGAATTCGGGAGATGGGAAACTAGGAAACTAAGAACAGAAAACGGTTTCTAAACACTGGCTTTTACTCCGTCGCTCAATATTCCGGTTCTATGATTCAAAACTCTTTCAGACTCTGACCGCGCTTCTTCTTCAGGGAACGCCGTCGGCGAAGTGCGTAGTTTCGAGTCTTCACGCGCTTCACCTAAGCTCGGCTAATTGGAACCTTAAACACTAGACTGCTGACCGAGGGGCGACCCAGCGGCCATCTTGAGGTTCCATCTCTTAAACATCGTGGACCAGGAATTTGTCTTTTGCTCTGACTTAGTCCAATGATTTTGCTCACGGATGGTTGTAGCGACTAGTGGATTTTGGATCCTGACAGTACCCACCAACAAGGTAGAATCTTTCCCCCTTGGTTTTGTGGGGAAGCGTAGATGAAATGACTTAACCAGTCTGGGAGCATGAACATCTCCTTCACTTTCCCAAGACCGCTCTTCTGGACCGTAACCCTTCCAGTCTACAAGATAAAACAGTTTTCCTTTCACGCTTTTTGAATCCAAAATTTCCTTGACTTCGTACTCAGTTCCTGTCTCTAACTTGATAGGCTTTGGTGGTATGGTTTTCCGCAAGTTGCATTGAGCCTTCTTCAACAAAGAAACATGGAAAACTGGATGTATCTTAAGTCTCAACGGTAAGGCTAGCCTGTAGGATACTTGATTTATCTGCTTCTCCACTGGGTAAGGACCAATAAATCTAGGCTGGAACTTTCGGTTTCCTTTCAACCTTAAATTCTTGGTACTTTACCATACCTTGGCTCCTATCTCTAGCTTTGGACCCTCTCGCCTCTTTTTGTCTGCATAACCCTTATACTTCTCTTTTGCTCTTTGGAGACTTATGATGGCCTCTTGATGAATCTGTTCTAAATGTGACACCATATCCTGAACTGCTGGGACGGATAAGTCTACCCGTCTAAGGGTTGAATTTGGATGCCTCCCATAATTCATATAGAAAGGAGAGAAACCTGTGGACATATTTTTGGCATTATTGTGGGCAAACTCTGCTGCCCACAAGTTATCCACCCAGTCCCCCTCCTGCTTCAGAAGAAACAATTGTAGGTACTGTTCCAATTCCTAGTTCACTCGTTCAGTTTGACCATCAGTCTCGGGATGATAGCTAGTGGAGTACCTTACTTCTGTTCCTAAACCCTCCATAAAAGACTTCCTAAAATGGGAAATGAATTGTGTCCCTCTATCTGAGATCACTATCTTGGGTATACCATGTATTTTACAATGTCTGTACTAAAATGTAAAGCTAGCTGTTTAGCAGATGGAACCCCCTTTAGTGCTGTGAAATGGGCCATTTTAGAGAAGGAATCTACCACTACTAGTATCGTGTCATAGCCTTTACTAAGGGGTAACTCCGTGATAAGGTCCAAAGTTACAGTGTGCCAAGGGTAAGGTGGTGTAGGCAAAGGTTGAAGTAAACCTTTAGGGGCCTGCCGTTCAGATTTTCAACACTACACGCCAACGCGATGTTTGAGGTCTGCCAATCAAAACCTTTTAGTTGTCCCTAGATTTAGATTAGCCACTGAGGGAGGGAAGTCCCTCTTCGTGCTGGGTTCAAAAGCCTGGAATAAACTGCCAGCTCAGCTCCGTTGTATAGTCAAGGAGGTTGACTTCAGAAGATCATTGAAAACATGGATCTTTTCGCTCTCTGACGCAGCCTGCAGAGCTTTGGTGTAATAATTGTACAGTGTGTCACTGCCTTCTGTCTACCAATTCATCTCCATCAGGGTTGGGTGTGGAGCGCCAAGATGCTCCTCGGAGCGATAGCCGCGCTATAAAAATGTGTGCTTACATTACATTACATTACATACCTCGCAAGTCTTGACGTAATTGTCTATGTCCTTGTTCATCTCTGGCCACCAGTAATGACGCTTAATTAATTCTTTGGTTTGGGCCTCTCCTTTATGTCCAGCCAACTTTGCATCATGATTTTCTTGAATGACCTGTAACTGGAGCTCTTTCGAAGGAATATACAAGCTTTCATGAAAGTAAGGGAGTTGACCAACTATTCTCCTTCCTTCTTCTTCTTTTGCCCAGGCTTCCATCTCTTTTGGCGTCATTCTCTCCGAAATTCTGTTTTCTAAACCTATGGAGGTGGTAACACCAATAATTTTCTCGTTAGGTATGATGGTCTGATTCTCTATGGGCGTTTTTTGATTCTCTGTGCCAATCCTGGACAAGGCATCTGCCTTTCCGTTTTGTGCTCCTGGTCGGAAAGTAATTATGAAATCATAGTCGGCAAAATAGAGTGACCATCTCAACTGCCGCGGAGTCAAGGTCCGAGCCGTCTTCAGGAATTTTAGATTGCGATGGTCTGTAAAGACTGTCACTTGGTGCCGAGCCCCCATGAGATAATGTCTCCACTCCTTAAAGGAGTCCTTGATCGCCAACAACTCCTTTTCTGTGATTGTGTAGTTACACTCCGCAGGAGATAATTTTCTTGATCTGTAGGCCACCGGGTGCAATTGCCCAGTTACCTTATTGCGCTGAGACAGGACTCCCCCAACTGCTTGGTCTGAAGCATCAGTTTCTACATAGAAAGGTTCATTTGGATCCGCATGCTGAAGAATTGGGGCTGTAGTGAAATCCTTCTTTAGAGAATTGAAAGCCTCTTCCGCTTCCTTGGTCCAAGCGAATTGAATACCCTTCTTCAACAACTTAGTAAGTGGCAAAATCTTATGAGAAAATTCGCCGATGAACCTGCGATAAAAGTTTGCAAACCCAATGAAACTTTGGACCTCTTTAACACTGGCGGGAGACTTCCACTGCTCGACCGCTTCAATCTTTCGTTGGTCCATAAGTATTCCATGTGGTGAAATAACAAAACCCAAAAATTCTACTTGTGTCATGTTAAAGGCACACTTTTCCAATTTTACAAATAGTCGATTTTCCTTCAATTTTTTCAAAACCCCCTTGACCTGTTCCGTGTGACTTTCTTGATCTGCTGAGTAGATTAAAATATCGTCAATGTATACGATGGCGCATTGGTCGATGAATTCCTTCAGCACATCGTTAATAAAATGTTGAAATGCCGCCGGGGCATTACAGAGTCCATAGGGCATGACTTGGTATTCGAACAACCCAAAACGAGTTCTGAAAGCCGTCTTCCACTCGTCGCCCTCTCTCATCCTGACCAAGTGATAGGCCCCTCTCAGATCAAGCTTTGTATATACTTGCGCTCCTTTCACTTGATCCAATAACACCGATATTAGGGGTAGCGGATACCTGTTCTTCTTGGTGATCCTATTGATGGCTCTGTAATCAATACAGGTTCTCAAGTCTCCTTCTTTCTTCGGCACGAAGAACAGGGGCGAAGATACTGGAGATTGGGATGGTCGAATGAAACCGTTGGCTAGATATTTATCTAGATACTCCTTGAGGTGACAATTCTCTTTTTCCGTCAAGGCGTATACTCGACTGCAGGGCAAGTTGGATCCCGGTTCAATCTCGATCTTGCAGTCATAGTCCCTGTGTGGAGGTAACTGTTCTGCTTCTATTTCATTGAACACCTCATGGAACTCCAAGTATTCTTCCGGAATTTCTTGGGCGTTTATTACACATATCGATCCTTCCAGTTGACATAGGGAATGAGACGGACTGACCTCGATCTCTAATCCCCTTCCATTGTGTTCAAAACAGTTCTCCATGCAATATTTCGAATTCATCTGAATTGTTCTGTTGCTCCAATCGATGGTGGGATTGTGCTACGTAAGCCAAGGAAGGCCCAAGATTAACTCAAACTGGGGAGCATCTATCAAGTTGAATTGAATCTTTTCCTCATGACCACTATTGGAGGCTAAATGGATTACTTCAGTATGGCTGATTATTGGACCTGTGGATAAATTAGTTCCATCCACCGCCCTTACTGGTTCGCTTTTACTCTTCATAATTGCCTGGATTTCCACCTTACGCGCAAATCTCAAATCGCAGAAGTTTCCTGTTGCGCCAGAGTCTATCATTACTGACACCCCTGATAGGGTTATGTGTCTAAATTTCACTTCCTTCGATAAATTTAGGTGAGGAGCTGCTGACTGCAGGGTATTTGCCACTCGATGTCCTTCTGGAGCCTTTTCTTGAATCGCATCTACCTGTTCGACCCCTTCAACAGATAGTGCAACTAGTTTTCCTTCGGCTTGTAGCTGGTTTTGGGTTTCGGTTTTGGGTTTCTTCTGGCAATTCCTGACAAAGTGGCCCCCAGCTCCACAATACAAGCATACATTTCCTGTCCTTCTTTTCTCCTTCTCTTCCTTTGACAGAGGGCCACGGATTGTTCCAATTTGCATAGGTTCTATTCCAGAGGAACCTTCATTACTTCAACTGTTTTCAGATCGAGCCCGATCAATTCTTGGAACCGACGGTCGGAAGTCTCTCCTTTTCTCGCCCTTCCGCTCCCCTTGCCGAAAATCTATCTCTAGTACTAAATCCACTAACGCAGATATATCAGTGGGTCTATTCAGGACTCCGGCCAAGGCGTCTTTTAGTTCGTCTCTTAGACCGCGGTAGAACACTGCTGCTCGCTTACTCTCGGGCCAATTTGTTTCTACAACTAGCTTATTGAATTGAGCCAGGTAACCCACCAGATCTCGATTTCCTTGTTTCAAATCTAGCAGCTCGTTGTCCACAACCTGTGATATTCTTCTTCTGTCAAATATTCGTAAAAACTCATCTTTGAATTCATCATAGTTCCTTAAGATTGGATCATTTCTAGTTATTAATGGCATTGACCAGGCCGCCGCATCCCCGCTCAGATAGGATAATGCGAAGGCGACTTTGGATTGTGCGTCAGGGAAAATTGAAGGGCGGCACATGTAATGTAACGAACATTGGGTTATAAAAATCTGCGCCTTCTGCGGATCCCCACTAAATTGCTCTGGGGCTGCCAGGGGTATTACTGGGGATAAGGAATGAATAACTTGGGTGGTCATCCTATTTGTACTATCTGACAAGGGATTCTGAGTTTCCAATCCTGTACCCAAGGGCTGCCTAAGTCTGTGTGCTAACTCCGCTGTCTCCTTTCTGGCATTCACAATCTCCAATTTGAGATCTTGGTTCTCCTCTCTGACTGCACTTAACTCCTTCTGTATTGTGTCTAAGATTACTCCCAAACCCTGCAGGTTTATCCCTTCTGCCATCTCTGCTCAGGTGCAAGGTGCAACTTGGGCACTTCACTCTGTCAGATCTTAAAGGATACTCTTGATTAACTGCACGGGAACAGAGATGCTGGCTTCCGAATCCACCTAAGGCAATGATTTGGAACTCAGCATGTATACGCAAGACTCCCAACCATTACCCCTGGGGAAGGGGAATTGGATAAAATAATAAACAACAAGAAGAGATCCTCTTGGGTGGCTTCACCTGGATGTCCGACCTGCAGACCTTCTATGGGTTGGAAACCTGTAGGGGAAGATATTACAACTCCTTCGCTCTGTACCTCTGACTTCCTTTCTACTCTTTCCTAAGACTCTCCTTGATTCTCACCTACCAATTTTGTCAAGAGTCTTGCCCTCTCTTCTTTTAGGTTAAGGCTTCGGCTATCTGCTGAGAACTTCTTTAATATTTTCTTTCTGTAAATTCACAAAGACACTTATGTTAACCTGACCCTCCGTAGCTTGCCTCTTCCTTTGTATTACCCTCTCTCTACTTACTTACTATGAATTCTCTTGTTCTGTTGTCTGTATGGCTTTTCCTATCTTCGTGTGTGGTGTCTTGTCAACTGTAATACATTAGCGTAATTATTACACAGGAAATTCTCTACTCTACTTCTACTCTATAATCTTCTTTGTGTTGTACCCTCACTTACTTATTCTCTCTTTCTTTCTTATTAGTCCTGTGGGTTCTATCTTCTAGGTGTCGATATGCACAGCTCCAGATTCTGGCTTGTTATTATGCGATATCCCAACTAATATATGGTAAGTATCATTTCAGTCTTTACTTCGTGTTATTTACACAAGCCTAAAGATTATTTCACTTATCTCTGGACTTCTTTCTTCTCAACAGGAGTTCCTGCGCTGCAGAGACTTCGTCAATGAATGCCTTTTCCTGACTCGTTCTTGTGCTGACGAAAGGCGCTGAGGCTCACGACCTTTTTTCTCCTCAGGGCACTCCTTAACTCTGTTGCGAAGTATTTTATGCTACCTCAGGATGACTACTGGTCTTTTAAGTTTACTGAATGGGGAAATGGGAATGGGCTTTCGTTTCACAACTGAAACGAATTCGGGAGATGGGAAACTAGGAAACTAAGAACAGAAAACGGTTTCTAAACACTGGCTTTTACTCCGTCGCTCAATATTCCGGTTCTATGATTCAAAACTCTTTCAGACTCTGACCGCACTTCTTCTTCAGGGAACGCCGTCGGTGAAGTGCGTAGTTTCGAGTCTTCACGCGCTTCACCTAAGCTCGGCTAATTGGAACCTTAAACACTAGACTGCTGACCGCGGAGCGACCCAGCGGCCATCTTATATGTTTATCGATGATTGGAGCAGGGCATACCTTTCACCATATGGGCATTGTTACATGTATAATGCAAACATGCAACCATTTTCCTGAATGGGAGAAATTTCAAGTGCAGAAAAATATTGCAAAAATGTTCATAATATGGAGCATTTTTCTTTACTTTAAATTTCTCCCACTCAAAATAATGGCTATATTTTCCAGTTCTAAATATGGCACTGTTTCTACATGCCACTGGAAGTAAGATGCCTGCTGAGTGTAAAGGCAACACTTTGAAACAGGAGCTAACTTTGTTTCCGGTTCTATGATTCAAAACTCTTTCAGACTCTGACCGCACTTCTTCTTCAGGGAACGCCGTCGGTGAAGTGCGTAGTTTCGAGTCTTCACGCGCTTCACCTAAGCTCGGCTAATTGGAACCTTAAACACTAGACTGCTGACCGCGGAGCGACCCAGCGGCCATCTTGAGGTTCCATCTCTTAAACATCGTGGACCAGGAATTTATCTTTTGCTCTGACTTAGTCCAATGATTTTGCTCACGGATGGTAGTAGCGACTAATGGATTTGGGATCCTGACACCGTTCGAAGGTCTACCTTTCCAATGCAGTGTCGAGACTGATTCATCCTGTTAACCTTATGCTTATCACTTCTTTTCCTTTTCCTTTTTCAGCTGTTGGTATTCATCCGCTTACATGGAGGGGGGTCCTCCTTAGTCATGCTACTGGTTGTTGTAGTTAGGGGGCGACAGATGCTTCCACTTCAGAAGTGTAGTTTGGGGGAGTTGGGGGGCGAGAGTGGGGGGGAGACCGTTGTCTCCCAGCAGTTTGTTATTTTTAGCCACCTACGGGTCGCTGTTCGTTGTTCTCACTGGCAGCTGTCACTCCCTAGTTGTTATCACAGTTGACAAGCAGATCACCACTTGGCATGGTCATTCTCCTGGGCCCGTGTGGGTACCCTCAGGGCTGGAACGGTCCAACGCCTACATCCGCCCACCCTCACATCATTCTGTCAGATGGCAAACACCGTCAATATACCTATCCATGTCCTCTCCTGGAACGTTAATGGCCTCCTCGATCGAATCAAGCGCACAGCGGTCCTTCGCGCAGCCCACCGCCACGCGTCTGACATCCTGTTTCTCCAGGAGACGCATCTCCTGGGTACACAATGCAACTTCTTAGCCCAATATGGATTTGATGGGGTCTGGCAATCTGGCTTTGCGCGAGGCTCCGGGGGGGGGATGGCTATCCTACTTAGGAAAGGGTTTCCCTTTGCCCTGGTTAGAGCCGAGACTGATGCACAGGGCCCCTATGTGGCCGTCTCCGTAACGATTGAAGGACGCCCCACAACCCTCCTATGGACTTATATCCCACCTGCACTACTGCCATCCACCCTTCGGCACCTTACGCTTGTCTTCTCCTTTTAGCAGGGCCTCAAGGTGGTCGTGGGGGATTTTAATGCTGTCCTGCAACCCCTGCGCAATGCGACGGGGAACCCATCGGAGGGTCGCCTCGCCTCTGCAAAGACCCTCTCGAGTTGGTCATCGGCCCTGGGACTTTGTGATATATGGAGGGTCTGGAACCCTCGTAGGGAACAATACACTCCTACGTCGGCGGCCTACCATAACCACTCCCGCATAGATCTCCTTCTGCCTGCCACAGACTGCCAACTGGTCTCCGGGCCGCTATCCTGCCCAGGGGGATCTCGGATCACTCGCCTGTCTCCCTCCGTCTCGGGTCCTCCACAGCGGGTCCGCGAGCGACTTGGCGATTGAACGCCTGGTTTCTGCAGGATAAGCTCATCGACTCAATTGGGCAGGAACTCCGCCACTATTATTCTACTAATGCAGGCTCAGGTCCCTCACCGGGGATGCTGTGGGAGGCTGGCAAGGCTGTTGTCCGGGGGGTGGCTAGGGGCATGGTCCGCGCGAAACGGGTGGAGCAGACAGCCCACCTTGTGCGGCTGGAAGCTCAGGCAGCACAGCTGGAATGACTCCAGCTGGCGAATGGTCACGGGGACTCCTCTCGGCAATTGGCAGTGGTCCGCGAGGAGATTCGCCGGATCTCATTGGAATTCGCAAAAATGCTCTGGCGTTCATCGGTGGCATGGATCTGCGGACTATTGAAATATCGGGTTTTGAAGAACTTGAAAGACCAACACACGAAAAATGCTGATAAAGATCTATACTATGGAATACATATTTCCTCCCAAATAAATTTCAGGAAAAAGAAGTTTAAGATATGGTTCTTCTTTTAGAAAAGATTAACGTTAAGTTCCCAACAGTGCCCATTCTCCTATTTGAAGATTACAGCAAAATTCTCATGTCGATCCCTTGTGGAAGTGTTCGAATCAGAAGAAGAAAAGGCTGTGTATCCCTTGACAGATGCTTGTTGATGCACTTGGAGGCCTTAAGGGCAAAAAATTGGTTCTAGTCCTAGACTCTCTTAATGTAACATTAATAAATAGCTGCAACAAAGGAGATCAGCTGGAGAGACATATTTATGATAATAGAAGTTTACTCTCACTCATTGATTATGCTCTAATCTTCTCTGAAGATTTTATCTGGTAAGCAATTTTGAAATCGGGGATTCGACTGAGATGACCGTAAACATCTCCTTTTATTCTATTCTATTCTATTCTATTTAAAAAGAGACAATTGACAGAATAGCCTTCAAATTCAATGCAAGAACAAAGCCCCATATGTCAGCAAGCTGCAAAATCCAAACAAACACAGGCTCACATATCAGCGAGATTAAAAATCCAAACAGTAATAATGGTCTCCGACCTTTTGAGAGTGTATGAGTGTAATACTTTAAAAGCCGTTTTGGTGAAATATGGAAAAATCAATGTACGCAGTGAGAAGTCTTTCATCTTCGGTTGCAAATAATGGAAAGAGGCCAAAGGCAAACCCTTGGTCATTGATTGAGATGGCAAAAGTAAGGATAAACAAGAATCTAATGGATGCTATTAAAGTTAGTTATTCCAACAGAAAGCTCCTAATAAGAGAATATAGGAAGCTTTAGGAGCAAAATCTGAAGGATCACCTATAATAAGAAGGAAAATATGGTCTGTGGTAATAATGGACCTACGAGAAGGAAAATCCTAGACCTTCTGGGATGTTGTGGGCAAAGTCCTGGAGGGATTTAAGATACCAAAAGCAATACCAGTCAAGTAGCAGAATTGGACTAAGTATATATCTGAGCTTTATAGCAAGAAAGGAAGCAAAAATAACATTGATCCTATGGGGATCTTTAAAGGTCAAATGCTGGACACATCCATACTGGACCCTAACACCCTAACTCCAACAATAAGCAAAACTGAGGTAATAAGGTATAATTGTAATAGGTGTAAGATTTTTAGTAAATGCAAAGAGTGTTCTAAGTGCTAGGTGTAAAGTGATCTGATCAAAGGCTAGGTGTAAAATGCTGGATTCACAACGCTAAGTTCAAAGCACTAAGTTCTAAGCTCTAGGTTTAAAGTGCTTGGTTCTTCAGGAATCTCTAAACTTTTCTTTAGTGAGAGCAACTTTGGATCAGAGAAAATCATTGTGAGCTACTGAAGGCTAAGGAACTAGCGTATTGCTAGCAGACAACCCGCACCCTGCTTTATTGACTTTAAGCCTAATGTCCATAGAAGCAGATACTATGGTTTGAACAAAATACTTTGACTAGGGGCACTATGACAGGACTGCAATGTGTGTCCGTGAATACGTGGTCTTTGGGGATATATGAACATGTAAGCGTATGAATGAGATATATGTTTATCGATGATTGGAGCAGGGCATACCTTTCACCATATGGGCATTGTTACATGTATAATGCAAACATGCAACCATTTTCCTGAATGGGAGAAATTTCAAGTGCAGAAAAATATTGCAAAAATGTTCATAATATGGAGCATTTTTCTTTACTTTAAATTTCTCCCACTCAAAATAATGGCTATATTTTCCAGTTCTAAATATGGCACTGTTTCTACATGCCACTGGAAGTAAGATGCCTGCTGAGTGTAAAGGCAACACTTTGAAACAGGAGCTAACTTTGTTTATATAGATTCCACAAAACTCCTCATTTAAAAGTTCTTCCATTTCCAAATCTCATATTTACAAACACCAGGCATCTTGCTCCCACTTGTCTGTAGGCACAGTGCCATATTTATAACAGAAAAAATGCAGCTATTTGTTTAGTTGGGGGGGATTTAAAGTGACGAAACATGCTTCATTAAACACTAAGACATAAGGAGTAGTTTCTGTCCTGTAACTCCAGTTCTGTAGTAGGGGTATCTCTGTTATAGTCATAATCTAGTGAATAGTCCCGCCCATGTGCGAGGACCCCGGCAATCAAAAATAATCTCTTAAGTTGTCAAAAAATTGCAGAACTGCAAAGACACTTAAGAGAAAATTTAAAGACAAATAATGCAGCCTATATTCACAGGCTACACTGTCCAGTACTTCAACTAGAAATTCCACCAAAAATCCACAAACAGCAATGCCTGTCCAGATTTCCCTTGCTTTTACTGCAAAACCCCTCAGATTGATAGAGAGGAAGGCCTGGACAGACAAGCCCCATAGGCTGCCATTATGTGGTTTAAATAGGATACTGTGCCTTTAAGAGGATCTTCCAGAACTTTCTCCCAGTATCCCAGAATGCATAGCAGGTCCAACTTACTTCAGTTCTTTTTGAAGGCGTAACACGCCCAGACCTGTCGCATTCCATAAAGGAACATTTTCTCTCTCTCTCTCTCTCTCTCTCCACCGGGGAGGCGGGAGGGCGCTTATGACTATAACAGAGATACCCCTACTACAGAACTGGAGTTACAGGACAGAAACTACTCCTTCTGTAGTAGGGGATCTCTGTGTATAGTCATAATCTAGTGAATAGAATGGCAAGCCCATCCCCACACCAAAGCGGCGGTGGATAAGAGAGAATTAACACCACTATTGTGCGAACAGATTTCGCAGCGAAGCCTGTCCAACTTGAGCATCTGCCCTGGCATCAGTGTCCAGGCAGTAATGCTTAGCAAAGGTATGAACCGACTTCCAAGTGGCCGCCTTGCATATTTCTGCAATCGGAACATTACGGAGCAAGGCTGTCGTGGCAGCTTTGCCCCTGGTGGAATGAGCCTTAGGCTTACCTCCTAAGGACTTATTAGCTTTTTGGTAACATAGCTGTATGCAGGACACAATCCACCTAGAGATAGACTGCTTAGCGGTCGCAAGACCCGTCCTGACTGAGCCATAATTGACAAACAATTGGTCAGACCTACGAATATCTTTGGTCTTATCAAGATAAAATTTCAACACCCTCCTAACATCCAGGGAATGTAAGGACCTCTCCGCTGGAGATGAAGGATTCTGAAAAAACGTAGGCAAAGTTATGGTCTGGTTAACATGAAAATCAGAAATAACCTTGGGAAGAAATTTAGGGTGAGTACGCATAACAACCTTAGCAGCATGAAATACAGTATAAGGTTCTTGGCAACACAGCGCCTGAATTTCACTCACCCTACGGGCCGATGTAATGGCCATGAGGAACGCCGCCTTCCAGGACAGGTGCTGCAACGAAGCCTTATGAATAGGTTCAAAAGGCTCCTTCATCAATCTGGACAGCACCACGTTCAATTCCCATGAAGGCGAAGGAAGCCTGACAGGAGGGAACACTTTCTTCAAGTCTTCCAAAAAATCTTTGATCACAGGGATCTGGAAGAAGGAAGTCTGTGAAGGGCATTTCCTGTAGGCAGTCAAAGCAGCAAGATGAACCTTAATAGAGTGGACATTAAGGCCAGACTGCGCCAACTGTAGAAGATAAGGAAGGATGACATCTTCCTTACAAGTCGTCGGATCATAGTTCTTAGACTGACACCAGATACAAAATCTCTTCCACTTGTAAGCATAGGAAGTCCTAGTGGAAGGTCTCTTAGACTCCTTCAGTATGTTCATACAATCTGCAGGAAGATTCAGATGACCATACTGTACTAACTCAGGAGCCATGCTGCCAAACTCAACGACGAGAGGTTGGGGTGCAACATCAGCCCCCCGAACTTCGTGAGAAGGTCCGGCCTGCACGGCAGCCGAATATGAGGAAGTAGAGACCGGTGAAGCAGGTCCGTGAACCACCACTGTCTGGGCCATTCCGGGGCAATCAGTATCAACCGAGCCCTGGACTGGGACAACTTGATGAGAACCGCTGGAATCAGGGGAATGGGTGGAAAAGCGTACAGAAAGCTGTTCGACCAGTCGATCCACAACGCGTTCCCCAGCGTCCCTGGCTGGTAGTACCTGGAGGCGAAGTCTCGGCATTTGCTGTTTTCGGCGGTGGCGAACAGATCTACGTCTGGAGTTCCCCACCTTGCGAAGACTTCTCCTAGTACTTCGTCGTTTATGACCCATTCGTGGTTTTCCTGAATCAGTCTGCTCAGTGCGTCCGCCTGAACATTCTGCACACCTGGCAGATGGGTAGCCGTTATCGTCAGTCCTCGAGCCAGAAGCCAGCGCCAGATCGCCTGTGCCTCCTGCGACAGGGTGCGTGACCTCGATCCTCCCTGCTTGTTGAGGTAATACATTGTGGTCGTATTGTCCGTTTGCACAAGGAGAGAGTCGGTCCGGAAGGACGGATGAAAAGCCTTCAGTGCCAAGTGAACAGCTCTGAGTTCCAGGAAATTGATGTGGTACGTGGACTCCATCGGTGACCACGTCCCTTGAATCTGTAGGTCTCCGGAATGCGCTCCCCAGCCCTGGAGAGAAGCATCCGTCACGACAACCTGAATGGGAATGTCCTTGTGGAAGGGAACCCCTCTGAGGAGATTCTCCGCTGAGCACCACCACTTCAGAGACTGAAGAGCATGTAGAGACAGTCGTATCTTGTCGTCCCAAGATCCTCTCCTCTGGTCCCACTGATCTTCCAAGCACTCCTGCAGCGGTCTCATGTGCAGCCGCGCATGTGGCGTCAGGAAGATGCAAGAGGCCATCGATCCCAGTAGAGAAGACACCGTCCTCACTGTCGTGGATGGAGCGGCCATGAGAGCCTGAGCCTTCCGAAGCAGTGATAATCGTCGCTCCTCCGAAGGAGACACGCTTGCTGACAGCGTATCGATGGAGGCTCCCAAGTACTGAATGCACTGGACTGGAGTCGGAACCGACTTGGTCATGTTGATGTGCAACCCCAGCCTGTTCAATAGAACGCACGTCTTCTGGAAGTGTGCTTGCGCTTCCGTGAAGGAGGAGGCCTTGATCAACCAGTCGTCCAGGTACGGGTAGACAAACACCTTGTTCTTCCTTAGGTGTGCCGCTACCACAGCCATGCACTTTGAGAATGTTCTCGCCGCAGACTTCAGTCCGAATGGCAGTACTGTGTATTGATAGTGATTGGCGCTGACGTGGAACCGCAGGAACTTCCTGTGTTTGTGTGCAATGGGCACATGGAAGTAAGCATCCTGGAGGTCGATGGCACACAGCCAGTCTCCCCGTTGCAGCTGAGGATAAATCTGATGCAACGACAGCATGCGAAACTTTTCTCTGCGAATCCACTTGTTTGCTTGTCGCAAATCCAGAATGGGCCTTAACTCGTTCTTATCCTTTTTTCGAACCAGAAAGAACCGGGAGTACAGACCTCTTCCTCTTTGAGACAGAGGTACGACTTCGATCGCCCTTTTCCTTAACAGGATATCGGCCTCCGCCTGGAGCACTCGCAGCTGATACTGTGAGCCGGCCGGAGGGATCGATGGGGGAGGGCTGATGAACCGAAGACTGTATCCATTGCAAACAATATTCAGCACCCACTTGTCCTGAGTAATTTTTCTCCACTCTGCCAGAAAAGATTGAATGCTTCCCCCCACCGGAGCGGGTAACAGTTGACGGGGAAGTAAGTGCTCAGGGCCTAGACCCGGCCTGGCCCTTAGTCGCTGGTGCCGACTGATGGCCTCCTCTGCCCTTCTGGCGTTTCTGGAATGGTCTTCTGAACTGCTGCTGCTGTTGTTGCTGCTGTTGTCCGGAAGATTGGCCACGCCCTCTGCCTTGACCACCGAACCGCCGTTGGAACGGGCGGTACGTCTTCTTGGTCTCCTTGGGCTTCTCCAAACCCACCGCCGTGAGCGTTTAAGCTTCTGCCTTCATGCGGGCCATCTCATCGTCCGCGTGCTTCCCGAACAGGGTTTCGCCAGAGAATGGCAGATTAGCAACCCTCTGCTGAGCGTCCGGTTTCAAAGACGTAAGGCGGAGCCATGCATGTCGTCGCTGGTTTATTCCGTGGCAGAAACCATGCGCAGCCAGAAGAGAAGAGTCAGCTGCAGCGCTGATGATTTGGTTCGACACCAACAACCCTTCGTTAAGCACCTCCTGGAAGTCTTCCCGCTTGTCCCGCAGAAGAAGTTCCACAAATTGTTGAAGCGATTCCCAGAGGGCTCTGTCATACCGACCCAACAAGGCAGTGGCACTAGCTGCCTTCATTGAGGTCGCTGAGGTCCCACAAACTCTTCTACCAGAGGAATCCAACCACCTTGATTCCTTGTCTGGCGGAACTGTGGAGGAAAGCGTGGTGGCATGTTGTTTGCGCGCCGCTGTCACAATCACCGAGTCTGGAGGAGGCTCCAGCCTCAGAAAGGCCGGGTCCGAGTCAGGAGCCCGGTATTTCTTCTGTAGCCTGGAAGGTGCTGCCTTAGTCACTGCTGGCGTGAGGAAGAGGTCCAGGGCCGGTTCTTCCAGGCCCGGCACCAGTGGTAGTAACGGCCGAGACAAATGCTTCTGGTGGAGCGTCTCGAAGATGACCGAAGTCTTCGGAGTGGGCACCGTCAGAGTAATGCCCAATTTCGCCGCACCCCGTAGCAGCACGTCCTGGAAGGACACCAGATCGTCGACCGGTGAAACCCTCGTGTCCGGTGAATCCGACAAGGTCGGGGAGTAGTCCCTGGTCCCAGATGACCTGGTCCGTGACCGAGACCTGTGTCTCCTGTGGCGCCGTCTAGATCGGGTCGAAGACCTGTGACGCGAACGGTCCCTTCTCCCGGAGCGGGAGCGCGATCTCCCATCGCGTGGGCGCTCCACCGGTTTCCGCGGAGGAGTCTTCCGCGGCCTCTCCTGGGGTTTCGGGGTAGGCGTACCCTTAGGAGGTGTCGGAAGCAGAGGCAGGGACACCGACCTCGGTGGTCTATGAGGAGGGATAGGCGGCAGAGGCTGCCCCGCCGGAGAAGGCGGAGGCATGGAGGGGAGCGGCGGCTTAGCCGGAGGAGCCTCCTTCGGTAGAGGAGGAGGGGTCACAGGCCTAGTAGGCGTATATACCACCGAGTACCTCGTGCCCGATGACTTCTTGGAGGAAGGGGCCTTTGATCCAGACCCTCCAGAGCGTGAACGACGCCTCTTACGTCCTCCATCAGATCCAGCATGACTTTTGGCACCAGAATCCCTCCTGCGCCTCTTAGAGAAGTTGAGATCCTAGGCGACGCCGATCTCTTCCTGCTCGACGTCGAGCGTCGTTTTTCAGGCGTGGAACGGCGATCCCTTGACTCCGGCGTCGAACGCCGTCTCCTCGACGTTGAGTGTCTCTTTCTCGACGTCGATCGTCGCCCCCTCGACGATGAGCGGTCAGATCTCGACGGCGAGCGTCGACCCTTCTTCCTTGATGACCGCTTCCTCGCGGACCTCGACGCCGAGGAGCCCCTCGACGTCGAACTGGTCGACGGCGACCGGCGGTGTCGCCTCGATGGCGAGCGCCGGTGTCTGCGTCGACGGCGATGCCTCGACGTCGACGACGCCGTCGGCGGTGACTTCGACGGCGGCCTGGCCAGGCCTCTCGACGTCGATCTTCCACGCTGTCTCGACCCGGAGCCCCGGGGAGAAGGGGAACACACCGTCGTCATCCCTCTCGACGTCGTCGTCGATGCTATCGACGTCGACGGAGACCGGGACCTTTTGCTGGTCTTCCTGCCTCTGGGGAGCCCCCCAGAGGCCTCAGCAGGGGCAGAGGGAGCCTTCCCAGCCTGCCCAGACCCACCTGCAGCCTGCAGACGCCTCTCTTCTAGGCCTTGGAGCCTAATCTTCTGTCTTTCCCTCAGGGTCCTTGTAGAAAAGGCCTGGCAGATGTCACAATCCTCAGGGACATGTTCAGCAGGGAGGCAAATAATGCAGGCGTCGTGTGGATCAGTCTTGGCCTTCTTCCTTCCACATGCTGGGCACTTGTTGAACAAAGCAGGCATTTTAGATCCCTAAAAGCCTGAACAAACACACACAGAAGTGAAAGGCAACACCAAGAATCAAATGAGAACACTTTAAAAACCAAAAAGTGTCAAAAAAATCCAATAAACCATTGACAAAGGGGGAGCTCAATGCACAGGGTCCTGCTTGCAGGAGCCGGAAAAAAGAACTGAAGTAAGTTGGACCTGCTATGCATTCTGGGATACTGGGAGAAAGTTCTGGAAGATTCTCTTAAAGGCACAGTATCCTATTTAAACCACATAATGGCAGCCTATGGGGCTTGTCTGTCCAGGCCTTCCTCTCTATCATTCTGAGGGGTTTTGCAGTAAAAGCAAGGGAAATCTGGACAGGCTTTGCTGTTTGTGGATTTTTGGTGGAATTTCTAGTTGAAGTACTGGACAGTGTAGCCTGTGAATATAGGCTGCATTATTTGTCTTTAAATTTTCTCTTAAGTGTCTTTGCAGTTCTGCAATTTTTTGACAACTTAAGAGATTATTTTTGATTGCCGGGGTCCTCGCACATGGGCGGGACTATTCACTAGATTATGACTTTACACAGAGATCCCCTACTACAGAACTGGCTTAACCCGTTGGCCGCGGCCGCGATTTCGCAGCAGTGCGGCACTTCCTCAAAAACAGGCGGGCCTTGTCGGCCATTGGACGTGTGCAGCACTACGAAGGTAGTGCTCGTGACGTCCAACGGCCGACAGCAGCACTTAAGGGGTTAATTGAAATTGGAGGAAGACATTATGACAATGTTTAATAGAAATATTTGTCTTCACTTTCAGTTTCTGCCATTAAAAAAAGGCTGTATTTTTCAGTTATAAATATGGCACACTTTCTACTTGTCACTGAGTAAAAGGCCTGTTATTTGACACTTTGAAATTGAAGACATTTAAGATGAAGAGTTAACGTAATCATGAAGATAACTTTTCATTTGAATTTTCTCCCATTTTAAAGCATTCAGAAACATCATTTTGTTCTCGGTTCCAATATTGAGTTGTTATGGACCTCCTGTGTGCCATGCCTGGCAACTCTGCATGCAGTATAGCCAAGTCACCCATAGAGCAGGCCTTGCGGCCCTAAGGCCCTACATGTATGGAAATGTCTGCATGAGCAGATATGCCCCTGTGATGTCTAAGTGGATTCGTAGATATTACAAGTGAACAGGGAATCCATTTTGAGTACATTTGCTCGACACTGCTGTTTGAGTTAGACCAGCCTGCCACCACAGACATGTTTCTTACCCCCTGCAGACAAGAGCCTGCGCTCTCTGAGGGCAGAAACAACGCCTGCTCTGGCCGGAGGTGGTATCACCTCTTCCAAGCAGGATAGCTAAGTAATCAGCATATCAAGGTTGGAGGCTTCAAAGGCATCTGCCGCCTTTAATGTGTGACCCAAGGCTTCCTCAGACAGGGTAAATGCCACCCCCTGCTCGAGCCCATTTGGCACCTGGACAGGTTGGAAAATTAGCTAGTCTGGTGGTGTGTTCCTCTCAGGCTAGTACCACCCCTAAGGTGGGCTACCTGATGTGAACACAATGTTTAGAATTCCACCATCTTTGTTTTGGCGAAATTAGGCTCTCTGGGTCCCACAGGAAGTGGTCATTCATATACAGGGTATAGACACCCTTAAAATAAGTAGCCCATTAGCTACTACCTGTCCCTCCCATTAATGCCCTTAAATGGAGTAATTAGGTGGCACCCCTGACAACAGGAACTCAGATTAGACGGATCATGAAGAGAGGACAAAGATGAGCCATAAGAAAAGCGAGAACCGAAGACTGCTGTGGGGCCAAACGCCGTCTGCTTGCATCAGTCTTGACAGTCGTGACCAGCAACTCGTCCTGCAGCTGACCAGCTTCCAAGGACCCCTGGGACTACCAGCCCTTTGCAAATTGCCAGCAATCTCCCTTGAAGTAGAGGAGCTACACCCCTGCAGTCCGCAGGAACAGAGACTAAAAGAATCTGGTCTATTGAGTTGCCGCTCCCCAGCAAGTCTGACACAGCAGCCTCACAGGAAGAGGACCCTATGCTTCTGAAGGTCAGATCTGTGCCTCCACCAAGTGAGAGGACACCTGGACCAACCGGAGCCGTACAGGAGTAATATCCTGGTTACAGGACCCCTTGCAGCAAACTGAGCCTGTGAGAATCCAATCCGGAGGTCCACTGCACCGAGACCGAGCAGCCATAGAGGGATGTCAGAAACTCAGAGAGTCACTTGCAGAGTGACCCGGGAATCCTGATTTTGCACCCTCAAATGGCAAAGATCGACAACCGCAAGGTCCTAGGACGGACACAGCCCAGCTGACCTTTCTACTCTGGACCCAAGCACCCTAGCCCGGGTACAGATAAACTGGCTCAACCCCTTGTCCCCAGGACCATTGTGACCCGAGCACACCCCCCCTTGGGAGCTCCCAAACTTGTCCCCAAGTCCCTCCCTGCAGCCTGTTCCTAGGAGGCCCCCCTTCTTTCCACTGGCATAGTGTGCACAACTACCAACCCGATGAGCGCCTCTGCACCCAGACGCCCCAGAGCAGGTAATGAGTAATTGCTGATGGTACTTTGGACCTTGGTCCCCTATGACCCTAAATCCCAAAGGAGACCCCCAGAAACCGATTGCAAATTACTGTATGCAACAAATGCCTTTTCTACCATAGAGAAGCATTGCTGTGTGAAGACGCATTGAATTGAACTCTTTACTTACCTGTTAAAATTCATATCTAAAAGAGTACGTGCTTGATAAAGAAGGTCTTGGTATCAAAATGTATATAAAAATACAAGTTATTTTTTTTAAATGGTCTCTGATTTATTCTTGAGTGTGCCTCATTTATTGCCTCTGTGAGTACAACAAAAGCTTAGCACTACCCTCTGATAAACAGAACTGCTTGCCCAGACTACCACAAAAGAGAGTATTTGGGCTATCATTTTTGCCTCTGTAAACCAATTGGGATTTGCCTGGACTCTTTACGCAGTGTGCTTCGTTTTGGTCCACTATATAAAGAGCCAGCTTACTACAAGGAACACAATTTTTAATACATCTGGCAGCAAAAGTGTAAAAATATGTTTAAGTCTCTTCATAATTCAAAAAGTGTATTTCATTACATGCAGAACTGTTTCACCTTAGTACTTCAGATTCTATCAGTGCTTTGAAAAGTAATTTTTTGAAAGAAATGTTTTTCAAACAAGAATTTTCGAACATCAGTTCTTCCCCTCACCCTGATAACAATACCAATAGTAAACCAAGACACAAGTCAGTTGTTATGAGCAGTCTTTGCGGGTCTGGGTTCCTATTATACTTAAAAAACATTATAGTTTATTAAGGCAAACGCAGGAGAAGGTTTTCTAGAACGTATAACTTAAAGTCTTGTATTTCGAGGTCCTCTTATACGTGATAATGAAGAAAAATTAGGTAAAGTAAATTAAAACAATTTACTAGGATCACACAATTTGATAAAGTAGGGAAGCCAGGATTCTTACCAGGTATTCATGTTTCACATTATGTATTCAGCCACTAGATGTACATGTTTTGCTTCCCTACACCCACCTTACCGCCAACTCCCCATCACTCACACCCCCAACCGCCACCCATGCGGACCTTCGTCATGTCACAGACTAAACATTTTGGCCCCTGGGAAAATGTTTGCTAGTACCTGTGGTTTAGACCATTTGCTTACATACACATTTTTTCACTTCCACAAGTAGCACCGTTTCCGAATTAAGAAATATTGGTCCATATGCGACTTATACAATAGGTCATACAGATGACTTATAGGACTAGTTCTTGCCAGACCTGCACAACATGTGCACACATGTAATACATACAGTATATGTAATCAATGTATAAATAGCACTTCAGGCTAGCGCAGCAGAAGTGGCAACAGTTCACTAGAATCTTGAAAGAACATCTGGTGGTAAATGTAACTAAACAATATACATACATATTAATGTGGGCATACCACACAAATTTAAAGCAACATTCCGACTGCAGTTATCTGATGATTGTAACATTATTTCGATCATAGGTGACATTGCAAATTTCATCTCCAATAAGATACAATATATAAAAGGACTACCACTTAGGAAAGAAACTTCACCGAGGACACAGAATCAAATCCAGATGAGCACAGCACCGAATTCCATCTCGACCAGAAGCCTACAGCAAGACTCAGCATGCCCTTCTGCCTTCACAAACTGGTCAGGATTGTGTTCTTGTATAGACCCAGTCTCGTAGCTCTTGGCCTTGTGCTCGAAACAGCTGACAAGCTTTTTCATACAGACAACACACTCTGTTGTCCAAGTAAGGACTCCACCTCCAAAACTCTGGATTATTATTTGTTCATCTATTAGAACTAGCACAGAGCTTGGAGATGGCACAGTGAGGATGTAAGGTCTATAAATTGTGATGTTATGCTCTTCCCCTGTTTTCACTGTTACTGAAAAGATTAGCTGCTTTTTATTAGCTTCAGCGATGTTACCAATATTATATGTACAAGAGCTCAGCATTTTTAAATTCCTATTTTAAAATAAGTATGTTAAAATACATATTTCGTTTTTAGTAATCTTGAGTGCACAAATCATTAATTAATTATCGTAGTAACCAAAAAGCATTGATATCACATCATTTATGCACTGGGTGAGGTTTTGCGGGGCAACAGTAACCTGCCTTTCACAATCAGCTCTGTTGCATTTAACTAAGTTCACTCATGTCACCCGTGGGTGTGAAAAAAAAACCCTCGTAGAGCAGAGCCAAAGACTCAGTTTACGCAACAGTTGAACACTGTGAGAAATTGGGTTGTTGGTCAACTGGAGTGTGAGCCCTGGTCAATGAGTAACCATGGACCTTATCAGGGTGAGGCACAAGCCAACCCTAAATGAACTTGTGCTCAACCCTCTGGTAGGTTGGCAAAGAGCAGTCAAGCTTAACTTAGACGCAATGTGTAAAGTATATGTGCAAAATTTCAAACTGTAGTAAATTGAAAAAAGGCCACACAAAAAGGATCCCACACCAAGTTAGAAAATAGAACTTTAATAAATAAAACAAGACAAAAATAACAAAAATCCAACTAGTAGATCCAGAGTTATGCAATTTTAGCAAAAAATTTGCCAAAACCCACAAAACGCCAACTGTGAAAATCTGGTTGTGCCGAACCGGCACAAAGTTACAAGTTCAGGCCAACCACAATGGCGTGGAGGCCGGCTACAAGGACCCAGTTAGGCCCACTGACCAAAGTAACTTAAATCCTGGTTTGCGGAGCATTACGAAGATCCACGTTGAAGAGGTGTTGAGCAGCTGAAGCTATGCGTCTGTTCTGAGATGCAGCCAGGCGGCGGTGTGAGATCCTTTGTTATTGTCAACGAGGGCTTGCAATCTGAAATCCGGCATTGAGGATGCATTGCCCAGGCAGGGCTATTCATTGGTTCTGAGGAGCTGTAAGGCTGTGATGCAGTGTCCGGTATCATCGTTAAGGCTGCTGTCAACGAGCAATGCGAAGGGTTGCAATTAGGATGTGTCGGGTAGTGGCAGTTGCAAAGTCGGTTGTGGGCTGCGGCGGTGATGTGGGTCTTTGTTGCGGGTGTAATCCACGCAGCAGCAGCGATACGTCAGATCTACTTGTGTTTGCGCCACACAGCAAAGGCGATAGTTCAGTTCTGCTGGCTACAGAGGCTTGCAAGCACCTTATGACCACTATCAAGTGTCGAGGACTAAGATGGCAACACTTGGCTCAGAAGACTCGCAGATGGCAGATTCCAGGTGCAGTGGCAAGAGTGTTGGAAGCCTGGTGGGTCTCTGAGGCTTCAGATCAGGAGGCCTACAACTTGCCCTTGGAGTCATTCTGGGTTGAAAAGATGCAGGTCCAGTCCTTCTCACCCAGGCAAGAGGGCAGAAGGTCAGCACATCAGGGCAACAGTCCAGCAGAGTGGCATTCCTGTCAGCCGCACAGCAGTCCTTCTTCCTGGCAGAGTATGCATAAGTCCAGATGTGTACTGAAGAGTTGGCGTCTGAGGTCCAGCATTTATAAACAGTTGTGCCTCTGAACTGGGGAGAAGCTTCTGGAGGCATGCCTTTAAAGTGCACAAGAGCCTTGACTTCCTGGCCCTGGCTCCAGACTAATAACAGGGGCTATGCAGCCCTTTGTGTGAAGACAGGGCACATCTTATTGAAGTGTTAGTGGGGCTGGGCCCAGCTCATCCCTCTTATCCTGCCAGTGATGGCCGATCCAGACACCCCTAAGCTCCCCATTGTGTGTAGCTGTCTAGAAGGAATACACAAAGCCCAGCTACCAACTACACCCAGTCATGTGACCCAGAGACAGGATGCAGGCACAAAATGGCTAAGGTAAGAAAATGTCAACTTTCTAAAAGTGGCTTTTTCAAAATTGTAATTTAAAATTCGACTTCACCAAAAGTTACACGTTTTCTTTATAATTCCAGACACACCAAACACAAGTTTCTTACCAGTTCCTATTTGGAATTACACTTGCAAAATGTAATAAGATAATTCTAGTGTTATCCTATTAGAGGGATAGGCCTTGCAGTAGTGAAAAACGACTTCTACCATTTTACATGTCCTGGTAGTGAAAAACTCCTAAAGTACATGTACAACTTTTAAACACACTGCACCCTGTCCTCTGGGCTGTTTAGGGCTTACCCCAGGGGTTACTTATATGTATTAGAAAGGAGGGTTTGGGTCTGGCAAAAGGTTTTTTTGCCAGGTCGAAATCGCAATTTGAACACACAGGCTTAAATGACAGGCCTGAGACATGTTTAAAGTGCTATTTATGTGGGGGGCACATACTGTGCTGCAAGCCTACTAGTAGCATTTAACTTACTGGCCTTGGGCACAGGTAGTGCCACTTTGATAGGGACTTACAGGTAAATGAATTGTGCCAATTGGGTATAAGCCAATTCTATCATGTTTTAAGGAGAGAGCACAAGCACTTTAGCACTGGTTAGCAGTGGTAACGTGCACAGAGTTCTATGGCCAACAAAAACAATTTCATCAAAAATAGGAGGAGAAAGTCAAAAAGTCTGGGGAAGACCCTGTAGAAAAGACCAAGTCCAACAAAAACATTAGGTTTTAGGCACTAGGATTAAAATGCCAGGTTTAAAGCACTAGGCTCTAAGGGCCCTAAGGTACAGTGCATCAGGTATGAATATAGATATAGATGAGAAGTTAATTCTGAAATTGTATGAAAGGTATCTGCAAAAGGAGGGGTCAAAGAGAGCACAATCCTTAAGAACAAATAAGCTTGAATGACTTGTTAGTCACAGTACACAAGAACAGCAGTCAAGTTATAAGTATCATATAATATTCATGTTTAGACAGGATAGAAGAGCAAAAAGTTCATATTTTCATTTTCTTTATTTGAAGATCCGACATAAAAATAGATGTAGAATTAACAGAAACAGCCGACACGTGTTTAGTCGGTACCATCAATCAGTACCATGACTTTCTCAAGGCTATATGAACGGAAATGTTCAGGATACGTCGAATTCTTTTCTATGAGGTAAAATATAACTTTGGGGTCAAGGACCATAAATGTACATATTTAACATCAACATCAGGACATTGAGTTCCAAGGTAGTCAGAATCCAATATGGTAGTCGTGACAAGCTAGAAGTCATACCATGACCAGTGTGCCATACCACAATGTAGAACAGGATAGACATTCATCCACGCTCTAAAACATGATTGATGTCAAATTCAATTTGTTAATAATATGAACCCAAAATTGTAAGATTAGAGCCTGAGGCGCTGCCCCAAAGAGTCTAGAGGCTGCAGATGATCACAAAGATCCGCATAGTAACGAAAGGTATAAATTAAGGTGCTTGTGGGCCAGATCTGAGCAGCCAGTTCAGCCGCAAGAAGGTTCACACCAAAATGAGTTTCTTGAACACAAGGAGGCTAGGCAAAATCATGACCAAACTGAGAATATTTTTTTCTACCCCCTGTGTTCCAGTACTGTTGTTTCCTTTCTCTGTGAACAATCTACCGCCTTTGTGCCTCAAGTCTAGAGTGATACTTTGTGTACTGCTAAATAGTAAGAAACATTATGCTGTGTCTCAAGTCTAGGATGAGACCTTGTGTAATGCTTTTTAGAGCCACAAATCTCAGGAAAAAAATGTAAAGCACTATACAACCCTATCCCTAGGAGTGTCTCTATTGTGAAAGTGTTGTGTATTTCATTGAATTAGGGGTTGTGCAGGATCAAGGGAAGTCACCCCACCAAAAGGTACCCCTGCACATTCATGGTTCTGTTGTGTTGTTTCCCCACTTCCATCAATGCAGCCGAACCAAACGTAGACCTCTGCGGTCTTGTTGCTTTCACTATCTTAGTTGCCAAGTTACCCAGTTTTGGCTTTCCCTTTTAGTCCAAATCGCCCTACTCTTTTTTGTTGTAATTGTTTATTTAGAAATTATTTCCATTACAAATGTCTCCATTATATTGAATAAGTAATATAAGGACATGTTAAATACAACACCAATAACATTGTATTGAGTATAATTACATCTTTTTCTACTTTCATATTAGAATAGGATAAAGAGAAAAGGCAATATGCTACCATATTAGAACCATATTATATTAGAGTTATAACCATACAATAATGAGAATAATAACAGCAATGTCACAGGGATGCCTGTGCCACAATTATAAAATTTGAACTTTTGTGAGCGCGGGCGTGGGGAGGTTTGGTTTTGGGAAGGGAATTCTTCTGTCCCCGTGAGGAAACACATTCAAAGCTATTATCACCATCTAGCATAGATCCTGCTAGTCTCATCAATTTTTTTTTAGCGCATACAGCCTTCTGAGTTGGAACTGGGGTACAAGGTCATCGACAGGGCTCCCTTGATAGCTGATACAAAGAAGTGCTACCTCCCTGGGGTGACAGCAAAAGGTTAGCCATAACGGGGTAGTGACTGGTTGATTGAGGAAGGAGGCGGGCAAAGTGGAGGGAGAAGACCACTTGTCTGCTATATGAAAATTGAGGAGATTTTGGGCATGACTGTTGTGGTCAATGAGTCTTTTGGAGGTCCCTATACCATTGCTATGCTCAGGGGCACCTACAAATACATGGGTGAAGTAGACCCATCTATAAAGAGTTCCCATAAATGTGTACAGCTCTCTTCACTGTCTTGCACCCTGTATACAAGTCATTCATATGTGACAGTGTTGTCAATTTCGAACGCCCATTTATCTTGGGTCGGCCTGTGCGGCGCCCTCCAATGCCACAGGTTGCATTTGTTTGCTGTGGTGATGGCTATGGCCAGTAAGCATCTCAGATGGGTTCTCAAGGACAGTAAGTCGACCATATCATGCAACACAACCTATTTATAGTCCAAGAGAACAGGCGCTTGAGGGGCCTCGCTAAGAGTTCTGAATGGAGGACCAGCAATCACTTAGCTCTCCTCAAGGATAGAGTATAACGGGAATGTTCCCCATCATGAGTACATCTTCAACAAGTGGTGTGGTTTAATAAACCTGCTGCTTGAAGTTTCTGAGGGGATCAATATCAGTCTTGGAGTGTCTTTAAAAGGGTAAACGTCATCCTAGAATCCCTGACTCCCCTGTATAGGTTCTCAATTATGTCAGTCCAGTTGTCTTATTTGTAGAGTAGCCTTTGGCAGGTGGTATGCAATTGCATTAGAAGAGGTCATGAGTGCAGGCGATGTACTTTGAGGTTATACAACCCTGAGACTTTCTGCTTGAACACCTCCCAGTGTTTCAGATATTGTAGAGTAGAGGAGTCTCCTATAGACTGGAGCAGAGGATCCTGAAGAGAGAGTTTTAGCTGCAAATATTTTCATTCTTGAGTTTGAGGTAAACGGAATTTGTCTTGAAAGGCTGCAAAGGATTTAGGTTTTCTGTCAGTCTGTAAGTGGCCTATTGTAAGTATGTCCATCTGCTTCCAAAGTTCCCAAAAGATATGCCACCTCACAACACATAGGCTGGTCTAATGCCATATGGGTGCTCGCATTATAGCTTATGAGTGTAGATCCATTCCCTGGACTGGTTTGGATAATAGGATTAATAGTTTGCAGAGATGGTGAACTGTGACCATACTGCAGGTTAAAGCCCGGGCCAGCAGGCGTAGGCAGATGTTTGATATGAACTTAAAGAGGGGAATCATCCCGTGTTGCCCAGAGATCTTCTAGCTGGGGTAAGTGAAGTGTTCAGCCACTGAAGAAAGTAGATTTCTTAGGGTTTGTGGTGGATTCAGATGGTTCTGTGTTAAGTCTCCCTGCAAAGAAAGTATGTCAGTATAGGAAGGAAACGAGAAGTTATTCAGCAAGAAACGTTTTCCATTGAGGTATTTGGCCAGCTCCATAGGATTGCTGTCTTCGACATTCCAAGCTATTGTCCAGAGTTCTTTTCATTATCATTCATAAAAGCGATTAAATGCAGATAGCCTTTGGAAGGGTTTGTGGTATCACCCAACAAGAAGAGAATTTGTAGTGGATGAGGAATATGGAGGTCTGGAACAGTAAGGTAATTTCTGTGTGGAAAAAGGAAACGGCCACACAATCGGATGCAAGTTAGATAGGATGGGGTGTCAAGGCAGTTTTTCAACAGGTGGGAAATGGACCAAGGAGGAACAAAGTTTGCACATCAATTGCCTGGAGCTTTTTGAACAGCTCTCTTGCAGTGAGTAGTTTGGTAGAGAGCGATCCCAAATCTATCCTTTAGAGAATGGACAGTGTGTCAGTGATTAAGGATTTGAAGGTAAGGAGGGGGACATTGGTGATCGATCTTTTTGCATCCAGGGTGTCAAGGGAGCTCCAGATATTTTACAGTTGGAGAAGAGACCCAAAGGCGGTCGATTCGTTCTTACAACAGAGGCTGGGGAGTGGTAATTATGTGTTTCCACACATCTCAATGATTCAGAGAGGTTTATTACAGACGGAGAGAGGACAACTATGTCTGGTTTTACTTACTCTAGGCCAATCTATAAATCGTTTTGGAGGGTAATGTTGATTGCTGTGAAGATCCCTTTGGTTTTTCTGGGACTTCCATATTTGCTGTGGATTACACAGGGGAAGTGGCACAACATAATTAATCAAGGTCATTTACAATTGATAGTATGGATGATTTCAGGGATCCCCGGAAAGTCAGGGGTCTTTCTAGCAAACTTTCAGTATTGGCTAAAGAGGCATGGGCAGAAGGGACCAGAAAAACATTGTTCTGCAAAGAAGACCTGCTCCAGGCAGTGTGGAAATGGGCATTAGTTGCCTCCCTGCTGGAAAAAACGAATGCAGATTTCACTTTGTGGTTAAAATCCTGGAAAAGTATGTCAGCTCTTTGCTTTTTGGGGTTTCTTGAAAACCATCTCTCCAAGCCGGTACACTCAGGCTTCTGTCCCTTCCACAGTCCTGAAACCACCTTATTGGCAGTTTTAGATGACCTGAGGCTGTCAGTGATCAGGCAGATCTGGTAGCCTTAGTTATTGTGGGTGTCTGCAGCATTCAATACCGGTTTGCATTCCATTCTCTCCTTGCCAGGAATAGAGAGATTGGCATTGGAGGAACAGCCTATCAATTGTTCAAATATTATGTGGAGGATAGACACCAAGCTGTCTTATCTTCCTCCTTTTATGTCATATTTTAGAACACTGGGCAAAGGGGTTCCTGAGAGGTCTGCACTCAACCTTACATGTTTAATATTTATATGCGTCCACTGTTTATTTTAATTAGGTCGTTTGGTGTTACTTATATGAATTATACAGATGACACAACTGATCATTGTCTTGGATACGACAAGGGAGTACCATTTGAAGCATTCTATCAGTGTATATCACAGTATCCTCTTAGCTTCTCTCTAACGATTTGAAGTTTAATACCGATAAGACAGGCGTTCTGTGGGTTTCTTCTTTCTCTTTGGCCAGACCTTTATCCATTGGGCCTCAAACTGGGTCCTGCTCCCCTCTTCCTGTCCAGTCTGTAAAAAATCTTGGTTTACATCTGGATGAGAACCCGAAGTTGATGAAGCATGCAAATCGTCGGCTTGCCCTGGCATGCTTCATCCTCTTGTGCATGGTGTATGTTACACTAGCTTCCAGTGGCTAAAAGGATTATTTAATTTTTTTTATGTATATACATAATTCTGGCCCACTCTACCAGAGAAGATCAACATCCCAAATAGGTCCATTCGCTCTTTTGATGCTTCACTTCCCAAATGTCAGCAAGTTCGCGTTGGTGGGAGGGCCGACTCAGTAGTGGCAGTGAGATTATGGAATACATTTACTATTACACTGCGGAAAACTCCACCCCATTTGCTTTTTAGAAAGGATTTGAGAAACCTGGTTGTGTAGTTTAGAACTATCTCTCAACTGGTAACAGGACATGATTTGAATCATCTGATGCAAGCCTATGTTTTGTCAGATTGACATGTGGCTGAGGCGGTTGTAGTCTCTCAGCGTCAGGGCACCTTTTTGGTATTTGCACACTTATAAACCCCTAACATAACATTGTGAGGAGCACGCAGAGACACAGCAATTGTTTTATCGGAGTATCAGTAACGTGTGTATGTATTTGTGAGACACATCGATTAACGCCCTTCACGTCACTGAGTGTGCGATGCGCTATCGTTTGAGGATAGAACCTTAGAGCATGATCTGAAACAAGTTGTGATCTGTTCATTGGTGTATACTGTGTTGTGTTCAGACGAACGAAGAACCCCAACTCAGCTGTGTGTGATAAACCAGTCATTGTGAATACCTACCTGTATATTTATATGGGGTTCCGATCTGATCTTTACGATAATTAGGAAAAACACACTGCAGACTTATACTTGCATCTTGATTGTATTACTGAGGTCATGGAATCATCTTCAATGATTCCATCACCCACCTAGTGAATGGGAGGAATCAGTGAATCTTTTTGTCAACTACCTGGAAGCACTTGATAGTATCCGACCAAGCAGAAAAAAGGCAAAGTCATTAAGTACTCTGGGTAAAGGTGGTCAACACGTTTTTCAAATATTTACACAGGCGATGGATCAAGACAGTCATCCCATTACAGATGTGTACAGTGAAACAAGGAGAACATGAGAGTTAAGATTTGTGAAAGAGATTAACATTGTTATGGGGAGGTACACATTTTATACGCAGCCAAACAAATCTGGAGAGTCTCTTGATGATTTTATAACCAGGTTATGCGAGTTGTCTGTCAAGTGCCAGTTTGAGGGATAAGAGATCAATGGATACTTCAAAGCAGATTAAGAAAATGCGGGAGAGATTGTGGGCTGCCAAGATTCCCTCATTGAAAGGTTTCTATTTAAATAGTGAAGGAAGCGGAGGAGTCCGAATACTGTATACAGCAGATGTAAAGGAGGGATGTAAAACGGGGTAACAGAGTGACATGTGTGGAGAAGTTTGAAAGCTAGGTCGGGGTGGCTGCCAAGAGCCGTCGTAAAATATGGAAAGGGATTTCAGGTAGCAAGCTGACTAGCAAGGTCTATAGCAGGTGTGGAAGCAGACCCAAAAGATGACACGAGGTCTGCCTGCTTCCAAGATGGCCGAGACCACACATGATGAGCTCGATTCCATGTAGCACCAGAGTGCACCTTTACAAGCAGGCATCAGGCCGGACAGGGCACCTTATTTTGACTAGGGGCACTCCTATAAGACGCTTTGGAGAATCGTATGACCATAATTACAGCTCCCGGTACGGGAAACACCTGAGGCACTGCAATTGTGGACCACAGTCTCTCATGGACTTCTTTACTTTTCCCTTTGTCCTGCCCGCCATTTTGCTGCTGTTCTCGGACGTTTTTTTCTCTGGCCCCCGACCCGTCATCTTGTCCATTCCCTCGTCTTTTACCCTTTTCCCTCTTTTCCCCGTGAGGATCCTCAAATGTTTCTTCCCCTCTCTGTTTTGCCTTTTCTCCATACCCTCGAATCCCTCCCACCCTCCCTTGGTGTTGTGACTACGTCCCCCCTCCGACCCCACTTAATGGAACTCTGCCTGAGGAAATCTACTATGTATGTATATATATGTATATAGGGATAACTCTAATCACTAGTATAGGCAGTAGACCTTTGTACCATCTACCATTCCTATGTGACTCTTAGAGTATATCCATTTGTATCCCTTCCCTATGTATATAGAGACTAGCAGCCCGTCCCAACATTGTCCGGGTATGAAATAGAATGTTTGTATTTGGCAAGGGCAATTTATTTTAAAATCTCGAATTAGACAAAAAAATTTGTTTCATTAGAACAGGGACGGAGAAGGCCCAGCTGCAGCCCTGGTTGATGTTAGCAGGCGCGTGTAATTGGTGTAGTGATCCGCCGCCTGAGCCTGGCTACAGCCCTGGTTGACGTTAGCAGGCGCGTGTAATTTCGTTGAATAAGAGAGTTATCAGCCGCGGGTAAATCCGTTTAATGAGAGAGTTGAGTGACAGCGAGTAGGAGAGGCTGCAGTAATTGTCCCCGCAGACACGCTCATTTGCGTGTTCCCCCGCCTGAGGCCCAGATGCAGGCCTGTTTGATGTTAGCAGGCGCGTGTTCCCCCGCTTGAGGCCCAGCTGCAGCCCTGGTTGATGTTATCAGGCGCGTGTAATTAGTGTACTGATCCGCCGCCTGAGCCCGGCTAGAGCCCTGGTTGAAGGTAGCAGGTGCGTGTAATTTCGTTGAATGAGAGAGTTCAGTAACAGCGCGCAGGAGAGGCTGCAGTAACGTTACTTAACAGGCCTCCAGGTGAACGCGTTTGTCACGCCCCCAGCACAAGCCCACGATGTGATGGCCGTACCACACGCTCCCAGCGTTAGTCACGCCCCAGCCCACGCCCACAGCACAACGCAGACACGCCCACAAGGGACTACTTTGCTGGCACGGTTCTTTTACCTTTGGAATGTATAGAGGAGTTGGCCTAACCGCTAAGGCGCTCGACCTCGGAATCTGGGGATCTGGGTTCGAGTCTTGGTAACAACGCCAAACATCCTGTGATTCTGGGCAAATCACTTAATCTCCCTTTGCCTAACAAAAATGAATATGTGTCCTCATGTAACGTAACTGGTGCTATGTATAGCGCCCTGATACCTGATTCAGTTTGGGTCAAGTTCGTGCTATATAAAACTCTGCAATCAAGAATGAATTCAAATAGAATTCTCCGTATAAGGGACAACAACGGCAATTTGGGTAGAAAGAATAGGCCATAAGTAGAATTTTTAATTGGGAATAAGAAGGTAAAAACAGTGGTCCATTCTGGCTCAATGTATACTATCTTGCCAAAGAATACGTTTTTTGCAGAATAGTTGCAAGTTACCTACTCAAAGATATTAACCCTGGTGTGTACCAGAGTGAATAAACTGACACTATAGGATACATGTATACAGATACAGAGTATAAGGAAAGACTAATGAAAGGATAAGTGTATATTACAGTATTAGGGCCACCTATCCGCAATTGTCTCCACCAGCACGATTTACATAGAGTAATAAATCCACGAGCCCCAAATGAGATTGACACAGCGTAGCATTATTTTTCGTGTGTTTTCTTTCTATCTTGTGCACACAGATGATTTGACAACTCTTCACCAAAATGTCACTGAGGTACTCTCTGAGAGCGCTAACTAGAGCCCCTCTTACCTTTTTTCTAATGTATGTGAGTGTCTGATATGGTTTTCATTCTTCTAGTATCCGGGAAAGGCAAGATATTGTCCTTGCCCGGGTCTCGTATGGTATCAAATATTCATTAGTGTGGTGTCCCTGCTTGCCCCAGTTTCACTTTATCAGGTCTAGACGAGTGGAGTAGCTGAGTCAACGTATATACATCTCTCTGGCTTAAGCAAAAGACTTTTGAACATTTTTAAAGTGCCATTATCATAAAGATAGCCCAGTTTTGGAAGATTGCCATCGTTCCATCGCAGATATCCTCAATTCTTCATGCCCAGTAATAGGGATTGTGTACAATCCACATCATGTGGATGGATAGCTGGTTATTCAGTGAGCTCTAACTGCACTATATATACTTCTTGTTCTAATTTATACTAGGGTCTATCAAAAGGTTGAGGAAGGCCAAGATAACACAGCTGCTAGTTGTGTTGCTAGGATGCGTCTGCCAACTTCTGGGACCCCATTACCACCCTGGTAGGGTGTCTTAAAGAGTATTGTTTTAGCCACTGATGGAGTATTCCAGGTGGCAATGGTTTGCACCTTTGTACAAGCAGGGACCCTTCTTCCTAGTCAAGGTAAGGGGGATACACTTGTAAAATAACCTCTGCTCACCCCTTAGCTTTGCACGAGCAAACAGGCTCATCTCAGAGGCAGTGTGTAAAGCATTTGTGCACACATAAAGTAACACAGTAAAAACACTACAAATGGACACCACACCAGTTTAGAAAAACAAGTAATCTTTATCTAAACCAAACAAGACCAAAATGACAAAAATCCACAATACAGTAATTAAAATGTAATACTTAGAAGGCAAAAACAGTTCTGTCCCTAGCAAACTATAGATGCAACACTTTCAACACAAAGTACCTTGGATGCGTCACAATCATCAACAAAAGCAGCCGCAGGAAAGATAATGCGTTGGTTCCTTAAGCCTGGGGAAGATGATGTGCTGGTTCCTTACTGTGTGGGGAAGTGATGCGTCGGTTTCTTACTGCGGCCCCGGTGTTCTTGTAGACATGATGCTCCGCTGCGATGGGTGGGGATCGGAAATGCGTTGGTTCTTGATGTGGCAACAACGGCGCTGCGTTGGTCTCCCTAGCCGCAGTCCCATGATGCTTTGGTTCTTGCAGCCACACAGCAGGGCCTGCGTTGGAATCGGCGCAGTGATCTTGGACTTCAGAGATCAGTGCACAGGACTCAGCGTGCAGCAATTTCGCGAGCCGCGGGCAGGGCTGCGTCGGTTTCTTCAGCGGCACTGCATCAGAAACATGTGCGGATGTGTCGCGCTTCTCTTAGTTGCGTCTTTTCCAGCTCCCAACATCAGGAACAACCTCCAGGAGCCAAAACAGCAACAGGCACCTCTTAGCAGATCAGAACTCCCAGCCAGGAAGTTCAGGGCGGGTGGTGAAGTCTTTGTGTCCCTGAGACTTCAATGCAGGAGGCAAGCTCTACTTCAAGCCCTTGGAGATCTTCTTCAAGCAGGATACATAGCACACAGCAAAGTCTCGATCCTCTCCTTGGCGGAAAGAGCCACTGCAGGCCAACTCCAGACAGCACACAGCAAAGGAGCAGTGCTTCTACTTCAGCTTTCCCAACTCTTCTCCTTGGCAGAGGTTCCTCTTGAGTCAAGAAGTATTCTAAAGTTCTGGGGTCTGGGCCCCAATATTTATATTTCATTCCTCTTTGTTCTCTTGTGGAGGAGAAGATCTGTGCTCAGTCAAAACCAGTTCTGCCCTCTCTGGTACAGCTTCCCGGCAGGAGGTGGAGACCGCATTGTGTACGGCAGAGAAGCCCCATTTAGGTGCAAGGAGATGATCTCTCCTCCTCTAAATGCAGCCCAGTTCTATTTAACCCAGCTCGGACTCATCCAGGAAAGGCAGGACACACCTCAACCACCCCAGTGGCTGTCTACAGTGAATGCACATCCCCAGCCCCTGTCACTCCACAGGCAGTTAATCCACAAACCATCAGAGACACGCAGAATGGCTAAGCAAGAAAATACTCACTTTCTAAAAGTGGTATTTTCAAACACACAATATAAAAATCAACTTTACTAAAAGGTGCATTTTTATATTCTGAGTACAGGCATACTAAACTCCACCTTTCTATCTTGTCCCAATGGGATATTATACTTATAAGATGTTCTAAATAAACTCCCATTCTATCCTACGGGGCAGATAGCCTTTCAATAGTGAAAAATGAAATACCCTGTAGTTCACAATCAGGAAATGTTACACATCAAGACATGTCCTACCTTTCTCACACACACAGCACCCCACCCACAGGGGTACCTTGGGTCTACCTTAGGGGTGAATCACATGCAACAAAAGGGAAGGTTAGGGCTTGGCAAGTGGTTAGACTTGCCAAGTCGACATGGCAGTAACAACTGCATGCAGACCCTGCGGTGGCAGGTCTGAGAACCTTTTGCAAGGCTGCTTGTGGGGGTGGCACAATCACTGCAGGAGGCCCACTAGCAGCATTTGATTTACAGACCCTGGGCACACACAGTACATTGTACTAGGGACTTAGTAGTAAATCAAATAAGCCAGTCATGGAAACACTAATCCAATCCATAACAACAATTTACACAGAGAGCATATGCACGTTAGCACTGATCAGCAGTGGTAAAGTGCCCAAACAGGGGCAGGGTCAAAAACAGGAAGCCATAAAGCAAAAGTCTGGGGTGATCTTGTTCGCGCTATATAAAACTTTATAAATAAACATACTGAAAAAGCCAGGTCGAAAACAGGTCAACACAGAAAGTTTCTTTAAAAATGGATTTTAGTGTTGTTTCTGGAAATATGAATGGAAGGGCTCCAGCCATCTATCTCAAATGAGGCATAGAGGTCTTCTTTATGCAGTTGATCCAGCCAATCCAGGATATCTCCACCTTTGCACCCTTACAGAGATCCTTGAACAAGACATCTAGCAGCAGTCGGATATTACAATCAAGTGGAATGTCTGAAGTTACCCTGGTTCTACAAAGGTAACCTTGTTATGAGCTTAGTTTTAGATCTCTGATATATTTACCTTCTTACCCTGGTCAGTCTCTTTTTCAAAATAGACTGGGAAAGGGGGGGAAGATGCCCGATAAGCGGTAGTTTTTCATGTCTAAACTGTTCACTAGGTCATATCAGATATCTGTCTGTTGCAGTCGACCACTGTACTCCCTTCGCACCTGTACTGTTCACAATCAGCTCAACGGATTTGGTCCCATAGGGGGCTGTGGGTCCTCTGAAGATGGTACCTACATGCTTCTAGATCCTGAGGATTCTGAACCTCAACACCAAAGTGACAGACTGAGATATGATGCAGGAAATACACTGGGTAAGCACAAGAGAGGAGATGACCAAGTGTGTCTGCAGGGTATTGGTCAGTGAGTGAGTAGCTGGTGACCCTGCAAATAGGACACACAATTGCAAATTACTTAAAATATATATATATATAGCTTCCAACTACAAGAGTCAGGAATATCTGACAGACACACTAAAGAAAGCTTATGTCAAAACCCTGAAGTCAAAGATAAATCTCATGGGGCTAGAAACAGAATTATGAAGCTCCAAAACATAAATATGAAGATACAGGGGGGACCAAATTGGTGCCATGCAGAATTACATTTTTCAAGAAAATGGACAGAGAGGTTAATAATACTTACTAAAGAAGCCAGAGCAGCAGGGACCCCTGGGGACCATAAGACCTACTCAGGAGGTCCACAACTGCTTAGAAAATAAAATAATATTAATACATTTATAAAGTGTAAATAAATAAAGAAGCAAAATTGAAAATGTAACTTTTTTTAAAGTTCTGTAAATGTGAAGTAATTTGAGGCGAAAAGTTAAGTTGGTATCCTTGGACACAATTGTGGGATCAGTTCAAGTGCTTTAAACAGAATATAGTATAGACAATGGGTGTCCTCAATTGAATTTGAAAAAGCTCGAACCTTCCCATTAATATATTTTTATTTGTTTGTGAATTAATTGAAATATTCATCACTTGTGTATTTGTTTGATTAATTCTTGTTTCTGTAACTTAGTTTATTGTTTTGTGGTTCAAATCATTTAAATTGTTTATGTCGGCTCCCCGGATTCCAGCAATGATTGAGCGAGGGCTCACAGAAGTCAAACGTTTAAGAACCACTGAACTAAAGGAATCATTGGTGAGAGGTATCTATCAAAGAGTCCTCAGAGGACCGATTATATCACTGACACCGAAGGAAGGAACCAGCTAAAAGACCTTCCCAATTTCCTTCTTCAATAGGCAGGGTTGCCACCTGACCGGTTTTATACCAGCATGAGCAGTATTTTAATTTCCCTTTCTGTATAAATTGTTTTTGAAAATCACCTAAAGCCAGTAATTTGTTCAGCTTATCAGGCCATACTGTAAATAGTAAATGCTAGAAGGAAACACTTTAAAATGTTAAAATGTGTTCTACAGCAACCCTGATGACCCCTGACGAATAATTCAAGTAAACAAATTGTGTTAAAAATGAATACTCAAGACTATAAAGATATACTTAAGAAGCATGTCCAGGATCTTAAAACAGAAGCTGCCAGTAATTATTTTGAGAAAGATGGCAACCATATCATATGTAAACCTCAGCAAAATCTTATCAAACAGACAGTTGAGGGTAGTGGAGGAACTGTAATCTAGACCAGAGGAACTGGATCCTCCAGGGGTCAACAAGGCACAACCTCAGGCAGATACTGGTGATGTGAGACCTGATAGAAGGCTAGGTGGAGCTCATAATGTCATATAAAGAAAATTGGGTTGACACCCCCAGAATGGATGTACATGCATAGCATCTTGGGAAAGTGAAAATAGGACCAAAGTGGGTGTACTGGCATCACAAGCTATGCAGCAACCTGATGGCACAGGCTAGGTTAGGCCAGGTAACATATTCCTCCTTTCCAATCTGACGGTGCACCATGAAGCCTACTCTATCCATTATGATCTGCGCCGATAGTCACCAGAGCCTCGCAGCTCATTCATTATGTTTCAATGGCTCTCTGGCGGCAAAAAAACAGTTATCACTCTGTGTTGATGATATGCTGCTCTATGTGGGCATTTTAACTGCTTCTGACCAAGCATAATAGACAGGCTAAAATGGTTAAGGAAAATCTCTGAATTGACCGCAAATTGGAAGAAGTCAATTATCTACCCTGTCAAATGTAGAACAGAAGAGCATCCAGTGGTAGACCCAAATTACACAGCAATCGTCTACTTTTATATACTTGCAGGTGAACGTACTCAAGAGAGGGAAAGGAGTGCAGGTAACTAAAAATGAAGCATATAATTGATAAAAACCCAGAAAATACATTCACAAGGTAGTTCCGATAATCCTCAGGTTGTAATTAGAAGGCTGCACTCATGACTGTACGAAGGATGTCTAGTGATGCTGGATATCATATTACTGGGCCTTAATGTTCCTCTCCAAAGATTACGACATAAGTTTGGTATAGCTTGAAAGCGCTAAGCCCAATGACTCACTAATTAACAATGGTGACTTTGACACACGGCTGGCAGGTGGTACTTATTTGCTACTTCGGAAACCTTGAATTTTGGTCCTCAATTATTACCAATTGTATCACTCGTATAAACAAAGCCACTGGCCATGGACAGAACTAACAAAGATTTTCGAAAAATGCGAACTACAGAGAGGCATTAGGCATGGATGTCATTTGTCTCCCTTGCTGTTTGCCCAGGCGAACGCCGTTGGATTGTAGGTTAAGGCAGGTCCTGGATGCCTGGGTCATGAAAACAAGGACTCGAGGAACTGTGGTGTCTCTCTATGCAGATGACCTACTGATGTATTTAACAGACCTGGAAAGTTCCTTGGGGTTACTCCTGGATGAATTAGAACATTTTGGCAAGCAGACATAATTGAAAGTAAATAAGCAAAAATCCACCTTCTACCCCCTTGGACAGCTACATCACATCGAGTAGTTCCGTATGTGAGAATAACAGTTACATGCAAAGAAAATAAATGGCTGGCGTTAAAACCATTGAAGTTATTAGCGGATACAAGTACAAATGTGGATCACTGGTTGACACTCTATCAATCACTGGAAGGATAGCTATACTTAGGATGTTGGTGCTCCCACATGGTTTGCACCCTTTTCAGTGCTCTATGTTCCCTATAATACATGTGGTGTTAAAGCAATTGATATTATTTAACACTATAGTCTGTGGGACGAAAAGGTGAAAGGTGAGCATGGGCACATTACAGTGCGCCTATGAGCCGGGTTGGAGTCAAAGTGCCGGATCTTGAGGTGTACTTGCAGGCAGCACAGTTTCAGTTTGCTGTAGGTTGGTATGATTTGCATAGCAGTATAGATGGCCGTCTACTGGAAGGGGCGCCAATAGCGAAGTTGCTTACAAAGTGTTTCTGTAACAGGGGTCACACTAAACTAGACGATCCACGAATAATCCAGATAACGTTGCACGCCTGCACAACACAGGGATTTGAGTTTGGGCATTGCCAGTTGGAAGGAGGGAGCTGGGTAGGAGGGGGTCTTTAGGAGGACGTCCCCCTGGTCTCCTTGCACCAAGTTACTGATAAAGATCCACTTGGGACAGACACCGTTTTGCTATACGCAACACAGTATTGAAGGTGTGGGGAGCAGTAACTGAAACCCCATGGTTACTCCAGATGGACTGAGACAATGGTATTATAAGAAGGGTATATGGTCTGCCTTGTGGGCAGACGTTCAGAAATCTCTGCTCAAAATAAGAAAGAAATGACTGAGCCCTTAAGACCCCAAGATCTCTAGCTGGAGAAAAGACATTGGAGAATGATGTGTGGCAGAGGAGAACAGAATGAAAATGACAAGCGGAGACGAGAAAATGGAGGAAGATTTGGTATTGTGGCAGGTTCTAACTAAAACATTACAATTCCAGCCAGATTAACATCCACCTTAAACGATATAAGGTCCTTAGAGTATGAGTGTACATATAGTACGTTGAGAAATCCCCAACTGTAACCAGAAGATTAAATGACCGCTTTATTTTGATATATGGAACCCTATGTGCTGTAAAACGGCCCACTACTCTACGGGCATGTATATGTTAACTGTATCACCTAATATGTGATGTGATAAAGGGAAACTTTCAATAAAAAATATTTATAACAAAACAAAAGTTGTGTCTTCGACACCATTCAAAAGTACGCCATTAGCAGGGCTGTACTTTGCCAAAATGGGCAAGGCACAGTTTTTTCACACCATTTTCTGTGCACATGGAATCCGTGTGATACTCCTCTCACTTGCGACTGACGCCCCACACATTGAACTGGATAGTGGAAGAAAGAGCTCATCACAACATCGACATGAATGTACATTTACTTCTCTATATTATGCAGAAATGCCCTTAAGCTGCCAAGTCCGCAAATAGTGCCATGCCGCCAGACATTCAGCATTCATGTGCCAAGCCATTAGTAAGTAGCCTACAGTAAATCGCACAGACGGCCTGTTTGTCTTACCTCGTTATAATATTTTTTTAAAACACTTTTTTGGTAGATGCCAGGCTTCCAACTTGGTGTTAACACAGAACTACCCAAAGGATAAATTACGCCACTTCTGAGTGAGAAGTTGAAAAGCAAACACTCGGTTTCCAAGCCTTTTACATGTCGGCCATAACCAGGGTCTTGCTGTGTGAACGTTGCATTGGCCGAAATGTTAGTACATTACCTATGAAACTGCGCATAAAAGAAAAAAAAAACATGGTTTCGAAAAACAGTAACACACCCTCCGACCCCCAACCCCAGAAAAAAAAAATCACAATTCAATGTAAGATGCAGGAAATAAATATTTAATGAACTTGCTGAGACAAAGCAGAAATTAGGGTACAAGTTCTGTGTATTAAGGCAAGATTAAAACCCATAAAAAAGTGATACTAATGCCTCAGTCTGCTACCTGGCCAAAAGTGGGTTTATGGACAGAGCAGAAGGACAGCCACCCACTTTGCTATGGTTGCGATGCATTCGCCCGAACTGATTAGGCGGTCTATCACTTTCAGATTGCAATTAGTCAAAGCTAAACATGATGATGAAATACTGTGAAACTCTTGTTGAGTAAGATCTGTACAGCACTATATTGTCCAACTGAGCAGCCATCGGTCATCTGTTGACCTGGTCAGGTGGGAGCCTTTATCTTTCTGACAGCAAGGTGGCACTGCCATGGAGATGCTGCCTTGGTAATGCAGAGATGACAATGAAACCAGAATCTCTCAGGAATGTTAGATGTTTACACACAACAGGACCTGGGTTTGTGGTATCCAGCCACCATTGTTTTAGTCAATGTGTCACATCCAGATTATGCCCATAATTGTCAGAGTAATAAAGCAAATTCAATAATAAGTACAATCCGAGAGGTAAGGTGCTCTGAAAAGTCAATCATTGCGCAAAAAAAGAATAAAAAGGCTAGCGGTGCCATCACTGAGAAGAAAAAACATTGCACAAAAAACGCTTTGATGGATTCCAGCAATCTGATGCTATCAACGATGCAAGTCATGAATGGACGGAAGATGTGGCAAAGCGCTCTAAACTCCTTTATGGGGGAATAGAAACTCTACGCACAACTTACATATTCAGCACTACCACTCTTTCTGCAGCACAGAGATCATAAGGAGAAGAGATTCAGTGTCTAAATAATCTACCTGTACGTCGAAAAAAAACCATTTGCCATTAAAAAAATTGTAAAAGTACAGAATGGACAGCAAAATAAATAGTTCAGCGTTTTGATTAGCATCCACGGGTGCCTGCCATGTTTTTAATCATCCAGAAGCGGCATATCACTGTCCAGGGGGCTGTGCTCCAGTTTGCATAGGTAAAACAAGGTGGCCTCACTGGCTTCCTCTTCCGTCAGGGGCTCCAGACGCACAAGTTTACTCTGCTTTGGTTGAGTGTCCGCGATGGGCTCCGGCACGGCATCTGTGCCAAGCTCCAAGAGCTCGCTGAGGAAAGGATGCTTGGTGTATTGTACAATCTGTTTCTCTGCAAAAGAGAAAATTGACCAATTCTTTTAGACAATGGATGTAGTGTTATCTAGCTTCATCACAGCAATCACGCTACATTATCAAGCTGTCTTCTCACTCTTCTAATAGCAAGTGGATATAAATGCAATATTCACTGACCCCATTTGTGGTTATCTAAGCTTTAGTTCACATAAAGAAGGTTCTCCCACCTAGATCATACAATCAGATCCCTAAAACTGCCCTCATGGCACTTCTGTTGTATTTAGTCTTTCTTCTCTGCCCTAAATGATCTGACCAGGTCACAAATTGCATCGGTGTGATCAACAGGGATCTGGCACAACACATTTTATGATGACAGCTCAAATGAGACATCTCTGTAATAAAGGCTCCCACACTATGAGTTATTAGACAGGTCTAAGAGGATTTCCAAAACCGCCCTTTAATGTGACAGATAAAGTAAACAATAATAGAGCAAGGAATGTGATTTTGCCAGTAAAGGATACCAAGAAAAATTGCACAATAATAAAATATTGAAAAGGTGCAGTAGAAAAATGAATATCAAAGGGTAAAGAGTGTTAGGAGACGTGTGACAAATTAAGCATTAGGGTGCTGGTGACCCAAATATATGATGTAGAATATATGTGGGAATGAGATGGGATATGTTTTACAAAGGAGACTGATCGATGTGCTCAAATGTTTAAACACGGAAATGAAATTAGTAACTGGTTTAGAACCTCCCAGACTCCACAACGGTCCCTCATAACATACTACATGCCACAGCACGTTATATCCGGGGCCTAAATGAATATTATCACATCACCCTCGTACTGATGGAACTTCATTGGCTCCCTTGCCAGGCTGCACCATCCTCAAAACCAGATGCATCATTTACAAAGCCATCAAGACAGCACCTTCACTTATCTTGCAGACAAGTTTACAATTTCTGGTGGTTCTAGGCACACCAGTAGACAGGACACCATCAGACTACAGACTCAAAGTGCAAAGGAAAACAAGACATCAGTCCTTTTCCATCTATGCAGGCAGGATCTGGAGCATACCAGTATCCATCGGGACCGATTGAAAGCTTGTCCAATTTAGTAAAGAGTTGAAGACTCACCTCTTTAAAGAGCACTACATCACAATTGATTAACCATCCACAAGCCAGCTTGCTCTCCTCTTACTTGTTGACTTTATGCTTATCTTAAAGGGTTCTAGGGTGGGTAGCGCGCTGATCCTCTACAGCGCTCTGTGGCCTTTTGGCTAAGTTTGTGCTTTAGAAATACCATATAAATACATACATACATATTTATTATCAGTATATTGCAAGCATTGCTCACTGTATCAGTAACTTCACAGCAACAGGGCAATGGGTACACCATCAGAGGTTTTGCCCTAGAAAAGATAAGTTGCAGTGTACCACAGCTGAACTGTATGGTTGATGATTAACTTGTCAAAAAACATAGAGCTTGATAGTGTGAGTTAAAATCCAAACCATCAGACCGCACCGCCAACATTTAGTCCTGTTAGGTACATTTGATAACATCGGTTTAAGATCTAACGGAGCAAATGTTTACGAAAGCCTTTCAGAAGATTCTTCTGAAATGCTTCTACTATTAAAACAAATATTCAAATGTTCCCCTCAAGATAGCAAGCAATTACAGTAATTATTCATTCATGTTAATTGAATTAACACCATAAATGCAATTGTTCCTCAGCGTGGTGATCAACTGTTTAATAAAATACAAGTTCAGTTCAGTTAGTTTTTATTTCGACAATTAAAAATCATCATAAAAATACATAATATCAATACATTTTAACAATATGCCTAAAACATCATTAAACTACATTTCTGAAATTTACAATAATGTTTTTAAGAACAGTTAGATGATATTAGATAAAATTAGCCCCCAGCAGCAGAACATATAACTCAGAAGTAGAGGTGAGCATTAGTTTATTATTATTATTATTATTATTATTATGCGTTCTTATATAGCGCTCGATTACCCGTAGGCATCTCGGCGCTTGCCTTGGGAACCCGTCCTGGCTTTTTCCCTGTGAGATACCCGTACTGGGCATCCCCAAGGTGAAAGCCAGGCATCCCGCCGCGGGGGGGGCCGTAGTGGAGATTAAGCAGCTAATACCCAGAGCTGCAGAGTGTGAACCCGTGATTCGAGTAGGCACCGAAACGAGAATTATCGAGTCCGTGGATATTTGGGCTCAAGACCCTGCCGCGTCGGGAATTGAACCCTGGTCCCGGGTCTGACCTCTGCTTCAGGGTCTGCCTCTTCTAACCAGTGAGCCACACTTCTCCACAGTTTAAATTCACAGTTAGATCAATTTCTTGTGTTTCTCAGTCTAACCGCTACTTTTAAAAAACTTGAGATGGCACACAAGGTGTACATATCATTTGCTTTCTGTAGGAATAGCAGGGCAGCTTTCGCGTGACGTATTTTCTGTTTTCTCAGGATATTGACCAAAAATCGGCGCCTAGGCAATTGATAAAATGAACATAAAAGTACAAAATGAAGGGTGTCCTGCGGAGACCTATTGTCGCAGCCGCAGGCACCCTTCTGCTCAATCGTTATGGTAAAACCAGAAGGATAGGCTAAAATGTTAGATAAAAGATTGAGCCTAAAACGAAACATTAAAAATCTCGCTTGTTGGTTATGCATCAAGAACAAATATGGTTCCATGCCTACCCCATTGGCTACTAGATCATATGCCATTACTGTCGTTTTGGCTTTTGCCGCATTAGCTCTAGATGTTTCAGATTTTTCTAGAAGCAGATTCTTTATAGTAAATTTACAATTAATCGTAATTTGCGACACGTCATAAAACAAGTGTGACTGGTCAATATCTATCAGAGTATTTTTGACGTATTTTAGCCAGGGGATTTGCATCGCATTGTCCCTTTGCAGACAGTCTTTGACAATTTCCCTTGTTAATTCAGCCTCTGGGTTAGTCCATATTCTGATCCAGGCCGTGATTGGCTTAATGTTCACTTGATCCGAAATGTATTGGATCCCCAGTTCTGAATGGGCGATATCAGCGGCAGTGGAGGGGGGGGCTTTAAGAATTCTCAGAAGAAACTTATCTTCTTCGATTTGCAGTTTTTTCGCATCTCTGAATCCCCACACCTCTGCACCATATAGTGCCTTTGGCATTGTAACTGATCTGTACAGGGTCATTATTTGTTCAGGGCACCACCGACCCAGTCTGTGCGCAAAACGTAGGATGGCTCCATTTGAAGACACCAATTTAGAACAATGTTCCTCCAATAAGGGTTTAAAATGCATATTGCCATCCAACAAGAGGCCCAGATAGGGAAAGGTATTGTTAAAATTGGTGCCCAAAGATCTATATTACTTCTGTAAAGGTCTGGGGGTGTACCATCGGGTCCTGGTGCTTTATTGGGGGTAAGACCTTGGATCGCCGTTTTTAGCTCTTCCACTGTAAGGGTTACTTCTGCGCTCCTACCTCCCTCCCATTCTCCCTCCTGCATACCCATGTTAGTGTTGTTATACAGGCCCTCAAAGTGCGTAACCCAATCGTCTGGGAGGATTGTAGACGTGGTGGCTGGTGCTGTATTGTCGTGGAAACAAGGTCTATTCACAATTCTCCAGAATTCCGAATAATCCCTGTTTTCGCCTGCCTCTCTTAAATCTGCCCAGACTTGTGCCTGCAGTGCTGCTTTCCTTGCCCTAACACAAGACTTATAAATTTGCCTACAGTTGGCTACTAATGCCGTGTTCCTTGGTTTAGATTTGAGGGCTTTTTAAAAATTCCTCAATGCCTTAGAAAAGGTGGTGTCAAACCAACGTGGGTGGTTCATTTTTGGCTTAGCAGAATCTTTCACTTCCAGTAGTTTATCTGCTAATTTTGTTAGGGCTTCAAACGCTGCTACTACCTCTGTGGCTTCTATTTGGGGGTTCAGGCATTGATCTAAATATTTCTCCCCTTTTTGGTCTAAGGCTTTGTAAAATTCCTGAGGGTTTATTTTTGTCCATTTTAGGCGCCTCCCCTGGTCTACCGGCTGCAATCTACCCTCCATTTTTTTAGTCTTTCTCCTGCAACCCTTATACCTTAGTTCTAACACTAGTGGGTTGTGATCGCTAAAGGGGCTCCACTTTGTGATAACCTTTATAATACGGGGTGTCGCAAAAGCTGATATGAATATATAATCAATTATTGATGAACACCCTCTCCCCTTAAATGTAGGAACAAGCGTACCCCCCTTCTCCTGTCCTGTCATATCAATAGTGTGGACTAATGCATGCGTCTCTATTATTGTAGATAGGCTTGTGCTCAAAGTGCGGCCCCTTTTGTAATGGGCAAGCATCCCAGTCTGGTAGTATAGTGGGAAGGTTTGGGCAGAGGTGAGAGTTAAAATCACCCAACAAAAGTATTATTGGACTCCCCCCCTCTTTTCTCTGGTCAACCTTTTCGCTTAGTCTATTGTTTAGCTCTGATATAGCAGCATTCTCCCCTTGTGAGGACCCTGGATTATAGATGTTAAAGAGTTCCAATTTCAGTCCTCTACTTTGGAGTGTTACTAACTGCAGGGTGTGTGACGCCCATAAGGGCTCTGCCCATTTCCCTACTATGGTTAAGTGAACATAGATAGATAAACATCCTTTCGCTCTCCCTGCTCTGCTTTCCTGTGCTGGAACAGCAAAGCACTTATAACCCTCTAGCTGGTGCAATGCCGGGTTCAATGCCCATGTCTCTTGAAAGGCAAGTATCTGATAGCCTTCAAGTTCCTTCCTCCATTCTGGATTTTCACACTTAGCGGCTAGCCCTGCTACGTTCCAGGATATAATGTTTATCTTTCCCTTCTTCTCTTCTTCTTCAATGGGGACCTGGGGCAGCGGCCTACGCTTGATCACTTGACTGTTCCTTTCCCCATTTTTTCCTCTATCCATAGGTGGGGAACAATGTATCTCCCTAGAAAGGGAGCAATCTACTTCAATGGTTGGGGTGCAATCTCTCGCCCTATCTTTGGAAGGTTCTGTAGCTAGCATTCCTTGTCCATTGCTATGCTCACTCGGTGCCAGATCCTTATTCGGGGCCCTGCTCCTCTTAACCAGTTCAGTTTTAGATAGTAATGCTAGTCATTCATTGTTGTCTAAGGTCAGTAAGGGGCTAAATCTATTGGTCCACTGAGGGTGTAGCTGATGTGGGTAGTACTGGGTCGTGAAATCATTGTGCCTAACCCAATGGTCATCCACTATTCTGCCTCTGGTACCCTGTTTGGGGTTTGGGGGGTATGTATCAAGTGTTCTAGGGTAAAAGTAGCCCAAAGGCATAGTCCTAATTGTACTTGTGGAGTTTCTATTTTGATTGTCTAGGATATATTGCACTAAGTTTGGGTTTTTGAAGTTTACGATAATGCAATTGCCTTCTCTATCTTTTCTCCTCCTTCCTACCCAGCTTACCCTTCTTACATTTAGAATTTCCCCCTTTCCCCCCCCCCTGCAATGGTCTATGAATATTTAGCCAATTGACAATCTTGCCTTTTAGTTCCATCTGCGATTCTCTTTGTCCTATTCTAAGTTCAGGAACCCCCGTGAATATGACTGCAAAAGGACTAGCTTCTGGTGGTAGGTTTACATATGGCAAGTGAGCTTGGTGTCTATCATACTGCTCAATACCCGATTGCGGGTCAAACTGTTTGGAGCTAACAGATAGTCCTCTGTTCGGGTGTCCAGAGTCTCCAGTGTTTTCCCTAGTTCCCTGGTGTTTCATACTGCCTTCCTGCCCCCTATTAACTGTATGCGTTGGCTCGGCATGCACCTCAATGATGCTGCATTGTTCATTACTCACACAATTGTTGTTCGTTTGGCGAGTTAGTTGGGGCGGAGGAGCGGTTTCAGCGTTAACATTCCCTTGTTGATTAACAGTTTGTGCCTCCTTGATCTTACCCTGCTTCAATATTTCATGCGCTATTTTATCCAGTCTACTGGTCAGTGGTTTAATTTGGCTTAAGATAAAGGTTTCTAAATGCTTTTGGAGATCTAAGATTATCTCATTCACCCATCCCGGAGGTATACAACGGCCTCTCGTGTCTGTTGTATAAACATCTTCTCACCCTATCTCCTGGTTTTTCACTCCTTGTGGATTTCTTCCAGTTTTGTTTTGGTGGGTTTTTCCGCCCCCCTTTTCTGCTTCTTTTATTAGCTCTTACAGTTTCCACTGCCTTCCTCAGGGGTTCATCTTCTATCGCTATCTGGGCACATGGGACGTCATTGGTGGAATCATTCTGGGTATCGTTTAGAGACAACAAACTACCGTTAACATCCTCAGTTAGCGTGGGCGAGAGCGGCACAGTGGTTAGTGTCATAGATATACGTCTTTCAGTCCGTTCTATCTCGCCCACCACCTTTTGCAGCATTAAATCTATAGCAGTTGGGGTGTTTTTATGGGGTGCCGTGATAGTACTCAGTGTCCCTTGCTTTTTTGCTGTCTGTGGTATGTCTGGTTTACTCTTAGTAGAACGAGTTTTAGGTTTTGTAGCCATGATGTTTGTATGGTTTTATACTATTCGTTTCTCTTGGGACCCAGACGCCTTACTCAACTTTGGTGTAGTACTAATCACCTCCCTTGTGGGCTTTTAATAGGTACACTTATGTATCGTCAACTAATTGCTAGCCCCAATGTATTAGAGGCCGGAGTAATAGTACCTTATCATACAGCCAAGATTTGTTGCCCGTCCCGTCCCTGGTCGTCCCCGGACGGCCACAGACGGCCCGCCCTCTGCCCGGGCTCAGCCCGGCGTCGCCCGCGCGCGTCCCGCGACGCGGAAGGAGCGTCCTGTTTTTGTAGCGCCTCCGGGCGAGTAGCGTCAGGCAGCAGGAAGTGTGCGGAAGTGGGCGCAAGGCTCCCTGGGAGCTGTGGTCTCCAGCCGCCGGCTGCGAGATGGAGCTTTGCGGCGCGGCGAGACCACAGCGTTAGGAGGCCAGGAGTCACGAGCGCCTGACCAGCAGGTAGGAGTTGTTGCAGCAAATGCCCGTGAATGCCAGTAATGGTCCCCCGCTCCACCGAGGGAGCGTCCTGTTTTTGTAGCGCCTCCGGGTGCGCACCGTCAGGCAGCAGGAAGTGTGCGGAAGTGGGCGCAAGGCTCCCTGGGAGCTGTGGTCTCCAGCCGCCGGCCGCGAGATGGAGCTTTGCGGCGCGGCGAGACCACAGCGTTAGGAGCCCAGGAGTCACGAGCGCCTGACCAGCAGGTAGGAGTTGTTGCAGCAAATGCCCGTGAATGCCAGTAATGGTCCCCCGCTCCACCGAGGGAGCGTCCTGTTTTTGTAGCGCCTCCGGGCGCGCAGCGTCAGGCAGCAGGAAGTGTGCGGAAGTGGGCGCAAGGCTCCCTGGGAGCTGTGGTCTCCAGCCGCGAGATGGAGCTTTGCGGCGCGGCGAGACCACAGCGTTAGGAGCCCAGGAGTCACGAGCGCCTGACCAGCAGGTAGGAGTTGTTGCAGCAAATGCCCGTGAATGCCAGTAATGGTCCCCCGCTCCACCGAGGGAGCGTCCTGTTTTTGTAGCGCCTCCGGGCGCGCAGCGTCAGGCAGCTGGAAGTGTGCGGAAGTGGGCGCAAGGCTCCCTGGGAGCTGTGGTCTCCAGCCGCCGGCCGCGAGATGGAGCTTTGCGGTGCGGCGAGACCACAGCGTTAGGAGCCCAGGAGTCACGAGCGCCTGACCAGCAGGTAGGAGTTGTTGCAGCAAATGCCCGTGAATGCCAGTAATGGTCCCCCGCTCCACCGAGGGAGCGTCCTGTTTTTGTAGCGCCTCCGGGCGCGCAGCGTCAGGCAGCAGGAAGTGTGCGGAAGTGGGCGCAAGGCTCCCTAGGAGCTGTGGTCTCCAGCCGCCGGCCGCGAGATGGAGCTTTGCGGCGCGGCGAGACCACAGCGTTAGGAGCCCAGGAGTCATGAGCGCCTGACCAGCAGGTAGGAGTTGTTGCAGCAAATGCCCGTGAATGCCAGTAATGGTCCCCCACTCCACCGAGGGAGCGTCCTGTTTTTGTAGCGCCTCCGGGCGCGCAGCGTCAGGCAGCAGGAAGTGTGCGGAAGTGGGCGCAAGGCTCCCTGGGAGCTGTGGTCTCCAGCCGCCGGCCGCGAGATGGAGCTTTGCGGCGCGGCGAGACCACAGCGTTAGGAGCCCAGGAGTCACGAGCGCCTGACCAGCAGGTAGGAGTTGTTGCAGCAAATGCCCGTGAATGGCAAACATGCAGTCTCACAAAACAGCAAAGGTGCAAGCATTTAAATGTAAATAAATACAATAAAGACAGACAGAAAATTACTAATGCTCCTCTATACATACCTGACTTTTTGGGGGAGTTCTCTGTATTTTGGGCCGCAGTCTGGCCATCTTTACTTTTCGAGGATTCTATGCCCTTGCCTTCTGTCTAACAGGGAAAAATAAATGAACATTGTAAGAGGCTAGTGAGGATGCAACAAAGCATTCCACAAACTTTTTTTTAAATAAATATATTTATTAACATTTTCTTACTTACATTACAAAGATAGTGTTCAATAGCAAAGCGTAGTAGCATATTCAGTGTGACATCAACATCATACATAAACGACAGTGGTGAACAATCAAAGAGCTGCATCCTATACATATACATCATGTTAGACCCCTTCCTGTTTCGCAACCCGTACACCCCCCCACAGGAGATCATTATGTATCAGAAAACGAAAGTCCATAATGTGTAAGCCATGGTTTCCATATTCTCCAAAACTTTTTGGGACAACCCTGTGCTTTATAAGTCGTCTTTTCCCCCAACATATACATATACATGCTTTACCCCATTCGATTAGAGACGGTTTCGCCACTGCGCCCCATGCCTTAGCCAGGTCGTGTTTTGCCACCACAACTCCCAATTGAAGTAGGGTTAGCTTTGGTTTGGGGATATCAATCTCAGTGGATATTCCCAGCAGAACAAACTGTGGACTGAGCAGAATCTTCTCTCCCCAAACATTACCCAGCTCTCCCACTATGGTGGCCAAATACTGTTGAATCTGAGGGCAGTCCCACACTGTATGAAAGAATGTGCCCATCGACATCCTAAAGCGCAAGCAATCAGGTGTTTCTGCCCTCCCTATGCGGTGTTGTCATGCTCTATCATAATATGATCTATGCAGGTACTTGAATTGAATCAATTGAAGTCTGGACTTAATGGCGACCTCTCGGGGGTGCCTCAGCGCCAGTTCCCAATCTAAGTCATCCAGTTCACCCAACTCTGACTCCCATTTCACCCGCAACCTCCGCAAAGTGTCTGTCTTATTGTTAATTAATGTCCTATATGTCCATGAAACAGCCATTACCGCTAGCTCCCCATCAGGAGTCGCCCCTCCAGTGGTGCATACTCAGGAATGTCATTGGTATCTATGCGTTGCGCTCGCCCATAGCTGTAGGTATTTGTAATGCTGAGTCTTGTTCATGTCATATTCAGCATGTAAGTGTGAGAAAGTAACCAACTCTTTACGATATAATATGTCCTTAAGTTGCGAAATGCCTAGCAAGTCCTATTGCCGGAAACCTTGCAGATTTTTGATTTCCGGAAGCCGATTACCCACCAAAGTGGTGTTTCCCTAGTGTCTCGGCCATCCCATTTCATTTGTCGCTCAGCCTGTTTCCAGGCTGTTACAACAATCTGCGTCGCTGTCAGGAGTTGTGCAGCACCTCTTCCCCATATAGGCAGTGGATGTGTGGGCGCTTGGTAAACTGTGTGTGTTCAAGTGCATATGTGGGGTGATCTCTCTCCATGTGCTGCCATTCATTCACCACTATTAGGTGGGCTGCACAATAATATGCGCGAAGATTCGGCAGGGAGATACCACCATTGTATTGATTACGTTGTAACGTCGCCAGTGCTATCCTCGGTGGCCTCCCACCCCAGAGAAACGTATGTAGTAAATCATCGATTTTGTTAAACACCTCAACCGGTATAAGCTGGTACGTGTTTTGCAGTACATAGAGGAACTTGGGGAGCACTATCATTTGGTACAGTGCTGCCCTACCTAGCAACGTCAGTGGCAGAGATTTCCACCTTTCGGTGTCTGCTCTAAAATCCCTGAGCACCCTGTAGAGGTTGCGATCCAGCACCACAGTCGCATTCACCAGACAAACTTGAATCATTTCTTTGCTTTCCAGTCACAACAAAGCATACCACAGACAAACTTGATCAATTTCTTTGCATTCCAGTCTGGTGTTTGCATTTGCTTAGTTACTTCTTGGCAATGATTAGCAAGTCAATAACAAAATGGTTACTTAAAAGTAGGCGTAGTTTCGCAGCTTGAAGAATTTTCGGGATTTACATGATGTGCATTATTTTGCCATCTAGTGTCTTGTTAGTCTTTATTTCCTCTTTTTTACCTCTGGGTGTCTGTAGCCATTTTGTTCCTTGAATGATGTAGGACCTGTGCCCTTAAAGCTGTTGCGAGTGGTCACCGTCTTCAGATTCTTTGTTCTCCTTTTGATGATTCCTTCAGTTCAGTCCTGTTAGGCTTTCTGTTTGTTTTGGGTATTGCAGTTTCTTTCTAGCTTTGTCTCACCTTATTTCCTGGGGAGGTGGAGGATCATATGTAAATACAAAACATTCTTTACGTTGTCATAACCATTTCATTTTGCAGCATGATTTATTTTCTGGATTAATATGCTGTGCAGTGATTTTGCAGCAATGTCACAGGTCACTCCTGGAAGGTCGTGTTAAAATGAGGTTGCGCTTGTGAATAGATGCTTCAGTACACTGTCCCACTTGTGTCTTCTTGTTTATTTGAATATCCACGCAATAGCGTTTTGTGAAGGGGTGGACTTATGACCATGTGGCTGCCATACATATGCTGTTTAAGGGCACATTTGCCAAAAAGGCTAGAGTGGCTCCATTCTCTGTGGAGTGTGCTCTGAGTCTTGCCTCCAGGTGCATGTCTGCCTTTTGGGAGCATAATTGGATTGCTTTTACTATCCATCTTGCCATGGTGCCTTTCGTTACTAGTAAGCACCCGTACGAACTTGCAAAAGATATGAAGACCTGGCTTCCCCTTCTGACCTCACTTGTTCTTTCTAGGTAGAACATCACATCTCTGTGCACGTCTAGTGTATGTAGGGTCCCCTTGGCTAGTTTGTTTGATTGTTGGAAGAAACCCGGCAATTTGATAGCTTGGTTCACATAGAGTTGTGATATGGTCTTTGGGAGAAAACGTTAGTTGGTCCGTGTGCATTTACGAGGTTCTTCGGTGGTTAGGGCCTGCAGCTCGCTCACCCTGCGCAGTGATGTGATAGCGATAAGGTGGTCCTTAAGATCAGGAACCGCAGTTCGGCCTCATGCAGCAGTTCAAATAGTGCTTTCACAAGCTGCGATAGTACCAGGTTGAGGTTTCCCATTAGCATCGGCCTAATCTTGGTAGAGCAATTCTTTCTTGCACCTTCCACAAACCGTTTCATAACGGACGTTGTGGAGCAGCTCCTTCCTATGTGGTCTTATCTGTAGGTTACTATTGCTGCTAATGTAATTTTAATAAGGAGTATGTCATGTTGCTGTCTAGCAGATGTGTAAGGTACCTGACCACTGTGGTGTCTTCTGTTCAGCTGAGGAGCTGTCCCTTATCTCTGCATCAGAACCATTTTGCTATGTAGCATTATCTTGTGCTCAGCCTCCTTTCATCCTTTAGGATTTCTATTGAACACTTTGAAAGGTTCAGGTGTTCAATATCTATGGCCTCAGGGGCTAGGCTGATAGACTCATACTGTTTACTTTCGGGTGATGGGCATTGCCTCCCTGCAAGGAGAGGTGGTCATGCTTTCCTGGCATTCTTTTTAAATGTCCCTGTGCCATCTCCACCAGGCCCGAGAATCATGTTTGCCTTAACCAATGTAGGGCAATTAGTATCTGTGTCATTTGAGACGCTTTGCACTTGTTTATCACTAAAGGTATGAGGGGAATGGGTGAAAAAGCGTAAGCCAATTTTCCTGACCAGTCTATTGGCAGGAAACTCCCCTGGGAGAGGCGGTTTGTGTGGCTGGACGTGAAGTCTCTGCATTTTGCTGTGAAAAGGTTGATCTTTGGTGTTCCTCACTGCCGGAACACGTCTTGGAGCACTATGTCATTTAGTTGCCATTCGTGTGATACGGATACTTGCCTGCTTAGTCTGTCTGCTGTTCTATTTTCTACACTAGGCAGGTGTATTGTTATCAGGGCTATTCTTCTCTGGATGGACCATCTCCAGATCTCTTGTGCTAGTTTTGAAAGCGCATGTGATCTTGTCCCTGCTCGCTTGTTTAGATAGAATATTGTGTTATCCTTCTGAATTTCCACTGTCTTCCTCTTCACCCGTGTCTGAAAAGCCTTTAGGGCCAGGAGGACTGTCTTTAGTTACAGGACACTGACTGATATCCTGGATCACTTCTTCCACTGTCTATAATCCTATGACTCTTCATTCTCCTATGTGCGCTCCCGAGCCCATGTGGGATGTGTCTGTGGTGATGGTCACAACTGGGGTTGGTTGTGTGAAAGGTCTGCTCACTGTTATGTTGTCTACATTACACCATGTCATATCTTCCTGTACTCTGGGTTACAACTGCTAGATCTTCCTAATTCCTGTCACCTGGGACCATTGGTTCTGTATCCACTCCTGCAGTGGTCTCGTGTAGCCTTGCACAGACTGACCCTTGTGGTAGCGGCGAGCCTGAGATCTGAGAGCCTGAATCCTCTCAAGGGTGGGGAAGGCTCTCGCCACCACCATGTGAATTCTCGCTCCACAGGAAAATCTTTTCTCTTTACAGATTTTTGGAGGTTTTCTGAAGGGTGATTTTGAAACCTAGTCTATGGGGCGTGTCCATGACTATCCTGGTGTCGTCTTTGAATTGCGTGTCCAAGCTTGCTTTGATTAACCAGTTGTCTGGGTACAGGTAGACGTATATCATTTTCTGTCTTAGGTGTGCCGCCACTGCAGGTAGGCATTTTCTTAATATCCTGGGTGCTGACTCGATCCAGAACAGAAGCACCCTGAATTGTTAGTTTGTCTTGTCAGCTATGAATCGTAGACATTTCTTCGGCTTGCGTTAATGAGAATGTGTAGGTAAGCATCTTTTAGGTCTATGGTTGCCATATAGTCCTTTTCCCACAGCTGCGGGAAGACTTCTTGCTGTATGGTTATTCCAAACTTTTTTATCTTTATCAACTGGTTTAGGAAGCGATGGTCAGGATTGGTCTTAGCAACTTGCACGGTTTTAGGAAAAGGAAGTATGCAGATTAGTTTCTTTGAATGATTTCTGCTTTGGGCACTTTCTCTATTGCCCTTTCTTGCAGTAGTTCTGCGCTTTGTTGTGCAGGCAGCGCCTTTCCTCCTCCCGATGTAGTCTTTGCTTTGGTTTGACCACAGGAAGCATCTTGACCAGTTTTATGCAATAGCCATGTTGGATGATATTGAGGATCAATTTGTCTGTCATGACCCTCCCCCACTCCTGTAGGAAGGCCTTTATCCTGCCACCCACTGGTCTTATGTGGCTAAGCAGCTGGAAAGCGGAGTCACCTGTTGGAGGAGCTGGCTCCTCTGGAAGGCTGTCCCCTTCCTATGGCTCGGCCTGATAGGGCTGGCATTATTGCGTCAAGAACTGCCACGGTTGCTGCATTCCTTGGTATGGAACTGGCTGCTGAAAAGATGACTGTTGTGTTTTGCCTTGAAGCCTACCCGGCCTGCGGGCCTTCTCACCGATTTTGTTACCCTCTTTGGTTGACCACAGAACTGCAATGCCCCCATGGCTTTTGCGTGTCATTATCTTTTTTTAGCTGCTGTACGTGTTGTTTACAATGGGACCAAACAGGGTCTCCCCAGAGAAAGGTGTAGTAAGGATGTTCGCCAGAAACTCGTTTCTAAGTCTGGACACTCGTAGCAGGCATGTCACCTCATAGATGATCCTGTTATCAGTTTGTCTACTGTCTGTGTCAGCTGCGCATAAAGCTGACTTCAAGCATGTGTTGGCTATTGCTTTGCCTTTCTTTAATAGTGGGGCTTCCCTCTCTAGGCACTGTTCTGGGGCGTGCTTCAGGAGCTCTCTGACCTCTTATTGGATATTGGGGCATTTGCCCTCTTTCTTGCTGTGGCCACAATGATGGAGTCTGCCTACTGCATTGCCCTGATGTAGACAGGGGAAACAACCTTTACAACGCAACTTTTACAACGCACTACCATTACAACGAATTTTTTACAACGCAAAAACTTTTACAACGCATACCATTACAACGCAGGATTTTACAACGCAAGTACCTTTACAACGCATACCATTACAACGTAAGTATTGGTAAGTATATAATTATTTTTAAAATATTATATGTTTGGGTTTTTGGGTAAAGGGGTATTTTTAGGGTTCAGGGTCAGTTTTCAGTTTTTGGGTAAAGGGGTATTTTTAGGGTTCAGGGTCAGTTTTCAGTTTTTGGGTAAAGGGGTATTTTTAGGGTTCAGGGACAGTTTTGGGTTTTTGGGTAAAGGGGTATTTTTAGGGTTCAGGGTCAGTTTTCAGTTTTTGGTTAAAGGGGTATTTTTAAGGGTTCAGGGTCAGTTTTCAGTTTTTGGGTAAAGGGGTATTTTTAGGGTTCAGGGTCAGTTTTCAGTTTTTGGGTAAAGGGGTATTTTTAGGGTTCAGGATCAGTTTTCAGTTTTTGGGTAAAGGGGTATTTTTAGTGTTCAGGGTCAGTTTTCAGTTTTTGAGTAAAGGGGTATTTTTAGGGTTCAGGGTCAGTTTTCAGTTTTTGGGTAAAGGGGTATTTTTAGGGTTCAGGGTCAGTTTTCAGTTTTTGGGTAAAGGGGTATTTTTAGGGTTCAGGGACAGTTTTGGTTTTTTGGGTAAAGGGGTATTTTTAGGGTTCAGGGACAGTTTGGGGTTTTTGGGGTACAGGGTTAATTTGTAAAAATAAAATAAAATTATATTTAAATTAAATTAATTAAATAAAATTAAATACAATTTAATTATATTTTAATAATGTAAAATAATTTATATTAAAAAAAAATATTATATACTTACCAATATTTACGTTGTAATGGTATGCGTTGTAAAGGTACTTGCGTTGTAAAATCCTGCGTTGTAATGGTATGCGTTGTAAAAGTTTTTGCGTTGTAAAAAATTCGTTGTAATGGTAGGCGTTGTAAAAGTATGCGTTGTAACGTCATACATCCGTAGACAGGGTCCTTTGATGAGTGCTTATATTTCGTTTCTCTCCTTGGTATTACGGCCTTACAAGATGCTGGCTCTCTAAAGTTTTTTCTTCCTTGATCAAGAATGCTTGGCATCATGCAGATGTATTGGCTATTGCTCTGGGATGATAGGAGTGTTTCTAGGAGGAAACAAGCCTGAGTCCTCTCTTCTAATCTTTTTTTAACAGTTCTTTTTATTAAAGAATGCATCAGCAAAAATCACATTACAGAGGGTCAGTCAAAGCTGCCGAGCATACATCAGGGGGTCACAGGATAAACAAAACTTACGACTGTAAAGGAACTTCACGGGGAGGTGGGGTCATCAAGAGCAGCATTCAGGGGTGGTGTACAAATTTCCCCTCTGTAACTATTCCAGGGCCACCAAACCAATGACCACTTTTGAGGCCGTACCTAGCAAGGTATGTAGTTTTCTCCCTAAACATACACCAATCTAAATTGTTTTCCCACACTTCCAGAGTGGGAGGCTGCTCCGTTCCCCACAATTGGGCTATATTTCGTTTGCCAATCATGAAACCCAGAGTAGCCCATTGCATCTGTGAGGTATTCAACTCAGTAGGCTCCGAGATGTTAAGTAAGCACCTTCTCGCCTCCGGTGACAGGGAGACCCCCAGGACTTTATGTATAGTGTCATGTATGTTGCGCCAATACGTGGTGATGTGTTCACACTCCCAGATGATATGCATAAAGGTACCAACGAGACCACATTGTCGTTTGCATAACCCCGTATCTGAGAGTCTCATATGTACTAATCCGGGTCCTGTGAGGTAAATCCTATGCAGAATTTTAAGTTGAACAAGTCTCAGGTGAACTGGGATTGCGACTTCTCTTGTCGAGGACACTGCTGTCTGCCAATCCTGTTCATCTAGCTCTATAAAGTCCTGCGTCCATTTGTCCCTCAGCGCCTCAAGGGAGTCAGATCTGTGGTTGATCAGTTTTTTATATATCAAGGAGATCGTTTTGTCAGGAAGGTGTCCGTCCAGTATCCTATCTTCCAGAGGGGAGGCCTCTGGGGGCTCTGTCTCCCCAAGTAGTGCTGAGAGAAGGGAGTGACGAACCTTCCCATTACGGAAGTATTCGGAATTTGCTAGTTTATACTCCACCTGCATTTCCTCAAACAATTTAATTCTCCCCTTCCCAGAGATATCTTTGACCGTGGAGATTCCTATAAGATCCCATTTATCGAAACCTTTTGTTTTCCAGAGCTTGCCAAGCTTTTCGGAGTCCCACAGCGGGGCGGCCATGGTCAGTTTATTTTTCCAACCCAATTAACCTGTGGCATCATGCCAGATCTGAACCGAGTGTTTAGTTGGCCCCGTTAATGCAAGTCTATTCGGCCGAGAATACAAGGCTCTGTTATACCTACCCCCTGGAAGAAGCCATTTATCCATAGTGTATCCAGGATCATCAAGCCGGCCATACATGCCGTGGTTAATCGCCGCCAGTTGGGAGGCCCATTAGTATCTTTTGATATCTGGGAGGGCGACGCCTCCGTCATACCAAGACGGTGTTAGTTTATGTAAAGCGATGCGGGGCCTGCCCTCCCATAATAGACTCCGATGCAGGCTCTCAATCTCACGAAAGTTTCTTGGTGGCACCACATCCAAGGTGTTTTGCAGAGAGTAGAGGAAACGAGGGAGAGCCATCATTTTAAAGAGGGATGCCCTACCCAACAATGAAAGAGGAAGCTTCCTCCAGTTGGAAATATCACTTTTAAGCTTCTGCAGAGGGGGAAGAAGATTTCGGGAATACCTAACTGAGGGATCTAAAGAGAAAGATTCCCAAATATTTGAACCCTTCTGTGTTGAACTGTATAGGACAGTTTCGCGGAGGGACTGGGGGGGGTCTACCTTCAATACAAACAACAAGGATTTCTCCGAGTTAATAGAAAGTTCTGTGTTTCTCCAGAAGAAGGCCAGGATATCGAAGACCACAATAAGGGACTTATGGGGAGAGGTCAAGTAAAGCAGTATATCATCTGCATACAAAGTTATGCGGTCCTCTCAGTCAGGGGACCACCACGGGCATCTAATTGAAGGCTCCCATCGTATCCAAGCGGCAAGAGGCTCCAAAGCCAATGAGAAAAGAAGGGGGGATAGCGGGCAACCCTGACGGGTGCCCCGTCCCAGTAAGAAGGGAGCCGAAGCTCTGTTGTTTACCACTACTTGAGCGAGTGGTTTCGAGTACGGCAGACGTATCCATCCGACAAACTCTGGGCCGAACCCAAACTTGGCCAAGACAGCCCATAGATCAGGCCAATCAATCGTGTCAAAAGCCATTGTTGCGTCAAGTGACGCGATTATAACTGGCTCCAGCAGAGTATGAACTCTGACTAATATCCCATGCAATCTACGAAGGTTTAGGGCAGTATTCCTATGGGGCATAAAGCCCAACTGGTCGGGGTGGACCAGATCGCTGATGACTTTTACCAGTCTATTTGCCAGGAGCTTGGCCAGAATCTTCGGCTAGGCATTTAAAAGAGAGATAGGCCTGTACGAGGCGCAGCTCGTTTTGATCTTGCCCTCCTTATGAATGACGACAATCGTAGCAACTCTCTGATCTCTAGGGAGAACCCCCTTGTCTCTGGATTCCACAAACATTTCTTTCAAGCAAGGTGCCAGTTTATTCGGTTTGAGTTTATAGAGTTCGATAGGGAGCCCGTTGGGGCCAAGTGCCTTACCAGAATTTAATGAACGGATGGCCAGGGCGATCTCGTCCGCTGTCAGCGCACTATCCATAAACGTTTGATCCTCAGGGGAAAGACACAGGAGCTGTATGTCACGGAGTAACAGTTGGGAGTCAGCATTCGAGCGAGGAGAGACCGATGTATAAACCGCCTGGAAGTGATCAGCAAATTTATCCACTATATCCTGTAGTTCGGTGAGTCTTAACCCTTCCTCCGTTAGGAGCTCAGGGACTAGACGGCAGGCCCAATCTCTCTTATCCAGCCATGCGATAAGCTTCCCTGCCTTATCCCCCAGGTCGTAAAGCCTGCCCTGCTGTTCCCTACCAAGAGCCTTAGCCCTTTCAGTGACCAACACTGTTTCAGGCTCAACTGATGAAGTTTAGCCCGTGCTATTCCCAGCTCCAATTCCCCCTCCAGCCTACAAATTTCAGTCTCCAACTACACCACCTCTTTCTGCTTCTCCTTTTTAGAGCCCGCTATCAAAGACAGGGCTTGACCCCTGACAGTTTTAAAGGTCTCCCATAAGGACCCAGAAGAGGACACATAACCCACATTATTAGTAAAGTATTCATCTAGCTTTGCAATGAGGTCTTTGCGAGTTTTGGGATTGCGCAGATACCACGGATTTATTGGGGCCACCCTTCCCGCTGTGCCCCGAGTTAGGACTATATTGATCCTCAGTGGAGAATGGTCTGAGATGCCTCTAGCTAAGTGTGTAACCTCTGTTATGTAGGATGCTTGTGCAACAGGGACCAGACAGTAATCCAGTTGCAAGAGACTATCATGTGCCCCAGAGTGGAAAGTGTATTGCTTTTGATCTGGGTGGAGTAATCTCCAACCGTCAACCAGGCCCATTGCGTCTATAAAGTCTGTCAGCCACCGCATCACCCGCCCCGTTTCCCGTGGGGGATGCCTGTCCACCATACCAGAGACGACTGCATTAAAGTCGCCCCCTAAAAGTAAAAGTCCCTCAGGGAGTGAAAGTAGGACCGTCCCCAAATCTGCTAATGTTGTGCCCTGTAGCCCGGAGGAACATAGATGGATAGGAAGGTTATCCCCGGCTATCATGGGGCACGTGAGTCAACTAGGCATTCTATCCTCCTCCACCAGCACTGGGTCTCCTTTACCCCCAGCAAAGTCTGCAATTCTTGCAATCACAACCCACCTCCGTCAAAACTCAGCATTTGAATATCTTTTACCTCAACACAAGGTCACTAGCCAAACATCACGTGGACATTTTTCTTCTCCTTACATGTCATAAACCGGATATTCTCTTTCTTACGGAAACTTGGCTTAACATCAACTCTCCCCCAGACATTCTGGCTGCCCTACCTGACAACTATTACATTCTTCAGGTTGATCGAGCTGCAGGGAAGGTAGGGGGTGGAGTCGCTGCCATTATTAAAAAAGATTTGGGTTTTTTCTAAAATGACATCTCTTGATCTTGTTGCTGTTGACAATTTGATCATTAAGCTTGACTCCAGTTCTGGACCACTCTTATGTATCTTATTATATAGACCCCCACAAAGCATGCCATCCTTTCCCTTTTCCCTCTGTGATCAACTCTCTTCTATGGTCACAGACTATTCCAACATCTTGCTGATTGGAGATTTTAATTATTGGCTCAGTGAGTGTGGTGGATCTGCGGCTGTCGAACTCATGGAGCTTCTCGCCGGGCTTAACTTTCGGCCTCATATTAACACTCCCACTCAAGTCAAAGGACATACTTTGGACCAGATTTGGAGCACTAATGTTGACATTCTCACTTATTATTTCTCCGTGTATCTGGTCGGACCATTTTTTATCCAGTTCAGTATTTTTATCGGTGAGCCCAAAATGAATGTTCTCACTAAACATGGACTTATCAGGAAATGGGGTACTCTGGACACTCCAGCCTTTCTGGAAAGTTTAAATAACTCTCAACCGGCCCCAAGTACCGACCCTAATTTAGCGCATCTGATGTCTCTGACTGGCTCAAGGCTGCCAGTGACATGCACGCTCCTCTAAAAGAATGTAAAACTATCTGTCACTCTAATGCCCATAAATGGTTTTCATCCGATTTGAGAGAAAAGAAGCTAGCTGTCCGGCAAAAGGTGCGAGCATGGAGGAGAACTTATAACACCCTTGACAGGATCCCCCAGCGACTCAATTCACTTTGCGGAGGGGGTCTCGCGATCTCGTTGACGCTGTTTGCGGCGGCGGCCGCCGCCTTCAAAGCTCCAGCTCGAACTGACCTGACCGGCAACTTCGGGTTTGGGTCTCCACTGTTGTTAAACTCGGGAGCGGCCAACGCGCTGATTCCAGCCCCTGGCTCCGGCTCCACGCAGGCCCAGAATTGAAACGGGCTTATCTCCAGCTCCCGGTCTCGCCGAAACTCCAGAGTCAGCCCCAGATGCTCCGCAAGGCCTCCGGTGACAGTTTCGGGGTTTGGGGGACAGGATGGGCTGCAGGATGTTGGGGCCGGCGGACAGACTCGGCAGAGCCGAGAGCGGCCATCTTCTTCAGGTGCGTAGCTCCTCCCCCCCCTTCTAATTTTACATCATTCTTCTTTGAAGCTCTATTCACCATGATGGTGATGTCGACGGGCGGCAAAGACCTCATCGATGGCCTCCTCATGTTAGTCAGTTTCGCGGTCCTGCCACTGTTTGTCGACACTTTTGGTGTCCTAGAACATCCTCCTTAAAGAGGAACAACTTCTGCTCCATTTTTTGTGGTTCAGGGATCCCTTGTGGATTGAGCTCTATGTGCTTGTCTTCCTACCCGCTCTTTTCCTGTGGTTGTTTTGAGGGGATTCTAAGTTCTTTCATAAAAAAGCCTCTAAATACATCTTTACTGCAGGATTGGAGCCATTTCATCCTGAAGCCTTCTGTTATCTCTCTTGATTTTGAGAGCTCACTCAGACGTCAAGAGGTTTTGGCGCCCTTTTCTTCAGGTAGGGCCCTTCCACCAAGCCTTCCTTGGCCCTCTCCTCTCTATCACCTTTCGACGCCGAATGTTTCTTCGTGGGGCATCCACAATTGGTTTCTATCTTTCGGGACCTGTGGCCTTCTTTATGTCTTATCTTCCTTTTGGTCATCGAGTGCTTTGTCGCCAAGGTAGTCTTGTGAGGCTTCAAGTCAGAAGACTTCAGCTCGGCCCCTGAATCTTTTTTTGCAGTTACCTGGTGTTTTTCTGGGTTCCCCATCCCTTAGGTTTCTTTGTTGGCTATTTTGCCTTGACTTTACTGACCTCTTCTAGTCTGCCATTGGAGCCTTCTGCCTGAACCACTTCGTGAGCACAAACGCCCTCGCTTCCACAGACTACATCCTCCTCGGGGACCTGAACTTCCACCTCGAGAACAACACCACCAACTTTACCACCCTGATCGCCAACCTCGCCAACCTCAGACTCAGACAACTTGTCACAACACCCACCCACTCCGCCGGCCACACGCTTGACCCCATCTTCTCTGCAAGCTCTCACGTCACCTTCAGCCACACCACCAAACTTCACTGGACCGATCATCGCTGCATCCACTTCACCTAACGGAAAACCACCACACACCACCGCACCCAACAGATGCCTCGCCTCTGATGGAGCAATGTCACTGAAGAACAGCTAACCACCACCCTCGCCCGGAGCCCACCCGCCGACCCCACCGGCCCCGACACCGCCGCCCACAACCTCAGACAGTGGATCGACGACTGCGCCAACACCCTCGCCCCGATCAAGAAATCCTCCAACAACCACACCTGCAAGAAAGCCAGCTGGTTCACTGAAGACCTCCAGGCCCCCAAACAAACCTGCCGAACGCTAGCGAGGAACTGGCACCGTGAACAAACACAGGACAGATACGCAGCCCACAAGAACGCCACTCTCAGACACCATCACCTCATCAGATCAGCGAAAAGGGCCTCCTTCAAAGACCGCCTAGACAACAACGCACACAAAAGCAAAGAGCTCTTCAACATCGTGAAGGAACTCTCCAACCCCAGCTCCAACTCCAACGGCATCCCTCCTTCGCAAGACCTGTGCGACTCGCTGGACACTTTCTTCCATCGCAAGATCGCAGACATCCACGACAGCTTCAACGCCACGATCGCCCCGACAACCACTGAGACCTCCGCCCCCACAACAACCATCCGCACCAACCGCCTGCTCTTCTGGGCCAACATAAACGACGATGACACCATCAAAATCAATGAACACCAACCACTACGGATCTCTGTCAGACCCATGCCCACAACACATCTTCAACAAAGCCAGCACTGCCATCGCACCCCATCTCTGGAAAGCCATCAATATTTCCTTCGAGACAGCAACCTTCCCGGAGAGCTGGAAGCATGCAGAGATCGACGCCTTACTCAAAAAACCCAAGGCGGACCCCAAGGACCTCAAGAACTTCGGCCCATCTCCCTGCTACCGTTCCCGGTGAAGGTCATCGAGAAGACCGTCAACAAACAACTGACCCGCTACCTCGAGGAGAACAGCATCCTGGACCCGTCCCAGTCCGGGTTCCGTAACAACCACAGCACCGAAACTGTCCTCATCACCGCCACCAATACATCAGGACCCTACTACACAACGGAGAGACCGCGGCCCTCATCCTCCTGGACCTGTCAGCCGCCTTCGACACGGTCTTCCACCCCACACTACACACATGCCTCCACCACGCCGGGGTCAGAGAGAAGGCCCTGAACTGGATCACCTCCTTCCTCTCCGGCAAAACACAGAGCGTACGCCTCCCCCCTTCCGCTCCATAGCCACCGAGATCATCTGCAGCGTACCCCAGGGCTCATGCCTCAGCCCAACGCTGTTCAATATCAACATGGCACCACTTGCCCACGTCGCCCGACTGCACAACCTCAACATCATCTGCTACGCCGATGACATCCAGCTGATCCTCTCCCTCACCAAGGACCCCCACACCGTCAAAGCCGACCTCCACGAAGGAATGAAGGCCGTAGCCGAATGGATGAGGAACAGCCGACTGAAGTTGAACTCGGACAAGACAGAGGGCCTCATCCTCGGATCCAACCCCTCAGCCTGGGACGACTCCTGGTAGCCGACCGCAATGGGAACAGCTCCAACACCCACCGACCACGCATGCAACCTAGGGGTCATCCTCGACCCCACCCTCTCAATGACAAAGCAGGACAATGCCATCTCTTCCGCCTGCTTCAACACCCTCTGCATGCTCCACAAGATCTACAAGTGGATCCCCACCGAAACGAGAAGAACGGTCATCCAGGCCCTCGTCAGCATCAGGTTGGACTACGGAAACGCCCTCTACGCTGGAGCCTCGGCCAAACTCCTGAAACGGCTTCAACGCATACAGAACGCCTCTGCACGCCTGATCCTCAACATCCCTTGCCGCAGCCACATCACACCCCACCTGAGAGACCTGTCAACAAGCGGATAACCTTCAAGCTCCTCACCCACGCACACAAGGCTCTCCACAACACCAGACCAGCATACCTCAACAGACGACTCCGCTTTTACACCCCCACCCGTCAGCTCAGCTCCGCTTCGCCACCCTCGCCCTCGCCCCAGTTCCCCGCATCCGAAGAGCGATCTCCGGCTGCAGATCGTTCTCCCACCTCACCGCCAAGACCTGGAACACCCTCCCCATCCACCTACGGCAGACCCAAGACCTGCTGACCTTCATAAGACTCCTCAAGACCTGGCTCTTCGAGCAGTAGCAGCACTCCCCTCTAGCCACCTCCAGCGCCTTGAGACCCTCACGGGTAAGTAGTGCGCTTTACAAATGCTTTGATTGATTGATTGATTGCCTTCTCAACATTGTCTTCCTCCTTAACAGGTCTCAGGTCTCTCAGCGACTGGCTCCCCTTCCTGTATTCTTGGTAGGAATTCACACTTCTACCGCTCTCTTGCTCTCAGGATTTGTAATCTAAACTCTGTGCATGCTTCACAGCTCTTTGTGTTGTGTTCCTCTGGCAGGCAGAATTTGCAGATATAGTGGTTGTCTTTTGGGCAAACTTTCAGTGCCACTGCGGGCACTCACCTGAACCGGTCGCCCTCTTCGGTGTTCAACAATCACGTTTTCTGTGATCTTTGTTTTTTTAACCTTCATTTTTTATTTTCCTGTTTTTCCTTCGGCGATCTGATGTATTATCCTCAGTTATTTCTTCAGTCCCTGTCCAGCTTTAGCTATTGCTTCCAGACCCAATGACAGACAAAAGAATCTGAAGATGGTGACTACGCACAGGGTATTTCAGGGCTTTACGTCTGGCATCATAGGAGAATGGACATTTGAACCAAACGGCTACAGACGATGTCCAGAGTGTAAAAAAATAAAAGGGGACTACTTTATGTAAGATAACATATAAAATGTGGCACCAGAGTAATAGAGAGGATCCTAAAGCATCAAGCTTTATTCCTTACTACCCCGTATTCTGAACAGATAGAAGCACTATTTCTAAGGTCTTACTCTTCAATAGAATAATACACATTGGAAAGAAAAGGAAAATAGTTATATGAGGAACAAACCGAGAAAACTAGGCTTGCCAAAACTTGCTGAAAATGATCCCATGCATCACCCAGAAGAAAATCAACCGCATGTCTTACAAGTGAAATACATACCAAGGGAAAGGAAAATGCTACTTACCAGTATGCATCTGTTCTTGGCATGTAGAGCTGCAGAGTTGCACACTGTGCATAGATCGCCACCTAGTGTTGGGCCCGGATGTTTGCAGTTTGTTGTTGTCTTGAAAAGCTCTTTGGAAGTCACAAGATAGGTGACTCCTCCTTTGGACCACATTGCGCATGGGCATCGGCTCCATCCACAGATATTTTCGCCATTAGGGAAATGATGGAGCTTTGCAAGAAAAAGGAAGGATGCCCATGTAATTTGTATCTAATTAAGATAATACTGGAAGGGTAGCCGGGGAGGCGGGTGGGCGTGTGCATCTCTGCCGCTTTACATGCCAAGAACAGAAGCATACTGGTAAGTAGCCTTTTCCGTTCGAGGCATATGAGCTGCAGATTGCACACTGTGCATAGATTGTATAGCAGTACCCACTCTTAGCGGCGACCACCCCTATCTGTTGCAGTAGTTTGGAATAATGTTTTGAGAACAGCCTGGCCCACATTAGCTTGTTGTTTGGTTTGCACATCTACACAATAGTGTTTTGTGAATGTGTGCGGTGTAGACCATGTAGCTGCTCTGCAGATGTCATCAAGGGGAATGTTCCCTAAAAATGCCATTGAAGCCCCTATCTTTCTTGTAGAGTGGGCTTTAGGAGGAACAGATAACGTCTGTTTAGCTTTGTGGTAACAAATCTGTATGCATTTGACAATTCATCTAGCTATCCCAGATTTTGAAATGGGATTACCCTTGTGTGGTGGTGAGAAAGACACAAAAAGTTGTTTTGTTTTACGAAAGGGTTGTGTTCTTTCTATGTAGTATAGCAATGCTCTTTTGACATCTAACGTGTGAAGAGCTCTTTCTGCTACTGTCTGTGGTTGCGAGAAGAAAACGGGCAGTTCCACAGATTGATTAAGATGGAAGGGAGAAATGACTTTGGGCAGGTATTTTGGATTAGTACGCAGAACTACCTTATTATGATGCACTTGCAAGAAGGGTTCTTGAATGGTTAGTGCTTGTAGTTCACTAACTCTCCGCAGAGAAGTAATAGCTACTAAGAACGCAACTTTCCACATTAAAAATTGTAATTCACATTTGTGTAAGGGTTCGAAGGGAGGTCCCATTAACCGTGCGAGAACAACGTTTAAATTCCACACTGATGAAGGTGGTACTCTGGGAGGAATTATTCTTTTAAGGCCTTCCATAAAGACTTTAATGGCAGGCTCTCTGAACAGCGATAGATGTTGTCTGTTTTGCAGATATGCTGCTATTGCGGCAAAATGTAGTCTAATAGACGTATAGGCTAAGTTACATCTTTGGAGATGAAGTAGGTATCCTATGATGTTGAAAAGACACATCTAGGGGATTAATATTGTTGCTGTGACAATATATTACAAATCGTTTCCACTTGGCTGCATAACATGCCCTAGTGGTTAGACGTCTAGCTTCTTTTATGACATTCATGCAGTCTGTAGGAAGGTTCAGATATCCAAATTCTAGGATTTCAGGAGCCAGATCGCAAGGTTGAGCTGAGCTGGGTCCGGGTGTCTGATCTCTCCACGGTTCTGTGTTAAGAGGTGTGGAGACAGGTGCAATTTTTGGTGCGGTACTACAGACAGTTGTAGCAGTGTGGTGTACCACGGTTGTCTGGCCCACGTTGGAGCAACTAGGATGAGGGTCAGAGAATGCTGCTGTAGTTTGCATACTACTAGTGGCATGAGTGGTAGAGGTGGAAAAGCTTACACAAATCTGTTTGACCAGTTCATCGATATCGCATTGCCTTTGGACAGTGGGTGTGGATATCTGGCAGCGAAGCTTGGGCATTGGGCGTTTTCGTGGGTGACAAATAGGTCTATCTGAGGTTGTTCCCATTTGTGGGTCTGTTGTGTTTGACGATTTAACAGATCTGCTATGGTATTTTGTACTCCAGGAACATGCTGGGCTAGAAGGAATAGTTTTGAGGTATAGCCCACCGCCATATGTCCTGTGCTAGTTGAGAGAGCTGCAGGGAGTGTGTTCCGCCCTGCTTCTGTATGTAATACATGGCTGTCATGTTGTCCGTGCGGACTAACACAACTTTGTTTGATATTTGCTTTGCTTTTGGAAAGCTTTTAGTGCTAGGAATATGGCTTGTAACTCCAGGTGATTGATATGGAGTAACTTTTGTTGTGACGTCCACCTGCCTTGCATGGTGTGATGCAGTTGGTGGGCACCACAGCCGGAGAGCGATGCGTCCGCTGTCAAGACCATCTGAGGAACTGGCTCTAGAAACAGTCGCCCTTTGGAAAGGTTTTTGGTGTTCCACCACTGCAGAGAGCGATGAGTTTGACCGTCTTCCAAACTAGGTCTGTTAATTGGCCTTGAGCCTGGTTCCATTGACGTGATAAGCAGTCTTGAAGAGGACCCATTTGTAATCTTGCATGTGGTACTATGAAAATGCAAGAGGCCATCATCCCTATGAGTTGCATGAACACTCGTACTGGAAGGGAGTGTTGTAGCTGAAACTTTGTTAGAAAAGTTTGCATGCTGGCTGGCTGGTATCCTTGCTGGAGTGGGATAAGCTAGCACTGTTGAGGTGATTATTGTGGCACCGAGGTATTGTTGTACTGTGGATGGTTGTAGATGAGACTTGGTGTGGTTTATTGTGAACCCCAAGTTGTGGAGCAGTTGGATTGTGGCATGAGTGTGTTCCACGCATTGACTGTATGTGCTGGATTTTATGAGCCAGTCGTCCAGGTACGAGAAGACGTGGATGTGCTGTCTTCTTAAATGCGCTGCCACGACTGCTAAGCACTTGGTGAATACTCTTGGTGCTGTAGTGACGCCGAATGGGAGTACTTTGAATTGATAATGTTACCCGTCTATTACAAATCTAAGATACTTCCTGTGAGCCTTGTGAATGGGAATGTGGAAGTATGCGTCCTTGAGATCTAGAGTAGCAAGGAAGCCGTTTTGTAACAGGAGCAGAAGGACTTGTTGAAGTGTAAGCATGTGAAAATGGTCTGACTGTATGTATATGTTTAGCGGTCTGAGGTCTAAAATAGGCCTTAAAGAGCCGTCCTTCTTTGGAATTAGGAAATATAGAGAGTAAACCTCCTTGTTTTGTTGGTGCAGAGGAACTGGTTCTATTGCACTTTTTTCTAGCAGAGATACTACTTCTTGCTTTAACAGTGATAGATGTTCTTGTGACATTGGACGCTGTTTGGGTGGTATATTTGGGGGCGGGGTAGATGTTAGTTCTAGACAGTAACCTGACTGAATAATTTGTTGCTCCCACCTGTCTGATGCGATGTTGGTCCAGGCAGGATGGGATCGTTGCAGTCTTCCCCCCACAGGAGTGGAATGTTGGGGGGAAGGGGAGGAAAGTCATTGGGTAGGGGTAGAGGCAGAGCGGGAGTTGTTGGTTTTGCCTCTGCCTTTGTTGTTGTTTCCCCTGTAACCCCCTCTTGGGTAGCCCTTAGTGAATGTGGATTGGCTAGGGGTTTTGTAAGAAGTGGAGGGACTTTCTGAGGAGTAGCCTCTTGTGTTGCCTCTGTATAATGAGCGACGAAAAGAACGTCTGGGAGCTTGCTGCTGCAAGGTTCCCATAGATTTTGCTGTATCGGTGTCTTTTTTATTTTTTCTAAAGACACGTCAACATTTGGGCCAAATAAATGTGTCTCATCAAATGGCTGATTAAGGATGGAGTTTTAACTTCAGGTTTAAAACGTGAAATACGTAGCCAGGCATGTCTGTGTAGAAGGGTGCTGGTATTGATTGCCCTTGAGGCAGTATCTGCAGCATCTAGGGCACAACGAATGGAAGTATTAGTAATATTTTTACCTTCCTGTATAAGTTCATTGGCCCTATTTTTGTATTTGTCTGGTGGATGCTGCACTATGGACTCCAGTTCATCGTAATGTGCCCTATCATATCTTGCCAGCAACGCTTGGGTGTTGGCAATGCGCCCGATGTTAGCTGCTTGTGACGCTGTTCGATTGCCGGAGGCGTCAAGGAGCTTAGATTCTTTGTTGGTGGTGAGGCCTTGCCTGATGTCTGAGAATTAGCACGTTTACGTGCATTAGACACTACTAAAGAATCTAATGGTGCTGGTCCTTTAATATAAACTGGGTCTGTAGGGGCAGCTTTGTATTTTTTCACAATGCAAGGATTGAGGACCCTAGCCCTGACAGGATCCTTTAAAACCTCTGTTGCGTGCTTGATAACACGCTTAAGCATTGGGAAAATGGCAGTAGACCTTTGTGTGTTATCAAAAGTGTCTAATAGGAAATCGTCCTCCACTGCATCAGTGTGTAAGTCCACCCCATGATATTGGGCAGCTCTTTGGACTAGTAGGCTAAAACCTAAAGTGTCCTTTGGTGGGGAAGGTCTAGAAGGGTATACATCGTCTTGTGGGATGTAAGGCACATCAGGGGTGTTGTATTCATCCCATGGATTAGGTGACTGAGGGGGACTATTGGTCCCTGCTGGGTCATGTGCACCCCCACCTGTGTCATCAGAGTCTGTGTCTACATCATTGTCTGGCTTAGTGGATGGTGTAGGTGAATGATATGATGGAGGAGGTGTAGGAGGAGGAACAGTATGGGGAGGTGGTGGAGAAGGGACCCTTAATGGGGAGGTGGTGGAGAAGAGACCCTTAATGGAGAGGTGGCAATGTCTCTCTTCTTTGGAGGGGGAGGAGGTGCTGGTGCCTCAAGTGGTCTCTTCTTGGAGCTGAGAGTCAATTGACCGGTCATAGGATCCTTTACAAGAGTTTTTTGAGTGGGATCCGGTGTGAAAATGTCCTCTGAGTAGGGCAGATCCTTCGGCGTCGAAGTTTTCGGCTCCGTAGGTTTTTTCGGCACCGAGTCGGTAGTTGGTCTTGGGTCTTTCAACTTAGAAGTGTGCCCTCTTGAAATGTCTTTTACCGGAACCTTTTTTTTGATTTCCAGGTGTTTTTTCCGGCTCCGAAGCATGTGAATCTGAAGCTTTAGGGGGGTTCAGCTCCGAGTGCGGTTTCGGCATCGATGAGCCGCTGCCAGTCTTCGGCGCCGTGTGCTTAGGTGTTGGAGCAACGGTTGGTGTGGTTGAGGAAGATGGCTTCTTCTTCGGTGTCGGTATAGGATCGGCAGCAGAGATAGGCTAGCTCGAGCCCGAGCCGCCTGAAGGCTTAGTGTGCTTCTTTGCCGGGCCCGAAGGCGGGGCGTGGGAAGCAGTCTCTCGGTGTGCACCCGGGCCCGAAGGTGAGAGTGTGACCGAAGCCTTTTTTGAGGCTGTCGAGAAAGGGTTGGGGGTCGACGGTCTTACTTACGACCCGTTGAGCTGGAGTGATGTCCTCGACGTCGGAGTCTTCCGCATCGGAAGAGCTGGTACTCTCTTGCTCGTGCTGGTGTTCTGGCACGTCGACTCCCTCTTCAAAGATGTCGTCGGGAATCGAAGCTGACGAGCGAGCCATAGTTCTTCGAGCTAGTCGGTCCCGAATCATCTTCTTGCAGCAGAAGGAGGCATAAGCGGAACAGTCTTTGGCCTCGTGCACCGGTGAGAGGCAAAGGTTGCACACCTCATGTAGGTCAGTGTGGGGAAACTTCGACCCACATCGAGGACACTTCTTGAATGGCATTCTTTCCATGAGCCAGAAAGTAAGGCCTTCGTCGACGACCGGAATCGGAGACTTCGAAGTGGTGAAGAACCGCGTCGATGTGGAGCGAGATCAAAACAATACCGTCGAACTGGGTGAGGATTGCGCGCCGAAGGAAATTCGGTTCCAAACCGGAGCACAGGAAACACATCCGAGCCCGATGGCAAAAAAAAAAACAATCTGGGGATGGAGCCGATGCCCATGCACAATGTGGTCCAAAGGAGGAGTCACCTATCTTGTGACTTCCAAAGAACGTTTCAGGACAACAACAAACTGCAAACATCCGAGCCCAACACTAGGTTGCGATCTATGCACAGTGTGCAATCTGCAGCTAATATGTCTAGAACATAACTTTTTGGGGACAAAATACTGAAGAAAAGGAAACAAATAACATGCCATTTTCAGGGGGCGAGACTGTGCTACTCTGCAAGCCATGCTGTATTGGAGTATGGAATAGAAGCCTCGCCCACTCTCCGCCCATATCGGTCATTGGCTTTTGTCATCGTCCTTTGTAAATGCTGGCTTCTGATTTAATAGGCTTGTAAGTCCCTCCTTAGTCCCGCCTTGTCTTCATTCGTAACCTCCTTCGAAGACTTGCCCTTTTACTTCAGGTATAACACGGTGAGTCTTTTTTAGTCTCTAAGCACTATTTTCTTTAAATAGTTTCTCCTACTGGAGACATGACATGCTTTTCTGCAACATTCAGAGCGCCATGGGCCCTTTCACTTTCAAAGCAGCCCGGGACAATGGCGGCCGTGGTCGATCATTTATAACACAAATGGCTTGATTGTGCACTACTAGTACTGATGCACTGTAGGTCCTTCGATATATTCTGATAATTTTGATAAAGCAATACTGTTATTAGGAGCTATATCTGTGTTATGTATTGAAATCAAATCGAGAAACCCAGAGGCTTTTAAACTTTAATCAAGGAACTTGGGAGTTGCCTGTACTATCTGCTGCATTAGGTGTATTGTTTTGTAACGTTCATTAATGTTTTATCTTCTTTCTCTAGCAATGTCTTATTTAGTGTCTACATTTGAGTTTTTTATTGTATATCCTGCTCAATAAAAAGAAAATAAATAAAAAAAAGATAATCACATTATGAATACATAACACAGATAATTTCCTAATTGTTTGAGACGGTGTGTTTCCTGGGAACCATAGAGGGGACGGCTATCTTATCGGTTATCGCCACTTAGAGGCCATTGCTTGAATCATTTTCAAAACATATATAAATCCCATTACAATTTCAATTACAGTTGTTAGTGAGGCAATGCAGACTCCTTCAGTCGAAGAAGAGGCACATGGGAAATGTGTCAAGTCCCTTAACATGAGTCTCACTTGAGTGGCCGAGATTTCTTAATATTTCACACAAACCCCAACCTGCTATCCTTACTTCCTCCTGCAGGAACCCCAGGTCCCATGTTAGCAGCAGTAATATTAAACAAACATCTCCAATCCAATAGGTCTCACATTTACACGAGTTTGAGCTTTTATTTATGTTTTGGTTTTTAAAACATAAATAAAAGGTATTGTCATTTACAATGCCAATAGTTTAAACTTTTGCTAATGCGAGACCTATTGCATTCCAAATGCTTGTTGTAATGTGTTACACCACACAGTCTATTTAAACCGGTCATGTTACTTTGTGATTCTATGGATGAAATAGTTGCATTTCAGATATAATATGCTTCATTATTTGTATATCTTTCATATTTCTATTTCACATTTCAAGTTTCTGGACAACACCTTAAAGAAATCATTGATATAATTTAGATGGTCTTTGTTTGATGTCATTCTGGGCCAGTTCTGGATTAGACTACAAAATACTATAAAGACTAATTGCTGTGATCGTGATGCAGTGAGTTTCCATTTTAATTTCTTGTAATACAGGGTAACGCATACACGGTGCTTAGAATTTGTCTTGCATCCTTGACCTACCAACAATGTACTTTTGCTTTTGGGATTTTGCAGCTCAAAGATTCATTTGAAAAATGTACACCACTAAATGGTAGGTGGTTTGGTTTTTACACCAAACAGATTAGCACTATTTAGATTAACATTATCACGGTGAACCATTTTTATTTAAATAAACCAAAACTGTACTATCTATTATCACCAAAAACACCTACCTTTGTACTATTTATGAAGTCTGTTGGATTCATCTGCACACTGCTAGTAAAAAGCTGAAAAGAAAAGTGCACGGTTAAAATAAAAATGGAACAGATTATTGACTAATCATATCATGCAAGCGTTAGAACGTCAATAAATAAAATTTGTTTAACAAAAAGAAACATATGCCTTACCCAAAGGACATAACACATTTTTTTTTATAGTTTTACATGATTTCATTCACAAATTACAATTCAAGGAAATGCAGTTAATAAAGTAACTGCTCAAACAGAGAATGATAGTTGATGAAAATCTAACCAAAAATTGCATAAGTCACAGAAAACACAACACTAATGGCATAAAATCGATGACGTTCTGAACTGCCGGATGAAAAAAGTTTGAAACTGTGGATGCCACACTACAGATGGCATGCTGTTTAGTTAGTCTCACTCACCCACCCTATATGTGGCTGGAAAATATCATCTACTAAAAGGATGGACGGAGAAGGTACATCAAGTGTGGATGCACACAGCAATTGCCCAATTTAAACAAATTCACGGATGGAAAATTACACTGCATTTCATGTTTACAGTTTCCTTGGCACTTGGAGATTTAGAGAAAATTTTACTGAAGTGCCTGTCCCTGGGTTTAAAAGTAAATAATTTAGTGGCAGTGGGCAACATTTATTTCTACAAGGGGCACAGCTACAGAAAGCAGCCAAGTTATCAGGCAATCAAAGTCACATATGGTGTACCTGAAATCCCACAAGAAGCTATGTTCACAATTTAGTTCTATTTTTATTTAGTAGAGATTTGTTAAGAATAAAATCAAATGTGAAGAAATAGCACAACCATACATATTAGTAGAGATCAATAAGTGTTTAAATGAGCTATATATGCCTTGCTTTCATAAAGATGCTATGTAGAATAAAGTTCACTAGAAAGCAGAAACAAGAGTTCAGCAAGTTTCTGTTAAATGGAAAAATATGTTTACAGAGCCTTGAAGAGATTGCAACCACAGCACACAAGCACGTATTTCATCGTTAATACAGACGTGAATAGAAAATGTTGGTCACTTTAGTCTAAAACATACAGAGTCAGATAAAGAGTCAGATAAAAAGTCCTGAGAAAAAAACAAAAATATACTTAAACACTCAGGAAGGGGAAGTTAACGTTTCATTAAAGCTTTGTTGGAACTATGATAAAGAGAATGTAGAGAAAATGTTGCGAGTTTAAAGGACAAAGGTGAAGTGATGTTTTTATAAGGTACATTATTAACTTCTGAACCTGTATTGACTTGTTATTGACTTTTGAGATAATTGTAATGTCAACAGTTTTTCAGCTATATAAACAGCTGCCTGCGAGCAGCAAATTGAGATCAGTTCTTCAGCTCTGCGGAGATGGCTGGTCTCCCGGCCGTAACAAGTAAATTTATTTTTGCCTTGCCAAGAGAAGTCTTATCTCTTTTTATTTCAGTTTTACCCCCATCATTCGGCAAGCCAGCCAGGAGTACGGTTTGCTCTCGACCAACTGCTGTCACGGGAATACCACCTATATCCCGCTACATAAAATGCTCCGCATTTATGACAAGGTAGGCAGAAACCATGTTACCCAACGTTTTGCCTATTCACAGGGGACAGGCAGGACACAGACATTGGTGTCTTTTATGTGAAGACAACGAGGTCTCCAGTCCATGTTTGTGTATATGACTTGTTTCTTCGGCAATGGGAAACGTGAATGACATGTACATGGGTTATCATATGCAAGATTGTGTATGAACATACCACAATATTAGGTTAAGGGCTATGGAGTCAGTAGAGAGTGTTTCCCCAATATAAAGTTGGAGGTGTTCAAGTGTGGGTGATTCGAAGTTGGGAGTCCAATATGCGTTCCAATATTTTGACATAGATGTACGGCTGAAAGGTCGATGTTACTAAACTTTACCTCAAGTAAGAACTGAACACTCTAATCACTATCACAGACCTAATGTCTGGAAGTCACTCCAAGGCCTGTGAGGCGCATAGTTTGAGGGTTATCCTCTCTTGAGCGTGGAGGGAAGTGACCAATGGCTACCAACCTAGTATGTAGTTTAGAGTAGAAAAAACTGTGACTGATTTTCTAAATAAGTTAAAGGTGTTCATATTTAAGAAAATATATATGTTGGTGATGAATGTGTATTTGTACATGTAAATAGAAATGTGGCCACGGAGTAATGTTGTTTTCTAATGTTATCATGCATAATGTGTAACTAAGAAACAGACTGACCGATTTCTTATCTTGTGATTGTAGGAAGCTAGCTCTGTATATACTATACTAAAGTAAGGTATAGTGTGCACAGAGTCCAGTGGAGGTAAAAGTATATAACACCTTTCTCTCTTTGTGGTAGTGTGGGCAAGCAGTAAGGCTTTATCAGAGGGTAGTGCTAAGCATTTATTGTACGCACTCAGGCAAGAAATGATACCACACACTCAAAGACTGAACTCAGATCAATGTGTCTGTATAAAAATATTGTTTAGTTATATTTTAGCACTAGAACCAAATCATAGGCAGAATCGTACTTTCAAAGGCAAGGTATCACGAATATGCATTCAATAGTAAGTGGTTTTGCTACAGGTTTATAATTTAGGCACAAACAATCAAAATTACTCTGCAATAACTTGTCTTCCTCAGCGCGGAATCTCTAGCTACCACGCTGGTACATTTCCTAAGAGAAAGGAAAGCAGATAATTCGTTTTGTAATACCATTACAGTTTTGTACGATTATTCATGAAACCCGTTAGCCAACGGGCTAGGCAAGGTCGTTTGTTTGGGGACCCTCGACAAGCAGGCCACCTCGTTAATTGAACAACAAGCTCCTGGGGTCAAGGTCAGCACTGAAGGGCCCAATGGCCAGCACAAGAACTACACCGCCAACCGCACAGAAGCGGCCGTGTGTAGGATGCGGTCATCGGGGGTTCCCAAGGTTTCTCAGGGGAGACAGTCAGTCTTGGTCTAGGCTGCAGATTCGGTCAGGGATTCCTGGGAGTCGGTCAGCGGCTGTATAGGCGAATGGGGTCTTTGGGAGTTGACGTTTTGTGACCGCAAGTGTTTGCAGAATGAGTCGGTCGTGATCAGTCTTCATGGATTGCTTTGGTTAGAGAGTCGTCGGGGTGTCTCCTTCAGTCGTAGTTGTAGAGATCTCGCAGATAATGGCTGCAGGCTCCGATTAGAAGCCTGTGGGTGCTCAGGGTTCTCTGGAACCCAGGCTTGGATCACCAGGGAGACCTCCTTAGGGTTATATCTAAAACAATTGGTGGAAATGCTTTTTCGACCTGCACATCAACAAATGTTCATTGATAGTATAATCAAATCAATGTCGTTCCATTTTGTATCGGATGCTCACATGGTCCCAAATACTCACCCACCTTGAGTTTTACACTACTAGATCTACAGATAGGGTATTGGGCCACTCTGGCTCAGGGCACCCGGGTGCTGAGCGGTGAGGTCTCAGGGAGTCCGCCGGAGACAGAGTCGGTTGGTTTTGAGCAAGTTCAGGGATCACTGGAGACAAAGACTTTGCGAAGGCTCGGTAGGTTCTCCGGGTTTTTGAGGATTGCTTGCTGCAGGACATACTGAGGATCTGCTGGAGGAGTCTGAGGTCGGGACAGGCTGGTAGGGCTGGAGCCAAGTCAGTTGATGTGCCCTTCTTCTTCTCTTAGCGCGGCTGTTTTTCTTGTCGGCTCTGGTCTGAGGAGTCAGGGTTCGGGGGGCAATAATTACTACATTTCGGGGCATTTCAGGTTAATACAGGTCGGGACCAATGGGTCCCTCCCTTGGGATAGGTACATCCCATATTATGCCACCCTCCAGTGGTTAGGTTCCCACATTGTCAAGATAGCAGAGACAGAGTTGTGTCTCCCCTCGCCTCCCCCACCTGAGGAGTGGGGTTGGCAAAGGTGGGCACACCTCCCCTCCTAATTTGGTTTTCTCGCCAATTCTCCCGCCCAAAGTGGGGGCAGAACCAGTGGGGCTAGTTGCTGGAGGCAGCAAATGGCTGGGGTAGCTCACAAAGGCGGCAAACCTTTGAAGCTTCCCCTTTGTGGACCCTGCCCATCCTGGGAGAGGAGGCCTGGCACCTTATCCCAGGATGTACTTTGTTTTAGGACCCTGAGAGCCGCAGGCTCTCGACCCAGGGGTCCATAAAACTGTCTGGCGGTGGCAGCTGGTGAGCAGCCACTAGGCCAGGACACTAGTGTTAGGTAGTTTTCCCTGAGAGCATTTTTCATTAATCCCACACTGGCATCAGTGTGGGTTTAATGTGCTGAGAAGTTTGATACCAAACTTCCCAGTTTTCAGTAAGGCCATTATGGTGCTGTGGAGTTCGTAAGACAAACTCCAGTACCATATACTCTTTATGACATTACTGCTCTTACAGTGCCTAAGAATTGCCTTAGACACTCTAGGGGTACAGGGCTCATGCACCCGTAGCCTCGCCATAGATAGTGTAAGATTTCACAAAAGGACGTTTTAAATCGGTAAAAGATTAAGTGCATAGATAAAACGCTAGGCGACTCCCCTAGAACATATGGAAAAGACCTTTCCTGTTGATCAGAAAAGGTTTCAGAAATATTGTAAAGAGGTTTAAGGCTACCTAAAAATATATGTTAATGTTAACTGGTATTTATAGAGGGCCTAATCACCGGCAGGTCTCTTAGAGCTTAGAGGAGAGTGGCCAGAAACTACTGAACAGTGTCATGAACAGTGCAAGGATAGGGAACTAGACCGTATTCAGGGCCTCTATGTACAGAAGCGTTTTGAGCTGCTTCCTGAACAAGAGGAGAGTGGGTTATTTTCGGAGATGTTCTGGTAGCTGGCTCCACAGCTGTTGGACCAGGACGGAAAAAGCTCTGCCCTCTTTTGATGTAGTATTGTACAGTGGAAGGGACAGAGGGCAGGCCTCGGAGGACCACAATGTACGGCCTGGGACATAGGTCTCGAGGCGTTCTTTAATGTAGGTTGGAGCGTGGCCATAGATTGCTTTGTGGGCAATGCGGAGGCCCTTGAATTTTGCTCTCTGCCTAATGGGGAGCCAGTGCAGCTTGCACAGCAACGGGGTGACAAGAGACCTTCTTGGAAGCCTAAAGATCAGCCTGGCCGAGTCGTTCAATACCACCTGCAGTCTGTTAATAAGTTTCTGAGGAAGGCCATTATATATAAGGCATTACCACAGTCCAGCCTCGAGATAATACTGGCTGACACGATCATCTGAAGTGAGGTAGTAGAAAGAAGGGGGACGAGTTTCCGCAACTGCCGCATCAGGCCTGTGCAAGTACCAACCACTAAGGTGACCTGGTTGGCTATGGAGAGCTCGGAGTCTACTTTTATGCCAAGGCTTTTCACGACCGGCACTGGTAGGGTGGTGGCACCTAGCTCTAGGGGCCAAAAATGGTCATTCCAGGGGGTGCTTTTGGTGGGGATAACAAGGACTTCTGTCTTATCCGGGTTGATTTTCAGTGATTTTACTGTCATCCAATTCACTGTAAATCTGAGAATGTTTTAGGCTAGATTCTGTGCATGGGAGGAGTTGTCAATACGGAGGATGAGTTGGGTAACATCCGCGTATTTGAAAACTCTGTAATCCAAGTTGGCTAAGGCCGCTACCAGCGGCTGTAAATATATGTTAAAAAGTGGGGACAGGGCAGAGCCTTGAGGGATGCCCAACTAAGAATGCCTTTGTCCGATACCAGCTCGCCCACCTGGATTCTCTGGGACTGACCTAATAAGAAGGATTCGAGCCATCGGTGAGCCGGTGTGCCAGCCCGCGGAAGCCCAAAGCAGTGAGTCTGGCCAGCAGTTGTGCATGGCTGACAGTATCAAACGCCGCTGATAGATCTAATAAAATCAGGGCGCTAGCCATAACTCTGAGCTCGTCAAGTACTGACAGCATAACCAGCTCAGCACTGTGATGGGCTCTAAAACCAGCCTGGTGCCCCTAGAGTAGCTGGTGTTCCTCCAGGAAGGAGGAGAGTGTTTTGAGGACATGTTGTTCCAAAACTTTTGCCAGGAAAGGTAGCTTGGAGATGGGCCTATAGTTTTTAGGGTTGGCTGCGTCTGCCCCTGGTTTCTTTAGCAGGGGGATGACTCTAGCTTCCTTTAGGTTAGATGGCAGGTATCCGGTCTCCAGAGAATTGTTTAACATGGTGACGATGTGTCTTTCCAACCCGAAAAGGGCCATTCAAAAAATCCTAAGAGGGCAGGGATCTGCAGGAGAACCTGATTTGTTCTGATTCATCAGAGATGCTAGAGAAGCTGAGTCTAGTTTGGGAAAAGTGGTAAGCAGCTGACAAGGGGAGGGGCCTTGGAGCTGGAGTAAGGTGCTTTGATTGACAGGAGTGTTATCAATATCAGAGAGGATATCCCTGACTTTCTGAAGGAAGAAGGATTGGAAGGCATTACAGTCAATAGACTCAACTGTCGATTTCCGCTCCGACTTTTGTTTGAGTTCTTTCAACATTCTGAAGGTCTCTTTCTGTTTGTTTACTGCAACAGAGATTCTGGTCTCATAGTACTCGGCTTTTGTAGTCATGATAGATTTTTTGTATGAGGTGAGTAAAGTATTGTAAGTTTCCAGGTCAGCTGGGTCTTTAGCTTTACTCCACCGTCTCTCTACTTGGCTGAGTTTTTGCTTCCTTTCTCTCAGCAACTGATTGAACCAGGGAGCCCCTTTACCCTTGTCTCTGACCTTATCCCTTCGCTCTGGTGCCACCTGGTCTATGGCTGCACGCAGACTACTCGTGAGGGTTTTGCTTTCCTAGTCCAAGTTTCCAATTTCAAATGTAGGTGGGGTGGGGGGAGGTTGGGGGGGGGGGGGAGGACCTGAGTAGGGTGTCCACTTATATCGCTGGCTCAATTTTTTTCCAGCTTCGTACCTTTTTCCATTCTTAGGATTTTTTAGACAGTTGGCTGTCCATCGGGACCCAGCAACTAATTAATGAGTGGTCAGACCAGGCACAGGGGTTGATGTCTATTAGACTAGCCTGTGGATTTGAGGTCCAAATGAGGTCCAGGATGTGACCTTTGGTGTGGGTGGGGCCATCAATCAGTTGATGGAGCCCCATCAAGCTCAATAATGTCGAATTGGCAGGTACGGGGCTCTTTTGGTATTTTATCCCAGTGATAGTTGAAGTCCCCGAAAACAAGCAGTCTTTGATACCGTGTGCAGAGGTCAGAAATAATCTCCAAGAGGAGATCGTTGAAGCAAGGGGCTGACCGCGGGGGGCGATATGCTACCAAAAGAAGAAAGCAGGAGTTTTGGAATGAGAAATTTAACCCCAAGAATGTCCGCGTTATCAATATTCTCTGCCACTATTTTGGTAACCATTAACTGCTTTTTAAAGAAGATGGCCACACCCCCTCCTCTTGTTTGGTCTCCAAGGTTATGCCACAGGACATCAAAATCTCCTGGTAGGGTTGCGATAATGTCTGGGACTGTGTCCCCTTACCAGGTTTCTTTGAGTGCCAAAAGATCTATGTCCCCTTCCTCAAGAGTGAAAAGACCTCAAGGAGGTGTTTTTGTAGGGAGCGTGTATTAAGAATTGCCATCTTCAACCTTGGCTGGCTTTTGGATGCAGTGTTTTGTGGGGTACTGGGGGTTAGGATCATATGTCTGTCCCCTCCATTCTCCCTCAGTATTTTTCCTCTCTTAGCTTAGCTACAATGTTGCTGCTTAGAGCATAATTACCCGAGGCTAAGGACTGTAGTTCTTTCGCTGAGTACAACAACAATTGGCCAGGGGTCCTGGCCCCTGGGCCCGGTCGGGCGCAGACGGGCTTGCCTTTGCGCGCAGGCTGGCACATCGGTCTATGTAGAGGAGCAGGCGGAAGGACTACTTCGCCCCCTCTTTGACCGGAAATGCTCTGCGAGTGGTTAGTTGCTGTAAACCACGCCCTCCACACAAACAGCAAACAGCTAGGGGGACCGAGGCAGGAAACAGGCTCAAAACATTGAGTGTGCTAAGTAAGCAAAGTGCAATTACAGCTTTAAAATATTAAAAACGCGCTACAGAGATAACATTATTAGCTTAAAGCTAGTTCCACCAAATGCGATCGTTCGTGAGGTCAGGCAGCCGCCTACCCACCCCAATCCCAATCTAGCTAGAGGAAGGGGCATTGGACAATAAAATCTTAGAACACACTATCACATACCTCAAAGGTAAAATATGTAGGAGTTAAGTTACAGAAGCAATTGTGACAAGTCTTTTGTGAGAAGCCCACAATATCCTTTAATACCGATACATCTTGTACCTTGTCCGCGGCCCCACCCCCATAGGACTCCACAAATTATTCTCCCAAGGTACGTGGTACTGATCTATTAGCACAGGTACAGGAAGCTGCGGTGGGATTTGAAAATCCTGAGATTGTGACCCCCTCCACTGTCTCCGAAGGGACACCCTAGTGTTGCCCTACAGACATCAAGGCCAAAACACACATGTACTCCTAAACAACAAACAAAGGGTAGGAGATTCACTGTTCTCAGGACAATTGGAAGTACAGGTTACACTAATTTAGATAAAGCCTCTTCCCTGGAGGTGAAAGAAAGGGCAGGGTCCAGGAGATGACGACGATCGGTCACAGATCTCATCAGCAATGTCACCCTGTCACCCTTGTTACAAAATGGAGACATAATAGGAAAGGTAGTCAAAAAGCGGGTGTCTACCCCACATAGTAGATGCAAGATGGAATGATTATGTAGATAGGGCTGTTGGTATAGCCCGATGGCCAGTAACTTGATAAAAAGAGGAGGATTTTAAAAAGACTGAAGATGATTTACCACATTGGCAAAAGGAGAAAGAAAGTGTTATAATTACACCATAGAAGATTCGGAAATGGTTGTCACGAAGTGAAGCTAGAAGATGAGAGAGACGCAGAGAGAGAAGAACATTGTGATAACGTATCATAAAGATTTTAGCAACATTTTTGGAGGATTGCAGACAAACATAGAATCAGTACAAACAGTTCAAATTGTTTTTTAATTTTTCCATCTTAACTGGCTCGATTCCTGTTGCTTGGAAAGAAGCTTATGTCTGGCCTATCCTTATGAAACCCACGGCCAATCCCCAAATTCTGAGCAATTATAGACCGATATCGTTGCTGCCTCTGCTGGGTAAAACACTGGAAACCGTAAAAAATAAACAACTCAGCCATTATCTAGAATCTAATGGGATTCTTCACCCTTCGCAGTCTAGCTTTCAGCCGGGTTTTAGCACCGAGACAGCCTTATTGGCGGTCACGGACTTAAGACAAACCCATGATGCAGGAGGGTCCACGATACTTATTCTCCTCGACCTCTCCGCAGCCTTCGATATGATTTCTCATCGACTGCTTGTGGAGAGGTTACAAGAGTGTGGTATCGAGGGTGTAGCACTAGAATAGCTCAAATATTTTTTAGCAGGCAGAGGACAAACGATTACCTTGGGTCCGTTTAGATCTCAAAACTTTTTGCAGGACAAAGGAGTACCGCAGGGCTCATGCTTGAGCCCTACTCTCCTTAATGTGTATATGGCTCCCTTGGCTAAGATTGTCCAACCATTTGGGTCCGAGATAGTATCATATGCTGATGATACCCAGTTGATATTTCCAATTGGCTCTAACCCAACTGACGAGAGATTGCGTTTTTCGGCGTGAATGCTTGCCATTTCAAAATGGATGACACAATGTTGCCTCCAACTTGATCCTGAAAAAACCGAGTCTATGCTCCTTGGAAAAGCCACTAACATCTGCTTGGCTGACTGGTGGCCATCCCAGTTGGGTGTGGCCCCCAGTCCTACCTCCTAAGTTAAAAGCCTGGGAATACAATTGGATTACAAACAGACCATGAAAGACAATATTAAGAATATCACTGCTTCCTGCTATTACAGTCTTCGCCTTCTATGCAGGATACTCCCTTATCTGCCATTAGAACATCGTAGAACGGTGGTTCGGGCAATGGTTATGAGCCGCCTCGACTACGGGAATGCGCTATTGGCAGAAGTGGGTGAAACCATGTTAGCCAAACTTCAGGTCATTCAAAATACCGCAGCGAGGATGGTCCTAAACCGTCCCCCGGGGTCTCCATCACTGCCTTTGCTTAGAGAGCTTCACTGGCTTTCAGTGAAAAAAATAGCTTTTTTTTTTTAAGACCTGCTGTCTCACTTTTAAAGCACCCAATGGAAAAAGTCCAGGCTACTTGCAAAATAAACTTTGCAAACAGGTGTCTGGGCGAAATCTTAGGTCAAACTCCTTGGCCCTTTTGAAGATGCCCTGTATTCGTCGTAATCGAGTTGGTGGCAGAGCCTTTTCATATATAGCTCCCAAGTATTGGAACTCTCTTCCTGAGGCCTTACGTAAATCCACCTCCTACTTGGCTTTTAGAAAACAACTTAAAACTTTCTTGTTTTAATATTGTGTTCTCTGTAATGTAGCTTTTCTGGACTTCCTATTTTTGGGACATCTTTTTGGGTAAGCGCTGAGATGCCCCTGGGTGAGTCACGTGCTATACAAGAGCCCACTAACATAACAAAACACATAAGTACGCAGACAACATGGATGAAATGCTTCAATCTCAGGAGGCTAGACTCCCCACTTACAACACTAGCACCCAAGAGAGGCTCCTCATAAATTTTGATCATGGAGATAGATAAATTGGATTGCCCAGCCACACTAATATGTTTATAAAGACAACTAGAGAAGGAGAACAGAGCGTTTTCTCAAATACTAGGTAAACCAAAAGTGACAGAGCTCGAGCAGTTACGGTTTAGGGGAACGCATGGTCACCCATAACTGAGCAAAGGATCTTGGGAGGTTACAGGAGAATTGATGCTACGTATTAGACTGATACTACAGACGAGTGTTGAATCGGTTTCATTCCCCAATGAGATAGTTGCTCAAGTAGAAAATAGTTGGTATAATAGCATACCCTATAGAAATAATTTATCAGGGTGGACTGAACGCCTAGCCCCGCTGATGAGCCCATGACCAAGAGAATGCTCTTTTGTTACACATGACACTGCAAATGCAGAGGATTGTACCCTCTACGGTGAGGGAGATCCAGACTGGGTTATCCCTATATGCGACAGAGTCTATCCATATGGCAAAAGCATGCCAAACATCCCTTTACCCTGCAACAGATGCCCCTCATAAGTCAGGGACCTGGAGCACCTAATTAAGTTCCACGGCCAGAAATGGATAAGGACAACCTGAAAACGCTGTTACCACCATTCACAGAGGGAGAAGGGAAATGGATTAGGATGTTTGAAAACCAAATTGCAGGCTTCACCCTGACAATAGGGGGACATAAAGGGTCTACTTAGGAGATGAGACAAACACTCTTCCGTAAAGCTGGAGTGATAAATGTCACACTTACTGAAACCAGGTGCGATGGGTCCCCATTTAACTCAGTCCTGTCAGGAACCAAATCAGCGTGATCTCCCTTATGACAAGAAGTTAAATAAGGGCAAGAAATCACAAAACTAATTATTGGTAAAACCCTCTTTAATGAATATCTGGAGAGATTTGTAGGAGAAAGTATCCTGAAACAGACATTTCAAAATGACCGCCATGTTTCCCAATGAATTGTTCAGACTTTGGTTACCGCGAGATTAGGGCTGATTTAATTCTGAAGCATGCGTTCTACTGAGCACTTAAATTTGGATTTTGTCAGAAGAAGCTCGTTTTCGCCGTTGCTCCGCTAATTCCAATTACGGAGTGAAAGGAAGTCTCCAGACTTAGAGCGCTATCTCAGGAGTTATATTTAGCTCCGCTCAGCAAGAAACTCCAGTATTCTACTGCTGTTTTAATCACCTATTAACACTATCTTAGGCTCAGCGCTATTTTTAGGAGTTCCTATCTGGACTCCATTATTGGTTATTACTGAGACTGCTAATTCTGTCACTCACAGTCAGTCCACAGATTCCTGTAGGTGGCGAGTATTCTTCATTCCAGTTTACCGGTTCTCAGCTCCATCTCCGTGAGAAGCTTCTTTCTTTCCAGTATCGGCCCACTGCTGACGGCATTACTCCTTCTCTGCAGTTGTGGTGCCGCCTGTATCACAGTAAGGAAGCAGTACCGTGTGTGGCACATTTGACTTCAACAAAAGTAAGACATTCTCTTCAAGATTTGTCTACAGTGTTTTGGTGAACTGCTGCAGCTCCTCAGCCTGATCTCAGCTCCATCTGCCTGCCTTCCCTTCTAGTGCGCTTCTCCTCTCCTTACCTTCCCTCTTTTCCTCCCTTGTTCCTATTTGTGCGCTAGCCATTGATGCTTCCAACGTCAGTCTAAGGATCGATCACATCAGGAAGTAAGGCAGCAACTATACCAGGAGCTATTGAGTGAGAATTTAGATAGGATTACTAACATTACAACATCATTGACTCTGTATCCAGAGTACAGATATTCTCATTGGATACATGAATATTATAGAAGAGAAGCACCTTTGAATTAGACCCTGGTGGGAAATAGAGTACCACCCTATGGGGGGAGAGGGGTTTAGAGAGAGTATGTTGTGATAAATATAATATGTAGTTACTAAAGAAGTGATCTAGGTACTGTATTCTTTCTTCCCTGTGTGCATTAGGAACTCTCCCTCCTGAACAGCATCTTCCCATACTATCAAACGCCAGATAGACGGTTCTATCGTGAGAGAGGGTGTCAGAGGTCCTGGCTGGAGGTGTCTCTTCTTTCTTCCCATTCCTCTTTCCCCCGTGCTGGTAAAGCTCATTGTGCAATTAGACGAGAGGTACCGGTAAGAGGGCATTGGAAGTCTGCATCATTCTGCTTCCGTAGATCACGAGGTACTTGACAAGTCCGGACAATAGTCTGGGATCAGCTGAGGAAATTGTATGTTGATAGGCCAGAAATTGCATATCTCATGACTCAATGAATGCAGCCAAATGAGGACACCGTCCAATTTCTCAGAAGGATGAAGTAGTACCAAGGTTGGATAGTAACATGAGGAAATGCTGCGTTGTTTTATAATGTAGTAAAGAAGGGTTTACCCTCTGATGTGCAGGATAATCTTGACAACATAGTGGCATAAGAAGACAAACCTTGGTCAGAGATATAGGCCAACATAATACTTTTTTGTAAAAGGGAACAAGAGAAAGAGGAATATGTGAAAGGTAACAGAGAAACCAGCAGTCAAGTTAATGTAGCAAAAACTAACAAAGAAGTGACCAACGGAAGGTGCTGTTGTAGAAGCCACCGCTCAGATGACTGCAATGTAATGGTTTCATTATATGGGTATTGTCAGATCAGGATTACAGACTATACAACCACATATGCTATTGATAATAGCGGACAGAGTATGGGTCAAACACTAAACGAAAGTAGGCAAAATGCAGATCTATCCAGTAAGGATAAATGTCAAGTAGAATGTTGTCCTGCCAAAGAACACCACAGTATAAAAACTCGTCAGAAGGGTTGTAAAGTAAGAGAAAATTATACAGAAGGATCTGAACATTTGGCTCCAGGATCTGGAAGATCCACTAATAGAGTAAAATATTGATGCAATACCCAGAGTAATTTCTCTATTCAAATGTATGGGTTCCTGAGAAAACTCAAACAGTATCCATCATATTAGTTAAATTAGAAACAGGAACAGCAAAGCACCAAATTCATTGTGCCAAAATAAAACACTTATGATGACAATACACAAAATACTTTTTGGATGTGTCTTATTTTAGGTGGAAGGGGCCTGAGCAAATCCTGCTTACCACACTGACAGACATCAAATGCACTAACCATCAAGACCAGATATATACATCCCATCTAAAGAGAATACCAGAATCCACAGCAGTATACACCAAAATAATGAAAATATCAGCACAAGTATCAGAGCCCCTTAAAAACTGTAGAGGAACTTTTGGAAAGATCTCTGTGATATCTTTGGGTCTGGTCAAGGTACCATTGCTTTGATTTAGAAAACATAACTGTAAAGATTGACTAAGCTAGGCAAATGTCTCAACAGTCAGCAAGTGATCAATCATAGCAGATCCCCAAATTAGTTATCCATCTTTTATAACTGTCAGATATTCGCCCTCTCTAACGGCACTGACCCCAGCAGGGCCTCAATACCAGTAACAACTGATAACACATTAATGGGAGAAATCCTTGAACACCTAGGTATTCGACTTTTACATTACTTTTAGGTCTCTGGACAGCATACATCAACATAACTGCATCCCCTAAGGACTGGGGGCTAGAAGAAATAATAGCCCAAAACACACAGACAGAAGAATAAATATTGGACAGTCTAGGCAGGGATATACAGAACTAACTTGAGGGTGATTTTAATAGAGCAGGACTTTAATACAACTGGGATAGAGGAGTTCTTAAAAAGGATAACTACATGTCACTTTAGCGATGTATCCTGCAGAGGAGCCATCAGATTAGTAATAGTGAGGAAGGGTAAATATGTGTTCATTGATCCACTCACCTCTGTGTCGCCCGACTTGGAACAGTGGCCGTCTTGGCCACTAAGAAGCAGTTAAAAAGGACATTGCAGGGAAAGTTGTTAATTATAACAGTACTGCATTGGATATTCTTCATGATTGTGTGTTGTTTCTCATACATAACTGAGATGCTTTTAACACAGGGACAAGTAGGAAATAATGACACGGAGGTAAATAAAACAGGACTAGTTCCCTTCACACAACTGTTACAAGGCACATCCCATGTGGGCCCATGAGAAACATCCTGTTATGTTATTTTAAATTTGTATGGCGCGCAGCTTCCCGAAGGTTTCCTGGCGCCTGTGAACGCGTGAGACAAGCGATACAAGTTGAGGAAAAAGATACTATTGGTTAAACAGCCATGTTTTTACGCCCTTGCGAAAATTGAGGTAGTGATTTTCTAGACGTAAGTTAATAGGTAGGGAGTTCCAGAGGGAGGGAGCCAGATACGCAAAGGACCGGCCTCCCATTCTAGCTCGTTTAATTCTGGGCACCTGAAACTTAAATTGATTAGACGAGCGTAGGAGACGCGGAGGGAGGTGATGGTGCACTAAGGAGCAAAGATATTTGGGGGCCTAGCCTGAGTTAATTCTGTATATTAAGCAGAGTGCTTTTAATTTGGCTTGGTTGTCAATTCTTAGCCAGTGTAATTCCCGGAGTGAGCCTGAGGTGGAGACCATTCTGGGAAGTTGTCAATGCAGTCTAGCTGCAGAGTTCTTGACTACTTGCAACTTGAGGAGCACTTCCTTGCAAGCAGCCAGATAAAGCACATTGCCATAGTCCAGTCTGGACACTACTAGAGCCTGAATGACAGTCTTTTGTGAAGGGAGAGGAGCATCCAAAGAATTTTCCTCAGCCATTTGAGAATAGCGAAACAGGTAAAAGCGACTTTGATAACTTGTTGCTTCATCGACAATAAGTCGTCTATAATGAAGCCCAGGTGGCGTGCCGACTGTGAGGGGAGAGAAGGATCGCCCATTTGAGATGGCCAATGATGGGAGCCCCAAAGGTGTTTATTTTTCCCAAAAAGGAGTAGTTCAGTTTTCCCACCATTTAGTTTTAATTTATCAGCAAGCACCCAGTCAGCTATCTTGTTTAGTCCCAGCTGAAGTGAGGGTGACTCTGAGATCTCATTGGTGAAGAGCGAGAAGAGGAGCTGGGTGTCCTCAGCATAAGAGTATATAGTCAGCCCTGCTTGCTCGGCAATAGTAGCTAGATGGCTGACATAAATATTAAAAAGCAGAGGGCTGAGTATGGAGCCCTGAGGGACTCCATATAGGGAAGCCTGGGTCTTAGATTGTGCATATGAGGAAAATACCTGAAAGGTCCGGTTAGTCAGGAAACTGGATAGCCATTTGAGAGCCAAACCGGTTATACCTCTGGATTGGAGGGTTTGAAGGAGTGAGGTGTGAGAGACGGTGTCAAAAGCGGCACTTAGATCTAATAGGATAAGTGCCACTGTCTCTCCTTTGTCAACCTGTTGGCGAATGTTCTCGGTGACTCCCAAGAGTGTTGTTTCTGTAGAAAATCCTGCCCTGAAACCCGATTGAGACGGATGGAGGATGTTATGGAGTTTCAACAAAATTCGTCAACTGAGTCTTTATGTGTTTTTCTAAAACCTTGGAAAGGATCGGGAGTAAGGAGATGGGACGAAAATTGGAGAGGATCTCATGGTCAGAATTGGATTTTTTTTAAGAGGGGTAGGACCATAGCGTGTTTCCATGCTGCTTGAACTTTAGCTTCGTATAGTGATGTGTTAAGTAGTTCCGTGAAAATGCATAGTATGGACGGGTCCAATTTTTGGAGTATAAAGGGAGGAATCGGATCATTGGGGGATCTAGATTTAATATTAGTGAGAATACTATAGAAAGAAGAAATGTCGAGAGGGGTCCATTTGTCTAGACAGGCATTGTTGTTGGCTTGATTTGCTTCCGGTGGGAGGCACTGAGTTACAAAGGGATCATGTTGTGAATTTATAAAAGGTGTTGTTTGTTTATTAAATTTCAAGTAGATAATCTCAATTTTCTTCACAAAGAATTCAGCCAAAGCGTCACATTGCTTGGAATTTAGGCTTTGAGGTTCGGGCTGGCAAGTGGCACCCGATAGTTCCTTTACAACTTTGAATAGTACTTTGGGGCAGTTTTGTGAATTAAGAATAGTATGATTTACGTGCTCTGCCCGAGCAGCACTGCACATAGAGTGATAGTTGTTTAATGCACGTTTATACATGGATTTTTTTGCTGGCTCGTAGTCTTTTTGACAGCATCTTTCTAGATTTTTAAATTTCGTTTTTTCTAGTTTTAACTTTTCAGAGAACCAGGGAGCTGGAGGGCGATGAGAATAGCATTTTTTTGCAGTGTGGGGCAGGCAAGCTTCAATAGAAGAGGTTAGCCAATTATGGATGACCCCATTGTCATCCAGGTTAGATATTGAAATACCCAGTAGAGAGTTTTTAGGAAAAGAGTCAAGTTTGTCGATATCAAGATCTTTCCAATTTCTACGAGTACTTTAACCAGAGGGGAGAGAAGATCTCTTGGGGCACTGTTCATTTTTAATCTGGAAGTTTACCAAGAAATGGTCGGACCAGGGAAAAGGAGTAGCCGTTGTGCATGAGATAGTATTTAGGTTGGAAAAGATACGGTCTAATAGATTTCCAGCTTTGTGCGTGGGTCCTGAGTTGTGGAGAATGACATTCAGAGCAGCCAAATCTGCAATAAGATTGGAGCTAGTAGGGCAAGAATGTTCATTCAAATGTAAATTCAGGTCACCCAAGATCATAAAATTCGTGGCTTCTAGTATTAGGGAGGCAATAAAATCAGGGAGAGCGGCCGCCCAAGGCCCGGCCGGTCCCGGGGGGGTGATAAATTAAGATCCCAGAAAGGGTAAAGTTAGGTGAGAGCAGGATTTTAAACAGACCGGCTTCACAATTTTTTGAATTCTAGATCAACCCATTTGCACATATAGGAGGTTTTAAGGATTATCGCTATGCCACCTCCAACCTTGTCGGCACGATTCTTACCAACAAGTATGTAATTAGGGGGGGGAGTGCTTGAGCAATATCGGGACCGGAGCTATTGTTTAGCCAAGTCTCCGTGAGGAAAATGGCATCGGCTTGGAAGTCAATGAGGAGGTCAAAAATGTCACCATTGTGCTTTGGTAATGACCTACAGTTGAGACTAAGAAAGGTAAAATTAGTCTGAGCGGTGGTGATGTTTATACTTTATTCCAGGAAATGGGGCGTGAAGGTAAGGCCACAACAGGGGCAGGTAGATGAAATAGAGTCGCACATAAGCGGTGTGCCGTAAGGACTGGGCTTGGGCCGGAGTGAATGGAGGGTTTTGCTAGAATAAGTGCCAAGATGATGCTGGAATCGGGCATGGGTTCTGGCCCTAGGCCCCAACCGGCCACAGACGGGCTTGCCTTTTGCGCGCCATCGGCATGCCCGCTGCGCGGAGCAGGAGGCATCTGTATTTAGGCAGCAAGAGGGGTCAGCTGGAGAGCAGCTGATCGGAGATTAGGCCCGAAAGTAGTATTCACTTCCAATGGCACGATGCGGTCCCTGCACACAAGCCGAACAATCGGTGGTGGAACGGGGACCCAGTGCAGCTACAACAATAATGACAGTAAGTGAAGGGCAAGTAATTGTCTGCATGAATTTAAAAGTCAAGTTCACATATAAACAATTCTATTTTTAAAAAGTAGCGCGAAGCAGTGATTAAAAAAAATAGTGAACTTGCGAGGAGAGGAGCCCTTTACCAGGCGCTCCTCGTAAATTACAATCAGCTTCTGTCTCTCGTCCCGTGCAAACATCACTAAAAGGAAAGGCACAAAAAAGCAGTAGTACGAATGATGAACGCATACAGTGATGTTTTTAATGCAACCAATGGTTGTATGTATGGTGACCTCATGTTGAAAGGACGGATATAATTGGGTTCAGAGCACATGAAAACAATTTATCGGGGTCCCAAATTTCTCCTATTGACAAAAGTATTGTTGACTCTTACCTGCAAGGACACACCTGAACTACTGTTGTGGACAACAGATCATGTAACCAGCTTTCTTGCATTTCGTCAAGCTGTGTCTGAATCTCCAACTAGCGGTCTACCTGACTATACTAACAATTTTCACCTCTTTGTTCATGAATCTGAAAAGTGTGCGCTTCTAGTTCTTACCCAGCAGGAGGGCAGGCACAAACAAAATTATATATATATATATATATATATATATATATATATATATATATATATATATATATATATATATATATATATAATGGCTGGACAATATCATGATCTGGACAAGATACATAGACGATCTGATCTGTTTGTCGTCTGGCGGGGCGACAGACCCTCGGCTGAGGAGTACATCGCGACGCTGAACGACAATCATCTTAATCTAAAATTTACCAGCACTATCAGTGCAACATCAGTGTACTATCTTGATCTAGAAGTCTTCTCAAGAGGAAGCTCTTTACAAACAAAACTATATCGGAAACCCACAGCTGGCAACTCCGTATTACATGCGGGAAGCCACCATCCGAGGAGCATGATAAGAAACATCCCCTTTGCGGAACTACTCCGCCTGAAAAGAAATTGTTCTGATCCAAAGGATTTCTTACAGGCTAGAGATGAAGCCGTGGGTAGATTCCAAGACAGAAGATACTCGAAAGCATCATTAACAAGTGCAGTCAACAGAGCTGACCTCCTTGAAAGAAAAGATCTAATAACAATCAAAGCTAAGGAGACAAAGAATGAGGGAATTACCAGAATGATAACCACTTACAACATGCGAACTAGTGAGTTGGTATCAATATTCAACAGAAACTGGCACATCCTAAAAACAGATCCAGTGATGAGAAAGATACTACCCCCGAGACCCTCTATAACCTATAGAAGATGTAGGTCCCTAAGTGACCATTTGACCAACAGTCACTTTGTAGATTCCCCTATAACTTCAAACAAAAGATCAGTAAGTGGCTTCTATCCTTGCATGCACTGTAAGGCATGCAAGTATAGTAAAAAACGGACCAAGTATGATGGCAGACCGAATGATCCATGCCCCGTAAGAACGATCACAAAATTACTCAACTGTAATTCAGAATATGTGATCTATTGTCTGGAATGCCCGTGCTCCAAGAGATACATCGGGAGTTCGATCAACCCGGCAAAGAAGCGTATCCTGGAGCACATGCGTGCCATTACCAACAGGGATAAGAATTACCCCGTGGCACGCCACTTTGAAACGCACCACAATAGCAATATGGATCTATTGTCATTCTTTCTTATTGATCAACTAGATAGAAAGGAACGTGGAGGCGACAAAGTACGATCTTTGAGAGCATTAGAGTCCAGGAGGGATCGTCTAGCACCCTAGGTTCCTGTCTGGAGGCTGTTTCCAGATGGATGCAATCCTCTTGCCTAAAACTTAACGGGGAGAAGACAGATGTCATCCTGTTAGGTAATCCCTCCCCCTCGGGCTTTGCATCCTCCTGGCCCCCATGTTTAGGCCCGCCCCCTATTCCCAAATCCCAAATAAAAAGCTTAGGGATCTGGTTTGACACCGACCTGAACTTCTCGGTCCAAGCTACGAAGACCGCGGCTACCTGTTTTGGGTTGATGAGGATGCTAAGGAGGGTACTCCCTCTGCTCCCATTTCAGGCAAGGAGGATCCTGGTCCAGGCCCTAATACTATCCCGCCTGGACTATGGGAATGCCCTCTACATGGGAGTCCCTGCGTACACCATTCAGAGACTCCAAGTCACCCAAAACAGTGCGGCCCGCCTACTTTACAACCTTCCCCGATGGCAGTCAGCAAGGAATGCTTTAAGGGAACTTCACTGGCTTCCTATAGCTGCAAGAATACAATTTAAGGCCATGTGTATATTACACAAGGCCTTCCATCGCACTGGCCCCGCAATTCTTCAGTCCCTGGTTACTCCCTATGTTCCATCTCGTTCCCTTCGTTCCTGTTCCCTCCAGTTGGCTACTCCCATCAGAGTCAGGAAAGCACGCTGGGGTGGCCGCTCCTTTTCACATACTCTGGAACATTCTCCCTCTACCCCTTCGGGAAACTGTAAACCATCTTTCCTTCAGGAAAACCCTGAAAACACACTTGTATGCTACACTCTGCTGACCTGCCTTGAGCCCTCGCTAATTAAGTTCCTGTCATAAGCGCTACGAGGCCTCCGGGTAGTTAGCGCTATACAAGTGCTGTTTCATTCATTCATTCATATATTATAGACCTCCAGAGTATACAACCCAGAGGCTTGAATAACGATGAGGAGCTATGGGTACATTTGGATTCAATCTACCTATAGCAGGTGGGAAAAGTAAATGTTTGGTCAGTAAGTAATGATCGGCGCCACGAGACACCCCTAACAGGGCAGAACAGAGAAACTTGGAGAATATGGGTGAAATGATGAAAATACGGCAAAAAACACAGTCGTTCTTGTGTTGGGGTTTTCCTCCTCCTGCATAAGACACAAAAACTGTAATTAAATTGACAAATAGGGAAAGATCTGCCCATACAGGGCGAAACAGAGAAGCAGGGAACAGTGTAAAAATATGCTAACGCCCATATAGGGCAAGAGAACCCATTAGCACAAACCCATGTATATACCAAGGGACATAATTAACGATGATGATGTACAAGATGATTATAAATGATGTGTGACATATTTATGAATGTATATGGAAAATATATATAAGGGGTGTATACATATACATGATTGAAACACCTTAGAGGATAGACAAGATAATCACACAATTCTCTACCCTCTTATTTGTCCCTATGTCAAATTGTATATATGCGATTGGTTGAATTACTATTTTAGCCTTTCAAATGTTTTTAATTTACACGAGCACTACTAATACACCGTTTATTCCGCCTTGTGAAAAATGTTTACTAATAGCGTGCAGTGTATTGTCAATCATTGTAAGATGGCCGCTGCTTTAGGCGTAACAACCTTTTAGTCCTTTTTCTATGAGAAAGGGAAGGCGTGGATAAAATGGTGTTTCACACTTCAATCAGGTTGGCACTGACGAGTGGTGAAACGCGTTTGTCAAGGGGGCAGGGGGTCTGCCAAATAAACCTTCATTGGGACGAAAGACTTTCGAGTGCCGTCATTTTTCGTTTTATTGAACGACTTTGTAAGGATTATTAACCGCGGCTCACCACCGCAAGACTGAGCACCCGGGAAGCAGTGGAGCGACGGCGGTGAAGGAGCGGTAACGGAAGCTAATTTGGCCGTTTGCCCCGAGGTTGACTGAGGATTAAGCATCTGAATTTCGGAAGCCGAGGAAATCCCTACGCACGGAGGAAACCTGCGCACGCATTGCCGGAGCCGGTGGACGCGGAACGCCGACAGGCTGACACGCGACCCAAGCGAGGGTAAGTGTTGCATGCACGAGTACCCGGCGTATTGACTATTTTTTCCCAACCTCTGTCCCGTTTTAAAAGTCGTCCTTGGCAGACCCCCATAAACGCTTGCTGTGCCTCTGAAAGACTTGTAAAGATAGTGCGAAGAGAGTGTATAATTCCCTGCCTCACTAAGATGTCACTTACAGCAGAAAGAGAAAAAGAGGCTGCTGACATCTTTAAAAGTAGAAATACGGTTGTGTCAAGAACTGAAGGTGCACCATCACAGGCACCCACAAACAACTTGCAAGTCCTCTTTCAGCAACTGGAACGAACTATGGAACGAGAGGTTCGCAAATGGTGGGAGGCCACCTCGCTCCAACGCTATGTGGAGTGTAGCAGGGTCCCAAGGGGGCTTAGAATTTTTACGATACCCTCCTATGAAAATCCCGACCCGCAACTCCTGAAAGACTGGGCGGCATATATGGCAGACATGAGTAAAGGCATGCTATTAATGCTAATCAAATATGCCTGGAGCGACAGGGATAAGGCCCTCGCCGAGATACAGAGACTGGAGGACCTAATCAGCAAGGAAAAGGATACAAAAATGGCTGAGGCTCTACACGATGCTATGATAAAAGATTGAAGAACTATGAGAATGATATAAAAAACGCAAACAAACTAAATTTCAGAGGGATGAACAGGACTATCTGACAGGCAGAATACTAACCTTTGCGAAGAAATTCGACGCAACAAGGAAGAGGCTCGCCTAGGGGACTCTGGGTACAATGGAAACCGTGACCTCAGAATCAGAAGCTTCTGTGTCGGAAGATGAATCTTCAAGAAGTGAGAGAGGCAAAAAGAAAGGACCAGTTGTCCCGACTGCGGTTCCTTTTTTAGACGAATATCAAGTGCTAAAAGAAACACGACAACGTACCACGACCCACACGCCGCAGAAACCCCAACAAAAAAGAGGAAAACAAGGCGGGGCAGGGGGAAACACACAGGCGGCCCAACCGATGGTAACCCGCAGCAAAGGTGGGAGAGGAAGATGGTAAATAACGAACAAACCATAATAAATCTCTCAGAGAGAGAATAAACTACCCACGAAGAAAGTGTCTTACAAAGAGGATTAACCTTTTGCCCGACTGCGAAATTCGATCGAGTACAAACAAGAATAGACATTTTCAAATTCGTGAGGAAGTTAAAATTACAGAAAGTATTTGCCTCGAAGATCCCATCTGAAATGGAAATGCCCCTTGAAGAAACAGGGGCTACCAGCCACACTCTCAAGGACAGTGATTTACCACTCCTCATGACAACATATGAATTGGCGGAAGCAGGAGATCTTCCTGATTCAATGGAGGTTTTACAAAGAGAGGAGATTGAACAAATCAGAGATCCAAGTAATCTAAAGCGGAAATCAAGATTCTTACCACATGTCACACACGACGCAATAGACGTCTTTAATGATGCCATCCTCCAGGATCTGGAAAAGATGACCAACAACAATCTGGAATTAAACAAAAAGACCTCCAATATCTCACGGCTGGAATGGGAAGCATTGAAATCATTAAAGGAAGACACGTCAATCGAGATTAAACCCTCGGACAAAGGGGGGGAATATTGTGATCTTCAGTAAGACTAAGTATAAACAAGAAGCCCTGCAACAACTTCAGGACAGGAACTGTTACACTATCATTAACAGAAGAGACTTTGTGAAGTGTACAATCGACTACCACGGTTTATTGGAGGGGTGGAGGGATGAAGGAATGTTAAATAAAAGTGAATATGAGTACTTACATTGTGAACATCCGATAATTCCCACATTCTACCACCTGCCAAAGGTACACAAAGACATTAAAAATCCACCGGGGAGACCTATTGTCTCCTCGATAGGAAGTCTTCTGGAGAACACTTCCAGGTTTATAGACACTTACCTGGCCCCCTTTGTAAAATACCTGCCTTCCTATGTAAGGGACACCCAAGACTTTATTAGGTTGATTGACGGCATTGAGTGGGAATCAGATATGCTCATGATTACCCTTGATGTCGCCAACCTATATACATGTATTAACCATTAGGATGGTGTCACCGCAATTAAATGGTTCCTGGGTATGAAGGACATGAAATAACACCGACACAACCGTATGCTCTTGCAGATGGCGGAGTTATGCCTTAACAATAACATCTTCTTATTTGCAGGAAATATGTATAGACAGACCAGGGGGACCGCCATGGGCACGTGCTTCGCCCCCAGCTACGCGAACTTGTTCGTGGGCTGGTGGGAGAAGCACGTGGCCTGGGGGGGGGGACAACGAAAAATGGCTGGACAATATCATGATCTGGACAAGATACATAGACGATCTGTTTGTCGTCTGGCGGGGCGACAGACCCTCGGCTGAGGAGTACATCGCGACGCTGAACTACAATCATCATAATCTAAAATTTACCAGCATTATCAGTGCAACATCAGTGTACTATCTTGATCTAGAAGTCTTCTCAAGAGGAAGCTCTTTACAAACAAAACTATATCGGAAACCCACAGCTGGCAACTCCGTATTACATGCGGGAAGCCACCATCCGAGGAGCATGATAAGAAACATCCCCTTTGGGGAACTACTCTGCCTGAAAAGAAATTGTTCTGATCCAAAGGATTTCTTACAGGCTAGAGATGAAGCCGTGGGTAGATTCCAAGACAGAGGATACTCGAAAGCATCATTAACAAGCGCAGTCAACAGAGCTGACCTCCTTGAAAGAAAAGATCTAATAACAATCAAAGCTAAGGAGACAAAGAATGAGGGAATTACCAGAATGATAACCACTTACAACATGCGATCTAGTGAGTTGGTATCAATATTCAACAGAAACTGGCACATCCTAAAAACAGATCCAGTGATGAGAAAGATACTACCCCGAGACCCTCTATAACCTATAGAAGATGTAGGTCCCTAAGTGACCATTTGACCAACAGTCACTTTGTAGATTCCCCTATAACTTCAAATAAAAGATCAGTAAGTGGCTTCTATCCTTGCATGCACTGTAAGGCATGCAAGTATAGTAAAAAACGGACCAAGTATGATGGCAGACCGAATGATCCATGCCCCGTAAGAACGATCACAAAATTACTCAACTGTAATTCAGAATATGTGATCTATTGTCTGGAATGCCCGTGCTCCAAGAGATACATCGGGAGTACGATCAACCCGGCAAAGAAGCGTATCCTGGAGCACATGCATGCCATTACCAACAGGGATAAGAATTACCCTGTGGCACGCCACTTTGAAACGCACCACAATAGCAATAGGGATCTATTGTCATTCTTTCTTATTGATCAACTAGATAGAAAGGAACGTGGAGGCGACAAAGTACGATCTTTGAGAGCATTAGAGTCCAGATATATTATAGACCTCCAGAGTATGCAACCCAGAGGCTTGAATAACGATGAGGAGCTATGGGTACATTTGGATTAAATCTACCTATAGCAGGTGGGAAAAAGTAAATGCTTGGTCAGTAAGTAATGATCGGCGCCACGAGACACCCCTAACAGGGCAGAACAGAGAGAACATGGGTGAAATGATGAAAATACGGCAAAAAACACGGTCGTTCTTGTGTTGGGGTTTTCCTCCTCCTGCATAAGACACAAAAACTGTAATTAAATTGACAAATAGGGAAAGATCTGCCCATACAGGGCGAAACAGAGAAGCAGGGAACAGTGTAAAAATATGCTAACGCCCATATAGGCCAAGAGAACCCATTCGCACAAACACATGTATATACTAAGGGACATAATTAACGATGATGATGTACAACATGATTATAAATGATGTGTGACATATTTATGAATGTATATGGAAAATATATATAAGGGGTGTATACATATACATGATTGAAACACCTTAGAGAATAGACAAGATAATCACACAATTCTCTACCCTCTTATTTGTCCCTATGTCAAATTGTATATATGCGATTGGTTGAATTACTATTTTAGCCTTTCAAATGTTTTTAATTACACGAGCACTACTAATACACCGTTTATTCCGCCTTGTGAAAAATGTTTACTAATAGCGTGCAGTGTATTGTCAATCATTGTAAGATGGCCGCTGCTTTAGGCGTAACAACCTTTTAGTCCTTTTTCTATGAGAAAGGGAAGGCGTGGATAAAATGGTGTTTCACACTTCAATCAGGTTGACACTGACGAAGCCCGAGTGGTGAAACGCGTTTGTCAAGGGGGCACAGGGGGTCTGCCAAATAAATCTTCATTGGGAAGAAAGACTTTCGAGTGCCGTCATTTTTCGTTTTATTGAACGACTTTGTAAGGAATATATATATATATATATATATATATATATATATATATATATATATATATATATATATATATATATTCCTTTTTTCAAAAACACAAGTCCACCAGCCGATGCGCCTCGTTGTCGCTGGTGCTCGCTTTGGACACAGTGGGGTGCGCCATTCAACCCTTAACTCCAGTCCGTGATTCCGCCGAACCACAGTATAAAGCGCACGCGAAGCAATACACAGATCCCAAGGTATGGATTAAGATTTATTTAATCTTTCTCTGCAGAAAAGTCGACAAACGTGTTTCGGCGTTACCGCCTTCGTCAGTGTCAACTCATTAATTTAAATTGCGTGTTTAAATAAAGTTGTGCTCTACAGAAAGTTCATGGAACAGTTCGCGTTTGTCGACTTTCCTGCAGAGAAAGATGAAATAAATCTTAATCCATACCTTGGGAGCTGTGTATTGCTTCGCGTGCGCTTTATACTGTGGTTCGGCGGAATATATGTATATATGTATATATGTATATATATATATATATATATATATATATATATATATATATATATATATATATATATATTTTGTCGGTGCCTGTTCTTCTGAAGCCTAAGTCAGGATTGGGAATATATATATATATATATATATATATATATATATATATATATATATATATATATATATAAATATATATATATATATATATATATAAATAAATATATTATATCTCAAGTACAGCGTTTGCGTGTAACTCTGCCATCAAATGGCGGCAGGCTGCCGGCGAGGTCGCGATCCTCAAAACATAAAAACGCCAATCCTCATCACAGAAGTCAAAGATTGATCTGAGCGCAAAATCCGTTTGCAACGTGTTTATTACAAAGCATACGGCAAACAATGCCCGACGCGTCACGTGAGAAAAGAACAGCTGTTCCCAAATGCGTCGGGCATTGTTTGCCATATGCTTTGGATGTAATAAACCACATTACAAACGTATTTTGGGCCCGGCGCAATCTTTGACTTCTGTGATAAGGATTGGCGTTTCGTTATATATAATATATATATATATATATATATATATATATATATATATATATATATATATATATATATATATATATATATATATATATATATAATTTATATATTTTTTGGCACGCAGTAACGGCAGACAAGTAGGTGAATCCTTTGTATAAAAAGCAACAGCTGTACGTTTAGTGGAAACAGTAATGTTTACAGATCGAGAAAGAGAGGAAGCAGCAGAGGGAATCTTTAACAAACGCAAACGAAATAGAACCCTGACCCGAAAGGAGCAATCGGGGGCCAAGCAGCAATTTAAAATCCTTATACAACAAATTGGAGAAAACCTATGATAAAGAGACATGAAAGTGGTGGGAGGCGACCTCCCTACAGAGATACTTAGACCGCATTCCGAGAGGTTTGCAAATTTACACAACGCCCTTGTATGAGCATTCAGATCCGCTATTCTTGCAGGAATGGGCGGAGTATACTACGGAACCTGCCAACGGCATGGTGAACATTTTGAATAAATATGCCTGGAGTGATAGACAGAAGCTGTTAGATGAAATAAAGGAAGTGGAAGACAATTGCATTGGACATGGATGATAAATCAAAAGAGGAGTTTCAACAGCAAATGAAGAAAAGACTGACAGACGACGAGAGTGTGATCAAACATCACAAGCAAACTTCATTTTTGAGAGACGAGGAAGATTATGATTCTGGGAGAATTTTAACATTCGCAAGAAAATATGACATCCCCAGGAAACATTTAATTCAACAAAAGACAAGCAAAATATCTTCAAGAGAGACATCTGAATCAGAAGTTGATGTGTCGGAAGAGGAACAATCGGTCAGAGAAAGAGAAAGACTCAATATCAACAACAACTACCTTTTTTCAAGAATATCAGTTAAACAGAGAAGTAAAACAGCACCCCGCAGCGAGAACCCACCCCCCAGAAAAAAATAACGGAATAAAGGAAAACCAGACGGGGAAGGGCAAGGAAAAGGAAAGGCTACCGCATCTGTGGGACGGGTTACGAGGAACACACAAGGGGGAAAACGGAAATAGAACGGTCACCAGAGAAAAAGACAGTTGTAAATCTATTGAGCAGACCAATAACATCAGAAGAAAAGTGTTAGAATTGGACCTTACCTTCTGTCCCATGACACAATCGATTGTGCAAATGTACCCATAGATTTATACAGGTACATACGAAAACTTTAACTGATGAAGATACACATACTACACCCTAAGAAGCAAGGAGGAGGTAGTGGATGCAGCGCGGATGAAGAAAATCCATTAACAGGGATGGAATTTGACACCTTACATATTTTGAGGGAACTGTAAACTGAGAGATAAAGTGGCCAGGGTGATATAGCTGGCACTGTGGAATTCTTTGAGGGAATGGGAATCACACAAGTGGGAGCCACAAGCACCCTCTAAACAAATCGCGCTACATCCCACAAACAGCGCACGATGCAATAGACACTTTCCAAGATCTGGTAATAGAGGACCTAAGAAATCTACAGGCAAGGAGTCCCAACTTAAAGAAAGATAACCTTACAGCAGCACAGAGAAAAATAATAAACTTGAGTGAGGATGACAACATAATAATAAAGGCATCGGACAAAGGAGAAAATGTCATGGTAATGGACAAGATATCTTACCTCAACGAAGCTAGGAGACAACTTTTTGACAAAGATTGCTACAAAGTAACAATGCGACTGCAATATGAAAAAAGTATACAGGATTTTCATGAACTAGCAAAAAAATGGAGGATGAAAGGGATACTAGGAGAAGACCAATAGTATCCTCAAAAATAGACCGTTAGAGAACGCCTCAATCTATATTGACTGTTTATTAAAACCATTAGTAATGGTCTTAAGCTCTTATGTGAAAGATACTAAGGACTTTTTAAGAATCATTGCCAACATTGAATGGGAACCAGACATGCTGTTGGTCACTTTGGATATAACCAGCCTCTACACAAGTATTCAACATAAGAGGGTACTGGAAGCAACACAATTCTTCTTAAAAAAGAGAAATCTAAAGTATTGTGATTATAATGTGATGCTGATGGAATAACATGTCTCCAGAATAACATCTTTTTATTTGCAGGGGAATTGTTTCACCAACAGCAGGGAACTGCGATGGGCACGTGCTTCGCCCCCAGCAATGCGAACTTGTTCGTAGGCTGGTGGGAGAAGCACGTGGCCTGGGTAGGAGACAACAAAGTGTGGCTTGAGAAAGTCGTTCTATGGTCTCGTTACATTGATGACCTCTTCATCATATGGAGAGGGTCAGTAGAAGAGGCAACTGAATATGTGACAATATTGAATAACAACAATTTAAATTTGAAATTCACAGAGTGTCTGAGCAGGACAAATGTGACTATTTGGATCTAATGGTATTTATAAAATACAACAAGATTGAAACAACTCTCAATAGAAAACTCACAGCTGGGAACAGCACATTGCACGCAGACAGTTTTCATCCAAGAAGTGATATAAATGGTGTTCCCTATGAAGAACTAGTGAGGTTAAAGTGAAACTGTTCATTAGATGAGGACTTTTCAAAAGTAAGCAAAGATGCATTACACAGGTTTGAGAATCGAGGATTTATAAAGGACACTCTGGCAAATGCTAAAATGAAAATAAAAAATGTAGAAAGGAAAGATCTCCAGCTAGAAACGGGGAGGTAAAAGGCTACACATCAGAATCCAAAGGAACGGTCAGAATAATAACAGAGTACACAACCGGTTCCAGTGAAATCTTTCAGATTTTCAGAAAAGATTTGTGTTTTAAAAGCTGACATTAATATCGGACCATTAATTCCACACAGTCCTCTGATTACATATAGAAGAGGCCCTGCGTTAAAAGATCAATTAGTGAGGAACCATTTCATGAAGGGACCCAAAAAGAAGGACCAGGTAACAGGATTGTTTCCTATATGAGCTTCAAAGCATAAGTAAAAGAGTTCAGAGTACCGGGAAGAATAACTAAGCGAAAGATTGGTAAACTAATGAATTGTATTTCTGATTACACAGTGTATTGTCTAATATGTACGTTGGGAGTACTATCCACCCAACGAAGAAAAGGATTCTCGAGCATATGCGTGCGACAAAGAATCATGATGCGACGTACCCGGAAGCGCGGCATTTTGAGGAAAAATACAACTCTAATGCAAATTTGTTCAAGTTTTTCTGCCTGGATCAGGTCTCTAAGAGTGAGAGGGGAGGTGATAGAACTAGAAAGCTTAGGAAGCAAGAATCGCGCTATATTGTTGAGCTGCAGACCAAGACCCCACGAGGCCTGAACAATGAAAAGGAGCTCTGGGTTAACATTGATTAAGTAAATTCATGAAAATCAAAAGGAGAATGATTTGGGAAATTATATATCCCGGAGAAGACAGAATCCTAGATTGCTTTGGATCCCATTACCATAATAATTTTGGAGTATACAGGCAGGCAAAACAGGCATGAGCTAATGTCAAGTGAACATGAGTACTACCCCTAGGAGCAAGTAATAAACCCCAAAAACAAACACAGAGTGATTGCCCTTTCAGGGCTTAATAATTGTGAATAGGATCGAGAGGTTATCGTGAGATAGGGCTAATAGGCCAAGAATTATTGGTCTTGCCAAAAAGCCCATTGAGGGCATAATTTTAAAAATTGTCAATTAGTTGTTATGACAATGGGCAAGAGAGCAATATATGCTTGGATAGGGATTGTACATAATTGATTGATCTTTGGACATAACTACTGTATGCAATTTTAATATGGTATTGTCTGACAGTAAGAAGGGAAGGAGAATAAATTAATTAAAAAACTTCCAAAATGCCTGCCAAGTTGACATAGGCAAATGTATTGCTTGCCGCTTTCTATTTTCATGATTGCAATTAATTGTGTTGTCCTCTCTTCATGTTGATTGTTATTATTATTTGAAATATGGCGGTTTCTAAAAATGAGTGACACACACACACACACACACACACAGACACATTTCTCTAATACCCTAGATACAAGTGTCAAAAATGCCTTTGCAGATGAAGCACCACAGACGCACACAGTACAGCATGTTTGTCTGAGCTAACAAAAGCTGCCCTTCCCTAAACAGGTGTCCTGGAGAAAGGTACTCACTGATGACCAGTAGGCCAGCCCCGTGATGACTGGCCAACAAGTTTACATTCTTAACTAAGTCCGAAAATGGAAGGATCCCAAGTTTCATGAACCTTTCTTGGTAGCAAGGACTACTCCCACAGCAGTCAAAATCTATGGCAGGAAGCCATGGATCCAAGAATCAGACATTGTGATGGATCCATCTTCACGCCAAGCACCACCATTGAAGTAAAAGGAAAAAGAGGAGGGAAGATGATTGCAACTGTGAAGACCTTTTCTATCTCTGTTTTGGGACACTTTTATGAGTTTACAATAAAAAAAAAGTGAAGTATTTTTTTATCTATTTTTCTTTTTATGTCTTTTTATGCTATTCTTGCATTTCTATAGTAATTCACGCTTAAGCTTCAACCATAATATCACACACCTGCGAAGAGAAGTGTCTGTATATGCTAATGTGTCCAATAATATTCATCCTAGCTTGTTAGATAACATGTGGTATCAACACTTGTCAGAAATAGGATTAGAATGCACCAACGAATCATGTTTTCTTAACTCATTAATATCCCAAGCCACAGGATCAGATAGATTACATTCAACTAGAGAAATATCCCCGGGAACAGCTTTATGTCTTTAACACTTTTACCTTTCTAGGATTAAAGCCCGAATGCAGCCAACACGTTAGAGTAGCACAATTTAGAGTTAACACCACATAGTATGACTCCCTAGCAGAAACAATGAATATTCTTACAGATACACAGGACATTAAGGATGAAATAGCACGGATGCAGAAAATAGGTTATAACAAGACTAAAGAATGGATTAAAAAAGGTCTAGATTTAGGCTTTTCCGGAGTGACACGCCCGTCCACTGGATGCAACAGTTACTTAGTAAATCGCTTACCCCTGGATTGTGCTCGTAGGCCAGGACTTAGAATTACTGGATCAGTTTATGTCCATGACAAACGTCATTCCGACATCGATTTTCCCTGTCGAGTCATTTCTCTATGGAATGGCACAGATATTAGTCAGGGTACAATAGGGATATATGCGTGCATATGGGATGATTCTATTGCTCGAAATACTTGGATAGATGGTATAATAAGCCCCCAGACAGTCTTGAGTATAATATCTGTTTCTTTATGTTTCAGAGGAAATGGCACCGTCAATGTGTGGAGAAATATCCATTGCAATACCACAATTTGATAACGCGCACAGGGGCACCTCCAGCCTCATGGGCTATAATTGGTAGTGTGGACAATTGCTATATATCCATTTGCTATCTAACTGGAATGGCCTCTGTTCTTGAGTCACCTTGCACACACCAGTCTTGGTCAGCCTAGGAGTCAATATCAACATTGCATAACTCCATGAGCCGTCCAACGACTTTGTTATATCATCACTGGGGGAGAGGAACTGCAGAAGATGGCATTGCTACCTGGAACGATGTTCCCCAAGAGCACAGGTTGTTCAATGATGCCCATTTGTTCTTTGGAAGTGTTCTACCATTTGTCAGGCAACAGAAACTGCTCGCTGTTTACAAATAGATGGGAACTAATGCTGATGCGGAGATATGTTCCATGAATCTTGGGGAAACACAAGACAACAACATGATACTGAAAAAGTTAAAACAGCCTGGGCAAATGCTAGAGCCTCAAAGACTCCAAATACTTTTCACATCAGTAATACGAACAGAAACCCTAAAGGAATTAGTTGTAGTATCCTTTAAGATTGCAACTAGAATCAACATTAGGAAAAGATCTGAATGTTTAAAAAAAGTAACCTAGCACAAATAACCATAAACACAATGGGTACTTCCAAATCGATTTAAAAAAATTGGAATATGTTGGCAGACAATTGTAATTTAAGAAGCAGACTTTCTCTTTTTGCATTCTTATATTAAGAAGGTACCCAAGCTTCTCTCCTTGTAGGGTGAGAGGCTTCTAGAATTTCACTGTATAAGGGCTGGCAGGAATTAAAGTAAATGTACAGTCAATTTTGAGGCAGAGTATCTAGGGATCTGCACTTCTCAGCAGCCCTTGCTGCGCTCCCATTATCTTTAGTGTGAGTAAATTAAGTTGTACCATCTGACAAGGAGCCTATAACCTCCAAACACTGAAAATATGCTGACCTGGCACAGCAAAGGCACAGTTTTTTGGTCCTAATGGTCACTTAGCACAATTCCCACAAGCGCTCTTTCCCAAAGGGCGTAGCAAAAATTAGCACAACAGATGTGTGGTACAGAGACTCACGGGCAAGAAGAACCCACTGCCTATGTTGCACTATCCAACAGTGGGGGGCAGGGTGGGCAAGGGATGGAAAAAATACTTAATCAACATTACCCAAAACCTAACTTGCAAAGGCAATGTATACAAGTGTTATTTATAGCACATTTCATTGTTTATATAGTGCTAAATGTTTTAATTGCAATACCTATTATTTCAGTGGAGTATTTGTAACTCACTATGTGTGGAGTGAAATTAAGTATTTCTAAAGGTATGTGGTGTGTAGAGTGAAGGCAAGTATGTTGCGAATGTGGCTGACAACTGCTTAAGGTATGTGCGTATGTGGTGTGCATGTGTATATTGTGGAAGCTACAAAAAAGTGCACATGAAGGTCAGCTTGGTGCAGCAAATAACACAATTAATGTAGGATACTAAAAATAAAGGTGTCGGGGGACAGTGGGCTGGCAGCAGCAGTATCTAAATGCTGTGCCCGATGTGGAGAGGAACAAAGTAATTCAATAAGATCTGAGAAATTAGGTATAGTCAGCTACATGTACTCATTTGGCCCAACCTCCTCCTTTTAATTTTATACCGAATTAGTTTGCCTGCCCCCCCTCTCTGTCCTGATGAAGACCCCGCAGCAAGGGCACAACTAATCCCTGCATTTGAGGGTCGAAACGTCGACAATTATCCATTTCACCATCAACTTCACTCCAACATTTATTTCATTTACTGTTATATGTGAAGTATGACTCTTTAATCTAATTGTGATGAACCTTTGGTCCACTACACTGTATATGATTCGGCAATACAGTCTCCTTAATTGAATATGCTACTTACCAGTATGCATCTGTTCTTGGCATGTAGGGCTGCTAACATTCATATCTTAGCATTAGATCGCCGCCTAGTGTTGGGTCCGGATGATCGCACATTGTTGTCCTGGAAGAGTCTTCGAAGTATCCTGAGATAGGTGGCTCCTCCCCTGGACTACAGTGCGCATGGGCATCGGCTCCATCCCCAGATTGTTTTTCGCCATTGTGGCAGAAGATGGAGTGAAAAGTGTAAAGGATGTCCATGCTAATAAGTGAATACAATAGTATATCTGCAGCTGCGACAGGCACCGGGGAGGAGGGTGGGCGATATGAATGTTAGCAGCCCTACATGCCAAGAACAGATGCATACTGGTAAGTAGCATATTCAGTTCGAGGCATGTGGGCTGCTAAATTCATATCTTAGCATAGAATACATAGCAGTCCCTCCATTAGCGGCGGTTGCCCGTGCCAGCTGCAGAAACCTGAAAGAGTGTCTTGAGAACAGCCTGTCCTACAGCAGCTTGCTGCTTGGAATGTACGTCAACACAGTAGTGTTTTGTAAAGGTATGTGGTGTAACCCACGTGGCTGCTCAGCAAATATCCTCTAAAGGAATGTTTCCCAGGAAAGCCATGGATGCCCCCAGTTTGCGTGTGGAGTGCGCCCTTGGGGGTATCGTTAAAGTGCGCTTGGCCTTTTGATAACATATTTGGATGCACTTAACAATCCACCTGGCTATTCCTGCTTTGGAAATAGGGTTGCCTTTGTGTTGAGGTGCGAAGGCAACAAAAAGTTGTTTTGTCTTTCTAAAGGGTTGTGTCCTGTCCATGTAGTACATCAACGCCCTCCGTACGTCTAACGTATGGAGCATTCTTTCCGCCACCGTTTGTGGGTTTTGGAAGAATGCCGGTAAGTCAATAGTTTGGTTGAGATGAAACTGTGACACCACCTTCGGAAGGAATTTGGGGTTAGTACGTAGCACTACCCTATTTGGATGAATCTGAATGAATGGCTCTTGGATTGTGAGCGCCTGCAGCTCACTAACACGCCGTAGCGACGTGATAGCGATTAGGAAAGCTACTTTCCACGTTAGGAACTGGAGTTCACACGAGTGCAGTGGCTCAAAAGGTGGTCCCATTAGTCTGGTGAGTACCACATTGAGGTTCCACACCGGAGCTGGTGGTGTTCTTGGGGGAATGACTCGCTTCAGACCTTCAAGGAAAGCCTTAATGGCAGGCACTCTGAAGACAGAGAGATGCTGCCTGTTCTGAAGATAAGCCGCTATGGCGGATAGATGGATCCGAATGGAAGTGTACGCTAGATTGCACTTGTAAAGATGCAACAGATAGCAAATGATGTTAGGGATAGATGCATCAAGCGGGTTGATGTCATTGGCTGTACAGTAAATGACAAAACGCTTCCATTTCGCAGCATAGCATGCTCTGGTAGTCGGCTTCCTAGCCTCCTTGATGATGTCCATGCATTCCGGAGGCAGGTTAAGGTAGCCAAACTCTAGGACTTCAGGAGCCAGATTGCCAGGTTGAGCTGTTGCGGATCTGGATGCTGAATTTCTCCATGGTTCTGCGTCAAAAGACTGGGCGTGAGGCGTAGTCTTTGATGCGGCACCACTGAGAGTTCGAGGAACGTGGTGTACCATGCTTGGCGCGCCCACGTTGGAGCAACTAGGATGAGAGTCATCGCGTGCTGCCTTAGCTTTCTCGCGACCAGCGGTATCAGAGGGGCTGGTGGAAAAGCGTACGCAAATTTGCCTGACCAGTTCATCCATATCGCATTGCCCTGCGACTGTGGGTGAGGGAACCTGGCGGCAAAGTGTTGGCATTTTGCGTTTTCTTTTGTGGCAAACAGGTCTATCTCTGGATGACCCCACTGCTGGAAGTACGGGTGGAGTACAGATGGGTGTAACTCCCACTCGTGCATTTGATGGCTGTATCTGCTGAGCAGATCCGCCATCTGATTGTCCTTGCCCGGGAGGTGTTCCGCCATGAGGAAAATGTTCCTCTGAATGGCCCACTTCCACATGCCCTGAGCCAGATGAGACAGCTGTGGCGAGTGGGTGCCCCCCTGTTTTTGAATGTAGTACATCGCGGTCATGTTGTCCGTCCGGACTAACACTACCTTGTTGCACAGATGTACAATGAAGGACTTGAGCGCCATGAAGATTGCCATCAGTTCCAGATAGTTGATGTGCATCTTCTGTTGCTGCGTCGTCCATAGTCCCTGCACTGTGTAAGTGAGCAGATGAGCTCCCCATCCCTGGAGAGATGCGTCCGTTGTCAGGATAATTTGTGGCACTGGCTCCTGGAACAGTCGGCCCTTGCAAAGGTTGTGTGGAGTCCACCAATGCAGAGAGTCGTATGCCCGACTGGTAACCAACACTAGGTCTGTCAATTGTCCCTGAGCCTGTGTCCACTGATTTGCTAAGCACTCCTGGAGCGGACGCATATGCAACCGTGCGTGCGGGACTATGAAGATGCAGGAGGCCATCATGCCAATCAACTGCATGAACACTCTCGCTGGGAGTGAGTGTTGTGGTCTGAACCTTTGGATTAGAGACTGCATGCTGTCTATCCTGACTTGGTTTGGCTGAGCCACGGCCGTCAGGGTATTGATCGTCGCACCTAGAAACTGCCGGACATGTGCCGGCTGAAGATGCGACTTTGGGTAGTTCAACGAGAAGCCCAGATCGTGAAGGAGGTGAATGGTAGTTGACATGTCTGCGGCGCACTGTTGTTCCGACTTGGCCTGAACGAGCCAGTCGTCTAGGTAGGGGTAGACATGAATGTTCTGCCTCCGGAGGTGCGCTGCTACTGTCGCCAGACACTTGGTAAACACTCTTGGTGCTGTGGTCACTCCGAAGGGTAGGACCTTGAACTGATAATGCTTGCCTTGTATAGTGAATCTGAGGTATTTCCTGTGGGACGGGTGTAGTGGAATGTGGAAATAAGCATCCTTGAGATCTAAGGTTGCTAAGAAGTCCCCTTGGTTCAACAAGGGAAGAATTTGTTGCAGTGTAAGCATATGGAAGTGTTCTGATAGTATGTACAGGTTGAGGGGACGTAGATCCAGAATGGGTCTGAGAGATTTGTCCTTCTTTGGAATAAGGAAGTACAGGGAATACACCCCTGTGCCTTCCTCTCCCACCGGCACGAGCTCGATTGCGCCTTTTTGCAGCATCACCACTACTTCCTGCTGCAATAAGAGCAAGTGCTCTGCGGACATAGGCCTTTGCCTTGGCGGGATGTTGGGTGGAGTGGATTTCAACTCTAGGCAATAACCATACTGGACTAGTTGTCGCACCCACCTGTCCGTGGTGATGTTTCTCCAGACGGGCAGGAAGTGCTGCAGTCTCCCACCGACAGGTGTTAAGTGGTCGGGGGGCAGCGACAGAGAGTCACTGTTTGCTTGGGGTAGAGGAGCGGGAGCTGTTGTTTCCTCTGCCGCGACCTCTGTTGCTGTTATTCCTGTAACCTCCCTTGTTCTGTTTCGTGAACGAGGATTGTGCTCCACCTTTTGAGAACTGAGATTGTTGACCCATTTGTCCTCTGGTGACTCCACGTACACCTGAGCGACGAAAATTGCTGCCACGAAACTGTTGTGACTGTAGGGCCCCCATGGACTTAGCAGTTTCTGTGTCTTTTTTAATTTTTTCTAGGGTGGTGTCAACATCTGGACCAAACAGACTATCAGGATTGACTGGCTGATTAAGAATGGTTGTCTGAATATCTGGCTTAAACCCCGAGATGCGGAGCCACGCCTGTCGTCTCAGCATAACGCTAGTGTTGATAGCTCTAGCAGCTGTGTCTGCGGCGTCAAGTGCACACTTGATGGCTGCGTTTGAGATTAGCTTCCCTTCCTCAATATGCAGTTTGGTGCCTTCTTGGAACTTTGGAGGCAGGTGTTGTATAACCTGTTCTAGGGTGTCGTAATGCGCCCTATCGTAACGTGCTAAGAGTGCTTGTGTATTGGCAATGCGCCAAAAGTTTGCGGCCTGCGCAGCTACTCTTTTGCCCCCTGCCTCTAGCACTTTGGACTCCTTATCCGGGGGAGGAGCTTCACCCGTCGTCTGGGAGTTGGCACGTTTCCTGGCATTGGCGACCACAAGAGAGTCCAGTGGCAACTGTCCCCGAATGTATGCGGGGTCTGCAGGTGCAGGTCTGTACTTCTTTTCAATGCGTGGATTGACCACTCGTGCTCTGGTAGGCTCCTTAAATATATCCCCAGCATGCTTGAGGACTCCTTTAAGCATAGGCAGCGTCTTTACTGTCCTTTCAGAGACTGAAAATGTGTCGAAAAGGAAGTCTTCCTCTATCGGGTCAGCATGCATGTCCACATCCTGATTGGCCGCTGCCCTCTCAATTAGCGCATGAAAACCTGCTGAATCCTCAGTTGGGGATGCACGTGCATTAAAAAGCTGCGGGTCCTGCCCCACACTTTGGGTGCCCTGGTCACCAGTGTCATCATATGAATCCGGTTGTGCATCTGGTTCATTGATAGGGAAATTGTATTGCTCGTCCTCATCATACCCCTCACCCGCAGAGTGTTCTGGTGAGGGAGTAGGGCTCCGTCTCGGAGGAGGCTGGATTGGTTCCATGAGGCCTGAAGCGTCAAGGGGCACCCTTTTCTTTTTCAGTGGGATGACATATGAGTCCACTGACTCTGAAGATATTTTTCTCTTATAGAGGGTCAATTTGCCTGTGTCAGCGTCGATGAAATGCTCTGAATCATCCTCTGATTCGAGTACCCGACGTGGAAGTGGGCCAGCCGGTGAAGAAACCGTCTTCTTCGGTGCCGATTTGGTGGAAAAGGCTTTCGGCGCCTCCTTTGGCGGCAAAATAAAGAGAAGTTTGCCAGAAGGCTTTGCTGGAATGTCCTTTTGCGCCTGCGGCGATGATATCGGAGCCGACGGAGCAGAGGCCTTCTCCCTGATTCTCTGTAGTGATGCGGCGATGAGGGACGCCTCACTCTCAGTTGGTTTTGGCGCCGACGAGGATGTTTTGACATTTCCCTCGGATCCGACGTCTTTGTGGGCCTTGTGGGCTTTCGATGCGGATCCCGCTGTCACCGACCCCGAGTCCTGGGACCGGTGCGCAGACGTGCCAGTCTTCGATCCGTGCGCCTGCGTAGACTCCGTGGAGCCGGCTTTGGCGTGCTTGGACGGCGGCGCCGCTGTTGACCCGTGCCGACCATCTTTCTTAGAGGACCCCTCCTCTGGCGTCGATTTTGAATGTGCAGCAGCGGAATCGACGGACTTCTTCGACTTCTGCGGACCGGAGGTCGACGGAGTCGATGGAGTAGCGGGTACAGTCGTTTTCGCCGGCACGGCAGCCATCTTAGGGACACTCGAGTCCTTAAGTTTCGTTTTCGTTTTCGGGTCGGCCATTTTAGATGTAGTCGATCCCGATGCTTTCGGTTTTGGTTTCGATACAGTCTGCTCAGCAAGTAAGTCCGTGGCCGGGCCAGAAGGCGGGGCTGTGGCTTGCGGCATTGGGTCTTGGGTAAGGCCTACAGGCGATCCCGTGACCCGGTCGGTATCCTCGAAACCTTCGGGGCAGAGCTCGTCCCCTGAGCTATCCGCCGCGGCCCCCTAAATCTCTTCGTCGTCTCCTACCTCGTCGACGTATTGAAGGCCTTGACCCACGACTCCGTCGTCGTCTACCGGATCCGCCTCGACCTCCGTCTCGGGTGGGGAGATTTGAAGATGATGACCCTGGTCCTCCTCATCTTGGTCGCCGAAGATGTTTTCCGGATCCGGGGCCGCTTGTCTAGCTTCCATGCGCACCGCGCGCCGAAGCTTGAGAGTCTTCTTAGACCGGAACTGTGCACAGGCCTTGCACTTGCCGTCGTCGTGGTCAGGCGAAAGGCATTTGTTACAGACGGGGTGTAGATCGATGTGTGGGTACTTGGACCCACAGAGCGGGCAGTACTTAAACGGGCTCCGCTCCATGTTCAGAAAAGTTTTGCAGTCGTGTCGCGATGAGAAGGCCTCAAAGTCCGAAGAGCGAAAGAAAACTCCGCTTATTCCGGCTCCAAGAGACGGAAGACTCGAGACCGTGCGCAGACAATACCGACGCAAAAAAGCGAGGCCTTTTGGCCGCTAAGAGTTAGTTTTTCTCGGTTTCGACAGAGAGACGTCGAGACCACATCCGAACCCAATGGCGGAAAAAAACAATCTGGGGATGGAGCCGATGCCCATGCGCACTGTAGTCCAGGGGAGGAGCCACCTATCTCAGGATACTTCGAAGACTCTTCCAGGACAACAATGTGCGATCATCCGGACCCAACACTAGGCGGCGATCTAATGCTAAGATATGAATTTAGCAGCCCACATGCCTCGAACATATTGATTTTACTGTCACGTATTTCTGTCTATCACTTTATCCTCACCTGAGCACTTACCTTCCCCTTCCTCTCGGGGCACTGTACAACCAATTGCATTTTTTATTTGTTCTTGTATATATTCAGTATATCCAGTCCCGTTGTGAATAAAACAATGTGGACTCATTTATTGTTTGTTTAATTTATTGTTAGAAATTATACACATTACTTTACACTTAAGCTGGGACCCTTCCTCTCAGTACCTATTGAACCCAGGTCCCAGTGACCATGTTTGGGTAAACCCTCCTTTTATACTCTACTTCGAGCAGACAGTTGTCTGCGAGGTTTTTTCTGTTTAATTCAATTGCCTTAAGCACACAATGGTAGAAAGAGAACTCCTCTCATACTCTGAAGACTACATAGAAAAACTACTAGAAAACCCTGATAACTTCTTTTTTCCAACCAACATTCCAACCATTGACTTCAGTCTGAAAGATAAAATATCACGCTTGGAGCGATTGGAGAAAAAACTGGTTCGGACCAGCTGGCATGGCCATCTCCTGACCAGATATCTCAAGGAAAACATCATCCCCGTGGGATTACAGATCAAGACAGAGCCGGCCATATTTATTGAGGTACCTAAATTCAAAGAAGGATTCAGCCATATTTCCAACAATTGCTCACGACATTGGATGGTCCTTGGTGTGGAAACAGCCGCTGAGCAAGTACAAATCATCACTGCGGAGATCGAGGCACTCAAAGCAGAAATAGCGGCCGATGCCAACTTCGCCAGTGCCAAAGAAACACTCACCAATCTAGAGTCATCGCTCAAAGATTTCGACTTGACCACCCAAAATCGTAAATTGGAGAAATTAGCCAGAGATATACGACTGTATGATAAGAAAAAAACTTACCCCTACCTACAGGAGGATTACTTCCGCCAAGACAACCAGGGCCGCTTCTCCAACAGAGGCCGTGGTCAGTTCAGAGGGAGACGAAATTAGCAAACCTTCTCAGACTCATCATACAGTTCAGAGGGTGAACAAGACCAAGCGGGTTCTAGCTATCCCTACAACTACACTGAGTACGGGTACCCACAACATCAATACAATCCTTTTTTAGGACAACGCCAAGGGCCATGGCGTCCACCCCGAGGCAGAGGAAACAACTGGCAGAGGGGTCAACAACGGGCCCCCCAACAGAACCCGAGCAGCTGGGACGGAGGACGCGGTCAACCCCAGAACCAAGTACATTTTCAATCAGAACAACATGGCGAGAGAACAAACCGCAACAAAACCTACCGATGGTAGATACTTCCATAACCCTCAGTCCAATTGTAAATATATCTCAACAACTACTGAGTGAGGATGAATTAAAAGTATTAAGCAAAGGGTTATCGTACGTTCCCACGCACACACCTGATAATTTCGTGGTGCGGACCGAACTATTTAAATTCGTTCGGAAAATCCGGCTCAAATACTTTTTCCAGAACTCTGGGCCACCAACTAATCCATCAATAACAGGATTGAGAATACCTTCCACCTTCGTCCCCTTTGCGAGCACGATGAGTCACAAAAGTTTAGCCTATGAGGCGGTTGTGTGGAGAGATGTACAAGAACTTTTACAAGCCAAATCGTTGACGAAGTACAACACCAGCAAACGAGAGAAGGAAGCACTACAATCACTAGCCTGGAATACCCAGGTCGTGATCAAACCGGCGGATAAGGGTGGGGCCATTGTTGTCCAAGATACCCCTGCTTATGAATCTGAAATTCTTCGACAGTTGGGAGATCACACCAGCTATCAACTGTTACGCTCAGATCCATCCAAAGCCATTGCCCAAGAGATTCTTGAATTAACCCAAGCTGGGCTTGACCAAGGTTTCCTATCGGAAAATGAGTTCCACTACCTCAATCAGAAACACCCTCGGCTGGCGACAATCTATACTATACCCAAAATACATAAAAGTATGGTCACTCCACCCGGGCGCCCCATCGTGTCCGGCTGTGGTTCCATCCTCGAGCCATTGGGGAAGTATATTGACTTCTTTCTGAAGCCTTTGGCCGAATCCTCCCAATCTTACCTAAGGGATACCATGCACACGATTAACATCATCGAGAATTTACCGTTCGACTACCACCATCAACGATTAGCAACATGCGATGTGGTTTCACTGTATACATGCATCCCTGAACAAGAAGCACTCATGGTGATATCACGGTGCCTACAACAACGACCGGCCCCAGTACAAGTACCATCTGAATTCATTGTGGCACTACTGAGAATAGCCATGACCAAGAATTTCTTCTTGTTCAAGAACAAATTCTACATCCAGACATCAGGAGTAGCCATGGGTGCACCCTTTGCCCCGGATTTGGCGATACTCTATATGGCAGCCTTTGAGGAAGATACTGTTCTCAACCAAGTCAATCCATTCAGAGACCATTTAGGTCTCTGGATGCGATATATCGATGACGTTTTACTAATTTGGAATGGGAACCAGGAAGAACTATCCTCTTTCTTTACATGGCTAAATCAACAGTCCTCCTATCTGAAATTTACGATCCAGTCGGACAACCATACCATCGACTTTCTAGATATCACCATATACGAAGAATCAGGGATACTTCTTACCACACTATACCGTAAACCGGCTGAAAGAAATTCACTGTTGCAATACAACAGTCACCACCCGAGGGCGCTCCGTGACAATTTACCATTTGGACAATTCCTAAGAATTCGTAGGAATTGCTCCAGCAAAGACCACTATTTCACACAATCTGAGCACCTTGCAAACCGGCTGCAACAACGTGGGTATCCAAGACGCCTGGTGAAGAAATCACGTAAAAGAGCCTGGTTCTACCCCAGAGAAGAACTACTTGTAGTCAAAGACAAAAATGATCAACCAGAGACCAGAATGGTGTGTGTAACCACCTTTAACACAAAAAGCAATAGGATCAAGCAGATAATTAATCAACACTGGCAACTCAACCAATCTGAAACTCCCCTTCATGCCTTCAAGAAGGCCAAGAGTATTAAAAACTTTGTAGTCCGGTCACTCCTTCCAACATCAGCAGAGCCCACCATCACTTCATTGTGGGATTTACCCCCAGTGGTCGGACACTCCAGATGTGGGCAGTGCAAAACCTGTGACACTGCCATCCAGACCAAGGAGTTCCAACATCGTCAACGCAGAATCATGCTTAGGACACACAGCAATTGCAACTCTGCGAATGTAATCTACGCAATAACTTGCCCGTGCGATAAACTCTATATTGGACAAACACAACAGAAGGTGAAGGCCAGAATATTACAGCATATGAGCAGGATCAGATGCGATGTTCAGGGGACTCCCCTTGTAGATCATTTTAAGGGTGCGGGACATCCCCCAGACAGCCTCAAATGGGTGGTGATAGAGAAAGCTACACTAGGCCCACGGGGGGGGTAACATCACCAGTATCCTAAATACACGTGAATTAAGATGGATGTACTTTTTTGATTCTATCGAGACTGGCTTAAATGAACACGACAGCTCTTTCTCACAGTTGGCGACGTTACCATGATTCGGGGTTTCCTTCCCCCTACCTTGTATCTTCACATGCCACACATCACTATCACTATGAATAGAACCTGGCCTTCACCCTCATGTGAGAGGTGCGCCACAGTGAATGTGATAATGAAATGATGACACAGTGTTTCTTTCTCTTTATCTTAAATTGGCCTTTACCCCAATGTGGGAGGTACGCCACTAAGATAACTATTAATGTATTTAACACGTGTGTTACTGCTATTAATTATGTAAGGTGATACTGCATCTGGACCAACACTCGTATGCTAGCTAGCCTTTCAATGTATATTAGCCCTCCATTTTATTTTCCATAAACATGGCATACTGTATATGAGCCCTCCATCTTATTCCCCATAAATACTGCATCCGGACCAGTAGTCGTATGCTAGTATAAAGAGTCGCCCCAAGCACGTCTCTTATTGTATATTAGTCTTTCGTTTTGGATGAATGCACTATCTTTACAGTATCGAAGAATTGGCGGATTACTCTTTATACAATTGATGAAAGATGTGGTATCCAACAACTCCAGTCAATGGAATCTCATTATGCCTTCTGTCAAATTTCGCCGAATAATCACCCACTGATTGGTGTGATTCTATAGCAACCAAAGTCTTTTTTCTATTCTCCCTCACCGACCACTCATCACGTGGGGCGGTCTCCATAGTGAATCAACTAACAGGAACTGCAGCTCGCCACCGCAAGGCACCGCGGCGTCCTTTGTCCGATTCAGTCAGCTTTTCCAAGTAAGTCAGCGAGATAGAGTCACCCTTGCACTTTTAGAATACCAATTTGGTCTCTCAAAGTCTCTGAAACTTACAGTCCACACCCGTTTATCCTTTTAACAGGTTGTTCGGACTTCTGAATTATTGCCGGTCCCAAGGGCGTCTTCCCAATCACCGGGTAAGCCTATTATTCCTGTGCACGTAACCCTCGTTTTGTGGCCACCAGTAACTGTACCCTTAAGTGACTGGTTCTCCCCCCCCCCTTTACCCACAGGAACATTCTGATATCGCACTAACCGCTCACAGCATCCCGTGGCGACATTGATTCTTACCACGCGGTAAGTTAGCTCAATCCATATATACCCGTGTCACCATTATTGTGCATGTACAATCCTATCGTGGGCACCTGGTAATTATTTGGCCCATTTTACGTATTTCAGGCATGAACTTCTTGACAGGATCCAAGTAGACGGTGGACATTTATCGCGCCCTTCAAACTACGTTCCACGGTAATACACCACCCTCAACTATCTCATGACGGGGATCGTTAGAACCCACCTTTTTTCTCCGTCGCTCGCTTCTACCATTGTGATTTATTCCTTTAAACGGGATTGGCTCTACTCCCAGCCCGGTTACCTATTTAATTGAATTCCTAGTAGGATAATGTGTCGACAATCCAGCATTCCAAATAATTAACTTTAACTTGCTCAATCGATTGTGTGCTAACTTTATAAGTATTATGAGGCAAATCCCATTATCTTGGAATATAACTTAATTTTATACCGAATTAGGTTGCCTGCCCCCCCTCTCTGTCCTGATGAAGACCCCGCAGCAAGGGCACAACTAATCCCTGCATTGAGGGTCGAAACGTCGACAATTATCCATTTCACCATCAACTTCACCCCAACATTTATTTCATTTACTGTTATATGTGAAGTATGACTCTTTAATCTAATTGTGATGAACCTTTGGTCCACTACACTGTATATGATTCGGCAATACAGTCTCCTTAATATATTGATTTTACTGTCACGTATTTCTGTCTATCACTTTATCCTCACCTGAGCACTTACCTTCCCCTTCCTCTCGGGGCACTGTACAACCAATTGCATTTTTGATTTGTTCTTGTATATATTCAGTATATCCAGTCCCGTTGTGAATAAAACAATGTGGACTCATTTATTGTTTGTTTAATTTATTGTTAGAAATTATACACATTACTTTACACTTAAGCTGGGACCCCTTCCTCTCAGTACCAACCTCCTCCACCATCACGTGTATAAAGCTCAGCCCTTTACAGTGGTCTGATACCAAACCCGTCTTTATATTGAATAGGCTACACGGCTAATAGAAGTTGAGTGTTTGTCACTGGTAAATAGCCTTTCAGGCTCAGTCATTTGTTCCAGTATTGGGAACTAATTATCATGAAGAAAGAAATCGGGTGGTTGTGACAGCAATAGTTGTAAGACAATTAAAACTGCACCCAACTGTGTGCCTGCAGCAGAAATTATTTAACACAGCACTGTTATTAATGAGTCCTTGAAACTGTCAAGTTTTGCAAAGCGAGAGATGCTGCATTAGCTCTAGTCAAACAGACAAAGACAATCTTTTGACAAATCAACTATTAATTTCCAAAGGGTTATAATTGTAAGTATCTGAGCAAGAAAGGAAACAGAACAGTTGCTGCCCCGAGAAAGAGCAATACTAAACATAAATAATGCTTTCTTCTGATGGATACTTCAACCTGCAGATTCCTCACCTTGTGCATACATTCCCCAAGCAGTACACAACAAGGGGGTGGGTGCATGGCTGGTTACACAAAAAATCCTTTAACACTGAGCATGCAAAGTAGCCTTCCCTCTTTACTTCAGAATACTAACAGTAATTATTTGCAAAAGTATGGAGGGAAGCCCAGATCACCGCTTTAAAGATGGCTGCTACTGGCACCCCTTTTGCCAGCGCTGAGGTAGAACATTTTGTTCTGGTGGAATGAGCTCATATAGCTTCTGGAGGATCCTTCTGTGTTAAGGCATAGCATATCTTGATGCACAGGATTATACGCCTTGATAATGTTCTCTTTTGCACTGCCTTGCCTTTCAAGACCAGTATGAACTCACACATTCTGTTCACTCCCAACAGAAAGTTCTGTAACATTTGTTTTTCTGAAGACCAGAGGCCTCTGATCTCCAATTCCTCCAGATAAGCTCCCCACTCTAGAGAGGAAGCATCCGTGATAACGGTTATCACCGCAGTGAGAAGCGCAATGGCTTCCCTTAAGACGGATTCCCTTCCACATTTAACAATATGCTGTGTCTCTGGAGATTTTGATACAGTTTTGGAACCACTTCTTGCAGAGGCACCACTTTGGGGTCCTAATGTGCCAGCGTGCATGGTTGACCAACAGAATGCAGTAGGCTAGCAGACCGAGTTGATGTAAGACTGTCAAGACTGCAATGAATGCCCCACTCTGAAACATCAGAATCCTAGCCTGAATATCCTGAATCCTCAGGAGGAAAGACTCGACTCAAAGTGGTGTCCAGAACTGCCCCTGTGAACAGAATACACTGAGAGGGCACCATGTGACACTTGTTAATCGAAAAGCAATGCAATAGTTGTCTGCAGGTGACAAGATACCTTCTCTGGAGACACTGGACTTGATGAGCCAGTTTTCTAGGTAAGGGAATACTGGGATTTGCTCCCTTCTGCGATTGTTGCAAAAAGAACAATTGATGGACAGAATACTGCACAATGTCAAACATTCACCCCAGTACAGAGATCTGGGCCTAAACCATCGTTGTTTTGCCCCCCATGCCATTACAGTTCAGACCCAGCCATATGCAAATCAGTCTTGACCCTGTTCCCCATGGGAACAGTCCAGCCCGAATTGCCAGGCCCTCCCTGGAGTGGAAACCAGTATCCTGGGACCAGTTTCGGGGTTTCAGCCCTCATCAGCCAGGCAAGCTGGAGTCCAGTGGCATGGAGAGCACAGGACCCACAGGTGGGCATACCCGTCCCACTTGGGTGACAAATTCAAAAAGAACAATTGAGGGATTGAATGTTGATCAATGTCATTAAACCCACATCTTTGTGACTTGTTCAGCATTTTGTCCATCATTTGTTTCTTTTGCTATGTCACAAGAAGAGAGCACAAGTTAAAGATCTATGACGTGAGGAAAAGACTGGTACCAAGAGCACATGGTGCAAATGAAAGATGTAACGTAATGGAAATCCGTATGGAGAGCTATCACGAAAATTTGGCGGGACAGAGTATGTACATTTTATTGAGATTGATGTTGCTGTCACCTTTCAGGAGCAGCTTCAATAGGCATGCCACAAGAATTAAGGTACAAGAAAATGGCACATGGCTGACGATTTTACACGTATCCCACTTGACATTCAGAGTAGCAAGGGTGGGCAGATACAGGTTTCTCAGGGAGAGAGTATTGGGGCATGGGGGAGCAAGAGCTAAGAACTTAAAAAACAATCAACATACACAAAAACATAAACCCCAGGACAGAGCTTTCTTTAAATTTTTAATGGAAAAAGTATTTTAATCACACAGCAAAACTAAATATTATAAAACACAGTGAGCGCATAATCCAGGGTTGTAATCAGTTGGATTGAACAGTAAAGTGCTACACTCCGTTCAGCCTAGAACCCCTCTCCTTCCTGCTGTGGTTGGGTTTCTGCCTCTACACTTCCCAACGCTATACGAGATAGGCAAAAGTGCAGACAAATTACAGCAATATCAGTGGTTAGCAGAGTAAGTCAGTTAAACCCTTGCTTAAAAAGTTTTAAGCAGCTAGGGGGTCTCGCCTGTATGCATCAGTCTGTCCTGTATTTAGGGTAAGGCCTGCATTTTCCTGTTTTTGGTTGCACTGCAGTTCAGGCTGTATGGCAGGCGCAATACACTTTGCCACCCTAACCACGCTATGGCTGCAGTCTTGTTGGGGTCAGAGTTTGCAGGTAGACGCGATGGGCAGGTCTGCTCAGTCACAGCTAACTTCAGAAGTCCTCATAAATAGTGCAGACCAGTGATTGGACAAATCCATTACGGCCTCCCAGGCGATGATCAGTACCGAGCTCAAGCCCGCGGGGGACTGCCAGGAGAGACAGGAATCTTCACTCTACTGCAATTGTAATACAGATCAGTTGGCAACAGCTCAGAGAGACTGTGGAGCTCCTTTAACCATGGGTTATTCCAGGCTCACTCTCTTTGCTTATTCTCTTTCGATTCCGCTGGGTGCTCCACATGCCAGGAATATGCTGGGCCTCTCCTCTTGGACAGTCTCTCCTCCTGTAGGGCCAGGCACACTCCTTCCCTCTCTGAGCATAGTCAGGCTTCTAAGCTCTTTAGGTGTGTTCTCAGGTCATCCATCAGAAAGTACAGACATCTGGTAATATCTCCTCACCTTAGGAAGAGTGGTTGTCCGGCATAAACCAGCCATGGTTACACAGCAGCTCTTCGAGTATTTTTTGGGAGCAGTTCCTTCCATGGTCAACAAGAAATTATGACTGGAAAAAAGTGGAGTAGATGGATTCCGCTTTGACACATATTATTCCAAACAGGGGTTGTGTACCGACTATCTGGGACGGTTCTGATTCACATTTAATTTCTCTGCTGCTCTCCAAAACAGTCCTTGTGCCAATTAATGGTATTAAAGTGAAGTGAACTCCTCTAGAAAGGGATTGCAGGTCCTTGACCTAGAGAGTCATTACTTAGATTCTCATATGCGTTTTATGTCTGTATGGCTTTCAAAGGGCGAAAGAATTACTCTTAGTAATCGGGATGATTATGCACGTTCCCGTGCAACTGACCCTAACAGCCAATTTTGGGGCAGCCCCCTTCCTGATGTGAATGGCAAGAGACAGTGAATATGGACTACTAGGGCAGATAGAACCACCATGTGATATGTGGTACAGGCTCCACTAAGATCTCTGCTGCATTTTGACAAGTGGCCAGGGACATTTCCAAATAAAGCGATTGGAGAAGCATTGAGATGAGAGATCTATATGAAATTGAGAAATTCATGATCTTTGCAGAACCTAGAGAGCTTTCAAGTAGACCCATGACAATTACTACAATACAGTAGAATGTATATGGCAGCCACAGACATATATGAGTCAATTCCACTAAATCCTGATATATCCAACATATTGACAACACTATTCGGTGTAACAACCTCCAGCAGTGCGATGACAAGTACAAACCAGGCACTCCGAGCAGGGACACCTAAAAACCAGCTTCCCATGTAGCGAAAGTGGAATAGGAGCAGTGATCACTGATCAACACTGGAGCAAAACCCTACTTCACCTTAAAATATCTTGTAGCAATGGCAGGCTCCACCTGATACATTTGAACATACTTCACAGTACATATCTGCTATGCTTAATAAGAGTGATCTAACACTGGAGAATTTTTAAAACTGAACCAGCAGCAGCAATGTTTAATATTCTAACACATGACATGGTCCTGACCCATTACACAGATATTCTTTGGGAGAGTAGGAATAGCAGAACTGAACCACTGATCTGTAATGTTGAATTTGACAGCAGTTTTGCTGCGTGTCTCCCTTTTACAATCAAGATTAAGACGCGCAAAAGGTCTTTGTTAATTACGTTTTTGTGAACAAAAATAAGAATACATAGCAAGCGCGCAACAGTAGAGGGTTAAATGGAGGCAGTAAAGGAACCGAGAATGGCGGAGGAAATCTATATTAAAATGGTCCTTACTGACAATAAAGTAGCAGAAGACCTCTCTGACTGTAATTTTCATATAATTGACTTATTGCATGTGCCTGATTCACTGCCCCACACCAGCAAGCATTATCCATTTGGGGAGGAAAATGGTGGCTGATATAACAGATTTGCCTGGAAAATGGTATTTCAAATAAAGATAATCTGGTTGTGGGTTCAACTAGCAATACCCCTCAATGCCTGGAACGTCTGAAATGTTGATTGATTAATTAATGTTCACACGTAGGAGATGGCATTATTTGCCCCATATGTCCTAGTGGGCCGACAATGCACTGTCCTAGATATGCTGAAATACAAGGAGCCCTGCATCTGTAATGTAGGGGAGTAGTTTGGTTGTAGGTGTCTGTTTATTTACTGTAATTGTAGAATTCACAACAAAGAATATGGACAAATAATAAAGACAATTAAAGGATAAAATATTGCTCCTGACAGGGTTCCACATCCTATTGTCTCAAAGAGTGTGATCAACTGAGAGTTGGCTCGTGTTTATCTTTAATATATAAAGTGAAATTTGTGTATGTTTGTCAGATGAGAATCTACAATTTGGGTTTGGTGAGGACTGCATGAAGGTCAGATATGTACTAATATGTACATTTACAAAACCACAAGCAGGTTTACTTTCTTTTCGCATTATTGTAGACCTCAATCAACAAGATTAAAAGACATCACCAGGCATGGGAAACTTACCCAGCTGACTCCCTTGTGGCAGGGCAAGTACCTACGTTCAGTGGCAGCCTTTAAAGGGTTCGGGGGTGGGACCGTGTGGGGATCTCAACCCTTGGGGATGTATTACGGGGCACCACATTGAAATCATTCCCACAAGTACAGGCTGATTTTGATTTACTCAAGTCACAATTCTACAAATTCCTCCAACACCGGCATGCACTCACCTCCCAGATCCGTACATTGGAGACCCTCCCTGAGTTTCATCCCTTGGTGGGCCGATTGCTTATGGGGGATCTTGGTCTCCACAAGATCAAACAAATATACCAGACATTGACGACCCATACGCCTTCCACCCTCGACAAGACATGACTTGCATGGCAAGCTGATGTTCCAGATCTGACAGATGATGACTGGGCCGAAGCCATCACCAGCCCGCGGGGCGCGGCGGTCTCCACACAATATCGGCTTATTCAATTCAAGTATTTACACCGAGCATATTTCACAAGGGTTAGACTCTGGCGGATGGGCGTTATCCAATCTCCAACATGTCTGAGGTGTGGCCGGGAGGAGGGGTCATTTTTGCACACAGTTTGGAGCTGCTCGGCATTGCAGCCCTTTTGGCGTAGAATTAGGACATGCCTCAGTGAGATGCTGTCATGGGAGATCCCACTTGATCAACGACTTTTCCTGTTACACACGACCGACGACATCGGGGGGAATCGGTACAAACAGCACTTATTGTTTCTAGCTCTCACCATTGCCAAGAGGGACATAGCGCAATTATGGAAGGCAACATCTCCCCCGACTCTGGGTAAATGGAAAACTTAGTTAGACAACTGTATGGGGGCCAAGATTGCTGTTTTTGATGCCCGGGGATGACCTGCGAAGAATCGCTAGATTTGAAACAGGTGGGCGGACTATCGGGGAATTGACCTTCCCCCTCTGCCCGATATGGACCCTTGAGGGTGCCCCCTGCTCCCGGATGCTCATCATTCTGTATGTTGGCTTAATAAAGTAATGCTGCCCTGTTTATGTATATACATTGCGACTGGTACACCATACGCACTGATGTGGAAATCGAGAACTGTCTGCATACTGTTTGTTCCATTTCACCTACATGTTTGGCAGGTATTGTTATATGATTGAAATGTGGTTGTTGGCGCAAAAACATCCTCTTGCTTTTACATGTCTCTGTGGGGCCATTGCCCATTACTATTGCAAAATATTCAAATAAAATGTGTTGTTAAAAAAAAAGAGATCACCAGATACAATAATGCTTTTATTAGAATGAATACAAAACGTTGTTTTTAAATGCACGTACTTCTACCAGCAAATCAGGATCTATACTGAACTGCTTGCCCGACAGCATGGCTTGGAAATCTTCTAAACTGCAATCCATTTTGTCCAAATAATCCACAAGCTCAGCTCTGCACATAAGAAAGAGAAATTGAAAATGTTCTATAAAAACATTTTTTAGAACACTATGACGTATGAAAAACCTGTACATAGAGTAACATATAATGTAAACACAATGTCCTATGAACTATAAGACGCTAACTTGGGCTTGGGAATGGCAATGTGAACTTTGCACCCATTAAAAACTGTTAGGGAAAGGGGGCATGAAATGGGAGACCCCCTCCCTAATGGCTTGCAATGGAATGTAAAATGCTCGACTGCTATTTTGGGACACTTTTTCTTAAATAGATGGTCTCTGCGCCGTGTGCACATGGGAGCCACCTTGCGTGAAAGACACCATTGGCAAAACTAAAAGGTGCGACAGGCAAGATGTATTAATTTCTCCATTGCTTGCTGTCTTTTGTTATCACCGTTTTAAGTTTATGCTCTACTTAAGATCATGGAAGATCTGGAACAGACACTAAATATCAAGAAAGACATTTTTCACATGGCAATTGAGTTCAGTGGTGCAACACGGTAGAAGACTTACTTTCCTAGATGGTTCATGCTTTGTGCAATGGCACCATTATCTGCTTCATTCTCGTTGAGAATAGAGTCCATCATAGTGACAGGGTCTTCGGCAGACAAGCTGCTGTTCAGCGGGCAAGAGCCTGGAAGCAGTTGATTTGGCTCATCGGACAGCGGAATGGGGATATCATCAGACTCCAAGTCCTTTTCTCCCTGTATAACAGGCCCATCTTCATACTCTTCATCATCTTCAACTAGGACAATCTCAGGGACATGGTTGAGGCTGTCAAGAGCGCAAGATGAAAAAAGAAGGCAAAGTAAGTAGGACACTTAATTTAATATTATTAATATTTATCTTGAAAAACGTTCAGTTTGAACTAAGAAAAGGCAGTAAATGTGGAAGTAGCTAAGCTGTACACATGATAGAAAAGTCTTGGTAAAGCTAAGGGAGGTCGCCTAACGGTTTTAACAAAATGAAACATAGAACATAAGATTCCTTGAAAAACAGATTTGATGGTGATCACACACAGAACATCTATCTGTGGAAAAGTCTGAGGCATGTGATCTTTGACTTTTGTATTGTCCGATGAAATACAATAAGGAAAATATCCTCGAGGTGAACCTATTCAAGACCAAAATTATGATTTTTGGGAGAGCACTATTATTTTAGCTGGGTAGCAGAGCGCACACGCTCACTGTGGTTAAGATGTTGGGACATTTTAGGCACAAGGTCAGCTTTTGAACTAACTTGGAAAGCACTAATGCACTTGTTGGAAGTATGCGACATAGATAGGGCAAACATTGAGCAGGGTGAAGCTGAGAAGGTTTTGTATTTTATTTCATGTGGAACAAAACATAACCTGAAACGGACAGTTTGAATTATGAAATGTATTTAACTTGCTAGGTAACCACAAAATTTAAAACAAAAAAAGTGATACAACTGCTTGTCCTCAAGCACGGTCGAGCAATGGCTAGGATGTTGCCTATTTTCTTCTTGTTAATTATGTCTCCAGTAATATTGATCCTGGGATCAAAATCAGCTGTTGAAAAATAATTCCAAACACACTGCTCAGTCCTGGGGCACAGAGGACTTCAAGTGGATCAAAAACGAGGGTCCCCTTCGAGCTTGGTCTGGGGACCTACTGGTGCACCATCTATTCTGGACTTTCATCCTAAACTATCTCCCCCCAGTCTGGTTCACGATGGCGAAGGACAAGCCTACTGGGGCCACGTCCAAACAGTCCACCATACACAAATACACAGGGGCTGCTGCCCAGCTGCCGGGCCGAGACGGCCATGGCGCCTATCCCAGACAATGCTGCACTCTTGGCTGCTATTACACAATCTAGGGATGCACTGGAAGCTAAGACTGGCGCTGTGGGGTCTGATGTCATGCTCCTTCGCCAGGACCTCTGCAATGCGGTCCAACTAATTACAGAAACGCGTATCTCTGCGACGGAACACACTGTGACCACCCTTCAAAAGAAGGTATCTAACTTGGAGTCGTTGACGCGTAGCCTGGCGGCTTGAGTGGACGACGTGGAGGGCCGAGCTCGACGGAACAACCTCTGTTTCATAGGCTTTCTGGAGGGCTGTGAGACCAATGACGCTGCGGCTTCTTAACCAAATGGCTTATGGAGTGACTTCCTCGCTTGTTTCATCATCGAATGGGCGCATCCAGTTCTGCAGCAGAGACCACCCCTGGGGGCACGTCCCCATCCTCTCATCGCCCGCTTCCTGAACCACAGAGACCGGGATATGATTATCCAACAGGCTCGGCTCAAGGGAGTCCTTACATATGCCTCTCAGCCTGTCATGATCTTCCCTGACTACACCAAACTGGTTTAACAACGGCGGCAGTCATTCACTGAGGCCAAGTCCTGGCTACGTGGCCTGAAGATTCAATACTCCTTGCTATCCCGGCCCGCCTACGTGTCTCATACAAATCACAGACCTACTCTTTCGATTCACCCGAAGAGGTCTTAAACTGGACAGACAAATCCATTCCACGCAAGGTAGACACCCTACCTGGAGTATACTCGGACGCCTCATCAGTGGGTTCTGGCCGAGACCTGACCATACTCAACGGGAAGCAACAGAGCAGGTCGTGCTCAAGACGGAGATCTCAGCCCCACAACAGGTCTCAAAGACGCGGAACTGATGGTCTGCAATCCCAGTCACCAACATAAAAGGAAATGTTTCCGGACTATACTCATGACATATTTCCCTTGGTGGCAACTTATATGTGGGCTACTTAGTTCCTGTACATTCGGGCAAGACTTTGGGTGCACTAATGTACGTATCATGTTTTATTGAGATCCATTGGCTGGGAGCTGATCCTACCCCCCGTTGGTGGCGGGAAGCTCACTATGCCGCGACAGATGCTTCATCGATATTGAGGTATGGGGGGGGGAATAGGTGGGGGTTTGGGTTTTGGAGAAATGTATGTTTGTGTCACAGAGCTTTGCATCCTTCTTTGGCTCCGCGTGCACTATAATACCCACCTGCTGGCCCATTTGCATGACATACACCCAACATGACAGACGCTCAGGCTAGGCGATTGACCATTATTAGTTGGAATGTCCGTGGCTACCTAGATAAGATCACGAGAGGGGCGGTACTCCGCCAGGCTAGGTGACACAATGCTGATATCCTGATGCTGCAGGAGACCTACTGGGTAATAAGACGCCTTGCCATGCACACTTTAGGTTCGTTCAGACCTACCACTCTGGATTCACTAGGGGCTCTCGGGGAGTGGCAATATTAATCTATTGCTGGCTGCCATTTGTCCATGAACGGTCCTGGTACGATTCTCAGGGCAGGTAAGTAGCGGTGTTTGGCATGCTTTATGGTGAGGGTGTCACTCTGTTTTGTGTGTATGCCCCCTCTCCTCTGCCGTCGTCCTTGGTGAAGCAGATTGCTTCCCTTTGGGCTTAATTTCCGCAGGGTCTACTGTTGGCGGGGAGTGACTGGAACAATACTATGAGCCCCTCCATGGACAGATGGCGCAGCACAGGGCACCTGACTGGCACGCACGAGTCAAAACTCCATGCGCTGACTCAGGGTTTGGGATGGGTAAATAAATACCTGGCGAAAATTGCACCCTACTGAGAATGCATTCACATATTTTTCAACTGCACACAATTCCTTTTCTCGCCTTGACTATATATTCATATCTGCTCTTCACACCCATAAACTCCAGAAGGTAGAGATCTTGCCCAGAGGCCTGTCTGATCCTTCTCGGTTCACACTGGTGGTGAGTCTCGGCCCAGATCGCTCCCCGCCCTACTGGCGCCTCTCGACATGGCTGTTACAAGATGATCCATATCACCAACAGATGTCTGTAGCCCTCCCTGATTACTTTACATATAATGTTGGTACGGTGGACTCCCCAGGGACCCTTTTGGAAGCCATGAAACTGACATTGTGGGGGGTGGACATTGCTTTCTGTACCGCGCGGCGTAGAGAGCGACCCAAGAGGTTAGTCCATACTGAGGTGCAAATTCTAAACTCAGAACGCAGGAGCAGGGAAGCCAACAGCGCGGGGGCTCGCCGCCATTTCCCCGTAGTCCAACGGCTCCACACCAGTGACCTAGACGTAGCCAAACTGTATTGGCTCACAATGCGCAGCCACATCTCTATCAGTGGGGCGACAAATCGAGTTCCCTATTGCATCGTCTGTGTCAACAGACGCTTCGACCAGTGACCCTTCCTGCATTCCGACGGATGAGGTGCTCACAGACCCTGCCCAATTTGCGACCAGCTTTGCAGCATATTACCCGGATCTCTACGCCCCATGGGAGACCCTCCCAGCGGCCACCATCGACCGCTTTTTGACCGATATGCCCCCGCAGTCCCTGCCGAACTCAGTACGTGATGACCTAGATGCTTCGATCACCGCTGAGGAGGTCTGAAGTGCCCTTGCAGATATGCGCTCGGGTAAAGCACCGGGTCCCATTGATTTTCCGTGAGAGTTTTACAAGAAATACTCAGCCCAGTTCTCGGTGCACTATTTGGCGGCTTTGCAAGCTGCTGTTGAGGACGGCCGCCTCCTGGCTGACTGACCTCACGACGAGATAGTGGTCTTTCCTAAGCCGGGCAGCCCCCATAGCTGCAAGCATCACATAGACCGATTTCTCTACTCAATAGCGAGGCCAAACTCCTGGCCAAAATCACTGCCAAACGTATTGACCCGTATATCACTACACAGGTCCATCCGGATCAAGCAGGCTTTATGCCTGACCGTGCCACCCAACACAATATTCGTCGTGCGCATATTGCGATTTCCTCTGTCGACCGGCTGCATGAACCTGCTGCGCTCCTTCTCGCCGATAAGGATGAGGCTTTTGACTCCCTTAGCTGGACTTATCTGTTTGCACTCTTGGACCGCCTGAACATTGGCTTATATGCATTTGCCTTCTGTACACCAACATTACTGTCTCGGTACGAATCACCAACGCCATTTCGCGGCCGTTCCACACTGGAAGGGATGCCCTCTTTCTCTCTACCTGTTCGCACTCGCTATGGAACCCCTCGCGGCAGGTGTGTGAATCGACACCCAGATATATGGTTTAGAGTGATCACGTGAGGTATATGATCGCATAGCCCTCTATGCCGATGACATGTTGTTCTTTTTTACACACCCGAATAGATCTGCCCCGCGCCTGCTTCGAATAATGGAAATTTTGGGCCAAAACTCTAGTCTATATATGAATGATCGCAAGTCCTACTTGTGGCCTCTGTGTGGGGGTGATCAACTTGGAACTTGGGTACAACAGGTGACGGTGGTCCCAGATGACTTTAAATACCTTGGGGTGTTCATGTCCTAGTCTCAACCCCCTGCCTGGACTAAAAATCTGGCCCCACGGTTGCCTCGGATTAAACAACAGGTGAGTTCCTGATCACATTTGCCACTGACGCTACTTGGCAGGTCGGCCATCTTTAAAATGGTTTTGTTGCCCTATCTACACCAAAATCATCCCTACCCAATACCACATGCCTGGTTTCGGCAATTGAATTCAGTTCTCAGCCATTTTCTCGGGGGGGGCGGCCTCTGTGCGGGTCGCCCTACGAACATGCTTTCAGTCCACATACAGTGGGGGCCTCACGACCCCAGATATTCAGTCGTATCATGCAGTGTCACATCTCCTCATTCTTAACGACTGGTGGTATGGTGATGGAGGACATCCTGCCTATGCGCTCCAGCATGGGCTGATGTACTCTAAATCGCTACACATGATTCTGTACGCTAACACGACACTCAAGTCACTGCCGCCTGCAACCCAGACCATCTTTGTAATCTGGCGGTAGGCCTTGCGCAGGATCGGGTGGTGGGGCAGGCTTACTAAGGAGACCCCACTCTGGTGTAATGGCCTCCTACAGCAACTACTTGAACTTTCCGGGTTCACAGGCTGGGACGCTATTGGCATCTCAACGGTTGGAGATATTCTCCAAGGTCGGACCCTTAAATCCTTCTACCAACTACAATCCGACTTCCAAATGCCCCGATCCCAATTCTACAGATATCTTCAATTTTGACACGCGCTATTTCCTTATATTGTGCAACAAGACACCATCCCCGATTTCAACCCCATTGAAGCCAAAGTGTTTATGGGTGCACTGGGTACACACAAAATCACATGGCTATACCGCACCCTGGTCACTAATAGCTACAATACACTACAATACACTACACAAGACCAGGTAGGCTTGGCAGGAAGATCTGGATCCGCTCGTATCACAGCGGGGGATCAGCCATCGCGGCGCGTCTACGCATTTATAATTCAAATACCTCCACAGAGTTTACTTTACTCGCTACAGGCTTTGGCGTACTGGTATAATTGAATTTCCCCTGTGCCTGCGCTGCGGACTGGCAGAGGGTACCTTGCGCCACACGATATGGGACTACACCACCCTATCGGGGTTTTGGCGCGGGTTACTGACCTGTCTCTCTGAAGTCTTGGAGTGGGATGTTCCACGGTGTCTGTGCCTAACCATGCTCCATATTACCGATGGGATCGGAGGTAACAGGTACAAAAGGCACCTGCTGTTTCTGGGGCTTACCTTAGCTAAACGCGATATTGCTATGGCTTGGAAGGAGACCCTCCCGCCCTCTGTTGGGGCATGGAAGAGAGGCCTTGATTTCTCCATGGTGCTGGAACTTCAGATTTTTAAAGCGCTGTGATGCCCCCAGAAACATCCCAAAATATGGAAGCGATGGGACGATTATAGGGGTATATATCAGCCTCCTGTGCCGATGATCTGCCTTGACAATCACCAGCTGGATACGCACACCCTGATTCATTGCTCATATATGTCGCAATCGGAGTCATTATAACATATTACATGTATGTAAGCTGTGACACTGTTGTTCTTGGTTTACGATGTTTCTTTTTGTTTGTCTCAGTCATATGTATCTTTTATTCTTCACCAAACTTATTGTAAAATATTGGCATCTTTATCAATGCCATCTCATGTATATGATGTGTTGCCCTTGCCTCTCCTGGGCTCATATTGCTGGTCAACAATAAAATTTGTTGCGATAAAAAAAAAACGAGGGTCTCATTACTGAAATAGATTGGGTACATACTACTGGTCTCATTACAGAAATTCAGTGAGTCGAGAGAACCTGGTCCTGACCAAATAAGTAGTTGAGAAGGGGGAAGGGAGAGTAAGTAGGGATGAGATGATGGGAAATCAGTGAAAAGACTGATTGAAATTATCTATATAGACTAAGCCTGGGAAAGCTCAAGTAAACAATCTGCCAGACTGTACTTTTCAAGATTTCCAAAATTTGGAAATGTACTGTTTCTGCAGAAGCAGACAATTGTTTCCTTTTCTAGCATTAAGTTTGAGGTTGCATGATAGAGTCTGAGCTTTGGCGATGCATCAGTTCCGTGTTTCAAAGCAGGCTGGCTTCTCAGTAGTGTCAAAAGCAAAAGTGTATTTCATCTGGATATTGCTGGGATTCATTTGAAAGAACCATAAACAGTGCAACAATGGTATAAGAAGTACGCAGTGTCAGTAGTAAGGCAAACGCTAGAGAACAGTGCAACCAAAGAAGACCCTGCATTGCCATAGCCAGTTTATTCTGATTGCCTTAATCAACAATCCAATCTAGTCAGAGAAGGCGCTTACAAGTCCAGTCAATGTCTAGAGCCCCCAAAGAATATTCCTTGCTACAGGGTGTCAAGTGCTGCGAGAAGGTCCATAAGGAAATGTACTGCCACCATGGTTCCTCATGCAAAAAGAACAATTGATGAAAGAAATGCTGAACAATGTTAAACACTCACCCCCAGTACAGAGATCTGGGCGGAAATGCATCATTTATTTTGCTCACCACGCCACCCCAGTTTGGACCCTGCCAAACACAAATCAGTCTTGGCCCCGTTGCTCATGGGAACAGTCCATCCTGGACTGCTAGGCAAGGTCCTCTCTGCATCTGAAACAACCATCTTAGGACCACTTTCAGGGTATCCCCCCTCATCAGCCAGGATAGCCTAAATCCAGTGGCATGGCGTGCATAGGACCATGCTGGGGCTGAGTGTTTGACATTGTTCATCATTCCGTCTATCAATTGTTCTTTTTGCATGTGTTACCATAGTGGCTCAAGCAACAGACATCATCCTAAAGGTAGACCGTTGCTACCTGGTATCAATCTCGGAGGTAGACTTATTGGTACTTACACATGCAACTAACAGGATGGTAGGATTTTACTTCATAAGGTGTAGAATCTCAACAACCAAAATAGCTGGATGAGGAGTTTACTGTTTATCATCTTCAGAGGAGCAGGTTTTTTATTTGATTTTGGGTTCTATAGAGCTTTCGTGTGCCCTGAGGCGTCTTTGCGCTGGCCTGTGATAAAAAATGGAGTATATTTACTTGCAGTGGAGCTATGTTTTTAATTTGTTTCTGAATATCAGGAGAGTGCGAGGCGCTTTTATATCTAGACGCAAATCATTTAATTGAAGTGCTCTGTTTCTAACAAAACGTCTGCCACCCCAGGAGACCAGCTTATGTGAGGGAACCACTAGTTTGTTTTCAGAGCTAGACAAAAGGGATCTGCTATGAATGTACCATCTGAACTTCTTTTTCAGGTAGTTATGCCTGTCCCAGCTAAGGCTTTGAAAGCTAGGCATACTGCTTTGAAAATGGCTCGCTTCTTTATAGGGAGCAAATGAAGCTTATTTAGAGGTTGGGTTGTAGAATGAAATTTGGGTAGGTTTATGGGCATTCTAGTTGCGGAGTTTTGGACAGTTTGTAACTTTGACGTCAGCTTGTTTTGCAGATTAAGATAAAGTCCATTGCAGTAGTAAATGAGAGAGAGAACCAGTGCAATGACTACTGTTCATAATAGGTCAAATGGAATTAGGTGACTGATTTTCTTTAAAGTTTTTAAAACGCAAAAAGAAGAGGAGATGACTGCATTGACCTGATTTTTATAGGTTAGTCTATTATCCAGAAAGACTCCCAGTTTTTTTTACTTTATTCTTTGGGACTGGGAGAGTTCCAAAGCCTTGCGGCCACCAAGAAGGAGTCCAGAAGGATGCACTATGCCCAAACAACATCACCTCTGTTTTGGCTGAATTTAATATAAGGCAATTTTTGCCCATCTAATCGTTGACTTCAGACATTCAGTTCTGAAAGGATTCCTCCATGCCATGACCTGCGCTGGAAATGGACACCACGATATGGGTATCATCAGCGTAGGACACTAATGAAAACCAAAATGATCCGATAAGCACTGTCAGAGCGGTGAAATATAAATTAAAGAGGGTTGGGCTTAATGATGAAACCTGGGGAACATCACAAGGTAAGGTGTAAGGTTCTGAAGTAAAGTCATCTAAGTTTACAGATTGAACCCTATTAGTTAGAAAGGACTGAAGCAGAGCTAATGCACAATCTTCAAACCCCAACTTGCTCAACCGGTTGTCCAAACATGTATGGTCAACCGTATCGAAAGCAGCAGATGGGTCCAACAGGACCAGAGTCGCTCTGCCACCCCTGTCCAAGGTGGATTGGATTTCCTCTGTGACCACAATAGGGGCTGTCTCCGTGCCATGACTACTTCAGAACCCAAATTGGGTAACATTTAAGTAGCTGTGCTGCTCAATGAAGGATGCTAGCTGTAAGCACATAGCCTTTCCCACCAACATGGCTGGAAAAGGAAGCCTTGCTATAGGACTGATGCCTTTTTCCAATCCTTATGAAATATGCCTGTAAGGTGTGGAGAAGTGTGGCTCAATGGTTAGAGCGGCAGACCCTGATGCAGAGGTCTAGCCCGGGACCAGGGTTCAATTCCCCGCCTCGGCGGGTCTTGGGCTCAAAATTCCACGGACCTGATAATTCTCGCTTCGGTGCCTATTCCAATCATGGAGTCCCACTCTGCAACTCTGGGCAATAGCTTGCTTAATCTTCACAACGGCCCCCACAACGCTAAGGATGCCTGGCTCCACCTTGGGGGTGCCCAGGAGTGGACACCTCACAGGGAAAGCCAGGATGGGTTCCACAGCGATATTCGTACAAGCGCCTTGAGACCCTTGCGGGTGAGTAGTGCGCTATACAGGTATCAATTTACAATTTAAGAAACATTACATTAACGATTTTTTCTAAATGTCCAGCAATAATATCAGGAACCATCTGAATAGTAGTCAGAGGGCAAGGATCAAGTGAAGATCCTGACTTGGTAGCCATAATCAGCTGTCTGACTTTCTCCGCTGATAGAATGGTAAATTCTCTGAAGGGTAGAATAGGTGTTCACTAAGGGATCAGCGAACAAGAGCAGCTTGCTAGTTTGGCTATTGGCAGAAAAACTATAACCTCTTTATGGAACCCCTTACCCGGATACTCAAACAAGAAATACCACATATATGCTGACGACACCCAATTGTACTATAAAATAAAATCCCATGCTGATATCCTGCACCTTAACAGAGCCTTAACCAAGATCCAAACATGGTTCCACAACAATCATCTGAAACTCAACCCTAACAAAACTGAGATCATCCTCTTCTCTCCCAAAAACAACCCTCTCCCCATCAAAACTTGGATCGCCGACCTTAATGCGCTAAACTGCTCTCTCTCCCTCGCCGATTCGGTTAAATCACTCGGCATCACCATTAACAATAAACTCACACTAAATTCCCATGTCAAAAACTCAGCAAAAAGTGCACTATTCTCTCTCCGGCATCTCAAAAAAATCAAACCTTTTATCCCAGCTGTAGAATTCAAATTAATTATCCAGTCTCTTGTTTTATCCAAAATAGACTATGGTAATGCTCTTCTCTCTGGCACCCCCAAAATTCACCTGGCCCCCATCAAATCAGTTCTCAACCTAGCCGCCAGGCTAATAACAAACTGTAAACGCTTGGACCACATCTCCCCTGCCCTCAAGTCCCTCAAGTGGCTCCCCATTAAAGGTAGATCCTCATATAAAATTGCCTGTATTACTCACAAAGCCCTTTACCAGAAGACCCCATCCTACCTCTCAACTAAACTTAAAAAAGCTGGCTGTGTCCGAACACTGAGAAGCACCAACACTCTTCTTCTCATACCCCCCCCCCTACTCAAAAAAGCTGTTTCGAAATCCCGCTCCTTCTCTGGTAAGGCCCCTACCATTTGGAACGCCCTACCCAAAGACCTTCTATGCAACCCCTCTTACTCCAGATTCAAAAAAGACCTTAAAACTCATTTGCTAACTAAATTTTGGGGAAACTAAATCCCGGATCACCTTTCTGACTACCTCTCCTCCTCCTTCCTTAGACTACTACCCGTTCCCCCATTCACCCTCCCCCCCATTTTTCTCCTGTCGCCTCCCTCTCCCCCCTTTTCTTTACCTCTCACTACCTACTAGGTCCTTTGAATCCTCCTTGACCTACTATTACATTTACTATTTATAATAACATTCTGGTTCCTGCAACTTGCTTCTCTATCTCTTCCTATATGTACCTTTTATCACTATTGTTTTCCCTAAATTATTCCCTGTATTTTTATTGGTTTGACCATCTGTATAACCCGTTTCGACCAAATACCGTATTGTTTTATTGTGTACTTCCATTGCTGATGTAAAGCGCTCTGATACCCTCGGGCGGAGCTAGCTCTATATAAAACCTTCAAAATAAAAAATAAAATAAAATAAATAAATACAAATAAATAAATAAAATTTAAATGTCCTGAACCTTCTTTTGGAAGAAAATTGCAAATGCATTACAGAAGTCTTCATTGCCTGAGGTAAAATTAGCAGTTGGGATGGTAGTTAGTTTAATAATCGTTCGAAAGAGCTCCTTAATGGAGTTTTTAGCGGACTCAATCTTTTTCATATAATAATCTGATTTGGTAGTTAAGGTGAGTATTTTATATTTAGCTAAGCACTGCTTATATTTTTCTTTTTCTATTACGTTGTATTCCTTTCTCCATATTCTCTTCTATCTGCGACAGTGTTGTTTAGAGGCTTTTTGTCCTGAATTGTACCATGGAGCTGAAGGATTAGTCCTTTTAGATGTTTTATGTTTCATAGGAGCAAGATTATCAGTGACTGACTGAATCCAATGTTCATATTCTCTATGGGCTGTGTCAGGATCTGCTGAGACCACCGGTTCAGAAACAGATAAAGCAGCCCTCATGTCTGAATCTCAAAGTTTATGCCATAGTTGAAAGGATTTGGTATTGCTGGCATTAGATGTGCTTATATAATTGGAAAAAACATTAATTGTAAAAATCATAGCTGTGTGAGCAGACCAAATTAAATTAAGAGCCTTTAAAAATGTCACATTCCGATTATCAGTAAAAACTTCATCCAGAGTGTGGCCCACGCTGCTAATTATTTGAGATAGACCAAAACCAGTCATGGTGCCGATAAGATCATCAGTGTCTTTGTCTACAGTGTTTTCTAAGTGGTAATTAAAATCACCAAGGATATAAAATCATTTTTAAGGGAGCATGATTCCAAAAGAAGATGAATGTCTTGTGGAAACAGTGTTCTAAAACCCGGTGGAGGATATATCAATTATCCATTAAAGGATTGATTTTTTGAGAGCTCAATGTTGAAGAGCAGTGCTTCACAGTCTTTGAAGAAGGCTGGTAAATAGGAGGCGGAGACAATATTTATAAGAAATATTGCTAACCCTCCCCCTTTCGTATGAGTTCTATCCAGCCTGCGAATGGTATAACCTGGGGAGGGGATGCAGCCGCCATATCAGGGTTACAAGTAGCCTCTGCCCGTGTTTCAGTGATAAAAGCCATATCCACATAATGGCTTTCTAAGAATTCTACACATTCAACTGTGTGTTTCACCAAAGACCTCACATTTATTAGAGCACAGCGAATATCAGGGTTCTTCTGCTCTCTAGAGCATATCTTAGTGACACTTTTCACATATGCAAATGTTAGTATCTAGCTCTAAATGCTGGCTCATATGTATTTTGCAATCTGGAGTGGTCTTTGTAAACCTCAGAAACAGCACACTGAAACTGAGGGAGCAGAAGCCAGAAAATTGGCTCTTCTTTTGGCAGTTAAGTGCACCTTTTTGCACCAGTTTTATTGTGTTTGGGCATGTATGGCAAATTGATTTTTCGGCCATGGTGTAGTAGGATCAGATGAAAGATCTATACTGCGGTATGAGCAGTAATTTGGGTCTGTGTGAGGTAATCATTGTCAAGGATTGGTCTTGAAGTTCACAAAGTGAATTGTCAAAGGTACATATGACGTTAGGTTAGTGGGGACCTTGTTAAAATTACGAGAAGGCGGTCGGGCAATGCACCCTTTGTTTGGATCCCTATGACATCTCGGGCAAGGTCTGAGAAACGTTACCAACATGTAGCCAAGTCTGAGAGTGCATGGTGAAAGGAAACAAAAATAGTCACTTAAAAGTTGTTAATGGATTTTTAGAAAAGTTAAACAAAAAGATAAATAATAAACGTATCCGTATAGCAATTCGAATATTCAACAATGGTGCAAATAATTTTAACATATGAGAATTGTCATAGGGCTTTTCCTGAACTGGAAGGTAGCCCGCCTCTCCATGGAACAAATTACATTGTATCATTTTCATGACATTTTTATCTACATTAAGTTAACTATTTTCTTAATGATCTAAGTTCAGCACATTTTTATTTTTTTTCTTACCTGGAAATGTCAGACGATGTGTATTTACTTTTTGCAACTGTGTGGTGATTATTTGAAGAGTCTCCTTCTCCTTCTCCCTCTCCCTCCAGGTCGTCCGTGACATCATAAATGATGATGTCGTCTGTGAGCTGACCTCTTCTCTTTAAACCTTTTGTGCTAGGAATGGGTTCCTGTTGAAATTCTTAGCATTAAAATCTGTGCGTTCCTCTATAATGCATACCACCTTCTCCTCACTGACAAACGCAGTTAGTAAATTCCTTATTTTATAGTTCTTCAAAATCCCAACATGGTGACACTGCATTGCATATATAATGGTAAAACAGATACACTAAGCAGTGTAGAAGAAAGTAAACATCAGAAAAAGAAAGAGAGCAATATAAAGCACAGAAAAAGCAGTACAGTATCACCACAATCAGAAACAACACTTAAAAGGCAAGTCCTTAGAATACTGGAATAGACATAATAGAGATTTGGAGGCTATATACTAAAGTGCATATTCTATATATCAAAGAACAAAGAACAAGAGTAAATCAACAACAAAGAGAAGAGTAAATCAAAAACCTAAAGAAATAGCAGAATCGAGAAGGAGGAAAAGGATCCCCTAAGGGGTTGGAAGCTGACCCGGTAGTTTTCAGTGCTGGGAAAAGGAAGGATCAGCAGGCCCTACAGATTCTGTGAAGCAAGTAGGACTACCAGGAAGGAGGTTTAATCATGGGGCATGATGCATTTTAGACTGGTTTTCCAAATCTGGAGGGAGGGATTGAGATTTTAACAGCTTTACCGATTCTGGGACGGTTGCTGGAGAAAGTTCTTTTAAGAGTGCATTTTCCTGAAACTGGGAATGTCAGTTGTTGAAGGTAAGGGAATGGCTTCTTTGAGCACTATTTGTGGCTTATAGCTCACGTTTATGTGAATGATAAAGGGGTGTTTTGTGGTGGACGACCTTGTATGTGGGGCATGCTGTTCTACAGGTAGAGCAAGAGTAGAGATGTAACCATAAGAGGGACTCATGACCAGGAGCAATCCAGTTGAATTTCCTGGTATAAGTCTGAAGCATAGCCAAAAGAGTGGAGAACTGCTTAAAGCAGTGTTCTAAGCTGCAGCGTTGCGCTCAATACAAAATATTACTAGAACTGTGGGGCTGATCCTGACAGAAGAACCATGGTTTGATGTTTCACAACAATTTCAATAGGCATTTTGCATTTCCAGCAATGTCCTTAATACAGGGACGACTATTTGAAGATCTGACTAACCTGAAACAAAGGGGCTTTGACAATATTTTAGCCTTAGGAAAAATGTTTAGTCCTGGCAGTTCATCCTTCTATTACTTAGAAAAACGAATGGAGCTATACTATGAGAATAGGAGAGCCTCAAATGTGTGCTGGTTCACATTGTTTTGCAATTAGGGCATCCAGGAGCAAATAAGTCAGGCAGGATGGAAGTTAATTAAAATTCTATGTGCTATCAATTCTTAGATACAACTGAATGTCTTCCACTTAATGATGGAAGGAGATAAAGGAGTTTGCAAATAGTTCAGAAAGCACTAAGCAGACATGAAAGAACAGGACTTTACGGGACTTTAAAAAGCACAGCTTCTCAGATAATTTTTGCATCATTTTTCAGCCCCTTTGGTGATGTAAGCATGTTATAAAGCCAGATATATGCAGAGCAGCCTAATAGGCACATGTTTAACTTCAAATGCTATGGTTAAGGATCATAAACTCATAACATATTTATAGATACAATTGCCCTGGGCAACATCTAAATGTACAGGTTTCATCTTCTACGCTCAATTCGGCCTCCCCATGTGCAGGTATGACTTCAAGCTACTAGTGCACCCCACTGGCCTGTATAATGTTAACGGCCCAGTGCCGCTTCTCAGGGCGCAGACACAGCTGAAAGTGCAGCTTCTGAAGTGCCGATAAAAACTTGAGTGACCAGTACAGCCTCACCATGCACATAATGGCTACAAATGCCTACTGCAGCCTTCTTATAGGCTGGACAGAAATTCTTAATTCAGCCTGCCTATGGTTACACCCTGAAATATCCAGAGCAGCCCTACGGCCATGGGCAGGTACGGCTCACAAACGTACAGAGCAGCCTCTCTATATGTAGGCTACAAAGAAGGTGCCTTTTTGTTTTTTAATATATTTTTTATTGGGTTTTATTACACTTACAACATATGACAAGTAACATGTAGTCCTCATCGCATTTGTACATACAGGGGTCACAGGCATTTATGATCTCAAATAAAGAAATTAATGGCTCAGCATTTTCCTTGGTTCAGAGGGAAGGGAGAAATGGAGTCAGATGACTACTGCAAAAGTTTGGCATTATCACTGGCAAGTCGAACGTCGTATCTTACAGATACCTTTGAAGCTTTCCTGATCAGGATTCACACCAACTGTTGTCGGAGGCAGAACGAAGACTAGCCATGCCGTTTCTGGTGGCCTGTATCTTGTTAGCAATGTGCTGGCTATGGACTCAGTTTCCTTAAGAGGGATTGCTAGGTTCTTGTTCTGAAGACTGCAGACTTAGTCATTCATCAGGCTCTCTTGTTAGCCTTAAAATTGTGATTTTCATATTGAATAAGGACTTCGTCCACCTCTTGTTTCGGTGTGAGAGTTGTTTATCAAGGCATTAACGCCTTTAGTGAACCAGGAAGCAGAATTCTCTTTAACACGGAGTTCAACAATATTGGGGCCGGTGAAAAAAAAAGTGCCCAGATTCTAGCATCATAAGTAGATTAGTCTATGCTCTTGATGTCTCAGACAGTGAATAGAATCTTATTGATACGAAATTAACGGCCACATGCATCAATGTTCCCGTTTGCGAATTCTTAATTGCGAAAATTAAGGAAAATTAAGAATTCGCAAACGGCAATGCATTAAAAAAATCGCAATTATTTTTGCGATTCCTTAATTTTCCTTAATTGCAATTCACAATTTGCGAATCGCAATTAAGGAATCCCTTTCCATTGATTCTCATGGGCCTAGAGGCCCATAGGAATGAATGTAAAGGCATTCTCATTTTGCAATTCGCAATTAAGGAATCACAAAATGAGATTGCAATTTCAAGGGTGCAGGGGGGGGTCCAAAGGACCCCCCCCTGCACCCCTGAAATGAACCTTAAAGTACATTTTTCACACACACATACCCCAAGGGCATGTCTGTGTTTAAAATGAAACATTCAAAAATGCACTTTTGTGCATTTTTGAAAATTTCGCAAATTACCATGAAGGTTAACTTCATGTTAATTTACCACTTCCTATTTGCAATTTCGCAATTTAAAAAAAAATCATGCATTGCATTTAAGAAATCGCAAAATTGCGATTTCTTAAATGCAATCGCAATTTAAAAATTGCAAATAATTTGCGATTTATTAAATTGCAAAAAAACCAAAAAGCTTCATGCATCCCAAAAAAGGGATTTGCATTCGCAAACGGCCGAATTTTGCGATTCGCACCGTTTGCGAATGCAAAAAGCCTTGATGCATGTGGGCATAATAGACTGACAGAGATGAAACAGGGAGATGGCTTTACTACAGGAAGGGAGCTAGAAATCTGAATGTGGTCTTGTTTGGAGATCACTAGGTCCAGTACAAAAATGTCTTTGCTATAGGTAGGTACATCACAATGCTTTCGTAGGAGTTTTCATTTAGGAACTTTTTAAAGTCACAATATAAGAGTCATTGAACTTAGCCCAGCGAAGATTTTGGTCTACATGAAATACATTTTCACACTATGAGATGAGCTGTCTGCTTGTGAAGTCCAAGAGTTTTTCAACAAAAAATTATTTATGACTGGGGATGTGTTATACAACCTAATTAACAAAGGCTTGATATTACAATATCCACAGATGAGCTTTAGAAAGAGATAGCGTGGTGACTTTTAGGAGGTTTAAAGAAGATGTGTCTTTGAAAATAACAGTAATGTCACTACCAGATTTGTGAGTTATTATATATGTATAACAAGGAGTAGAGTGAATCAAATTTCACCTTTTTCGTTGAAGGGTCCACTATAGAACCCTACATACATTTTTTAAAGATGGACATTTTAATGACTACATCACCTACAGATTCTCTACACATTGTTTCGCAATAACCAAGTGACCATTAATTATAGAAATCATGAAATGTAATGAAATAAAAGTAGTGCATAGATACATCAATCAATCATATGCCCTCAAAAAATAAATAAACACAGCAACTGCAGGGAAAGCACACTCTGTGCAGAGTCACGCCTCTGAAACTACCACCACTTTTTTCTAGCACACTACTAATGTACACTCATGCCCATGCTGATTCCTTCCATACATGGGCATACTGTTTCAAAGGGATTGATACTTTTAGTGATTTGGCACTTTCAATGCTAACCAAATGGTGTCAGAATGAACTGACATATTTGATGGGAAACCTTTTATGGCATTTTACCAAATCATTAAGCTGCTCAGCCTAAAAGCATCAAAATAGGCATTTAAACTTTATTTTAAGTTTCAAATGAGAAACTCCAGGAAGCCTAGGACACCCACAAAACCAGTGGCAGACAGTGTAGTAAGAAAAAAGGATGAAAATGCCCAAAACGGATCACAGGAAGGAAAGTGCAAGAGGTGTGTAAGAGACCTCTACGCTGAGCCGCACATAAGACTGGAGAATGAAAAATTATTTAACAAATGGTAGTAGGACCTGAACAGAGTGGTGCCTCACAAACACCAGTGTTTGCATGTTTGAACTCATTTCCTTTCAAGAGAAAATGTTTCATTTTCAATGGCATCCAACAAGCCTGGAGGAAAAGGAGCTGGTCCTTTCAGTATCTTTTAACTGGAACCCTTCCCTAGTAGGGAGTATCTTCTTGAACCTTGAGCACTATATCTGATTCCCCATAGATAACAAGAGGTTCAGGAACAGTCTTCTAAAGGAAGATATCATATTCACCGTCCCTGAGCTTCAGGCCATTGATATTCTAGACATGCCTGTAAAGCCCTGGGGCTAACTGCGCCAAAGCTGAACAATGACCCATTATGCCAGAAGCTCTTTTAACGTCGAATAGCAGGGAAGCTGCTGGATAAACTATGCTCTACACTTTATATAAGGTATGTTCTTGTTTGGGGTAAAAGTGTACCCAAGAACTGCTCAGATAAGATCTAAGATTTAGCGCATCAGGTCTTTCCTTACTTATAATCAGGTTGTTATCAAAGCATACATTAAAACACAATGGTAAATCAAAGCCACCACGTCTATCAACAACCCCGCTCAGTATAGATAGCCAGCATGAATCAATCCCCAGTACAGTCCATGATAATTCTGCCACCCACCCCAGATTTGTTTGTGTTTTTGTGGACATCCACGAGCCACAGTAGTAGTAGTTGTTGGGAAAACCAATCCACCCTGGCCCCTCATTCAGCCACTGCATAGGGTTGCTGAGGTCCATTTTCGAGCTATGTGCCATATGGCGACCAGCAGTGCCACTCCAATAAACACACACTGCCAAGCTCTTTAAGAAGCCCCTGCAGGGAAATCTATGGGGTAAGCTTTAGTGTCTTGTCTAGTCCCAAGGAGAGTTCACACTCTACCTTCTGCCAATAGCAGGCTAGCATGGGACAGGACCAGAAAACATGGAAGAAGGCAAGTCCATGAGCTGCTCAGTGAAAGAAAGTAGGCTGGGGAATTTCGTCAGCCTGGTACAACCGTACAGGGGTCATGTATGTGATATGTAGATGGTTAAGTTAAACCAGGCGCAAGCGAGTGGATATGGTTATTTCCCCAAGGGCCATGCAAGCCTCCCTCCTTTCTGCATTGTCCAGCTCACCCAGTCAGCCCTTCCATTTCTGTTTAAGTTTAGGGAAGTGGTTGGACACATTAAATAACCAAGGATGGATAAACTTTGCGAGATGGATCCCTAGCCGCATCACGCTGTCAGAAGTTTGGCCTCAAGGGGACTAAATTCGGGAATTGTTGTGTCAGAGGGAATGTCTGTGGTGAGGGCATCCTGTAACTGTAGGTACTTATGATACTTATTGTGGGAAAGTTTAAACCATTCCCGTAGTTCTTGAATCATCAGAATGTGAATGCCAGGCCATACATCACCCAGATGAGTTATTCCCATCTTATCCTATTTGGAGTATCACTCCAGAGTTGCAGGGTGCTGAATGAATGAATGAAATTGGATATATAGAGCGCAACTAAACCCATAGGCATCAAGGCGCTGAAAGGTGGTACAACTGTTTGATCAGAGGAGGATAAGGGGCGGGTTACAGGTAGGCTTCTTGATAGAGCCAGGTCTTAAGTGCTTTGCGAAAGAGGGCATGGGAAGAAAGACCCTTAAGGTCCTCCAGGAGAGTGTTCCAAAGTCTGGGTACAAGAAATCGGAAGGCCCTTTCGCCCCATCTGGCCTTGGATATTCGGGGGACAACAAGCAGATTCTTGTTGGCGGAGCGAAGAGTCCTACCGGGAACATAGTGGGACACTAGAAAACGGATGTCTTCGGGCCCAGTCCCGTTCAGAGCACGATGCGTCAGGCATAGGGCCTTAAAGTTTATCCTAGCCTGCATGGCGAGCCAGTGCAGGTTCTTCCTAATGGCAAAGCCTGAGGAGAACTTCGGAGCATCTACAACAAACCGGGCCGCTGCATTTTGCACAATCTGAAGGCGTTGGACCAAGTCGATGTTAATGCCTAAATAATGTGTGAGGCAGTAGTCCAGCCTGGAGGCGATGAGAGCTACTGCGACCTGTTTGCGTGCTTCAGGGGAAGTGATCATGCTGCAGCCATGATCACTGCCAAAAGAGGGGGGGGGGGCATCTGTCAGTTTCTGATCCCAGCACGTAAGGGGTAATGTCATCCAGGCTAGAAACACCACCTTAGTGGTCCTTGGGAGGGAGCGTGGAATTGGAGCCCCATAAACTTCCAGCCCAGATAATTTGACACAATATGCCGAATCTTCCAAGTCCCCATTGAGCTAGTTGTTAATGATTATTACCTGTGAGTCTAATTAATAGCAGTGACGATCAGCTGTTCCTAAACGTAGCCAGTCGGCAATTGGCCTGGGCAATCCAGGGACGTCCACTCGCCCACAGAAAGGTACGGATAGTAAGAGTTCAAACTATGAAACATTTTTTAGTGAGTGGGATTTTCTGATAGTGGGATAGTGAGTGGGAGGTTCGGATAGTAAGAGTTCAAACTATGAAACATTTTTTAGTGAGTGGGATTTTCTGGAACACAAAGGAATAGAGGTAGCATCATTATTTTGAAGAGGGTCACTCGTTCCATCACGTGAAACTGAAGACACTGCTATTTTGGCAGGTCTCATTTCATACTAGTAATCTGCGGAGGACAGGTTAAGGGTCTTCATCAATTCCAGGAGCATAGCAACATGAGTGTCCAGGTAAACAAAAGAAAGGCAATGCATGGGGATGGAGTCATTCCATGAGCAGATAGTCGAGTCACCTTTAACAGGCACAAGTATGGTATTTGCCTTGTTGATACGGAGACCGGAGGCCTCCCATAAAAGTCTAATATTTCCAAGCATCTCGGGCCAGAAGACTGCAAACCTGCCAAGAGGAGAATATCATCGGTATCGAAAGCTACACCCTCTTCTAGTCCGGAGTCTATGCCCATCCCTGTATCCAAGCATCACAGCAGATAATACATGCTAAGGGTTCTATGGAGAGGCCAAACAGGAGAGGGGAAAGAGGACAGCCCTGTTGAGTGCCCAACCGTATTGGGAAAGGGGCGGAGAGTGTCCTCTTCATCGGAACCTGTGCAAACGGGTGGGAACATAGGAGAATAGTGAGTTAACGAAAATGAGGCCCTAGACCGGCTCTCTCCAGGACTGAATTCTCAAAGTCAATTAAGAGTAAGGTCGACCTTTTTTCAGCCAGTGTGCCTAAGAGAGTGATCCTTCAAACACAGAGGCAAGTGCTTTGAGCCCGCATTAAACCGCATTGGTCAGGGTGGATCAAATGCGGCAGCATATGCCATAATCGGTTAGCTAGCACCGTGACAAATGTTTTAATGTCAGTATATACAAGGGAAATCGACAAGTATCCAGGACAGTTGTCTAAGGGTTGGCCAAATTTGGGATTCAAAACGATTGTGGCCATATCTATGTCAGGAGGGAAGGCCGCTGCTGTGTACATAGCCAGAAGGTAGGGAATCATAAGCTCTCAGAACCTCTCGAAATCCTCAACTGGAAGCCTGTCAAGGTCTTGTGTTTTGCCCAGGCTATATCTGATAACGCCTCTGTGATCTCCTCAGCCATGATTCACTGGTCTAGTTCTTGGGCCAAGAAGCAAGGGATGGAGAATAGTAGGATATTGTTCACTAGCAGATGTGCTTGCTCCCGGGGGAACCCAGGTCTGCGGCTGTATAAGGTATTGTAGTAATCCGCGAACACCTGAATGATTTCGGAGGTAAGGACTCTGGGGTGTCCTCCGCAGTGCAACATCCGTGGTATCACTCGAGAAGCAATCTCTCTGGTGGCCAGCCAGTACATTTAACTCCCCCCAATTTGTCACCAAATTCCTAAACCCTTCTGCTTGATACCCTCCAGCATGACGTGCTTCCTCCGGCGAGAACTGTCTGAATGATGCCCTGGCCGCAGGCAGTCATCACTCAAGGTCTGGAGAGCAGTCCAATCGACTCTGGAGGTCTAGAAAGAGGATTTGAGTCTCCAGGGCTGTAATTTGTGCAAGCTTCTGCTTCTCTTGGCCACGGATGAGCCCTTTAGTATGGCCATGGATCCTAGGTTTGCTGGCCGCTCATAGGGTGCAGGCTGACTGGACGGATACCTTGATTTTCTTTAACGTAGGATTGAATCTCAGACCTCACTTGGGCAGAACACGTTCTGTTGGTCATGTACCATGCATTAAGGCGCCACAAGGGATGGAGTCCTGAATCTGAAGAACCCAGATCCACCATTAGTGGTGCATGGTCTGACACGCCCTGCAGCAGGATTATGAATATGGTTAACTGAAGGATGTCTGTGGCTGGCAACCAAAGAATGTCATTCCAGGATCTAGTGTTATGTGTTGCTTATGTATGGGTGTAGGCATAGTCTGTGGGTGCCATGTCCTCTGCACATCACAGTGCCTCATAGAGTCTGCCCATGCATTGAGCGCTCAAGAACGAAGTCCCGGCCCTGGACGGCTCAATGAGTCCCTGTCTGAGTCAGGGACCGTGTAAAAGTCACCTTCCACCACTGCAGAGCGGTGGGATCATCAGCAAAAGGGAGGCCAACATATCTTATGTTGGGGAGAGGAGTGGATGTCGGACATACACTGATGGAGGTTATATTGCTTGCTTTCCAGCAGGACTTCCATCCCAATATATCTCCGCTGGGGGGTTGGTGTTTGTGTTGTTCACCACAAGCGTAAAACCTTTGTGCAGTAGGGTGGCTACCCCACGTAAGCCCTGGGAATACACTAATTAGTAAACCCTGTCATACCCTTGGCGATAGAGGAAAGAACAGTGCTGCCCTATTAAATGAGTTTCCTGGAGCATGAGGACCGCTGGCTGAAATCTTTGGGCATAGCGTAGAATTACATATCGTTTAATACAGTCCCGTATATCATTTGCGTTTCAGGACATGTTCTCAAGTCGTGCCATGAAGATAACAGGTCAAGCTATGTAAAGCTAAGGCCCTGAGCTGAGTTTAAGTTCTAATGCTCTGGATATGGAGCAGGGTGTGCGGGACTGGGAGCGAGCGGGTGTTGTGGTGCGTGGGGTCCTTTAACTGAAAATACAAACAAATAATAATTTGAACACTACCCCTTCTCCTAGGTCCCTCCCCCATACTTACACACCTGTTGCCCTAAAATAGAATACGTGAAAGGGACAATACATGGCTAGTTAGGACCAAGGTTGAGACCCCCTCATATTCAGGATCTGAAGCCAGTGACTAGAGAAGTTGTAAGTGCATGTGTGGTCCTCCCCGGAAAAGGACAGGTGAACCCGTAGACCGCTGATGGTCTGGCTCAGCATACCGAGGCACCAGGTTCCCCAGCCAGGGCATTGAAAAGATCCGGTGTATATGACAGTGGAGTTCAATATCAATCCAAGGGTACCCCCTATAAATAGCTTTCAGGTCTGGGAGAAAGGGGAAGACAAAAGGAAATCTGCACAAATAACTCCCACTAAACCTATATTACTTTTATGTAGGCTGACTGCAGCTCTTTGGGACCATCCTTAATTACAACATGACAAGCTCACAGTTTCTATATCTTTTTTTTTATTTTTATTTTTTATTCTGATTCTTTTTTTATTATTTGTATCAACATTTAAAGAGGATTTTTGTATACACACTTTTTTTATATAAATATCCAACTATTTCATCTATTGCAAAAGGTCAACATGTATATTATTCTTTTTCATGGCGGTGGAGTTACCTTAAAGTCTTGATCGGGAGGGCCCCGGCACCCCTCCGAATCAGTGGAGTCCAAGTGACCACAGGGTCAGGAGCCAACTCTACGGAATCTGGTGTGCCTTCTCTTCTGGGATCTTGGGGCAGGTGGAGGGAGCTACTAGTTGTAAACAGCATCCATCCCACCTATTCTACAGAGTTCTATCTGTTCAGTTGCCCAGTCCCAGGTCAACTCTGGTGTCTCTAAGAAAAGGGTGTTGGAATTGAAGACTGCCTTCAGCTTTCCAGGAAAAAGGAGCTCATAGGGGATCTGGAGGGCACAAGCATTTGTTTTACCTCCTCAAAAGAGCACCTGCCCTGCTGGACTGCTCGTGTATAGTCCGGAAAGACCATGAGGCGCAAGTTCTGATAGTAAAGGTCTTGCCAGTTTCTGGCCTCACAAAGAATGAGATCACGGTAGTGGAGGACTCTGGCAATCATCTGCTGTGCTAGTGCCCAGGGGGTGAGGGGGAGCTAGCAGAATGAGAGATCTAGGAGTCCACTCCTTCACAAACCAGGTTGACAGGCTTCCCTTGGGTACCCAATAGTGCAGCCAGTCCTCAAGAGAGCAATCTGTGCACAGTGTCTCCACTCCCTCAGGAAAACCCACAAACCAGAGGTTATTCCTGCATTCTTGATTTTCAGCATCCTCAGCCCGGTCTTTCAATGTGGCCTACACATTGAAGAGTTTCGAGACTTGAGTTTTGATGGTGGGCACATCATCTTCCACAGACGAAACCCAGTGTTCAGTTTAAGTAACGTGATGCCAGCATTGCGCAAATCTTGGCTCAGTAGCGAAAAGCCCACTTTAATCTCCTTTACTTTGGTCTCCACTGCCTTCCACGAGTCGTAGCACTGGAGGTCTTTGTGGTAATTGATTAATCTTCCTTTGGGCTGGTGTAGAAGGGGTAGGCCTATCTTTTCCCATAGTGGTCTCCGGCCTTCGAGGCGCCCCAGAAGCGTCACAGTTTCCTTGCCATAAGGCAGCACGATCAGCTGTGGCTGAGGCCTCCGCAGTAGTGGGAGTTGAGGCCTCCGCAGTAGTGGGAGTTGGGGCCTCTCCAGTAGTAGCCCAAGTCAAAGGGCCCAGCTCATGGGTACCACCGACTCATCCAGGAGACAGCCAATGGCACTCCAAATACTGCTAGCAAACCGGCGAGGTTCTGCAGTTTTCTACACTTCGTTTAAGGGGCCACCGCTGCAGTCGTCAAGCCCCTGGCAGTCCCAGGTCCAGCATGAGCAGCCAGTCTCTAGCCTGTCGCAGGGCACTCACTGGGTTTGTCGGAAGCTACATTCGTGGCCTGCCAGGCGCTCCTTGGCCCTAGGGGCCAAACACGGTCCACGCAGATCAAAATGCCCGCACGCAGCTGGGGAGCAGTCGCCAATTGCACTGCCACTCCAACCCCCACAGAAGCCCCACTCCCAACACCATCAAGGCCTGCAAAAATAGTATACCCTGGGGCCACTACCACCTCTTGTACCTACACAAGTGGTGTCTTGATATAGGTGTTCCGTCACCGACAATGTCGTCAGAGCGGCCCAGGGGCTGCCCCTCACCTTCACGGGGGACCCTGGTCAAGAGAAGCTTAGGAGGTGGGGGTCTCAGCAAGGGTCACTGGTGCAGATGATGGAGGATTAGCGCGGAGGTCAGAAGCGGAGCTAAAGTGTGGCTGCCATCTTTGCTGCGTTGGATACGCCCCTGGTTATTCCTTATTTAATGTAAAACCTCAAGCTGTAGAGAATTAGCCCTCTTATATGCATCAATTCAGAAGTTTCTGAGCAGCAATAATCTTTAGCACCCTCAAACTTTACATCTTTGGGAATTTTAAGGGTGAGTTTGAGACAAAATCCAAAATACTCAATCTAGCACCCACCTTCAAACTTGGAATTGTATCTGGGGAGAGGGAAAAGAGACCAAAGTAGTCTGCTTACGTGAAACATATCATCTTTGAACATAAAGAATAATTTATCAGCTTTCAGAAAACTTACATAAGAGATAAGACGCGGACTAAGGATATTGTCAAGATTCTAAAGCCGTTTGAGCAACCTATTTCCCCTTGGAGTAGCTTAAAACACATCACAGGAACAGATAAAACATCTATTATTTTAAGATCTCACAGACAGCGTTATCTATGAAGGGTCCTGATATAACACATCTAGCCACAATGTACTATAACACTCTGGAAGTTGAGGGGATACCCAAATGCCAGGGATCTGTCCAGGTAAACAGCTGTTAATCTAAAATGATACGCCCTGCTCATCTCTAGCACAGCTTGGTCTTTAAAACCAACTCAATTTGGTCATTATTCAGGTTTCCACTAACTTTGTGAATACCAACCTTTAAAACATCCTATGTGTACACCACTTAAGTTATCCTGCACTTACAAAACACATACCTACATCCGGGCCACTTTTGAGATTACTGGCCTAATTCAAATGCTCTTTTCTTACAGTTTATGAAAGCAGCAACTGTACCATTTAAGGCTCACTTTGAAATATAGCTTCTACATAAGTATTTTGGGTCTAGCTTTTACCCCAGAAGAGGTACAGAGATTACTCTGTTGACTGCTCGGGACTCATTGCTAGAAAAGTAGATTCGGGTAATGTTTCTATGCTATGCTGATACTGTTGGACATCTGTGTGTCATTAGACTACCTGGACCATAAGGCCTTGCGAGACCAGTTTATATAATTAGCAAGTGTCTAATTTTTTGTAAAAGAACAGTATACGTCTCCTCTGGTTTGTCTCTTGAATCCAATCTGCATCCTTCATTAAAGTCTATGTGCTGTCTCCTAAAGAAACCTTGCAATGGGAGGGAGTAAAACTCCACACATAGATGACATACAAGTTATAGTCAAAATTAAAAGTGACTCAACAACTGAGTTTCTGTGGTTCACAAGTATTCGCACTCGAAAACACTCCCGAATAAGAACAAAGCAACGTGGTACAAACTTTGCTAAAACTGCTTGCCACAAAGTGCTCCATCCTTATAGTATTTAGCTAATTCATATTTTCAAACTCTGAAGTAACTCTGTTTAATTTCTTTATCTGTATAACACATCGAGCTTGTAGGCCAAAGCCATGCTCTACATGATGAACATGATCCCCTCAATCAGCTGTCCTGACAGCCGTGATCAAGAGCCCTGTAATCTGGCGCATTAAGACTGCAGGTATTCTTTCTAGAAGATATTGTAAGATTAGATAAAGTGCTGGATTCAAAAGCTCAACAATCTCCTGCTCTTTAGGAAGAGATATAAAAATGTTGCTATTGTGGGTCTTTTTAGCTTCTTTTTTCTTTCTTATGCATGAGAGCATGGATGATATTTGTATGTCTGTGGAACTTTTGAAACCCAAATGCAATAGAATACAGAGATCAACACAGTGGTGCTTAGGAAAAGCTACCATTTGCTCCTTGTACATTATGGACTTGGCTAGCATCTATGGTTATGGTTTGTTGAATCATAACTAAGGGTTGTGGCCTGAGCTAATTCCGAAAAAGGAGACACGCATACAACCTGTATTCTGAAATAAAAAGCAAGCACAATCCGCAACATTATGATTAAAGGTTTTATTCATGCCATCACAGTGCGCACTTATGTGTATAAAAAAACATAAGCATGAAAGGACATGCTCAATATATAACATATTTGTTGTACCTGTTGCCAAAACACCAAGGCTCAGCCTCATCTGGTCAGGTGAGCTACATCCAAGACTTTATTGATTAACCGGCTGCAACAAATTCACCTCCATATATGATTTCTAATTATTCCTGAGATGGGTGTCCTGGCAATACTCAACCCAAGTGCCTCGTTTTAGTTGCCATTTGCGGAACTAGCTGTGCTTGGAGATCCTGGACCATGCAGATGGATTCTTGTGAGGCCAATCACTGATTTTCTGTAGTGTTCATATCAATTCTGATGGGCTTGTATGGTACAGTTTGCACCATCGCAAAAAAAAAAAAGGATAAGATCGTTTTCCACTTTTGCTGCAGCATGCATACAATAAAATAGGGCCAACTGCACATGCTTACACCAAGTAAAAAATGGAACACAAGATTTTGCACTTCATTTGCTAAGTCTACAAATAATAAGATTCTTCAATTTTCAAATGTTAAAGGTAGGATTAACTTTAAGCCAAATCCATTTGTGGATTTCTTGTCAGGTAAGCGGCAAAAACAGCATAAAATCAGTTTATTAATTTTTTTGAAATTGTGGTACGGATACCGAAGCATTTTTTTCTCTGCTCAAAATTCTATAACACATCTAAAATAATGTATAAACAATACAAGCTTATTTCCTTATTTTCCTTATTTTGTCTGTGGTGCAAGAATCTTTTTATCCAATAAACTAAGCAAAATCTGCTTGCTCTATTTCCTACTATGCAAGAAGCGAAAGTGGTAAACATGGATTTGAACCAGTGCAAAGTTTAGGCACTCAGGTCTTCGTTAGGAATAGACATAAAAGTTGAATGTTGAGTTGGTAGTTGTTAAATAGTCTTGGACCTGTTTTTGAAAAGTTGCATGTGATTTGAGAGCTAACAGAACAAGTAGTAGCGCTGCATGTTGTTCAGAGCCTCAAGTTCAGTGTGTCAACGTAGGTTTCTGCTAAAACCTCCAGAGAACTACTGTTCTACCGTAAAAGCTTAGGGCCTGATCTAAAGTTTGGCGGATGGGTTACCCCATCACAAACATGACAGATATCCTGTTACATTACAAGTGCATTATATCCAAAGGCACTTGTAATGGGGAAAGCAGACTATCAGTTACGTTTGTCATAGTAAATCATCAGCTGAACTCTTATATCAGGCCCTTAGTGACTTCAAAGATATTAATATTAGACAACTAATGCTGCTTTTACCGGCTGGCAGTTGCAGATCGGAATGCTGCATCTAGACGTATTGCAAGCATCAGTGTGGGTTTAATGTGCTGAGAAGTATATCATCAAACTTCCCGGTTTTCAGTAAAGCCATTATGGTGCTGTGGAGTTCGTAATGACAAACTCCCAGTACAATATACTCTTAATGGCATTACTGCACTTACAATGTCTAGGAATTGGTCTAGACACTGTAGGGGTACACGGCTCATTCACCTCTACCCTTACCATTGGTATAGTGCACCCAGCTAGAGGGGTGGCTAACCTATGCCAGAGCAGTGGGTTGTAGGCTGGGCACACAGGGATTTGTGTTATGTCGACTCTTCACTTTGTCCTGCACCAAAACACGCAGCCTGCAATGGCCGTGTATGTGTGTTAAGGTACATGGCTTCTAAGGGTTGCACAATAAGCGCTGCAGCCCTTAGAAGCCTTCCCTGGCAACAGTGCACTTGGTACCCATGGTACCCTTTACAAAGGACTGACATGTGGCCAGAGAGGTGCCAATTGGGGGTACAAACTACAGTTTTTGGGAAAGAACACAGGCCCTGGGAACCTGATTGGTAGGGACCCAGGCTACATCAAGTCAAAGTGCATCAGTAGTCTGGCAAAAAGTGGGGGGTTTACTGCAATAGAAACCCAGCTTCCTACACCTGGTAACCTTGAACAAGAATGTCTTCAGACAACCTTCCCACAAGTCGCTTAGAGGTCCACAGATGTGCTACACCAGAAGTTTAGGTTATATGATACAGCTTCCCCATCAATAATGGGGTTTGTCATCTGATGGGTACTGCATATGTCCTTTTTATTTGACTTGCTACTTTCTAATGTACCAATGAAAATGACACTGGCAGCATGCAACTAAGGCTTCCAGAAGCACTCGCCCTGCCACCCTGAAGATACAGTCAAGCCCTTAATCTGGCAGTGTGGCAGGACCCTGGTATACTCATAAGCTCCTGGTCATGGCTAACATTACCAAGTAATCAGCTGGAGGCCTTCCCAAGTGGGTTGGTATCTGGTGTTTTGTGCTTATACTCTTCACATGTAGGCACTGCCTTAGTAGAGTGCCTTGTCAGAAACAATACACTGATGTAGATTATGAGACCTTGGACACAGTATTTTGGAGCAGATGGGAACTGCAATGTTTCAAATGTATACACTATCCTGTGACTCAGACTGCATCGAGGGTATGTCCATTTCTCTTATCCGTGTTCCTTACGTCAGCAAATGAGATGGTCATTTGAAGACGGGTCCTTATTTGGGAAGGTATCTCCTGAGTGCAAACTTAAAATATCCTGAATATTTTCCCCAATCACCCAATGGAACCCTTGTAGCTAGTACATCCTTTTGTTCAACTGGATCATCACTGTGGTGGCCAGCGTAATACACTTGAGGATCCTCAAAATAAATATCTTGTTCAGGTGTGACAAATTGCACATCAGACTTTGGTAGAATAGGCATCCTTCTGCTAAATCCTCGGGTATGAACAACCTGACACATTCAGAGGTGTCCCACGGCAAAGAATAGCACAAGCATGAGCTTTGGTACTTTAAATTACTGCTGCAATGGTTAAAGGCACACATACATTGGCCAAAAGTGCGGAGGCCGCATCAAAGATGATTGAGCAGGCTGTTTCCTTGGGATGTGATTTTGGAGGAGTCTCCCACAGAGGGTTGGTAACACCTCTTGAATGTCTAGGTTGAGCAGAAAGCTTCAAGGGCTTAGAAATCTGTCTAGAGAAAAGCTTAGTACTCAACTAATATCAATGGGTTTCATTAATAGGCCTTGGCTCGGGACGGTGCACATGCCCTGTATCGAAAAGAGACCTATTGTATGTACTTTGTAGGCTTTAGCCCGCCTATAGGCTTAACATTTGCTGCTACTGCAGTTGATGCTGTATGGACAAGTACTTCTTTCCTCCGCCCACTCGTCCCCCACTGTTAGACGCTTTTCACTGGCGTGTTATATCTCTACGCTATGATATATGATTATTACCCAACTTCTTTTTTCCTCAGTAATTTGAGCTGATTATTATTTTTGGTTGTCAATCACGTACTTTCACATGAAAAAGAAATCCTTCCAGTCACAGATGGCGGCTACGCTCAGTAATAGCTGTGCACACTTTTGTCAGCTGCCTGCCACATCAAGGCCTGCCTCGCAAACCCTAAAGGCTACTACAAGAAACAATCTAAGAGACATTCACATTGACGATCCCGATAGCTCGGGCATTGCTGAGATGTGTTGGCTTTGCCAATGCTTGTTAAGCCAAGTGTGCAAATCGAGATGTTATGAAAAGGAAGCAGGCAGTGCAGGATCTACAATGCTATCCACACCTAACATCATGTAATCACACCAGCTGCAGTACTTAACTGAGTTCACATTTGGCAATGGGAACGTCTCTACTTACAAAAGTTATAGGAAAAAGGACTTCTACAGCCTTTTGTCAGATTCTGCATTTAAAATGTATCTTTTTAGGTCTCATGTGTCACATCTTTATTTTGATAAGTGGAAGGCAGAAAAAACATGGTTTAACTTCAATAAAAATTAATTTATTATTGGTTTCCAAAGTCCAGCTTGGCAGTCAAGATGTATTCTAAGGAAATTATTGTGGGACTTTTCTTTGTAGACAATATATTTCGCCATTATGAAAAAACCTTCACTGATTGCCTGTGACAAGTATTTTTCTTAATGGTTAAATTCCAATTTGACATTTCCTCACAATCTTCCAGATGTTCAAGGCAAATTTTTATTACAGCTTAGTATAGAAACGCCCAATTGGCAGTGAATGTATTAAACCTCTCGACAACGAAAATCTGGAACTTCCTGCCTTCATCAATTATAATAGGCATAAAATGTGTTGCACCATAGGGGAAATAAGACCTATATATCGCCCTAAACAGCGCTTAATGTCTCCAGTTTATTAGGTCTTTGTTGCATACATGAATCAAGGAATAAAATTCGGTCAGAAGACATTCAGCACAGCTTAGCTATTTCCCTAGTAGGCTATCACGAATAAAAATTAAATTATCAAATGCAAAATCAATACCAAGTTAAGGATATGTCAAAATGGTGGATTGGCATAGTGCTGACCCATAACCTATCAAGTCCTCCCCCCTCACTTCTCTGACACTATAAACACACTCACCCACATTTTTCGTAAATCACCACAAAAATATTAACAGGACAAACAACATTCCTTTTACATACGAATTCAGCGGTCTATCTCACACAACACACATTTAATCATAAACGCCTATGCAATCACAATAACACTCTAAACGTCACCACAGTAAAAACGGAGTCCAGTATGTGATGAAAAGTTTGGACTGGTCTGGATGTCACCTAGACAACCAACCACAAACTGTGCTACCAGACCATTCTAATGGCAGACTGCCAGCTATTCAAAAGGCAATAACCGAACAGCACATAAAAAATTACAAAGGCAATGGCCAAGTGTTAATATTAACCTTAGGTCTTCCCCAAGTGTGAAAGAATAATCTCCCTAGTACTAACAGGCTTGTTTAGCACCTTTTCATCCAACACAGTGCAGTGACGACAAAGCCTCAAACTTTACATGCTGTGAAGGTTGTTGTTTTGTAGCTGCACTCTGGAAAAAAAACACAATTTTGGTCACTGAATGTTAAGAGTGCTAAATGACAGGCAAAAAAATTACTTACACGATTTTGGTCATCGTCTGGTTCTTTGACAATCTGAGGCAATACATTAGGCTGTGGTGTTCCATTTGTATTTAGTAGTAACGTTCTAGAAAACACAGATAGGATGACACATGAGAACATGGGTGGCGCAAACAAACAGGATTGCAAACATTACCAACATACGAACACGGTCTTCATGAGAGGACTACTAGTAAATTCAAAAATATATTGTTCAACATGGCCTACCGTTTCCGTTTCAGATTCACAAGCCGGTTATTCTGAACCAAGGTGACAATGAACTGCACAATCTGTAAGGCAAAACATGCGTTTGAAAACAGGAGCTGTATTTTTTAGTCGAAAAACATTCCACTTTACCACTGAAATCCAAATAAAAGATGCACAATAACAATGTAGAAAAGCTCTTTCAGGCAAAGTTATTTGAAGATCTTTCAAACCTCTTCAGCAAGCATTGACAAACCCAACAGATCTAGCTTTGGCAAGGGGGTACTTTAAATCTGTTTGTGTAAGGATATTCCACAAAAAGAAAACGCTGTGACCATATGCTGCAATAACAATTTTAAATCATTTTTTTAAATAACTTATAATTTCAACAGAACAGTATGGGCGCTTTCGAGAAGATAAAAGGTGTAAAATCCTACGTTTTAATGCACACGACAAGACACTGATTCTAAGAAAAAGTACTATTTGTTTTAAATTACAGCAACCAGAACACATAGTTTACTTTAAATTCACATGGCTGAGTAAAACAAACTATAAAAGGATAAAGAATGGAAATCAAAATGCAATGCCAAAGTAGACTATTGGCTATACTTGTTTTAGGTGTTGTCCTTGTGTCTAGATAACTGATGTACAAATAATAAATACAATCAATTTAAAGCTTTATTCGACATTTGTCATAAAAGCATCCATCCTAACCCTATACAATAAATACTAAAGCTAAAAAAATGACTTTTAAAATACATATTAAACAAATGACAGTCGAATATTTCAAGCCAATAAAATTCATAATAGGTATGTTTCCATTAAAAAATTCAAAATAGGGAAGCATATAAAACCTATCAATCAACTACATTATATAGCGTTTAACAATAAGGCACGAGTACGAATTAACTAGGCCCACGCAAGAAATGTTGCCACAGCAATCACAAATTTTGGGGAACAATCAGATTCTAATATTCTCAATGCTGTCAGTTGACTGTGGGTTCCAATATTTAAACAAACTGGTTTTAACCATTTACGCCTTGGCCTTGCATATAAGGGGCAACAAAATAGTAAATGGGAAATGTGCTCTATTTGATCTTTGCAATGATGGCAATGTTCATCCCATGTCGGGGACCAGTGTTTCTTGAAGGCATTTACAGGCAGTGTGCCCACACGGAATTGAAAGTATAGTTTCCGGTCATAAGGGCGTTCAATTATATCCCAATAAAGTTCACACAATGGGAGCATTTTCATATTCAAAAAACGAGATGACAAATTCGATGCAGAGCTTTTACAATACATTGATGAATAGACCATCTCCCAATATAATTCTTTCAGTTTTGTTTTTGAAGGGAAACAAGATGCATCTGTGTTACCCCATAGATGGTCCAGTTTTAATTTTGCAAGAAGGCCCAGCAGTTCTTTTAACCAACCAATACAATGAAAGCGATCACTCTGAACAACGTCTGACAAAGCATTAACATAGTGACTTAGCTCTGGGGTCCCCATCAGGCGCCTCCAATACAGCAGTGGTCGTAGCCGAGCTATGTCCTCGATGTTATTCCTACCAAGGTCTAATTTTAGTGGAATTATGGGTGTGCTTTGTGGGGCCATTACAAGCCCTCGTAAAAATTTATTTTCCGCCCGTCCCAAATCTCCCAAATTTGAAAAACCCCAAAGTTCAGAAACATATAAACAGGCACTCAATACTTTCATTTTACAGATTTCAAGGGCACAGTTTATAGGTTTTGTCAGCGAGGTTCTAACTTTGAGGGCGACTACGCCTGCAAGCTGACTAAACTTTAATATTGCCGTGTTGATATGCGATTTCCATTTCATGTCACCCTGCATGGTAATTCCTAGGTAGGAAAAGGCATCAACTTTCTCAAGTGCAGTACCCTTATACATTATTGTACCTTTAAACGTGGACCGGTGGTTGAGGCACATTAATTTGGTCTTGGTGGTGTTTAATTCAAGACCCCGACTATCACAAAATTCACCAAAGGCATCAACCACTTTTTGTAATCCGCTCGGTGTACGTGAAAGTAGAAGGGTGTCGTCCGCAAACATTAGGACGGGGACACGTGAGCCTGCTATGGTTGGGGCATCACTTGTAAATTTATTCAAATGATTAACTATGCCATTTATATAGATTGAGAATAAAGTTGGCGCCAGAACGCACCCTTGCCTCACCCCTCGCTCCACCGGAAAGGACTCAGTCACTTCTCCCTGTTTGCCCCATCTAATTTTTGCAAAATTATTTTCATGGAGACGCACAACGAGAGTGAGGAGTTCTTGACTTAGGCCTAGGTCAGCCATAGTCTGCCACAGTTTTTCTCTTGGGACCAGATCAAACGCAGCTTTTAAATCCACAAAAACCGCATACAATGTGCCTTTTTTTAATGTGACATTTCTCCAATAGATGGCTAAAAAGTAAAAAACCTGGTCAACACTACTTGTCAGGGGGCGAAACCCTGCTTGATATGGAGATAGAATGTTTTTTTCGTCAATCCATTGTTGCAGTTTATTCTGGACTAAGCGCCCCATAAGTTTCTGTGCCGTGTCAATCAGACTAATAGGTCTGTAGTTTTTTGCCTGGGTTTTGTCACCTTTTTTAAATATAGGGATAATTTCCGCTCCCTTCCATGAAGCGGGCACATCCCCTCCCATAGCCACTGCGTTGGCCAGCCACGTAAAATAGGTACACCAAGACTTCCGGTCAGATAAAAACACATCTGCCGGGATTCCATCCATCCCCGGAGCTTTTCCCCCTGCTATGCAATCTAGAGCCATGCTGACATCTTTTTCCTTAAATATTTGGTGGTTAAAAAAGGCAATTAGAGGGGGGGGGGATCAAGGCTATGTAACTGGTTACGGGCATACTGTGGTTAAAAAAAACTCAATCCATGAATTTTTTGCAACATGGTTTTGTGGTTGAGCGGCTATACCTCCCCTATCCCATTTTACTGTGGCCCAAAATAACTTGGAATCTTTGGCTGCACAGGCCTGCTTGAGCTCTTGCCAACAGTTCTCATCCCATCGTTTCCTCGTCTGTTTTTGGGTCAATCTATAGCTGTCCCTCGCCTTCCTAACAGCTACGGCATTCCCTGTTTTTAGTTCAATACTTAACTTGTGACGTGCCTGTCTACAACTCTTGTCATACCATCCCTGTCTTGACTGTTCTTTTTTCACTCTGTTTACAACAACGGTTTTAATAAAGAAGGTTTGAAGTTTACAAAAGAGGTTTTTATGCGCCTCCATCATGTGGTTCTGAAAATTTGGACTCCCACAGTGGCGCTTAATATTATTTATTTCCTCTTTGACAACTATTTTAAGGTCCTCAATTATTGCTTCATCTTTTATCAGCGTTTTCCATTTCAAGCTGCGCTGATTATTTGAGCACACAACATTCAGCGTCACCCACTCATTTTTATTAAGATGTTCGACTGACTTAATGTAAGAATAAAAGGTCATACACAGGGGGTTATGGTCGCTTTCCAATCTTACTTTTACAACCATATCTACCACTTTGCTCCAGGCCCTTACATCTACTAAAAAATAATCAATTCTGCTAGATGCTCGGCCATTGTCAAATGTGTAGTTACCTTTTAAGTCGGAGGGCGTGCGCCCGTTTGCTGCTCTCAGGCCACTTGCTAGGCAGAGACTCTTTAGCTGGATTGCCACGGCATTCCATCTTTTGATAGTGGGGACCTCCAACTGGGGTATTCCCCACTTCATATCCTCCTCCTCTGACAGAATCCTGTCCTCTTCACCCAAGGGTTCGAAGGTACAATTGAAATCCCCACCCACAATAATGTGTTTTTGTGGAGATAATAGCTGGATGTCCTGTTCTAAGAGTGATACTACTTCTGACAATTTGCCAGCGGCAACCCCCCTAGCATAAACGTTGTACAAAACGAGGTCTTGGCCGCTATCCCATCTAATATTAAGTGCCAAGATATCATTTGATGGTAAAGATCTTTGGGTTATAGAGCAGTTCAACGACTGGCGGAACCAAATTATTAAACCACCAGAGGGGCGTCCTAGGCGATTTCTATTTGCTGGCATGGAAAAATTTAAATATCCCTGGAGAAAAACTGGGTTTATCGACCAAGTTTCTTGCAGCATAATTATATCATATTGGTCAATAAAATCAACCATTCTATTGTCTCTATCTTATTCGCTATGCCTGCTATATTCCATGAGATAAGGGTCAACGGGGGCTCTCCTAAGTGTAGCCCTAAGTTGCCCTTTTCCTCATCCTTTTTAACTAGGTCTGCATTTATTATTTCTGCTCCATCCCCTACTTCTTCATTCTCTATCATTTCCATATTGTTTCCATAAAGGTCTTTATTTTCCTCTCCAGAGGGTACTACATGGAATTCCCTATTTCCTATAGCCCGAGTGTTAGTTTTTACACATTCTAGGTTATCTGACCTTCCATTAATTTGAAGCGTCTGTAGGTTAGGTAGCGGGTGTTTATGCTCTGTGAGTCAATCGCATTCGTTTAAATTAGAAAGGGCAGAAAATCTGTTTTCCAAATTCAACCCCCAATCACACTTTTGAACAACCCCTGCCCTTCTACCACCCGCAACTGACCACTTGGTCCTTAGTACACTTGGCTTTGCCACTAGTCCTCTTCTACTATAGAAGTAGTCCAGCGTAAGAGGTATTAGTTCTGCTGATCTCCTTTGGGGGGGGAATAAATTAGACAAAATCTCAGGTAACACTCCTGGCTCCTTGAGGTTCAATACCACACAATCCCCTGCAAATGTCTTGGGTTTATTCCCTATCCACTTTACTCGTCTTGCTGATACCAGGTCCTCTGCCAATTTTTGTTTGCCCCATGGGGAAATATGCATATTATTACCCAACCATTGTAGTGCTTTATTTAACAAGGAAGCTGGTAACTCAATCTCGCCTAACTTCAGAGGTGGGACATTGGCCAGGACTAGGATCAGGGGTGAAGCTTCGACGATTAATTCCACATGACCCATTTCTTTATTGTATTCTTGATCAGTGGAGCTCCCTGTATCAACTGGGGAGCCAACTCCTGCAGGGGTATCTGGTTGTATGCCAAGATTTAATCTGGATGATTGTATCGGGGCTGGTCTATCTACTATTCCTCCTGGGGCATTTACCATGAGTTGTTTTTCTTCAATTTTCTCTGATACCAGACTCGGTAATTCCCCCACATTCTCGTTTGTAATTTTTAGGAGGGATTCTAGTTTACCAACTTTGTCAGTGAGATGGTCGATTTTAGACAACAGTGGTTTAATTATCCGATTTAATTTAGTATCCAGCATACCCATAAGCTTTTTTATGATTGCCTCATCCCATCCTATACTATCATTTTCATCTCTGCCTTTACCTGCTTTAACACTCTTAGGTGGGGGTGTTGCCGGTCTTTTTCTATTGGACCATAGCCCTTCTCGTTTAGGAGGAATTTTAACGGCCCCTCTCGCCACCCTTGGGGCAGGTACAGGAGCCGGTGGAGATAACCAATCCTCTATTAACTCTAGGTCATTTTGAAAAACCTCTATATAATCACCAGGTATTGTATCAACAATGATGTCTAGATTTTGAACAATAGAGCCATTTTGCATCAGGTTAACAATATTTTGCTGTGAGGATGATTCGGTTTCACATATTACATCAGAATCCATCATATTAGTGGCTAAGTTCTCCCTTTGGGAAGATGTTGAAGAAGTACTGAGTCCCAATGAGGACCTCCGTTTGTTATTTATTTTTGCCACCACCTGCACTAAATAGTTATCCATAGTGTTTGCAGGGGCAATGGGGTTTTTATATTTAGACATATATATATAGCTGAAGACAACAGAATATCTATATAATGATACTGATACCCCTTACCCGGGACAACCAAATTGTATGGAGTTGATAACCGAATTACTTGAAGTGCAAATTTTGCCAGGGGTTCTGGTCCAGTCCAGTCGTGGCCAGTCTTGGATTGTCTTAGACTATCCCGCCCTTGTCCCGGGCTGCTCCCGCGCAGCGGGACTACTCAGAGCAATTTATAGATCTATGGGTAAAAGGGGAGGGGCAGGCGGGGAGAGCAGCCCAGGTGCAGATGATCCGGCCGGCGGCGCTTCTGGGAAACGTAGTCCCTGGCCGGCGCTAGCACTCTGCTCGCAGCCCTGCTTGACCCTCAGCAGACCCCAGGAGCAACAAGCAAGGGTCAAGGGAGGTGAGTTAACAGCCCAGCGAAGCGGGACCCGCGCAGCGGGTTCCGCGAGAAGTAGAAGTAAATTCACAGGAGCCTCACAGTCCAGCGACCTCAGCAAAGCGACCACAGCAAAGCGTCCCGAAGTTTAATTAGGCGCTCCGGCTTAAAACAGATGGGGAGGGGCAGGGAGAGCAGCCCAGGTGCAGATGATCCGGCCGGCGGCGCTTCTGGGAAACGTAGTCCCTGGCCGGCGCTAGCACTCTGCTCGCAGCCCTGCTTGACCCTCAGCAGACCCCAGGAGCAACAAGCAAGGGTCCAGGGAGGTGAGTTAACAGCCCAGCGAAGCGGAACCCGCGCAGCGGGTTCCGCGAGAAGTAGAAGTAAATTCACAGGAGCCTCACAGTCCAGCGACCTCAGCAAAGCGACCACAGCAAAGTAAATAAATGGATAAATAAGTGATAAGGTACCTGGCTTCATTTCCGACTAACCAAGATAATATGTGGCATTACTTCTGGGTATACTGAACTAAAAAGTTCTATCATGACCACGGACCAAACTTGAGAACTGTCCAGTGCAATGCTGGTTGTGCAGAATTCTGGAATCTTTATTGACGGGTTTATCCTATACTGACCAAATTTGAGTAATAGTGAAGTAATGCAACTTACATATTTTTTTTAAAGCCCAGCGGCAAACTTAACTTTCAATTACTGAATCCATCCTGTGCTTAGCAGCAAGGTCTATGATCAAATCAGGCCTTCAACACTGCAATACTGACCTCTTGGTTGCCTTAGGCCATCAACTCTGCAGCCGCCAGACCTCAAAAAGTCAGTGGAGGGACCATATGCCCAATACTAGTTGAATAGGACTGTTTGCTACTGATATTGCCAGTGAACAGGGTTCAATTTGCGACCTTTCTAAAGTACGCAAACGCATATCAGGGAATAAACACCGCCATTCTGGCCACTATATAGCAAAGATAATGTCATATTTGGTACTTCCATTCTTCTAGTCATAGCCTTGTTTTGTTTGTTACCTTGAGCAAGGACAGAAGGAGTACTCTGACACACTGTTATTGAAAGTGTGAGGCCCATCAATTACCACACAGGTCAGTGCTCCTGCCCCATAAATCCCATCATAGACGCGCAGACTAGAAAATAACTTTGTGATAACAGAATGGTATGAAACTGCCACCAGGACAGCAATGATACCCATCTCTAGATTCATGAGTGATGGCAGAATTTTCTGTTAGTGCTCCACCACTACGGCAATACGGACAAGTGGTACTGTGGTATAAGTAGCTGAACAGTGAAATGTGATACAGTATCTATCCCTGAAAGTTGGGCGAGATGGAAGAACTTATAAAAGAAAAGAGTAAGTTAAAGAACTCTAAACCTGATACTTGTAGACAAACGAGAATTTACTTGTATTTGGAGAAAACAAATGTCAGTATTTACTAATAATGAAAAGTTGGATTGTGGTGGCTAAAAATATTTATTGAAAATGACGCCGATATTCTGAGACAACTCGTGGATTTGGAAAATATTTCCAACTAATAATTCTAATTCTTACGTTTCTTTGAGCAACAGATGGCTAAACAAACTGCTAGAATACTTCCACCTACTTATGTCACAAACTCAACAATGTTTAGTACATTCAATAACAGTCACGGTTGTAGTCTTTTTTTCATGTGCTCTTAAGAGTCCATTGCCAGACCAAGACTCATCATTGTTTGCCAATTCGCTTCTATAATACTACAATTGAATTTTTGAAGGCTCAAGTAAATTCTTAGTTCGTTGTTCCACTTCTGATACTTCCAATGCACAGTGTTCTTTTCAATAGAAAGAAGGCCAGGTGAGTGGAATTTCACGCATGCTCACCTATTACCTATAGAAGACAGAGCCCAGTTTTTAATTCTATTTACAGAACAATGACTGTTTTGTACATAACCCAGATCATTTCAACATGGGCGAACATTTTGAATAAGTGATGCCTAATGTACCCGACCTTTGAATTTCTTAAATATAACTGCAGATACATAAAATTACAATAAGGTATTTTCATTTATTTTAGTATAGTTGCGGCATTAGCATGTTTGTGTTCCACTGTAACATGGTTCTATCACGCCTCCTTACATCCTGCATGATCCAACTTAATTTCATGATACTATTAATGATGAAGTTAGTGTTCAATTACATGTAGATTTCTCTGTGAAATCTGTAAAGGATTTTCCCAGAAGAAACCGAAATTGCATATATCTCATCATATATATAAGTGTCGGACCATGGTATTGGTCCAGGTGTGCCACTGTCATGAAATACCTGGACTGAACTACATTAGACATGTATACCTCTATCCAAGAGTCAGTGTAACGCACTGTTTTGTAAGTGTAAATGTGAGGATGAAAACCTCACCACTCATGTTCCCTCCTATTCATTAAATTCCTCTATGAATGGTCTTGTAAAATGTCTCCATATACTGTAGTCAAGTGGGTATAGGCCTCTTAGCGGTTCTGTTTATGCCAGTAAAGAAATAGTGAATCATGGACTGTAAAATCAGGCTCCCCAAACTGCATCTATAGTACTTTTTTTAGGTCGAGCCTGGGAAGCGTATGTGCTGCTCTGCAAGGCATGCTGTATTAGAGTATGGACTTGAAGCTCCACCCATATTTTTCATTGGCTGGTGTAACTGTCCTTGGTAAATGCTGGCTTCTGATTCGTTAATAGGCTTGTTTGTCCCTCCTTATTACCCCCTTGTCTTTATTTGTAACCCCCCATGAGGACTGGCCCTTTTACTTCTGATGTTACACTGTATGTCCTATTTAGTCTACAAGCACTATTTTCTTTATTGAGTTTCTCCTACTGCATGCACAACATGCTTTCCTGCAACATTCAGCGTGTCATGCGTGCTTTTACTTTCCAAGCAGCCCAGGACAATGGCGGCTGCGTCTTTGAAATGAAATAGGTCTTGCATTTACAAGAGTTTGAGCGATTGGCATTGTAAATGACAATGCCTTTTATTTATGTGTTAATTATCAAAACAGTTAAATAAAAGGCATTGTCGTTTACAATGCTGATAGCTTAAACTCTCGCAAATGCGAGACCTATTGCATTGCATATGCTTGCCCTATTAAGCTACTGAAAGGTTTCCATCCTAATTCACAGAACAATCACAGTGAGATTATTTAAGTCCTTACCATTTAAAGTGCACATATATATTGCACCTTTTATCATCCTAGTTATCCTATTAATAAATCTTGGTTGAAAACATGTTATCGATACATATTAGCTGCTTCCTTTACATCAGAAACACACTTTAAGATTTGGAGTGCCGCTGCAGCAATTTGTTCAAGATGGGGCAGACGGTGGACTGCACAGTTATATGCTGGGTCATGTAAGCTGCGGTAGACCCGGAATAATCAATAAATGCAAATAAATCGAAAAGATTGCTCACTAGGTTAAGCATTTGCCACAGACATTGGTGCTTCTAGTGCAGGCAGTTCAAATCTCTGGATCAATCCTGAAGTTTAGCTAGAGTGGCAATCATTTTCATAATAGAAACACCTATTATTTACACCGCTATATAAAAAACAAATTGCCTTAGACAATGCATTGGACTTAACGATCTACCCTGCTCCATTATTCAATGGCAATTACATTCCATAAGACTTGTAAATGTTGTTAGTGCCATAAACCGTTCATATTTCTTATCTATTTGAACAGCTTCTTCCTCTGACACATATTTCTTTAATCTCAAGATTTTCCATGTACTAGAGACTGCTTCAAAATGTGAGAACTGTTGTTTGCTACCTCGATCAAGTTTACTCAGTAGATACTGTTCAGGAACTTTAAGACTTCTTAAATATAGTCAGTAAAAAATGTATTGTCAACACCATTGTATGTTAAACTTCCATTGTTTATAATGAACATGCATACTTTGATTTATGACCTGGATACTTGGCTTCAAGAATAATCAGCTCTTACTAAGGGCCTCTTAGAAAGGATGCTGTGTAGTATATCAATGAAAATGCTTGTGAATGGAAGGAGGACTTAATTGATCTTGGAACTGATCTAATCATCCCACCTCCATTACCTATGCGAGGTTCAGGACATGCATTTTGTTCTTTCTGTCTCTTTTCTTGATTTCTGATGATTTGGCACATTTTTTTCAGGATCTTTCCTTTTCCTATTTAGTATGTTTCCTGCTATCATTAATCTGCTCTATATCTCTTTAAAGCAAGAACCTGTGTTCATGTTCTGTCAAAGTCAAAGAGGATCCTTAGATTATTTTACAAAAACAAATTTTATTTGGTTATTTTGCAATATAACAGGCGTAAGCCCTACGACTCGTGTGAGCATAAGGGTTATATTTGCATCGGTAACCATTTTTATGATAACGAACAATACCTGCCGTACATGCAGGTAAAACAATATAACCATTATGCAGATAGTTGTCAATCTCCGTAATACAGCACGATTCATCAGATTTGAAATATACATCATAGCAAAGCAATAATATGACCAAATGATATAAGGAGTAGTTTCTGTCCTGTAACTCCAGTTCTGTAGTAGGGGTATCACTGTTATAGTCATAATCTAGTGAATAGTCCCGCCCATGTGCGTGGACCCCGGAGCAATCAAAAATAATCTCTTACAGTGTCGAAAAATGCAGAACTGCGCAGACACTTAAGAGAGAATTTAAAGACAGATAATGCAGCCTAAAAAGGCTACACTGTCCAGTACTTCAACTAGAAATTCCACCACAAAAATCCACAAAACAGCAAAGCCTGTACAGATTTCCCTTGCTTTAACAGCAAAATCCCTCAGGAATGATAGAGAGAAGAACCTGGACAGACAAGCCCCATAGGCTGCCATTATGTGGCTCAGAACAGGATACTGTGCCTTTAAGAGAACTTTCCAGAACTTCACAGTATCCCAGAATGCCCTGCAGGTCCCAGTTACTTTCAGTTCTTTTTGAAGGCTTAACACGCCAGACCTGTAGCATTCCGTACATGAATATCTCTCTCCACCGGGGAGGAGGGCGGGCGCTTATGACTATAACAGAGATACCCCTACTACAGAACTGGAGTTACAGGACAGAAACTACTCCTTCTGTAGTAGGGGATCTCTGTGTATAGTCACAATCTAGTGAATAGAATGGCAAGCCCATCCCCACACCAAAGCGGCGGTGGAGAACGATAAATAACACCACTATTGTGCAAACAGATTTCGCAGAGAAGCCTGCCCAACCTGAGCGTCTGCCCTGGCATCCGAGTCCAGGCAGTAATGCTTAACAAAGGTATGGACCGACTTCCAAGTGGCCGCCTTGCAGATTTCCGCAATTGGCACGTTACGAAGCAAAGCCGTCGTGGCGGCTTTGCCCCTGGTGGAATGAGCCTTAGGTTTTCCCCCTAAGGTCTTATTAGCTTGTTGGTAACACAATTGTATGCAGGACACAATCCACCTCGAGATGGACTGTTTAGAGGTAGCAAGACCCGTCCTGACTGATCCATAATTGATGAACAATTGGTCCGACCTACGAATATCTTTGGTTTTATCCAGATAAAATTTCAGCACCCTCCTAACATCCAGGGAATGCAAGGACCTTTCCGCTGGAGATGAAGGATTCTGAAAGAACGTAGGTAAAGTTATAGTCTGGTTGATATGAAAATCAGAAATAACCTTGGGAAGAAATTTAGGGTGAGTATGCATAACAACCTTAGCAGCATGAAATACAGTATAAGGTTCTTGGCAACACAACGCCTGAATTTCACTCACCCTGCGGGCCGATGTAATGGCCACGAGGAACGCCGCCTTCCAGGACAGGTGCTGCAACGAAGCCTTATGAACAGGTTCAAAAGGCTCCTTCATCAACCTAGACAGCACCACGTTCAAGTCCCATGAAGGCGAAGGAAGCATGACAGGAGGGAATTCTTTCTTCAAGCCTTCCAAAAAGTCTTTGATCACAGGGATCTGGAAGAAGGAAGTCTGTGAAGGGCATTTCCTGTAGGCAGTCAAAGCAGCCAGATGAACCTTAATGGAATGGACATTAAGGCCAGACTGCGCCAGATGTAGCAGATATGGAAGGATGACATCCTCCTTGCATGTCGTAGGGTCATAGTTCTTAGACTTGCACCAGATGCAAAACCTCTTCCACTTGTAAGCATAAGAAGTCCTAGTGGAAGGTCGCTTAGCCTCCTTCAGTATGTCCATACAATCCTCTGGGAGATTCAGATGGCCATATTGCACTATTTCAGGAGCCATGCCGCCAAACTCAAAGACGAGAGGTTGGGGTGAACCATCCGCCCCCCGAACTTCGTGAGAAGGTCCGGCCTGCACGGCAGCTTCATTTGAGGAAGGAGAGACCGGTGAAGCAGGTCCGTGAACCACCACTGTCTGGGCCATTCCGGGGCAATCAGAATCATCCTCGCCCTGGATTGGGACAGCTTGATGAGAACCGCCGGGATCAGGGGAATGGGTGGAAAAGCGTACAGAAAGCTGTTCTACCAGTTGATCCATAACGCGTTCCCCAGCGTCCCTGGCTGATAGTACACGGAGGCAAAGTCTCGGCATTTGCTGTTTTCGGCGGTGGCGAACAGATCTACGTCTGGAGTTCCCCACCTTGCGAAGACTTCTCCTAGTACTTCGTCGTTTATGACCCATTCGTGGTTTTCCTGAATAAGTCTGCTCAGCTCGTCCGCCTGAACATTCTGCACACCTGGCAGATGAGTGGCCGTGATCGACAGTCCTCGGGCCAGAAGCCAGTGCCAGATCGCCTGCACCTCCTGCGACAGAGTGCGGGATCTCGAGCCCCCCTGCTTGTTGAGGTAATACATCGTAGTCGTATTGTCCGTCTGTACAAGCAAAGAGTTGGTCCGGAAGGACGGGTGAAAAGCCTTCAGCGCTAAGTGAACAGCTCTGAGTTCCAGGAAATTGATGTGGTACGTGGACTCCGTCGGGGACCACGTCCCTTAAATCTGTAAGTCTCCGGAGTGCACTCCCCATCCCTGGAGAGAAGCATCCGTCACGATAGTCTGTGTGGGAATGTCCTTGTGGAAGGGAACCCCTCTGAGGACATTCTCCGCTGAACACCACCACTTCAGAGACTGAAGAGCATGCAGAGACAGTCGTATTTTGTCGTCCCAAGAACCTCTCCTCTGGTCCCACTGATCTTCTAAGCACTCCTGCAGCGGTCTCATGTGCAGCCGCGCATGTGGCGTCAGGAAGATACAAGAGGCCATCGATCCCAGTAGAGAAGACACCGTCCTTACTGTCGTAGATGGAGTGGACATGAGAGCCGGAGCCTTCCGAAGGAGTGATAATCGTCGCTCCTCCGAAGGAGACACGCTTGCTGACAGCGTATCGATGGAGGCTACCAAGTACTGAATGCACTGGACCGGAGTCGGGACAGACTTGGACATGTTGATGTGCAACCCCAGCTTGTTCAACAGAACGCACTTCTTCTGCAAGTGTGCTTGAGCTTCCGAGAAGGAGGAGGCCTTGATCAACCAATCGTCCGGGTACGGGTAGACAAACACCTTGTTCTTCCTCAGGTGTGCCGCTACCACTGCCATGCACTTCGAGAAAGTCCTGGGCGCAGACTTCAGCCCGAACGGAAGTACCGTGTACTGATAGTGATTGGTGCCGACTTGAAATCGCAGGAACTTCCTGTGTTTGTGTGCAATGGGCACATGGAAGTATGCATCCTGTAGGTCTATGGCACATAGCCAGTCTCCCCGTTGCAGCGGAGGATAAATCTGATGCAACAACAGCATGCAAAACTTTTCTCTGCGAATCCACTTGTTTGCCTGTCGCAAGTCCAGAATGGGCCTGGACTCGTTCTTGTCCTTCTTGCGGACCAGAAAGAACCAGGAGTACAGACCTCTTCCCCTTTGAGACAGAGGTACATCTTCTATCGCCCTTTTCCTTAACAGGATATCGGCGTCCGCCTGGAGCTCGCGCAGCTGATACTGTGAGCTGACCGGAGGAATCGATGGAGGAGGGCTGATGAACCGAAGACTGTATCCATTGCAAACAATATTCAGCACCCACTTGTCCTGAGTAATTTTTCTCCACTCTGCCAGAAAAAATTGAACGCTTCCCCCCCACCGGAGCGGGTAACGGATGAAGGGGAAGTAACCGCTCAGGGGCGAGACCCGGCCGGGCCTTTGGTCGAGGTAGAGGACTGCTGTCCACCTCTACCCCTCTGACGTTTTTGGAAGGGTCTTCGGAACTGCTGCTGTTGTTGCTGCTGCTGCTGACCAGAAGACTGTCCTCTTCCTTTCCCCTGCGAGCCGAACCGCCGTTGGAACAGGCGGTAAGGCTTTTTGTCCTTGGGTTTCTCTAGACCCACAGCCGTCAGGGTTTCAGCCTCGGCCTTCATCCGGGCCATTTCGTCGTCGGCATGTTTTCCGAAGAGTGTTTCACCGGAAAACGGCAGATTGGCCACCCGCTGTTGCTCCTCAGGCTTGAGTGACGTAAGCCTGAGCCAAGCATGGCGGCGCTGGTTGACCCCGTGACAGTAGCCATGTGCGGCCAACAGCGCTATGTCCGCAGCGGCACTGATGGCCTGGTTGGAAACCAGCATCCCTTCCGAGACAATTTCTAGGAAGTCCTCCCTCCTGTCGCGTGGCACAAGGTCCGCAAACTGTTCCAGGGAGTCCCATAGCGCACGGTTGTACCGCCCTAGCAAAGCCGAATCGCTGGAGGCTTTCATGGTGGTGGAAGAAGTCCCACAGGCTTTCCTACCAGCCGAATCAATCCAGCGGCTCTCTTTATCTGGTGGCACTGTGGAGGACGGGGAGGTAGAATGCAGCTTCCTGGCCGCCGTCACTATCACCGAGTCAGGCACCAGGTCCACACGTAGGAAGGCCGGGTCCGAATCAGGCGCTCTGTACTTTTTCAGGAGTCTTGAGGGAGCAGCCTTCACCACCGCCGGCGTAAGGAACAGTGCTTCCGCCGGTTCAACCAGTCCTGGGACCAACGGCATAAGAGGGCGAGACAGGTGCTTCTTGTGAAGCGTCTCGAATATCACGGACGTCGTAGGTGTAGGAGCAGTCACCGTGATACCCAACTTCGCAGCCCCCCTCAGGAGCACCTCCTGCAACGTGCCAATGTCGTCGACCGGGGACACCCTAGTCTCCGGAGAATCCGATAGGGTAGGCGAGTAGGAACGGGTCCTAGATGATGCTGGGGATCTGGACCTATGCCTCCTGTGGCGATGTCTAGATCTGGTGGAGGACCTGTGTCTGCTCCTCGATCTGTCTCTCCGCCTGGAGCGCGACCTTGACCTCCGAGGTCTGGGGCGTTCCGCTGGTTTCCCCGGGGCGGACGTCTTGGGCTTGGGCGGTTCCTTAGACTTAGGAGTCTTCTTGGGAGGAGTCGGAAGCCTGGGCAACGAGACAGACCTTGGCACCGGGGTCCTAGGTGCCGTTGGAAGTGGAGGCAGAGGAGGCAGCGGAGGAGGGGTTGGAGCCCTCGGAGGTAAACCTCCTGGCAACGGAGGAGGAGGTGGAACAGCCTTCTTCGGGGTATACACCTCCTTACCGGACTGAGGGGAGCCCCCCCCAGTCCTAGGCCTGTCAGCACGACCCCTCGACGCCGAAGAACGGTGACCAGGCGTCGAACGCAGGTCCCTCGACGTCGAGCGCCCCTTCGGCGTCGACCTTCTTCTATGCTTCGGCGTCGAACGGCCTCCATGCCTCAACGTCGAGCCCGACCACCTCGACGACGATCCTTTATGTCGCGACGGCGATCTCTTGTGCCTCGACGGCGACCTCGACGGCGACCTCTTCGAACGCCTCGACGGCGACCTTGTCTGCCTCGACGGCGACCTCTTCCGCTTCGACGGTGGTCTCGACGACGAGGATCCCCTCGACGACGACGATGTCCTGTCCGTCGACGGCGAGCGCCGACGCCGGGCCCGTCGACGACGATCCCTCGACGTCGACGCCGAAGACGACGACGAAGAAATAGTCACTGGGTTCGACGGCGGCCGGTGTAAGTCCCTCAACGTCGACGGGCGATGTTTTCTCGACCCAGAGCCCTGGGGAGACCGGGAGCTGGCCGTGGACCTCCCTCTTGACGTCGTGGTCAGTGCTACTGACCCAGACGGAGAATGTGGGCGTTTGCTGGACTTCCTGCCCCTGGGGAGTCCCCCAGAGGCCTCAGCATGGGCAGATGAAGCCCCTCCAGACCCACCTTGCGCCTTCAGCCTTCTTTCCTCGAGTCCCTGAAGCCTGATCTTCTTTCTTTCCTTCAGGGTCCTGCCAGAGAAGCCCTGGCAAATCTCACACTCCTCAGGGACATGGGAAGAGGGAAGGCAGAGGATACACACCTCATGGGAATCTGACTTTGCCATCTTCCTGGAGCACTCCGGGCATTTGTCAAATAATGCAGGCATATTTGACAACAAAAGAGTGCAAAACACCAAGAAGAAAAGCCTAAAAGTACTTAGAAAATACCCAAATCGAATTTACAGCAAATAAACCCTTGAAAAGGGAGAGCTCAATGCTCCAGGGTCCTGCTTACAGGAGCCGGAAAAAAGAACTGAAAGTAACTGGGACCTGCAGGGCATTCTGGGATACTGTGAAGTTCTGGAAAGTTCTCTTAAAGGCACAGTATCCTGTTCTGAGCCACATAATGGCAGCCTATGGGGCTTGTCTGTCCAGGTTCTTCTCTCTATCATTCCTGAGGGATTTTGCTGTTAAAGCAAGGGAAATCTGTACAGGCTTTGCTGTTTTGTGGATTTTTGTGGTGGAATTTCTAGTTGAAGTACTGGACAGTGTAGCCTTTTTAGGCTGCATTATCTGTCTTTAAATTCTCTTTTAAGTGTCTGTGCAGTTCTGCATTTTTCGACACTGTAAGAGATTATTTTTGATTGCTCCGGGGTCCACGCACATGGGCGGGACTATTCACTAGATTATGACTATACACAGAGATCCCCTACTACAGAACATAGGGTAATACACGTCAGGGATCAGAGGGTGCCACTCATGAATTCTCCTTGGGCAGCTTAGATTCTTTTAGCCTTACCATCGGGCTATCATATGACTGGTAATAAGCTTTCTCCATACTTCCTTACAACTGACCTGTGGCTGCCGCGTTTTTGCTTTCTGTCTGGTCACTGGTTGTTGCACCATGTAATTGTGCAGACTCAAGGCCAGACCTCTCAGGTATGGTGTGTTTCTTAATACTTTGGTTCCCCTATCATCTAGGTGTAATTATCCGTTACTGTCCTATTCCTGAGACTCGTAAAACATTTATTTGGGATATATATTTATTCCCTTGCAAGTAAGTTGAGAAGTACAATGCATCACAAAATAGCTTTACAGTGTTATTGATTTTCTGCACTGCTGTTGCCACATTTAATTACTGGGTGCTTAGTCTGGTTGATGCTCAGACTAAATAGCTGATCGACCTTGAACCGGGTACACAACAGGGCTGCCCACTGTGCTATTTGGGGATGCAGATCACACACAACCACCACCTACAGTATGAATTGAATAGGAGTAGAATGATGGATGGCCTCAAAGCTGCCATCCGGTGTTGGACAACGCTGCCGCTGTCTGTCATGGGCAGAGTAACTGAGTAAGATGGTCCTGTTGCCCCAGCTGCCTTTACGTAATGTAGAATTCGTTCTGTGTGTTGCTGTCATCATTGCTTCTGCAACTTGATGGGTTGCTGGTGTCCCTTGTGTGGGTGGGAAGGAGGTATATGGTCTGTGTTGCGGTCTTCAAACTGCTCCTTGCTGAGGGTGGTCTGGGCTCCCAGACTTTCAATTACACTATTTGGTAAGCCTGCTCCAATATGCTGCACTGTTGTGCAAAGATGGTCCCAACTGGGGAAACAAAACTATTGGATTGTCTCGGGCTGTAATGGACGTGCTTGCTACGTTACTTATTCATGGACGTAGGATCCAAGGCCATCAACTTCTTCATCTCTCAGGTTGCCCAGGCATGGGAGAGGGCAGTCACACAGGTTGTACGACGAGTGCCATACGCTAAGCTCCTACCAATCTGGTGGCTGCACCCATTGATGCGCATACAGGGCTCTATGGATGTCTAGAGATATTTGGAGGGAGTTTGTCAAAGAGCAGGAGATTTGTTTCTAAACTGCACCTTTATGTTCCTGGAAGAGGTCAGGACTCATTCTGGAATAAGTCCCGAGGCGACGCACCAGCCGGGTGCAGTGAGGGACCGGCGGTTGGGCCTGTGCTCCTACGTTAAGGTGGAACTTTTTTTGGGGGGGGGGGGGCAGTAGAGCCTGCTGCACCTGGCATATGTGCGCTGGGTCACACAGAGTCTTTCATGTTGGGCCCCCATAGGTGGCGAGAGTGTGTCTGCAGAGACTTGCGGGAGATGCAGGTGTGGCCCTCGCTGGGTTAGAAGGAGTAGTTTCTGTCCTGTAACTCCAGTTCTGTAGTAGGGGTATCTCTGTTATAGTCATAATCTAGTGAATAGTCCCGCCCATGTGCGTGGACCCCGGCAATCAAAAATAATCTCTTAAGTTGTCAGAAAATTGCAGAACTGCAAAGACACTTAAGAGAAAATTTAAAGACAAATAATGCAGCCTATATCCACAGGCTACACTGTCCAGTACTTCAACTAGAAATTCCACCAAAAATCCACAAACAGCAAAGCCTGTCCAGATTTCCCTTGTTTTTACTGCAAAACCCCTCAGAAATGATAGAGAGGAAGGCCTGGACAGACAAGCCCCATAGGCTGCCATTATGTGGCTTAAATAGGATACTGTGCCTTTAAGAGAACCTTCCAGAACCTTCTCTCAGTATCCCAGAATGCATAGCAGGTCCAACTTACTTTCAGTTCTTTTTGAAGGCGTAAAACGCCAGACCTGTCGCATTCCTTAAATGAACATCTCTCTCCACCGGGGAGGCGCTTATGACTATAACAGAGATACCCCTACTACAGAACTGGAGTTACAGGACAGAAACTACTCCTTCTGTAGTAGGGGATCTCTGTGTATAGTCATAATCTAGTGAATAGAATGGCAAGCCCATCCCCAAACCAAAGCAGCGGTGGAGAAAAGAGAATTAACAACACTATTGTGCCAACAGATTTCGCAGCGAAGCCTGCCCAACCTGAGCATCTGCCCTGGCATCAGTGTCCAGGCAGTAATGCTTAGCAAAGGTATGAACCGACTTCCAAGTGGCCGCCTTGCAGATTTCTGCAATCGGAACATTACGGAGCAAAGCTGTCGTGGCAGCTTTGCCCCTGGTGGAATGAGCCTTAGGCTTACCTCCTAAGGACTTATTAGCTTTTTGGTAACATAGCTGTATGCAGGACACAATCCACATAGAGATAGACTGCTTAGAGGTCGCAAGACCCGTCCTGACAGATCCATAATTGATAAACAATTGGTCAGACCTACGAATATCTTTGGTCTTATCCAGATAAAACTTCAATACCCTCCTAACATCCAGGGAATGTAACGACCTTTCCGCTGGAGGCGAAGGATTCTGAAAAAACGTAGGCAAAGTTATGGTCTGGTTGACATGAAAATCAGAAATAACCTTGGGAAGAAATTTAGGGTGAGTACGCATAACAACCTTAGCAGCATGAAATACAGTATAAGGTTCTTGGCAACACAACGCCTGAATTTCACTCACCCTGCGGGCCGATGTAATGGCCACGAGGAACGCCGCCTTCCAGGACAGGTGCTGCAACGAATCCTTATGAATAGGTTCAAAAGGCTCCTTCATCAACCTGGACAGCACCACATTCAATTCCCATGAAGGCGAAGGAAGCCTGACAGGAGGGAACACTTTCTTCAAGCCTTCCAAAAAATCTTTGATCACAGGGATCTGGAAGAAGGAAGTCTGCGAAGGGCATTTCCTGTAGGCAGTCAAAGCAGCAAGATGAACCTTAATAGAATGGACATTAAGGCCAGACTGCGCCAACTGTAGAAGATAAGGAAGGATGACATCTTCCTTACAAGTCGTCGGATCATAGTTCTTAGACTTGCACCAGATACAAAATCTCTTCCACTTGTAAGCATAGGAAGTCCTAGCGGAAGGTCTCTTAGACTCCTTCAGTATGTCCATACAATCTGCAGGGAGATTCAGATGACCATATTGCACTAACTCAGGAGCCATGCTGCCAAACTCAAAGACGAGAGGTTGGGGTGCAACATCAGCCCCCCGAACTTCGTGAGAAGGTCCGGCCTGCACGGCAGCCGAATGTGAGGAAGGAGAGACCGGTGAAGCAGGTCCGTGAACCACCACTGTCTGGGCCATTCCGGGGCAATCAATATCATCCGCGCCCCGGACTGGGACAGCTTGATGAGAACCGTCGGAATCAGGGGAATGGGTGGAAAAGCGTACAGAAAGCTGTTCGACCAGTCGATCCATAACGCGTTCCCCAGCGTCCCCGGTTGGTAGTACCTGGAGGCGAAGCCTCGGCATTTGCGGTTTTCGGCGGTGGCGAACAGATCTACGTCTGGAGTCCCCCACCTTGCGAAGAATTCTCCTAGTACTTCGTCGTTTATGACCCATTCGTGGTTTTCCTGAATCAGTCTGCTCAGCGCGTCTGCCTGAACATTCTGCACACCTGGCAGATGGGTAGCCGTTATCGTCAGTCCTCGAGCCAGAAGCCAGCGCCAGATCGCCTGCGCCTCCTGCGACAGGGTGCATGACCTCGATCCTCCCTGCTTGTTGAGGTAATACATTGTGGTTGTATTGTCCGTCTGCACAAGGAGAGAGTCGGTCTGGAAGGACGGGTGAAAGGCCTTCAGTGCCAAGTGAACAGCTCTGAGTTCCAGGAAATTGATGTGGTAAGTGGACTCCGCCGGAGACCACGTCCCTTGAATCTGTAGGTCTCCGGAATGCACTCCCCAGCCCTGGAGAGAAGCATCCGTCACGATAACCTGAGTGGGAATGTCCTTGTGGAAGGGAACCCCTCTGAGGAGATTCTCCGCTGAACACCACCACTTCAGAGACTGAAGAGCATGCAGAGATAGGCGTATCTGGTCGTCCCAAGATCCTCTCCTCTGATCCCACTGATCCTCCAAGCACTCTTGCAACGGTCTCATGTGCAGCCGTGCATGTGGCGTCAGGAAGATACAGGAGGCCATCGATCCCAGTAGAGAAGACACCGTCCTCACTGTCGTGGATGGAGCGGACATGAGAGCCCGAGCCTTCCGAAGTAGTGATAATCGTCGCTCCTCCGAAGGAGACACGTTTGCTGACACCGTATCGATGGAGGCTCCCAAGTACTGAATGTACTGGACCGGAGTCGGAACCGACTTGGACATGTTGATGTGCAACCCCAGCTTGTTCAAGAGAACGCACGTCTTCTGGAAGTGTGCTTGCGCTTCCGCGAAGGAGGAGGCCTTGATCAACCAGTCGTCCAGGTAAGGGTAGACAAACACCTTGTTCTTCCTTAGGTGTGCTGCTACCACCGCCATGCACTTTGAGAATGTTCTCGGCGCAGACTTCAGTCCGAATGGCAGTACTGTGTATTGATAGTGATTGGCGCCGACTTGGAACCGCAGGAACTTCCTGTGTTTGTGTGCAATGGGCACATGGAAGTAAGCATCCTGGAGGTCGATGGCACACAGCCAGTCTCCCCGTTGCAGCTGAGGATAAATCTGATGCAACGACAGCATGCGAAACTTTTCTCTGCGAATCCACTTGTTTGCTTGTCGCAAATCCAGAATGGGCCTGAACTCGTTCCTGTCCTTTTTTCGAACCAGAAAGAATCGGGAGTACAGACCTCTTCCCCTTTGAGACAGAGGTACGACTTCGATCGCCCTTTTCCTTAACAGGATATCGGCCTCCGCCTGGAGCTCGCGCAGCTGATACTGCGAGCCGACCGGAGGGATCGATGGAGGAGGGCTGGTGAACCGAAGACTGTATCCATTGCAAACAATATTCAGCACCCACTTGTCCTGAGTAATTTTTCTCCACTCTGCCAGAAAAGATTGAATGCTTCCCCCCACCGGAGCGGGTAACAGTTGTCGGGGAAGTAAGTGCTCAGGGCCTAGACCCGGCCTGGCCCTTATTTGCTGGTGCCGACTGATGGCCGCCTCTGCCCCTCTGGCGTTTCTGGAAAGGTCTCCTGAACTGCTGCTGCTGTTGTTGTTGCTGCTGTTGTCCAGAACACTGGCCACGCCCTCTGCCTTGACCACCGAACCAGCGTTGGACGGACGGTACGTCTTCTTGGTCTCCTTGGGCTTCTCCAAACCCACCGCTGTGAGCGTCTCAGCTTCCGCCTTCATGCGGGCCATTTCGTCATCAGCGTGCTTCCCGAACAGGGTTTCGCCAGAGAATGGCAGATTGGCAACCCTCTGCTGAGCGTCCGGTTTCAGAGACGTAAGGCGGAGCCAGGCATGTCGTCGCTGGTTTATTCCGTGGCAGAAACCATGCGCCGCCAGAAGAGAGGAGTCGGCTGCAGCGCTGATGACCTGATTCGCCACCAACATCCTTCGTTAAGCACCTCCTGGAAGTCTTCCCGCTTGTCCCGCGGAAGAAGTTCCACAAATTGTTGAAGAGATTCCCAGAGGGCTCTGTCATACCGACCCAACAAGGCCGTGGCACTAGCTGCCTTCATGGAGGTCGCCGAAGTCCCACAAACTAGTCTCCCAGAGGAATCCAACCACCTAGATTCCTTGTCTGGCGGAACTGTGGAGGAAGGCGTGGTGGCATGCTGTTTGCGCGCCGCCGTCACAATCACCGAGTCTGGAGGGGGCTCCAGCCTTAGAAAGGCAGGGTCCGAGTCAGGAGCCCGGTACTTCTTCTGCAGTTTGGAAGGCACCGCCTTAGTCACCGCAGGAGTAAGGAAAAGATCCAGGGCCGGTTCTTCCAGGCCCGGCACCAGGGGCAGTAACGGCCGAGACAAGTGCTTCTGATGGAGCGTCTCAAAGATGACCGAGGTCTTCGGAGTGGGCACTGTCAAAGTAATGCCCAATTTCGCAGCGCCCCTCATCAGCACGTCCTGGAAGGACACCAGATCGTCGACCGGTGAGACCCGCGTGTCCGGCGAATCTGACAAGGTCGGGGAGTAGTCCCTGGTCCCAGACGACCTGGTCCGTGAACGAGACCTGTGTCTCCTGTGGCGCCGTCTAGATCGTGTGGAAGACCTATGACGCGAACGTTCCCTTCTCCTGGAGCGGGAGCGCGACCTCCCAGCACGTGGGCGCTCCACCGGTTTCCGTGGAGGCGTCATCCGTGGTTTGTCCTGGGGCTTCGGGGTAGGCGTACCCTTAGGAGGTGTCGGAAGCAGAGGCAGGGACACCGACCTCGGTGGCCTATGAGGAGGGACTGGCGGCAGAGGCCGCCCCTCAAGAGACGGCGGAGGCAGGGAGGGGAGCGGCAGCTTAGCCGGTGGAGCCTCCTTCGGTAGAGGAGGAGGGGTCAAAGGCCTTGGCGGCGTATAGACCACCGAGTACCTCGTGCCCGATGAATTCTTCGAGGGAGGGTCCTGTGATCCAGACCCTCCAGAGCGTGAGTGACGCCTCCTACGTCCGCCACCAGATCCAGCGTGACTCTTGGCGCCAGAATCCCTCTTGCGCCTCTTAGAGGAGGTTGAGATCCCAGGTGACGCTGATCTCTTCCTGCTCGACGTTGAGTGGTTTTCATGCGTGGAACGGCGATCTCTCGACTCTGGCGTCGAACGCCGTCTCCTCGACGTCGAGTGTTTCTTCCTCGACGCCGATCGTCGCCCCCTCGACGACGAGCGGGCAGACCTCGACGGCGAGCGTCGACTCTTTCTTCTCGAAGACCGCTTCCTCACGGTCTTCGAGGCCGAGGGTCCCCTCGACGTCGAACTGGTCGACGGCGACCGGCGGTGTCGCTTCGACGGCGAGCGCCGGTGTCTTCGTCGACGGCGATGCCTCGACGTCGACGGTGACTTCGACGGCGGCCTGGCCAGGCCTCTCGACGTCGATTTCCCACGCTGTCTCGACCCGGAGCCCCGGGGAGAAGGGGAACACACCGTCGTCATCCCTCTCGACGTCGTCGTCGATGCTATCGACGTCGTCGTCGATGCTATCGACGTCGACGGAGACCGGGACCTTTTGCTGGTCTTCCTGCCTCTGGGGAGCCCCCCAGAGGCCTCAGCAGGGGTAGAGGGAGCCTTCCCAGCCTGCCCAGACCCACCTGCAGCCTGCAGACGCCTCTCTTCCAGGCCTTGGAGCCTAATTTTCTGTCTTTCCCTCAGGGTCCTTGTAGAAAAGGCCTGGCAGATGTCACAATCTTCAGGGACATGCTCATCAGGGAGGCAAATAATGCAGACGTCGTGTGGATCAGTCTTGACCTTCTTCCTTCCACATGCTGGGCACTTGTCGAATAAGGCAGGCATTTTAGATCCCTAAAAGCCTGAACAAACACACAGAAGTGAACAGGAAACACCAAGAATCAAATCAGAACACTTTTAAATCCAAAAAGTGTCAAAAACTCCAATAAACCCCTGAAAAGGGGAGAGCTCAATGCACAGGGTCCTGTAAGCAGGAGCCGGAAAAAAGAACTGAAAGTAAGTTGGACCTGCTATGCATTCTGGGATACTGAGAGAAGGTTCTGGAAGGTTCTCTTAAAGGCACAGTATCCTATTTAAGCCACATAATGGCAGCCTATGGGGCTTGTCTGTCCAGGCCTTCCTCTATATCATTTCTGAGGGGTTTTGCAGTAAAAACAAGGGAAATCTGGACAGGCTTTGCTGTTTGTGGATTTTTGGTGGAATTTCTAGTTGAAGTACTGGACAGTGTAGCCTGTGGATATAGGCTGCATTATTTGTCTTTAAATTTTCTCTTAAGTGTCTTTGCAGTTCTGCAACTTAAGAGATTATTTTTGATTGCCGGGGTCCACGCACATGGGCGGGACTATTCACTAGATTATGACTATACACAGAGATCCCCTACTACAGAAGTTGCTGACTACCAGGTGGCACTTGATTCGTATCAGCCGGAGTGGCTGCCTGTACTAGTTGAGACACACAGGAGAGGGCCTATTATTTGGGTGAACAGACTCATTAAGCGGCAGACCGGGGGCCGTGAGTGCGTACCCCGTGACCTATCCCAGGATTTATGTGCTAGTGGAGGGGTGCCGGAGCTGAGTCCGTGGACACATCAGGCGGCATATTGAGCAATGGGCAAGGACCACCTGCAGAATCCCGCTCAGCAAACAAAGATGGGTCAGTATACAGCTCTGAGTGTACCCCCAAAGACCGCTGAGGTGCCCGGCATTTCAATAGTGGGAGTTGGGGCGCAACCTGAGCCCACGGGATCCCAGAGTTTGGCTGCTATCGAAACCTCGGGTGTGAAAGTGCAGGCAAAGATAGATGCGATTCCCCAGGATGTTCGGTTACTGAGGGCAAACCTTCGCACTGTTGCGGAGCGGTCCCTAGCCACGGAGCAAACGGTTAGTGAGCTGCGGGAGGACGTCTCTGCCCTGAATGTTACGCTCACTGAGCTCTCACACAAAACGATGTCTCTGGAGTGCCGAGCTGAGGATGAGGAAGGGAGGTCCCGCAGATGTAATCTGCGTTTCGTAGGTTTCCCGGAAAAAGCGGAAGGGAGCGAACCGGAACTCTTTCTCGAAAAATGGATAAGGGATGAGCTACCCACTGTCGAACTTTCCTCTGTTTTTATTATAGAGTGAGCGCACCAAGCGCTCACTGCCCCTCCACCGCCGGGGGCCCCACTCAGGACACTCTTTGCCCGGATCCTTAATTATAGAGATAGGGACAGTATCCTCAGGGCAGCACGACAAGAAGGGGATCCGACGTTCGAAGACCAGAAAATTCGCATCTTTCCAGATTACACCCACCTGGTTCAGCAGCAGAGGGCATCCTTCCTCGGAGTCGAGCAAAAAACGCGGGCCATGGACCTTCAGTACATACTTCTCTACCCAGCAAAACAAAGTCATAAATGCGCATCGCGCACACTTCTTTTTTTTTTGTAAAAGTTGTTTTTATTGCATTGGAAAAAAGAATGAAATTGAGAGAAAGACAGAGAGAAAACAGGCGGCAACATTGCAGTTTTAGACACAATAACCCAGCAATACTCCCGACGTATCCAGTCAGAGCTACGGGGTACATTTCACCGCATAGAGCGGGATCAAGTGAGTCATTGGTAGCTAGGGGTTTCAACTGCCCGGAGTTCCACATTGTCTCTGCCGAGTCTTCCCCGAGAAGGCGTCATCGCAGTATACTAAGGTCCTCGGGATGGCCCCCGGGAAAGCCAGGGTCCCACCCAGCAAGCTAGGCCGCAACAAAGACAAAACCCCCCTAAAAACCCTTCCCTTCCCCCCTCCCCGGTGTCCCCCCCACCCCCCCAATGTGGTGGCGCCAGCCAACAGTATCTCCCTGCCCTACGCAGTCACAACAATCATGCAGTTAAACCTGGAAAAGGTGGAGCGCTCGCAGAGCCGACGGGCAAACAGCAGATGGTAAACCATTCGATAGGAATCTGACAAGCGGACCCCATCGGAACATAAAGTTCTTAAAGTTGCCCAAGAAGATATCTGCCATTCTCTCCATGCTCATCAACCTCCATAGCCTTGCGTGCCATAGCGACATAGCCGGGGCCTCTGGTTTTTTCCAGGCCGCAGCCAGGGTAAGCTTGGCTGCTCTGAGACATAGCCACAATCTGTTTGTCTGCTTTTGTTTGATGTTCCAGCAGTGGATCTCGGAGACCCAAGACGACAAAGGATAGGGAGTCCGGGATCGGGTATCCCAACATGTCTCTGATATGTGACAGAATTTCGGTCCAAAAGGGTCGAATGATTGGACAGTCCCACCAGATGTGGCGAAAATCTCCTAGTAGGCCACAGCCCCTCCAGCAGCGATCCGAGGTCGCTGGGAATATGCGGTGGAGTTTCGAGGGGTAAAGGTACCAATCAAACATAGTCTTGTAATGGGCATCGCGGAGGTCCGCTGAGTGATTGTGGGCCCTAATGTCCCTCCAGAGTCCCTTCCATTCACCGTCCTCTACTTCCCTACCCAGCTGACCTTCCCAGTGTTCCATATAGCGGGGACGAGGGGAGACCATTGTGCTGAGCAGGAGCTTATACAGAAAGGAGATCGTTCCCTTCATCGTAGCAGTCCGTAAAAGGAAGGCCTCAAAGGGCGAGGGCGGTCTCGTAGCTGCCTCTCTTAGACCAGGGGAGGTCGCCCAGTGAATCAGCTGGGCATAACGGAAGCGTTCCGTGGGTGGCAGACCATAGTCCCTCATACAGTTGGAGAACGTGAGGGGTTCCGTGCCATGAAATAGGTGTGTAAGGGCCCTACACCCGCCCTCTCTCCAGGGCCGAAATGGCCCTTCCTGCAGCGCCGGCGGGAAAGCCGGATTGAAGTGCAACGGAGTGAAGGGGGAGGGGAACGACGTCCAGCGCTCGTCCCCTGGTACCGTGTCCCATACCTTTAGAACAGTGCCAGTGGGGGTGCTGATGTAGGCATTCTTAGGTCTGTCTGGTTTGGGCTTCCAAGCCAGGTCCCATATCGACCTCCCAGCTACACTCCTATCCATGTGTAGCCAGTGTTTTTCAGATTCCTGTTGCGACCACTCTACCATGACCCTCAATTGTGCGGCCTTGTAGTACAGGTGCATATCTGGGAGGCCCACTCCACCCTCCTCCCGCGGGCGCCTCAAAGTCGCATAAGCGAGGCGCGCCCGGCCCCCCTGCCAGATGAATTTCAGCAAGAGGGTCTTCAATCGTCGAAAGAAGTCCAACTCCATTGGTATGGGGAGGGCCTGAAAAAGGTATAAAAATTTAGGAAGGAGGACCATCTTAATAGCGTGGATCCTACCCAGCCAAGTAATGTATTTCGGCTTCCAGCGGTCCAGTTCCACTCTCACCGCTGATAACATGGGCAGAAAGTTCGCTGCGAACAGGGTGTCAATAGAAGGTGTCAATCGGACCCCCAGGTAGAGGAGGGAGGCCGACGCCCAAGCCAACGGCGTAAGTGGACGTAAGCGTTCCAGCTCGGCCGGCGGGAGCGTTAAGTTCAAGATAAATGATTTGTCGAAGTTCACCTTGAATCCGGCCACCTCCTCATAGTCGGACAGCAGAGTTCGAATGTGCGGCAGAGAGTGCGCCGGGTCTCCTACAGAAAGCAGCACATCGTCTGCAAAAAGGGAGATTTTATGCTGCTCTCCTGAAAAGGGGAGTCCCTTTATCTGCTCCTGTTCACGCATTGCGATGGCCAGGGGTTCGATGCTTAAGGCAAAGAGCAGGGGAGAAAGAGGGCACCCCTGTCTCGTGCCCCTGGTGTGGGCGAAGCCAGCGGAACGGTGCCCATTAACCATCACTCTGGAGCATGGAGTGGCGCACACTTCTTTACGACACCAGAAGAGGTGTGGGACTGGTTGGAGGTGCATGAAGAGGGAAGGGTGCTGAGGGGGGTAAGTGGTGGCAAGATCCTTGACGCACCCTCTGGGTGCAACTGGTAGAGGCCGCTCAGGACGACGGAGAAAGAGCTCCAGATCAACCCAGTGAGTGGTGGTGCAGCAGGATGGGTCCTTGGAGCTGGAAGGGGCTGGCACGGGGTGCGAGGGCCGAAGATTCCCCAGAATAGACTTGGAGACCCAAAGGACTGAACAGGATGTGGCCAGGACCCTGGTCGAGGTGGTGACAGCTACGGGGTCCAGACACCAGCGTAGGTGATATTGTGAAGGACACCCTGCAACAATCAGACCCTGCCTGAACTGTCCAACGGAGAGCACAGTGCTACACAGTGTAACCCGGTTATGGGGACTGTTGGGAAGTAGACTTATGCCTTCAACCTATTGATGGTGTGTGGGTTCGAAACCTAGAGGGAACGCCCTACTTTTCTCTCCACCTCCCCTCTCTGTGTCCTGTAGGGAATACTGGCAGCTATTGCGTAGGGAAGGGGATAGATCAGGTAGACTTGCTTGCGTGGTTGTTAAAATGCGAACGCCCACCCCCATTCATTCTTACCCTACGCCGTCCAGAGGGAGGTTCAGTAACCTCGCAGGTTGGGGTTAAATCAGTCCTATTTGATCACTTAGTACACACATACAGAGGAGGCGCAGGTGACGGTGGCTCAGACCGATGTGACTTCCTCCAGGGGGTTCCGCTGCCACGACTCTCGAATGACCAGCGGTAAGGACTAGCGGCAACGCTACAATTGGAGGACCTCCAAGAAGCCCTGCAGGGGATAGCCTGTTGAATTTTATCAAGTGTATGCAGATGTCATTCTTCCAAGACTGTTGGATACGCTGCAGGAGGCTAAACAGGCTGGAATCCTTCCGCACTCTATGCGCGAGGCGCAGATCATCATGCTCCCCAAACCCGACAGGGACCCTGAGGACCCTGCCTCGTAGAGGCCCTTGTCCATGTTGGGAGTGGACGCTAAGTTACTCGCCAAAGTCTTTGCTCTCAGGCTACGGAGAGTGGTGAACTCCTTGGTCCACAAGGACCAACGCGGGTTCATGTCTGCGAGAGGTACACACATGAACCTGCGTAGACTGTCACATTTCCTCCATTCTGTCGCAGACACGAACCTCAGGGCGGCAGTAGTTGCCCTGGATATTGAAAAAGCCTTTGATACCCTCAAGTGGGATTACCTCTGGGAAGTACTGCAGAGAATGGGGTTTGGAAGCGAGTACATAGCCTGGGTCAGACTCTTGTACTAAACCGATGGGGAGAGTGGGGACTGGGAGACACGTGTCGGAACCTATTAAGGTTGGGAGGGGCACGCGACAGGGGTGCCCGCGGTTCTCGCTACTGTTCGCCCTGGCCATGGAGCCATTGGTGCTATGCTTGCACAGAGACATGGCGCCATGGGATGTGGAAGTAGATGGTCATAAGCATGTGGTCTCCCTGTATGCGGACGATGCTCTCCTCAATATGAATGAGCCAGAAAGGACGATCTCTGCAGTTTGGGAAATATTGAATTGATTTGGGGCCCCCTCAGGCCTCCGTATCAACTGCCAGAAAACCATCCTCTTCCCACTTGCTGCATTGGCACGAGGGGCATCTCACGATCTCCCTGTGGCTGGCATGGATTGGAAGTGCGATCACTCCCGGTATCTCGGAATGCAAATTGCACATCGCCAGAGGCCCAATATGATCTGAACATGGGTAGGGTCCTTGATGGCCTGCAGGAGTCAATAGCGTTTTGAAACAAGTTACCTCTGTCGGTTATGGGGAGGGTTGCGGTATCAAGGATGGTGCTGTTGCCCCGTTAGCTCTATGTGCTCCAGAACTCCTTCTGCAAGATCCTCAAGTCGACGTTCAACACGCTGAATAGTCTCCTAACCTCCCTGGTCTGGGCCGGAAAACGGAGCAAAGCCAAGTTGGATATACTAAAACTAGATATGGATGGGGGTAGCCTAGGGCTGCTGGACCTACGACTGTATTATATGGCTGGCCTGTTGCAACACGATGCCCAGTGGCGCATGGGGGATCACACAGTTGAGACGGAATTAATGGGGAGCTGGAGCGAGGGGATGTAACTGCAGCAATTCCTAATGATGGGCTTTAGGGTCCCAAAAACGTGCTCACATATAATCCACCGGGTTACGGAGGTTTGGGAGCAAGCAGTAACCTTGGTGGTCAGAAAGGCCCCATATGCCAACGGACTACCGCTGCGTTGGTTGCAGGGTTTCCAGAATATACAGGGTGTCATGGATCTCTCGAAGTGGTACGAGGGAGGTTGTGGGACGGAGGGGGATTTATACCAGAACGACACGTTCATGACTTTCCAGGACGCACAGGCCTGGTTTCAGTTGCCTCCAGGGCACTTTCTACAGTATGCCAAAATATCCTGCACGGTCCGGGAGATGTGGACAACATTACCAGATGAACCCGAAGAGGTCAGTCCACTGGTAACACTGCTGGACCCAGGTTCCAGTCTAGGGCTTATCTCTTTCATTTATAAGACATTAAAGGCGGACCAGGGGTCGAATCTAGAAAGGGTTAGGGAGAGCTGGAACAACAACCTCCCAGCCCCACTGACAGATGGCGAGTGGAAGAGAGCACTGGTACAAGTAGCCAAAGCCACAAGCAACGCATGGGTCAAATTAATTCAATTTTATTTTTCTTCACTGCATATACTTGAATCCCCAGGGGCTCACTCCAGGGTTGTCCTCCACATGCCCACAATGTGGCACAGACCCCGCCACGTTTCTGCAAATGGTCTGGAACTGTCCGCATCTGCAGCGGTACTGGAACAGAGTGGTGCGGTCTCTTGGCACAGCGACCGCGGTGCGAATGGACGTCTCCATGAAACACTGTCTTCTGGAAGTATTCTCGACTCCCAAGAAAGGGACTAAGATGCGCTATAAGTTTGCACTACTAGGACTGGTCCGGCAAAACGATGGATATCGATCCACTGGGTACACTCCAGACCACCAGCGTGTAAAAAAATGGAGGGATGACTTACGGGAGTGGGGGGTAGCTGAGGAATGTCCCCTTAGAGCGGTGCAGACTGATAACAATGCATAGAGCGATTTCCTTGAATGGGGCAAATGTTGACTGAAGTGTCCACAACACCAAATGAGAGTGCGCATAGCTCGCAGAGCACCAGGCCCACTCTAACACATCCCAAAGCAACGCTGTCACATACGCCATCTCACGTCATGAACACATGACTCACGAACTGCCTGTCGCTGTCACGAGGGTGGAGGGAGGGATTAGATCTGGGATGGGAACAGATATTCCCTGTTGTGATTGTTGTTTTCATTTGCCACATAGTATGTTTGTCAAAACAAAAAAGAAAACTTGCACTGTTAAACTGAATGAGCTATGCCGCTCACGGATAGTGAGCTTGTACGTATTCATGGGATGACATTTTACTAACGCTGATTGTATACTGCCTATATGATACTGAAAATGTACATGTATGTTCTTGTACTGGATACAGTGGAAGCAGTTATAATAAAAATAAGTAAAAAAACAAAAAGTTTGCCATTGGCAGTACATAAGGTCTTTGGACTTTATATTACAAATAATGCTGAAATACTTTTGGTATAAAACTTGAAGTTTTGAAATGTCAATGCCATTTCTTGCTGTACCACATGAGACGGGTGTATGGTGCTGGTGTAACTGCACGCCTACCGGTTGTATCATCAGATAATTGATCAAAGTAAATTTGAAAAATGACTCTTTGCCAGACTGATACATCACCAGAACCACTTGTAATCTACTTCCGACAGCTTTACCTCAATAGAGATTGCGGAACACTTAACATCAAGCATGTTTTTAACAACATGTATATATTAGAAAATCGCTGCTTACCTTTCGTATAACCTGTTGCTGCTGTGAATGTTTTGCTCTTAATTCCCCCACTTCCCTCCACAGTGATTCATTTTCCCTGTGAGTTAGAAAGTATAGTACAGCCATTACATTCTGCTTCAAACTCTTCAGGCAAAGCATTACACACAATGTGGTTTCTATTTTCCCGGTGCATGCAGGAAAAGTGCAGGGCAGGTAAACTTTTCTTTCAAAAAGACAATGCTGAAACGTAATCAGTGAGTTACCATTAACAATACATAATTTGCTTATCCCACCTGTCACACAAAAAGGTACATGTAGCATGTAATAGCAGTTTAGTATCAGATTCTATTGTTGGACATCAGTGAACCTTTCACTCGGCATTTCCCTTAACTATGACAATAAAAAAGTCAAAGAACAAGTAGACTTTAAAACTGCTGCAGACAAGAGGGAAAGTGGAGTAACTTGCATACATCATCAATCCTAGAGGCCTAGAAATGCAAACATCTTAGGGGCCTAGAAATACAAGCTAGTAACTTCTTCGTCCCTCAATAATAAATTAATACAGAGTGACACTCTCTGAATTCACTCCGATAGCAGTGCTGTTCATGAAGGCACAAGTCAGAAGCAGAATAATATGTGCACGTTTGTTTTGATAAAACATGTGGTGCGCAAGTGGCATAGTCTACATATTTCTGTGGATTCTAATTATTGCTTGGTGGAAGATCTTCGGGCTCTGCTGATCTTCTAAGAGTAGTGATACAAAACATATATTACTTTTCAATCTAATCTTTTGGGGGCCAGCCATGATTGACTATGTAGAATACAACTGATGGACTGGTTCTGGAGAATATGGAAATCCTAATTGTCATGATTTGCTCCCTGCGCTCTCGTGCCCACCACCAGAGAGCCGCATAGTGGGACTTTCCAGTGTTCTAATAAGCTTCTAGACACACCCCTGCATGCATATCCTGACTTCCAGCCATTTGTACACTATTTGGGAACTGACATCCATTCCCAATCCATGCTGGGTTTTGTGGAACCCAGTATGATCATGCTGGAAACTCCATTAGCTATAATCCCTTGCTCAATACTTTGTCTCCAACCCTCCAGGCAAAGGATGGGTGGAGAAATTTAGCTCACCTGTGGCTGGCTGCTGCTAGCCTGTTAACACCTGATGCACATGATTACTGTGAGCTCTTTTAAGCCCCAGCTCCCTCCAATCTAGCATTGATATTCCTTGATTCCTGGGTTTATTTCTTGTCCTGGATTAGCACTGCTTGCAGTGCTCTCTTGATTCCGGAGCTGTAGCTATTCATTGTTCCTGAACTATCAATGACTTCAGTGTTTCCTTGATTCCTGTACCTGAGCTATAGGATTCCATGTTCCTGAATTAGCACGGTCTTCAGTGCCACCTTGACTCCTGATCCTTAGCTATTCCTGGTTTCTTGGACTCCTGAACTAGTACTATTTCATGCACCATTCTCCAGTATTTCCATTGCCCAAATTCTTGCTTTTCTTCCCATTACCCCTTTTTCAGTCCTTAGTTGCTGTCTTCCTATTCTACTGTATTGCTTCTAATATCCTTGTATGTTTGTTACCTGCTTTCAGCCAAGTGTGTCCTTGTTTCCCTTCTTTCCTGTTAAGCACTACTCCTTGCTAGCTCCTTGTCTATTGTGCTTGTGTTTAGTTCTACACCCTTGCTGTTACCGTCTTGCATGTTCCGGTTTGATCGCCGGGATCCGTGGGCACAGCTGACAACCTAGGTGGTGTTTGTTTTTTTGTGACAATTGTCTTTGAGTTACATTTATAATATCCCCATAGGCATCAGTTCCACAAATCCTGCCTTTGCATGTATATCCTATATGTGGGTATTTGCAGTCAGAATCTGTTACAGTAATTGCGGGGGAGGAACATACTGAGCTTCGGTCATACCATGTGGAGCTCCCGAATGCTTTACCAAACATTTGTTTTAATGTTAATGTTATTATATATTTACATATACATACATACATATATAAATACATGTTTTGCACGTCCGTTCTGGGTGTAGTTATTTTGAATGCTAAATCGTCTCTTGAGTGCCTAACCTTTCTGAGACTTAGCCATCTTGTTCCCTTGCGCAGACTTCAGCTTTGGGTCCCTTTTCTCCTCTGACTTCCTGTGTGATCATGGGAAGCGCTGTACTCCTCTTTCTGCTTACGTTTTCGACCCAGTTACCAGTCCTTGCCCAAGTCCCTGACTGTGCACCAGACAAAGTCCCAGACAGTCCCCCACAATAATATTGTTTGACCAGATCTGTCTATTGACTCACCAATTGTTGTCTTGATGAATATTTTAAATCATTCGGTCTATGAAATGAAAAAGAAGCAATGCATTAACAGTATAGGGCAGACTCTACATCCGAGATTGTTGGGCATCAGACACTTGGAGAAGTGAGAGTACGTTCTCCATTGGGGCGGACAGTCATTTCCGGGACCCCTGAGAGTCGGAAAATTCACCCTAGTAACTTTACTGAGAGTCCCCAGTAATAAAACTCTGCAAGCATTACTCAATATTATGAATAGGTTGCCAGATGGCCTGCTAAGGGTTTGAACCCATTATAACGCCGCTCAAAGCAAAGGACAGTGGTCTGAAATAGGAGCATTATTTGGATCCTTGCATCTTTCTGATGGAAAGACAGTGTACTGGTATTGTATCAGAAATTCTGAACATTTGTACTGAATTTGTTACAGCAAAACATGCCAACCCAGGAAAACACCACCAAGCTCCACAATAAAATCAAGTTTGGCCGCTACTGGATAGCAATGGCTACTAATTAAGGGCTCTACGATGCAACTCCCCAAACAGGGGAGGGTTACTAACACAACCTAGTTTTGCGACTCACAGAGATTAACTTCCTAGAAATAGACAGATTGCTCTGCCACTAAATTAAGGCAGCTGGCAAAAGATATTCCAAGGCATCTTAATCAGATACTACTGTATAAAACTGATTATCAACTTGGCCTGTGGCACTACTTGCATGCAGTAGTCCATGACACCTATGAAACAGATGGTATATAATTAGTAAAATACACATTGAAAGAGGAAAACTCATTAGGATAACGTTTCAGATAGCACCAGGGCCTGCACTCCTCTGAGAAGGTAGGGTCCAAGACTTCTCATTGCTCACTGCTGTTAGGACGAGATCCATATCAGGGATTTTGACCCACCGTATTTGGACATGCGCAGTCTCTCAGGGTTATTCATTTTGCCGTAACTATTGACATTTAACTTGATAAAAAAGTATAAAGCAAGTAAAGGAGCACTCTGAAATTGCAACTTTCTGTAATGTAAACATGTAGAATTTTCTGTGATTTGTCTTTGTCAGAGCAGGAAAGTAGCTATCCTTCAAGAGGACAAACCCAAATCCCCACTTTCAAAAATATCCACGCTCCGAATATGGTTTTTAAGAAAAGAAAGGAATTCTAATAATTTTCAAATTTTTCATATTCAATTGTTTTAAAACGCTCAAAGTTATCACTCATGGGTTTCAGAGTTTGAGAAAGTAGTTTTCAGAGATATGGTATGGAACAAATACACTGAGTAGCTGAAGCTGCATAACTTGATGGGTGATTATGGAGAAGAGTCAGATATAAGATATAGATTTTTTTCACGTGAAGCAAATAAAAGTGTATATTTCTTTGTTGTGGAAAATGTTATGCTCAACGATTATACAGACAGTAATTACATCTATATGTACTCGTGTGCTTAATGTGTACACTGATCAAATTATTTCAACGTAGTTGGAGGCCTGTAGTCCTCAATAGTCTACATTTTGTATGTGACTCCTTGATCTGGCATAGTTTCTACTCAAGAAGAAATTATTGGGTGTGTGTCCATGAGTCTGTTTGTGCCTCTGTCCCTGTGTTTATTCATGCGTGCTTGCCTCAGTTACCTTTCAAGCAAGTTTTTGGAGGGGTAGATTGCACTTGAAAAGTTTTTGGGCCTTACGACCAGACATTTGCTGAACATAATAAAGCCACACAAAATATAAATTGAATTCACGAAGGGTACCTAGCTTTAGACAGAAATAAATTTGCACCCGAGACTTTATTGGATGCAAATTCTGTGTCACATGGTAATTCCGAATGGGCTTGTAACACAAGTTACCGACCAATCAGAAGTATGAGCACAATAGTGACACCACAGATCAAAAGTTTCTCATTCAGATGCTTTGGCTGTTAAAAATAGGCAAAATCCCCTGAGGAAACTGCAGGAAAAAATTCGTAATCACCAGGAGAACTGTGCAATTGCCTAGCCTGAATCACTGGCCGTTCCACATTACTGTGGGTATCTTACAGGTACATTTGGGTAGCATTCAAAATTAGCAGATAATCTGTCATGTCTTTCTAATACCCTTTTCAACCTCATCAATTCTCTTTTCCACTTACCCATACTTCTGGACTCTTCTTAAAGATAAAATATTATTGTTCAGTGTTTCTCCCTCCCGAATTCAAATCTTCAGCTGGAGATTTGGGACTCTTAGCTGCTCTCCGTGTTTATTGACGGTACACAGGAGAACAGAGAAGTCTGACTGACTTGTAAACTCCCACAAATCATACACAGTTCAAGACAGAATCACACGTCTCCGTCAACCTCCTATAAGATATTTTCCCATAGTTCAACCTACACTTATTCAACAAATAAGACCGAAGTTAGGCTGGGATTTACTTGCTCTGCTGGTACAAGATGTAAAAAGCAAGTGTGTGGCAGACCCCAACTACAGCAGATGCTGTGCCTTAAACACTCACACCACTTAAAGTAAGTGGTATGGAGAAAAACACGCTAGGAAGATAGGGAAAAACACGTACCCCCATGAATGCCCCATAGCAGGCCACAAATCGCTGCCAAACGCTAGTTAGCTGCACCAATCTCAGGAAAGATACGATGGGGCGTCCAGGAGCTAGTCTCACAGTTCAGATGTATACCCGTTCCGTTATAACCCGCCTCCACAGTTAAAGATGTACTGAGCACTATGCAATCAAAGCGCGTAAGTACAGCGCGCACCTTAACAACCTTAGTAGGGTTGCGCCAACCAATAATCTATGCAGTAGATTATCAATTGTAAATGGCACTGAGTGATTGTTAGACGGACCGGGAGGGTCGGCCGAGGATAAGGGGAGAGGTCTCCGGGGAGAGCCGTCTCCAGTGAATCGTACAGACAAGTAACTTCCCCCCCACAGACGGACACCACACAATGATAAAGTTCAACGATACTTTATAGGTAATTCTCAAGTACGGTAGAATGGTACAAGGAGGTCTGGACTCAGGGGTCCCCTCTATTCTGGTCTCTGTTTGGGAAAAGGGTAGCGGGACAGTCTTGTTACCAAAGAGATGGAAATAGCTCTCAATCCTCGAGCTCGGTGGTGTAGATGAACGGGCCGCGGCGGAGCCAGCAGGGCCCGAGATGGATGAAGGAAGACGACGGTCCGCGGCAGAGCCAGCAGGTCCCGATGAAGGTGGTGGTTACAAACGGTCCGCGGCCACGCCAGCAGGTCCCGACGAAGATGAAGGATAGGGTGGTTCCCAAAGCCGCGGCAGCGCCAGCAGGCAAGACGAAGGTGCACCAGACAGAGCTACGGCAGCGCCAGTAGTCCGTCAAGGATGAGTTCTTCTTTGCGTCTCTCGACTCCAAGATACAACTGCCGTCCGGCTCTGGAGCTGCCCCAGTTATAGGGCTGGTGTGCTTTGATGTCCGGACCCTCGCACTTGGAGGTCGGGAGGTCCGGGATGAGGGGGTTCAGACACCCAGCAGGGGGGTGGAGCCAGCGCCCGGGGAGGCGATGGGCGAGCGGTACTTGGCGGGGGAGAGCCATCGACACCTCTTGCTCCCATTGACTGACCAAGTAGCCCGCTCACCTCCTGGGTGGATGTTGGTGCCGGAATGTCTGAGGCCTGGCCGGGCCCAGGGTTGAGGTCGATCGGGGGCCAGGCGGCCTCGTGGTGGAGTGTCCAAGATGGCGCCCAGGATGGGCGCGCAGACCGGTAGTGGGTCGGCCTATGCGGTCAACAGGTTCGAGTGTAGGGGTCCCTGCGGGGACGGTGGACGTGTAATGGTGGTGTGTGGTACTTGCGTGGCTGGTTCGGGCCTGGTTGGGCCGGGGGAGAGCGGCCCTTCATGTGGCCTGTCCAACATGCGTCCCCCCCAGCTGAAGGCGGGGAGAGTTACCCATTCTCTTGGGGACTCTTTTCGTCGAGGCGGAAGAACCGGGACAGGCCATCTGCGTTGGCGTGATCTGGCCCAGGCCGATGTTCAACTGTGAAGTCCATCCCTTGTAGGGAGATGGACCAGCGTAGTAACTTCGGGTTTTCCCCCCGCATCTGCATCAGCCACTGCAGGGGTCGGTGGTCGGTCTGTACCCGAAAGGGCGTGCCAAAAAGGTAGGGCCGGAGCTTCTTGAGGGCCCATACCACTGCAAAGGCCTCCCTCTCTATGGTGCTCCAGCGTTGTTCCCGTGGTAGGAGTCGCCGGCTGATGAAGGCCACCGGCTGATCACGGCCTTCGGTGTTCACTTGAGACAGGACTGCCCCAATGCCATGGTCGGAGGCATCCGTCTGGACGATGAACTCCCGGCTGTAGTCGGGGGCTTGGAGCACAGGGGCGGAGCACATGGCGGCTTTCAATTGTTCAAATGCAGCTTGACACTCTGGGGTCCAGTTGACTTTCTGGGGCTGATTTTTTGACGTGAGCTCTGTGAGGGGCCTCACGATAGTACCATAGTCTTTCACGAACCTTCGGTAATAGCCCGTGAGGCCCAGGAAGGCCCGTACCTCGGTCTGGGTAATGGGGGGCTGCCAGGACTGGATGGCGGCAATTTTTAGCTGCAGAGGGGCCACCAGGCCGCTTCCCACCTGGTGCCCGAGGTAGGTTACAGACCCTTGCCCAATTTGACATTTGCTGGCCTTGATCGTGAGGCCAGCTTGCTGAAGGGCGTGCAGCACTGCTCGGAGGTGGCGGAGGTGCTCGGACCACTGGTTGCTGTACACAGCGATGTCGTCTAGGTAGGCGGCGCTGAATCCTTCGAGCCCCGCCAGGACCTGATTGACGAGTCGTTGGAATGTTGCTGGGGCATTCTTCATGCCGAAGGGCATGACTGTGAAATGGAAATGGCCATCGGGAGTGGAGAAGGCAGAACGTTCTTGTGCCCGGGGTGTGAGGCCGATTTGCCAGTAGCCCGCCGTTAGGTCGAAGATACTGAGGTAGCGGGCAGCTCCCATGCGGTCGATTAGTTCATCTGCCCGGGGGATGGGATGTGCGTCTGTCCTGGTGACCGCATTCAAGCCCCGGTAGTCGACGCAGAACCGGAGTTCTGGTGTGGTGCCGGGGGCAGCTGCTTTGGGGACCAGTACTACAGGGCTGGCCCAGGGGCTGTCTGAGGGCTCGATGACCCCGAGCGTGAGCATTTTGGCTACTTCCTCCTGGATGCAGGCCCGTACCCGATCTGGCACGCGGTAGGCCCGGTGGCGGATAGGGGGGCTGTCCCCCGTGTCCACATCGTGCGTACACCAGGAAGTGACACCTGGGGTGAGGGAGAACAGGCTGGCGAATTGTGACAGGAGAACCTGGCACTCCTGGCGTTGCTCTCGGGTGAGGGCCTCTGAGAGTCGGACCCCCTCTACGGAACCATCTTTCTCCCGCGTTCGTAGGAGGTCCGGGAGGGGCTCGGAGTCCTCTTCAGCCCCATTGTCTGTGGCCATCAGGAGGCTGAGTTCCGTCCGTACAAAGTGCGGTTTCAGTCTGTTAGCGTGGAGGACCCGGAGGGGGTTCCGGGAAGATTCCAAGTCGATGAGATAGGTAGCCGGACCCTTGCGCTCGACCACTTTGAAGGGCCCGGTCCACTTGTCTTGTAGGGCGCAGGGTTCGGTGGGGGACATCACCCATACCTGTTGCCCAGGTTCAAATTCGATGGAGGAGGCATTCCGGTCATACCACCTTTTCATGTCCTCTTGACTGGCCTCTAGGTTGGCTTTTGCTAGTTCTCGGAATCGCCGGGTCTGGTTGCGGAGTGTTAGGAGGTAGCGGAAAACATCTGGTGGGTTCTTTAGAGGGGGCATCTCCCAGCCTTCCTTAACTAGGCTGAGCGGCCCGCGCACGGGGTGTCCATATAGCAGTTCAAATGGGCTGAAGCCCAGGGACTTCTGGGGAACCTCTCGATATGCGAAGAGGAGGCACGGCAGCAGCACATCCCACTGGCGACGGAGGGGCTCTTCCAACCCCCCGATCATCCCTTTGAGCGTGCGGTTGAACCGCTCAACGAGGCCGTTTCCTTGAGGGTGATAGGGGGTCGTGAACCGGTAGGTAACCCCGCACTGTTGCCAGAGAGATTTCATATATTTCGAAATAAAGTTCGTGCCCCTGTCACTGACGACCTCCCGGGGGAAGCCCACCCGGGAGAAGATCCCCATCAGAGCCCGGCCGACTACCGGGGCTGTCACAGTCCGCAGGGGAACAGCCTCCGGGTAGCGGGTGGCGTGGTCCACTAGCACCAGGATGAATCGATGGCCTTGTTTTGTGCGCGGGTCCAGGGGCCCTACGATATCGATTCCGACCCTCTCGAACGGGGTGGTGACCACGGGAAACGGTTGCAGGGGGGCTTTCAGTTTGCGGCCGCTCTTCCCACTGGCTTGGCACGTGGGGCAAGATCGGCAATGCTGGTGTACATTGTCCCTCATTTTGGGCCAGAAGAAGTGGGTCACCAGGCGGCTATATGTTTTGTCTTGACCCAAGTGTCCTGCCAGGGGGACATCGTGGGCCAGGTTTAGCAGAAAGTCTCTAAAACGGAGGGGTACCACTAGGACTCGGCTGGCCCCCAGCTCCGCGATTCTTTGCTCACTGTACAGCAGATCATTGTCCCAGTAGACCCAGTGAGTTCCGGAGGTATCCCCTGCGCTTTGGGCTAGCGCTTGCTGGCGGAGTCCCTCGAGGGAGGGACAGGTCTTTTGTTCTTGGCGAAATTGTTCTTGCGTGGGCCCCCCCTCTTGAGGCCACTGGTCGAGGTTAGCGAGGTCTGGAGGTTGAGCTGGTTCGGGGGGGACGTCACGGTCGGTGGTTTCGGCGGGGGCGACCGGAGGCGGTGGCGCCGGCCATTCGAGTTCCTCTGGGCGGGTGTTGGCACGGGCGGTCATGGACCGGGTGGTGACGCACGCCCAGTCCGGGACGCCCAGCATCCCCAGGTGCTCTTTTCGTTCGACTGCTGCCCATGGAGAGCTTTCCAGGTCATTACCCAGGAGGCAGTCTACGGGGGCATCATCTCGGACCGTCACCTTCAACATGCCGGAGACCCCTCCCCATTCGAAGGGGACGCAGGCCATCCGACACAGGCTTTCTGAGTTATCGGCTGAACATACAGGGCAGAGAATGTTTGGTAAGTATTGTTCGGGGGTCACCAGGTGACAGCGGACGGCTGTTACACTGGCCCCAGTGTCACGAAGGGCTTCAGCCCGGCGTCCATTGATGCCCACCCATTGGCTGTACTTCTGGGTATTAGCGGGTAGGGGGACCCGCGGGACCATGTCTCTCCCCCCTAGGCAGGCGAGAGCCATGGCGGCTGGCTCCCATTCTTGGTGGTCCTGTTCATATTCTTCTTGTTCCTCTGAGATCTGTTCCTCCCCCAGAGCAGCAGCGGCTACTTGGCGGGGTCTTGGGCTCTGGTACTGGGGGCAGTTTGGGTCGTTTGCATAGTGTCCGACTCGTTGGCATCGATGGCAGGTAACATTGGCTCGATGTCCCGGTCGCGCTGGGGTGCTGCCCCGGTTGGCCGGGGGGGTGGGGCTGGTAGTGAGGGTGACCGGAGCGTTGCTTCTTCCGCGTCCTTGGCCTCCACCTCCTCGGGGACGGTGCTGACCATTGTTGTTCCGGTTCTGTTCGGAGGACCCATTTCGACTCACTCTGGTGATCTCCCACCGGTCTGCTTCAGCTGCGAGCTGCCGGGGATCCGTTAACTTGCTGTCGAGGAGGTGCTGACGAAGTTCAATGAAGCAATTGTTCGACAGATGCTCCCATACCATAAGATTGAACAGTTGTTCGTAGGTTGTGACCCTGCTTCCTTTGATCCAGCCCTCGAAGGCTCGGCTAAAGTAATTGACATAGTCCACCCAAGTCGTACCTGGGATGCGGGTGCAGTCTCGGAACCTCTGACGGTACATCTCGGGTGTGAGGCCATAGCGGGTGAGGAGTGCAGCTTTCATATGGTCATAGGAGGTCATCTGGTGGTCCGGGAGTTGCAGCAGGGCGTCGCGGCCCTCATTGAGGAATCTCCCCCACAGACCGGCCCCCCAATCGCTTTTATCGATCCGGTGTGCAGTCATAGCGATTTCATAGGCCTTAAACCATTGCTGGATGTCGTCCTCTCGGAAGTATTCTCGAACGACATCCTTGGGGATGTGTACCTTCTTCTCTGTTGCCCCTGGGGTGTGGGGTTGCTCGGGCACCCCTGCTTCTTTATTCTGTTTGCGTAGGTCGATTTCAGCTAATTTCCGCTCATGTTCATATGCCAGTTTCTTTTCCTCGAGCTCCCTTTGTCTCTGTTTCTCCTCTCTTTCTTCTCGGAGACGCAGGTGCTCTAAGTTGATTTTCTGTTCGGCCAACTTTAGTTCAACGTCCATTTTGAGCCGGGCCATTTCCAGCTCGTGTAGTCGGGTTCTTTCTCGTTCCTGGATCTCGTCTGGCGAGAGACCCGTTCTTCGTTCTTCAGGGGCCATGGGGGTTTGTGCTGCGATGTCTTGATCGGGGGTTCCGGCAGCCCCGGTTTCTGCCCAAGATTCCAGGGCCTGCTTAAAGTCATCTTTGGTATTTAGTCCGGTGGTAGCGATACCTAATTCGATACAGAACTGTTTAAGTTCACGATGGTTGTACTCGTCCAATTTCTCCATCTGGAATTTCTCCGTTGATCCGCTGTCTTTAGTTGACATCGTGATTCGCCGTGGGGTGAGCTACTCTCTGTACGGTTTATGCGGTGATTCGGATCCCGTCGCTGGCCACCAATGTTAGACGGACCGGGAGGGTCGGCCGAGGATAAGGGGAGAGGTCTCCGGGGAGAGCCGTCTCCAGTGAATCGTACAGACAAGTAACTTCCCCCCCACAGACGGACACCACACAATGATAAAGTTCAACGATACTTTATAGGTAATTCTCAAGTACGGTAGAATGGTACAAGGAGGTCTGGACTCAGGGGTCCCCTCTATTCTGGTCTCTGTTTGGGAAAAGGGTAGCGGGACAGTCTTGTTACCAAAGAGATGGAAATAGCTCTCAATCCTCGAGCTCGGTGGTGTAGATGAACGGGCCGCGGCGGAGCCAGCAGGGCCCGAGATGGATGAAGGAAGACGACGGTCCGCGGCAGAGCCAGCAGGTCCCGATGAAGGTGGTGGTTACAAACGGTCCGCGGCCACGCCAGCAGGTCCCGACGAAGATGAAGGATAGGGTGGTTCCCAAAGCCGCGGCAGCGCCAGCAGGCAAGACGAAGGTGCACCAGACAGAGCTACGGCAGCGCCAGTAGTCCGTCAAGGATGAGTTCTTCTTTGCGTCTCTCGACTCCAAGATACAACTGCCGTCCGGCTCTGGAGCTGCCCCAGTTATAGGGCTGGTGTGCTTTGATGTCCGGACCCTCGCACTTGGAGGTCGGGAGGTCCGGGATGAGGGAGTTCAGACACCCAGCAGGGGGGTGGAGCCAGCGCCCGGGGAGGCGATGGGCGAGCGGTACTTGGCGGGGGAGAGCCAAAGACACCTCTTGCTCCCATTGACTGACCAAGTAGCCCGCTCACCTCCTGGGTGGATGTTGGTGCCGGAATGTCTGAGGCCTGGCCGGGCCCAGGGTTGAGGTCGATCGGGGGCCAGGCGGCCTCGTGGTGGAGTGTCCAAGATGGCGCCCAGGATGGGCGCGCAGACCGGTAGTGGGTCGGCCTATGCGGTCAACAGGTTCGAGTGTAGGGGTCCCTGCGGGGACGGTGGACGTGTAATGGTGGTGTGTGGTACTTGCGTGGCTGGTTCGGGCCTGGTTGGGCCGGGGGAGAGCGGCCCTTCATGTGGCCTGTCCAACAGTGATGCAAACTGGGATTGTAAACTCAGTGACCAAATGATGATAAGCCTGTCACAAATATGTATGTAGTCGAAATGTTTGCCAGCAATTATATGTAACAAGCAACTACGAATTGAACAAATGCACAGCTCATATATGCTTGAAGAATTTAAAAATGTATATATAATAAAAACTGATTTTCTTTTTTTTAAAAACAAGCAGGTGTGTGCCAGAATTATTCGAAATTAGAAACCTTTATTTTTTATTTACCATTTTTATTTTATTGTGGAAATTTGAGTAACATGGGCCTTTATCGAGTATTTTACATCGGGGAATTACTGATGCATAAACCACAGAAGACAGAACCATAAATAATCTGTTGACAAATCAAAAGTGGAAGCTAAAAACTACTGAAACATGATGGAACATTTGTATTTCAGGCATAGTATTAGTGTCATTTATACAGTCTGGGCAGGCGTAAAGGGTTGTTAGAAAGAAGGGCCATTGACTGAGAAGAAGTGGTCTTGAGTTAAATTTAAGGTCAATTAACAGCAGTGTAATCCTACCATGACGAAGATAGTTTTGAACTTTGGATTCTTTAAAAGAACATGATGTATAGCTGCGGGGACAGTTATCTGGATAGTACTTTTTTTTTTGTACACTTGTCATTAGTTTTCAAGAAGCAATTTCACATTTACAGATTGCCGCGGTCTATAATCCATTGCCAGCGAACACAATACAAAAGGGTAACATTCTTGGCACTTTATACAAAGAAAAGTAGAAGGATCTCGTGACTACATGTGTGAATCATTATGTCAGGTACAGGGCAGCACACACTAAGAGCCCTGGCTCTGCATTATATCAAGCAAAGCTACTCCCCATACCTCTTCAGCCCCCTTCATCATTCTAGGCCCCAAAATAGGCCACAATATTCTCTCTAAGCGTCGCAGACTATTAGATTTCCTGGGGCATTCTTTTTTTCCTACCACTGCCGCCAACCCAATAGAAACCAATTTTCCATCTTACCCCATCATTACTAAGCTCTTAATCCTCCATCAAAGCACATCAGGAAAGCTAAAAACACAACGTGTGCGTCAGAATAATAAATAACAGAGCAAATTCAGTTGGTGAAAGGAAAATATGCCTAAATAAACCTGAGAAATAAAAGAATTCGGTTTTTTTAAATAGGAAAGTTGTAGATTAGCATTAGATATAATGGGTTGAAATTATACGGTACAGGTAAAAGGAAAGGTAAAGAACGGAAGACTGTGGTTGAGCGGAAGGCATACAGAGAACACCAGTAAAAGCAATGTAGTCTAAAGCGGGGGAAAACAAAATTGTCAATTGTGTGTGTGGATGACTTCTAAAGGATATTCGTAAAAAATGCATGAGCATTGCTTTGATCCAGCAAGAGGCAAGACTGGCACTTTAAGCCCATTACATAAGCCCACAGCCTTAGACGTCGATTCACCAAAATACCTGGGGTAGCGAGAGTGACATCACATGTACATGACATCACAGAATGAGACCTCACGTGATCTTTAGCTCTGATGACATCACAGAAATTGGCATCACGTGATATTTGGCCCTGATTTAACCACAGGAAATGACATTGGGAATTGGGTGTAAAATTATGAAAATAAGCAAGAGTCCTTTCTTCTTTGATGCCATTTGGGCTGCCACCTTGCAAGTATTTTACCAACAGGGCTGGTATTATAGTGCCAAGGCCGGTGAAAAGTTTGAAAAATCACCTGGTACTTTTTCCCAGTTTGAAATCGTACAACAGCCAATACAAGGGGCATTGACTTCAAACTATTTTATAGTTTTCTAAACTTATACTATTTGGTTATATAGCATACAGAAGTATAATTACCGAGTTATAAGAATACATACGCATTTTTCCAAATGGCCAGAATTATTCTCTAAGAAAGATGGTCACCCTACATGCAGTCCAATCCGGTGAAACCTACCAGAATAGAGTCTCCAAGACAAGCAAAGATGTGCTTGTTGGAGCTTGGGGCACAGGAGCTCTTAAAGGCAGTGCTAAGAAGCAATACCTTACTTGATGGCACAAAATAAAACAATGTAATGTTCCAACAGTGTACTGACATGAACCCTCTGGAACAGCTGTTGTTTTATAGACAGAACAATCCCAAAGCAGTTTTTTTTATTTTCTAACAGGAAAAATGGTGCTGTGGTTGCAGCCGGAGGCCAGGGGTCGCCAGGGCAGTGTCAGGAGTAGCAAGGGACTAGCCAGGGATCGCAGCTGTGATCTCTGGTGAGCCCTGAATGAAGTCCATGCCCCCAGCAGAGGCAGCTTTTTATGTCTGGCCTTTGAGACAGGTTTGGCTGCCTCGCCAGGATGTGAAATTATATAGATTAAGCATGCATAGTCAGCAGGCTAAATCCAATGGTGTGTTACCTTGACATTCACACTTTGCTTCCACCTCCATGGGGCAACAGGTCCGCCAACTTCAGCCACTAGGTCCCCTCTGTAAGAATGAGAGCGTTTTGCTGGTGCACAATGCGCACCCCCACGTAAAAAGACCCCCCCCCCCTCTCTTCAGTGTTGAGAGTGGTGTATCACTGAGTGGTCTATTTTATAAAACATTCTTTTCTATCTTTCATACTTGTGAGGTCCCGGCAGCTCCCAGACAATGCAACAGAGTTCTCGCTGCCACCTGCAGTGTATCGCATCCCGTATTGGCACGAGTAATAGAATCCATCTCAGTTGGACATCTTGAAATGTTTTTGGTTTATTTAGTTATTCTTTTCTGTTCCAACATAGTTGATATGTGTTGTCTAAAAAAGGCGGCCATTTTTGAATTTTAAAATATGCCAAATGCATTCCAAAATGGTAACCCCCTACATGCCCACAGGGTAGTTTGGGCATATATTAGCACTGGTTTGATAAAGAATGACAAAGGAAACAAGCAATGGGAAATCCAATAGCTCCATAGTTGGATATTATAGGCCAGCCTTATTGGCTTTGTCAATACTTGTTAAGTATTAGTGTATGTAGACTGACAAGGGGCTGGATGGCACAGCCACTTTTTAGTCTAAGAGTCACATAGTGTGCAGCAGCATGTGTTTATGATTCTAGCCTTCATCGCAAAGAATAAGCGTTTGAGATTTTCCTGGAAATGCCGACTAAGTCCATGTAACCATACAATCACTTAAGGAAACCGATTAATAGCTTACTTTCCCAACCTATTTTAACTGCAGATAAGGTACATATATAAACGTATATGGATTGAGTCAAATAACTGTACCTTTGTAGTGCAGACAGCCTGGATTCAAAGGTTTCGTGACTAGCTTGAACCTTATGTGCATTGGTTAAGATCTGTGAAATATCTTCTGGCGTTATTTTTGGTTCCTCGCCTTTTGTAGATGGAACCTGCAAATACAAAACACAAAATACCATGGGCATTGTACTGCAAGGTTGCAAACCTTTATGCTACATTTACAGCCTAGTTGAAAGCATAGTACATTTTCAATTTCTAGAAATATGCACGCTGTTATCTGCACTTACAATGTCGAAAGGAGGAATGTGCTACAGGGTGTACTGATTAGGACACATTGTTTATGTCTGTAAGAGTCTGTATATTGATATGGATCTTAAGTTTATTGAAAACTAAGGAACGCATAAAAAACATGCTGCATAAAATGAAACTTTTGATCTAGTAGAATGACCAGTCTTCAACTTACACATACGTATAGGCAGAGTTCGCCAGTTTTATAAGTAAAGATCCCCTTCACAAACTTTTGCTGTACATTAGGAAATTGTTGGATCCATCATATATCCATGGGCTGCAGAAAGAATGCTACAGTTAGGCTACTTCCAAAAGAAAGTAAGAATTAACCTTTCTCCAGAAGGACCAGGGAAGAGTTGATGGGATGAGGGTCCCATGTACTTCCATGTCCCACTGATGAAGGATTTTTTCTACTTGGTCGCATCTGAGGTGCATGCAGATTATTTCTTGCATTGTGCATCTTGTCTGGACCTTCAGGTGCTTATGGTGGTAATTTTGCAAACAAACCTCCCAGTGTGGTACTGAGGTGTTCTAGGGAAGAGGAGATGGAATGCATGCAGGTAAGTTGTATGGTTGTTGAGGGGGCGGGGTGGGGGGGTGAGAGTCTTCGGTGCAGTGAGGCTCAAGCTTCAGGAAGACTTGTGGTCTTTTGCAACTTCCCAGCATGTACATGAAAATAGTTTCTGTTTCAGGTCTTTCCCTTAAGTTTGCATTTCACAGGGAATAAAAACAAGGTAGGAGTTTAATTGGCCAATAGTATGTAGGGTAAAGGTTCAGATTACTTATCACCAGTTAGAACCTGCATGCCATGGGCTGATGTACTACTTTTACCACTAATAGTGGAAGCACAAACGCAAAATATATTTTGATATGCACACACACACACACACACACACACATACATATTCACTGAAAAAAAAGGTTACTGGGACGTTCTAGTTATGCTCAGATTTCACTCAGATAAAACCATTAAAATTTAGCAGTTGCAGATACCCGAGTTAACTATAATTGACGCCCCACAATGCACTGCTTATGACCTCACATTTTACATCACTCATGATATGGTCAGTGACATCACTGATAACATCATCCAGTCAGTGAGTATTTCGGAAAAGTTTGTTCAATTTAAAGATACATATTAAGCTAATACATAATTGAAATTAGTATACTTTCTGTTGTACTAATGAGTGATACTATTCTTAACATATGTTATCTGAGTGGCTGTGTGACTGTAGGAGTGTGTGAATGTGTGTTTAAGTGGCTGTATGGGTGTGTGAGTGCACGGGTGTGAGTGGCTGCATGGATCCGTCAGTGGGTGTGTGAGTGGCTGTGTTACATTCTCAGTTGGTGTGTTAGTGGCTCTATGGGTTTGTGAATGGGTGTGTGAGTGGTTTTCTGGGTGTAAGTATTTTCTATGAGTTTATGATTGTTAAAGCATATATACTAAGCTACTACAAAAGTTAAATTAGTATACTAAGCATACTACTGAGTGATACTACGTCTAACATATATAATGTGAGGAGCTACGTGACTATGTATCCGTGTGTGAGTGGGTGTCTGAGTGGCTATATGTGTGTGTGTGAGTGGGTGTATGAGGGTGTATGAGGGGTTGTGAGGACCTGTGAGAGTGTCTGTGTAAGTGACTGTGTGAGTTGCTGTATGGCTTTGTGTGTGGATGTGCGAGTGGCTGTATGGGTGAGTGTGCGAGTGGCTGTATGGGTGAGTGTGTAAGTGGCCGTATGGGTGAGTGTGTGGGAGTGCATGTATGGATGTCTGAAAGGGTATGCAAGTGGTTGTATGTGTGAGTGAGTATGTGAGTGCTTTTATGGGTGTGTGAGTGGCAGTGGTGAGAGGCTGTATGGGTGAGTGGCTGTATAGGTGAATACGTGTGTGAGTAGGTGTATGGGTGAGTGTGTGGCTGTATGGGTGACTGACTTGTTGAATGAGTAGCTATATGGGTGAGTGAGTGGATGGGTGAGTGAGTGGATGTGTGAATGAGTGACTGTATGAGTGAGTGCGCCAGTAGTTGTATCGGTCTGTGAATGGGTCGTGAGTGGTTGTATGGGTGTGTGAGAAGGTTTATGAGAGGTTGTATAGGGTGTGAACAGTTCTGTGGATTATGTCATCAGTGATGTCACTGACCTCGTCATGAGTGATGTAATATGTGAGGTCATAAGCAGTTCCTTGAGGGGGTGTAAGTTATAGTTCTCTCAGGTAACTATAACTGTTGAATTTCAATGGTTTTGTACAAGTGAAATCTGAGCCTAACCATAACGTCCCTGTAACCTTTGTTTCTTTCTGTGAAATTGTAAGTTTAAAAAAAAAATGTATATTCCTAACTATAACGTCCCTCTATCCTTTGGTTTTGTCAGTAAATATATACGGTGTCTACTGTCTTTACCTCATGTGCCCTAAAATCTGAGCTTTTGAATCCTATGGGTCACAAACCCAGTGGTGCTTTGGTGCCACTTAGATCATGCTTGGCAGAAGGCTGCAATGGCATTGTCTGGCTATAACCAACTGCGAAGTGATAACATTTCAAGCAGTGGAGTCAGGACATGGTAGTTGTGAGCAGTGGATCACTTCGATGACCTGTTTTAGAAACCTTGCACTGAAAGGACCCTTAAATTAATTGTGCTGCAACCATAAATATACAGCACATCTGCCTCACTTTATGAATCTGAAACTAAAAGATTCCCACAATTAACTGATTTACCACAATAAAGTTATGCGCCACGCCTTAGTCCTTCAGACTATCATTTGTCGAGGAGGTGCCTATAAACAGCAGGACAGGCTTACAAAAAATTAATTTGTCATCAGTAAAGTGTATACATGATACTGCCCTAGGAACAGGGTTCACTATAGAACCTATGTTTAAAAAGTGATTTAAAAAAAAATATATGAACCCAGAGTGCGGATATCTGTTGATGTGATGCATAAGTTACTTTTCTGGTTGAAACAGGTGAATTATTGTACAGAGGTCTCCTCCTCAAGCAAACATAAGCCAATGATGGCACAGTAATATATAACATGGTTGTTGTCTTGTTAAAAGAGTGGATTAGCCCCAGCAGAGCATCATGGTACTTCTGTACTGGTCTCTAGTTGTCAGCAGTCTTTACTGACACCTACTTAAAGATAGCCCAAGAAGCAGATGTGTGTGACTGTCTTTCCTGGAAATCATTGGGCCTCATTATTCGCTCCACAAGCTAGTGATGAGATCTGTATAACACACCACCTTAAACTGAAAATTTCTAGCATGCCTAAGCACTCGGCGTGAGTTTCCATAGCGTGTTTATATACTATCAACTTGTCACACTTTGGCAGTACGGCAGCATAAATGGAACACATGTAGAAAGATTGACCTGGATCACACAATTTTTCTTCAAGTTATGGAGGGGAGACAAAACCCCAGAGCTCGGTATTCCAATGTTATCTTCATTGTTCTCAGTTACCCAGTTTACACACAAGCGCTTTGATACCAGGGACACCTCAAGAAAACCTGCCAAGGTTGAGGTATAGTTAGAAGCTGCCTCTGTGAGTTTTGCAATTAACAGTTACTAGTGAAAAGTGGATCTCGTGACAGGAAATCTGGTCTGAATTTGTTATTTCACACAAGTCAACTTTTGTGACGTTTTTGTCAAAAAGAAAAGAATAAGGAATGTCCAATTTCATATCTGAAACCTTCCCATCTCAACAGGGTTGTTCCGTCATGTATTTCATTCCTCTCATTCTCCACCTGTCTCCTGCCATCTATTAACTGTCCCTCAAAAAAGTCCTAAAGAAGAATCAGAGTAGCTACGTGGGCGATTGCCTGGAAATGGCAAAAAGAAAGCATCACCAGTGGACGAATGAATGAGGGAGATGAATTGCGGCTCCATTTTGAGAAAGCGATATATTTCACCGAGGTTGTCTCAGAAAAGGCAGTACAGTACCGGGGCCTGTGTTAGATCACTTCCACATCACCCACAAAAAACTATCCACATCATGCACAACAAACTATTCTTTGTTTATAACCATGTAATAACCCATTGCTTTGTAACTTATGATTGGTTGCGACTATTCTCATGTACTTATTTGACTTGTCTACTTTATCGACCTGCCTTACACAAAGGTGAGAAAAAAGTGTTTTTGAAGAAACAAAGAAGGAAGAAAAGAACATTGACAAATCGTGCACGAATTCTGGAGTCCAAGTTTCCCCAACAGGAGTGAGTCTTGAGAAAAACATTGTAGCTACTTAAACTTCTCCTTGTCTCATTTAATAGAACAATATTACCATACCATTGTTGGCAGGTATTTGTAATTCGCTTGCAAAAATACATTTATCTTGAAAAGTAATCTTTTGAATGTCAAGGTCAGTAAAAAAAGGGCAGCGTGGCCCACTAGGAACAAGAAAAGAAAAAACAAAGAGTAACAGGCAAGAAGCATCAATTTCAAGAAAGCAGAGAGAGAAACAAAACTTTAGAAATAAAAGGAAATAAGCAAAGGCGACTGAAAAACAGAGACGAGAAGTAAAATGATCTGGATTTACAAAAAAGTACAACAAAAATAGAGGGTGTTGGTGTGAGGGAGAGAATGGCGTTGAAAAGGCGCAGAGCTTAGCAAACCACTGATTGTTTATGTTAAAGGGGATACTTATAATATTGATGTTTAACACTATTTTCAATTTATGTTCTTGGATTTGAATCCAATGAAAGATTAAAATGTCATTTCAAAGCTCAGTGAAACCCTCCATTTACAGTCAAAAACAATCTTAACAGTGGAGTTAAACAAGGCAAGTTATTTTTTCCCGCTTCCGATATCATCTAGTTGTTCTAGTCGTATATTCACAAAAGATACTCTAGAGTCTATAAAATATATTCTATTAATAAATCACGTTTTTTGACCAGGACAGAGGATGGTTAGGCAGCAAGGGACACTGTCGATCCAATGAACACATCGACATTCACAAGCAACACAAAAGCACGTTTTACATGAGATCCAGTACTAGCACAACAACACTATTTCTGCCCTAAACAATATTTACAACAAAAAGGCCCAGAGAATGGCGAGCAGGGGGAATTTGGCTGCTGGGTAAGAACGGTCAGGAAGGGTGATAAGAAACCCATTCCAGGATCTTTGGAGGACCAGATATAAGGAGCCTATACATTTAAATAATAGAATCAATTTAGAAAATAGAGTTATAATTTAAAACACGTGATGGCAAAGCCAATGTTTTGCTCGAATGTCCCAAAGCATGTAAACCCAGGCGTTTATAAATGCTGTTTAAATGTGTTGCATGCAGAAATGTGGCTCATCACTTTAAAGCCTGTCCCACCAGATTTCCCAGTACTAGGGAAAAATAGCAAAGCAGGGTTGCTCTCTATATAGAATGCGTGAGAGAGATAAAAAAAAAACCTGAAGGTGCCAAGTTGCATGGTCCTTGAGATATAAAACAGTCCCTCGCGCCTTCCAAAGGAAACAATGTTAAAGACATAAGAGATACAGAAGGATGCTTACATTTCAAGGACTCCAAGGGCTGCAGTTTTTGCAGACTGCTACACAGAGCTGTTTCCCCTGAGAGCACACTGCAAAAAGCCCTTCAGAAGAGATAGTTGGATAGAGTTGCTTTTCCCTAGTGAAGGTGAAAACACACGAAATTGTCGAATTCCTTTTCAGCTGAGGAGTTGGCCATAGCAATTACGTATTCGCTAGTAGTTAAGATACCTAGACAGGTGGGTTCATGCCTTAATTTTCAAAGACATTCCGAAAAAAATTAGATCAATCTACAAGATGAATTAATAAAATATTAAAGTGACACAATGATACACAATTGATGACAAAATCTGCAGTTGTGGTAGTTGCAGAAGCAGGAAGACACCTGCGCAACTGAATTCTTTGATATTCCATCATTTGTACAGCGATTCATAGCTTTGACATCCGACCACAAGCTGCTACGTTTTACATTGGCTTCCAGGGTGCCTTTTTGAGGGTATAGTTGTAACAATATTTGATAAAGTGTCCTATTTGGGAGTTGCTGGGTGAGGTGCATGATTGATGCTCAAAGACCTGTTGCAAACACTGCGGTATATATTGCTGTGAGAAAGTCTGGGATACTGCAGAGGGTGTGAGCACAGATGCAGTTGTGCACACCTGGTTTAGACCCGTGCATTATGTGAGGAATCCGTTTTAGTATTCCCAGAACCCAGGGGAAATATGGATTCTTCTTACACCTGTAGGGATCGAGTTCCAGAGAAGGCTATCTGGACGTACACCAACATTCCACAAGTTAGAGCCTTTTTGAAGGGTGGATGGTCAAAAGAGGGTCATCCTAGAATGCAACAGTCCTGTCCAATGACAGGCCTGATGTTGCTATTAAAGGAAGAATGGTCCAATCCTATGGATAACTAGACAAGCGATACATGTGTCTTTGAAGGTAAAGAAACCAGCAATGGCTGCGAGTGTAGTAATATGATGTTTGGTATGATGAGCTAGCCTGCTTTAGTAGGACTGGATGTCTGGAAGCTGCATTCTGGCTTCTCCGAAATGTCTGAATTATTATATGGGGTGCACCAGGACATAGTCCATTGGCATAATCAAGATCAGAAAGCACTAAGGTGATAAGTTTGCTTGATCTTTTTGAAGGAAGCATAGGTGCGGGAATATTCGCCAAAGACATCTCACGATGCACAAGCCAATTTTGGAGAGACTATTTACTTGTGGTATAAGAAACAGACTAGAGTACAGAATCAGCCCAGACTTCCTTCCTTCGGCTGCATGACATGATGAGAGTCCAAATTCTTGAAGCAAGATGGTTGAAGGTTAATAATAGGTCCACTTGCCACATACAGGTATATTAGATTCTGAAGTATTTATCTTGAGGCGCTGGTTAGCATCCCACAGTCCTGAGGTGAGAGCCCTTCTGCCCCGGACACGTTAGGCAATGTGGTGACCTTTGCCTGAAGTTGAAGATCAATACATAGGAAATGTGGGAGTTGGGTCTGCTCATGCCCACCGATGATTGCCTCCTGGGGTGAGGCAGGACCCTGTCTTTTATGATCTCGGCCTCTCCGGACTTGTCAGCCTTGCTGCACGCCCTTCAATACTGGAAATACATTGAGCACACCGACTTTCAGCGTGGGTAAAAGTGACAGCACTTGGTTAGAATTGATTATTGGGTGGTCAAAGATGTGGTTATCGGTACTCCTAATGTCACACACCTCCCCAGGACATCGGAGCATGCCCCAGTCCTGTTGGAGCTTTCGTCCCCAGATCTGTCACAAAGGCTTTTTCCTGGATACTTCCCCCCCAAAGCGATCAGAGACGCGTTTTTAGAGCTGAGATTAGAACAGTCATAATTGACTACTTCGAGCACAATGCGTGTTCCGTTGCTCCATGCTCTGGGAGGCGTTCAAGGTGGTGATTTGCGGGGCATTCATTGCTAAACAGGCCGAGGTGCTCCAGGCATTGCGTAGGGCGCTTGAACATTTAGAGGCAGTCCCTAAACTACCTTATGGATAGACTCCAAAGAATTCAGTCTGCGGCGGCAAAATTATCCTCTTCTAGGGCTCTGGTTCAGCTGCACTGGCTCCCGGTGAGACAGAGTCCAATTCAAGTCTCTCTGCTTGGTCTTTAAAGCCTTCCATGGGTCGAGCCCTGCTCTTTTGCAAAGGAAGTTCGTGTGGCATGCGCAGGTCCGTAACCTTCGATCCTCCTCGGCTAGTTTTGGCCGCCCTCTGTTATTGAGTCTGCCAGCGCCAGGATGCCTTTAGGTGATAGCGCGCTCTAGAAATGAAATTAATAAATAAATATGTGCATGTTGGAACTACCATGCTTTGCCATGAGAAGCATGAACACACCTGTGTTTCTCAGGAGTAAGATATTGGAATATGAGGAGCCTGCACTTAGAGAGATGAACTACCTCGGGAGAGAGGCAGTCACTCGGCGCTATGGCAAAGGGGATCGGGCAAGACACTTGCCAGGCTACGGCGCAAACCTTTGCTAGTGAACACACACTAGAGGTAATTGATGACCAAAAAGACAGCACACGCGTGCCCCAAAGCTATCCGATGCATTAGGAATAAATTCTTTTTTTAAATTTTTTTATTTCAAGTCGTTTTTATTGAAGTAGAAAACCAAAAGTAAAGACAATACAGTAATTCTTCCGTTACAGAAATGATTCGATTCAGTTATTAATGAACAATTACACAAATGCAAATAATATAAAGTAAATCAACTCTTGCTTGCAACATCGATATACAGATACATACATAACACTCAATGTGTGGAGGTAGAGGTTTAGGCTCTAGTGGATGACAACAAACGTACTCTCAGATGCCACAGGCCAATGTAACAAGATCATCATATATTGCATCAAGGTGGCTCATAGTGAAATGAAGAAGCGTCTAGTGATTTCCACAGCTTTCTATTAGACGGACTCCATGTAGATGCCTGTAGTGCCGGATTATTAGCACCTCTCAGAAATGATAACCACTCCTGACAGATTTTGAAGTTTACCTCATTTGCACTTTTCCATTTGCACAGAACCACTTTACACGCCAATGTTAGCATTAAGTCCAAAAGCTGGCGATCCTGATCATTTGATAACTGTGGGTCAAGCGCCCCTAAAATTACATATACAAAGTCCTGTGCAGGCCTTATCTTGAATACGTGGGAAATGCAGTCAAATATTCTCCCCCAATATACTCTTAGAGAAGGACAGTTGAATAACATGTGAGCAAGATCACCGGAACCTGACTGGCAGTTCCAGCATGTTGGAGAATCCCTTAATTTACATTTGAAAAGATTATCCGGAGTCCAGAATGCCCGGTTTATAAGCATGTATTTTATCTGGAATAGGATGGGTGATACGTTGTGGGCAAGGGCAGTCTTATGAATCACTTCCCAGTCAAAATCTATTCCCGTTAAATTCGGCTCGGCTTCCCATTTCGATTCCACCTTTCTGTGAGCTTTCTTGGGCAAAGGCAATAACAGTTTATACACCTTAGAAACGAAGTGACCCGCACACATAAGACCTGGGAGATGGGTTATTAACCATGGTGTATAGGGAGAGAAATTACGAGCAGTTAGTATTGCTTTGATTTTCAAGAAATCATAAAAATCCATCGGAGTAAGGTCATACTTCCGCTGCAAGGTCGAGAACGGGAGTGGATCTCTATCGTCGTACAGATCCCTTGCCAAGTTAATGCCCTTCTTGGACCATGAGTCCCAGAAGAGTCTATTGCCATTATGCTTGAGATAGGGATTTCTCCACAGGGACATAAAAGATGATTTAGCGAATGTCAGCTTTGTTTTATGTGTCTGGTCGAGTCTAAGCAGAGCCCGTCTAGTATTAATACACAAAAGTGAGCGACCCAGCTTACCCTTGAGGGCTTGGGTAGTTAAATGAAAAGGTAAGAGTGCCTTCAAGGGAATTCGTTTTAGATAATTCTTAATTTATAGTCTGATTTGTGGAGAATCAACAGATTATCCTCTTTGGAAATAAATTCAACTTCATATAATTAAACTTAGACACACATGACTACATATATACCAAACAAACACATAAAACCAGGTGTATAGAAAATAGAAGTTTATCAAACAATTAAAAATAATTCATATGATATACAGGAAACAAAAATAGGACTGGCGGTTGATACTCAATTTATGTACAAACAACTCAACAGAACCTATAAACGCCTATCCCAAAAGTATACTGAAAAAACAAGCAGGATGAAGCGGAGGTCGACGTTTCGGTCTCCTACAAACTACTTGGCGAGACCATCTTCAGGACTGGTGATATTTTCAATCTGTATATTAAACAATGTAATCTGAAACAGAAATATTTTTGATTACACATCTTGACTAATTATTCTAAATCATCACACCTTGGTATATGCAACATAGACAACATTCCGACACCTATTTACAAAACACATATTTACAAAAAACATATATTCACAACCTATTAGTTCTTCACACAGAATTTATTCATTTCTATACATATTTACAGTTACCATGCAAACAAAAATGCTACCTGATCGCATATAGACAATATGTTTGCTCATAGTATTCATTCTAATATATAGTGATCATTTATAATTCTGATATAAATGTAGCAGAATTTGATGAAAGAGCATTTATAATCCATGTACTTTACACAAACAGAGGATTTTAATGCATCTAGCGGCCAAGATGATGTTTCAAGCCGTCGTCAATAGAGGTAACAATCTCTCTCAACTCAGCCACCCTTAATAGAGGAGCAAAGCAACTTACAGCGAAAATTGTGTCTGTTGCGTATAAATTTTCTCAACAGAAACACGTCGCGTTGTATGAATCAAAGTATTGGCACTCCCGGATGTATACTCATCCAAATCAATCTAAATAGATATAGAAATGCCTCATTAATGGTATGCTAGCAGATCTCTATGGGTGCCTCTTTCAACAAGCTTACAGGTTAAATTACCTTTATTTTGGATTAGTGATGCGGAGATGGAGTGCCGCTAACAATTATAACCAGAGTTCAACAGCAGCTACGCCCCAAACAATCTGTATAATAATGCAGAAAAATGTCAATTATGGGTGCGGTAATTGCGAATGGACCACAGTATGTTAAAGGATTTGAGCGCTTACCAAGAAAAAAAGCGCGATTTTGCTAGCTATTTTCACAGGGCCTCAGTCAGGTGCATGATATGAAGGTAGCAATAATAGCCAGAGTTGAACCGCAGTCAAGCCCGAAACAGTCTGTATAATAATACAGAAAGCTGGTCAGTTATGGATGCAGTATTGCGAATGACCCACAATATGTATAAAGATTTGAGTGCTTACCAAGGAAAGGGGCTGTCGTGTCAGCAGAGCGCAATTTTGCAAGAGATTTTCAAAGGGGCTCGGTCAGATACTAGAAGGCAAGACTCGATATTAGAAATAAAGTTTTTGCTTATTAAGTATCAAAGGTCGCTCTTGTTTATGCGCGTAGCTTACCAGTCGTCTTCGTTCGGAACGCCACACTGCGGAGGTCTTGACTATCGAATAGGCGGAAACGCCTGATGCCTGTAGCGCCGTGCTTATGTACGGTCGTTTGGCAATTGAAATGGGACTGCGCTCATGGGCGCCATCTTTGAGTAGGTTAAGTAAATTTGAGGCGGCCACAGTAATGAACCCGCTCCATACTGTCACCCTAAACAGGACACCTTTCTCTATTAGGGCCGAAATGAAATATCATCATGGCATAGATTATAATTATGGCGTCTCCTGCGCAAAAGACATATGCAGTAGACAATTAAACATTTTTGCATTTGTAGTCTCTACAATTCTCGGAATCGGACGTCATCATGGCATAGATTGAAATTATTGCGTCTCCTACTACAAAGACAGATGCATTTGAGGATTAAACATTTAGAGTTAATAGCCTATTTAAGACATTACAACCCTCAGTTCTTCAATCATTTAAAGGACCTAGCTTAAAGTCCACACGTTTTCATAAAGATCTTATTTAGGTCCATATCGCTTAAATATTGAGGACAGACAGTTCCTGTAACGCTGTTGTTATAACATTACCAACAAATCTGCTCAAACCAGCATTTACTATATATATACATTTACCGTTGTATGCAAAAAACAGCACATAGTAACAGCAAGAATTACAGTTTCTTTACTAACCAGGTCCTTACGTTAAACATGCCAACGCATGCCATTCAGTAGCAGAGTTAAGTCCTCTCCTTACGGTATCTGTCAAACAGATGAGTTTACCTTCCCTCAAAGACAGGACCTTATCGATGTTATTTTGTCTTTTATTGGCTTTAATGACTTCCAGAACCCACCAGGTCATTTCTGTTTCTTTGTGACCAGCTTGTAGGTAATGTTCAACCAATGGCGCATTCTCCTTCTTGCATCTAATTCTAGATTGATGCTGTAGAATAAGTTTTTTGATGGGTTGAATTGTTTTACCCAGATAGTGCAACAGGCAAGGGCATTGGATACAGTATACAACGTTTGCTGTGTTACAATTGGAGAAAGTTTTAGACTGGAAAACTACACCATTAATTTTGCAGTTCTTGACAATTTACGATGGAACATAACTCCAGTGAGATGCCTTTTTTAGACATCACGATCAGAATAGACACAAACAATCAGCTGTATACCACTTTATATACCAAGAAGACAGCAAGGAACACCCTCCTTCGCTATACAAGTCATCATCCACAATCATTAAAAGATGGATTGCCATTCGGGCAATTTCTTCGATTGCGAAGAAATTGCACCTTTAAGGATGATTATTTTTGTGAAGCGAAGAAATTAAAAGAAAAATTGCAGGTCCGTGGGTACCCCTCTAGACTTTTGCGTAAATCCATGAAGAGGGCCTGGTATAATGACCGGGAGGCCCTATTAACGGTGAACAAACGCCAGAATAAGTCCAATATTGTCTGCGTTACCACCTTTGGAACGCACTCTAATGCAATCAAGAAGATAGTGAATAAACACTGGAGCTTGCTCCAATCTGTACCTGAATTAGATACCAAGCCTCTTTTTGCCTTTAAAAGAGGAACAAACCTAAGGGACAGGCTAATACATGCATACGATAACACCGCATTGACGGATACTGTAGATAACATGAGGCAAATTGTTCCACTTATCGGCCATCATAAGTGTAACAACTGTGTGGCGTGTGCCACCACCAAAACTGTCAAGAACTGCAAAATTAATGGTGTAGTTTTCCAGTCTAAAACTTTCTCCAATTGTAACACAGCAAACGTTGTATACTGTATCCAATGCCCTTGCCTGTTGCACTATCTGGGTAAAACAATTCAACCCATCAAAAAACGTATTCTACAGCATCAATCTAGAATTAGATGCAAGAAGGAGAATGCGCCATTGGTTGAACATTACCTACAAGCTGGTCACAAAGAAACAGAAATGACCTGGTGGGTTCTGGAAGTCATTAAAGCCAATAAAAGACAAAATAACATCGATAAGGTCCTGTCTTTGAGGGAAGGTAAACTCATCTGTTTGACAGATACCGTAAGGAGAGGACTTAACTCTGCTACTGAATGGCATGCGTTGGCATGTTTAACGTAAGGACCTGGTTAGTAAAGAAACTGTAATTCTTGCTGTTACTATGTGCTGTTTTTTGCATACAACGGTAAATGTATATATATAGTAAATGCTGGTTTGAGCAGATTTGTTGGTAATGTTATAACAACAGCGTTACAGGAACTGTCTGTCCTCAATATTTAAGCGATATGGACCTAAATAAGATCTTTATGAAAACGTGTGGACTTTAAGCTAGGTCCTTTAAATGATTGAAGAACTGAGGGTTGTAATGTCTTAAATAGGCTATTAACTCTAAATGTTTAATCCTCAAATGCATCTGTCTTTGTAGTAGGAGACGCCATAATTTCAATCTATGCCATGATGACGTCCGATTCCGAGAATTGTAGAGACTACAAATGCAAAAATGTTTAATTGTCTACTGCATATGTCTTTTGCGCAGGAGACGCCATAATTATAATCTATGCCATGATGATATTTCATTTCGGCCCTAATAGAGAAAGGTGTCCTGTTTAGGGTGACAGTATGGAGCGGGTTCATTACTGTGGCCGCCTCAAATTTACTTAACCTACTCAAAGATGGCGCCCATGAGCGCAGTCCCATTTCAATTGCCAAACGACCGTACATAAGCACGGCGCTACAGGCATCAGGCGTTTCCGCCTATTCGATAGTCAAGACCTCCGCAGTGTGGCGTTCCGAACGAAGACGACTGGTAAGCTACGCGCATAAACAAGAGCGACCTTTGATACTTAATAAGCAAAAACTTTATTTCTAATATCGAGTCTTGCCTTCTAGTATCTGACCGAGCCCCTTTGAAAATCTCTTGCAAAATTGCGCTCTGCTGACACGACAGCCCCTTTCCTTGGTAAGCACTCAAATCTTTATACATATTGTGGGTCATTCGCAATACTGCATCCATAACTGACCAGCTTTCTGTATTATTATACAGACTGTTTCGGGCTTGACTGCGGTTCAACTCTGGCTATTATTGCTACCTTCATATCATGCACCTGACTGAGGCCCTGTGAAAATAGCTAGCAAAATCGCGCTTTTTTTCTTGGTAAGCGCTCAAATCCTTTAACATACTGTGGTCCATTCGCAATTACCGCACCCATAATTGACATTTTTCTGCATTATTATACAGATTGTTTGGGGCGTAGCTGCTGTTGAACTCTGGTTATAATTGTTAGCGGCACTCCATCTCCGCATCACTAATCCAAAATAAAGGTAATTTAACCTGTAAGCTTGTTGAAAGAGGCACCCATAGAGATCTGCTAGCATACCATTAATGAGGCATTTCTATATCTATTTAGATTGATTTGGATGAGTATACATCCGGGAGTGCCAATACTTTGATTCATACAACGCGACGTGTTTCTGTTGAGAAAATTTATACGCAACAGACACAATTTTCGCTGTAAGTTGCTTTGCTCCTCTATTAAGGGTGGCTGAGTTGAGAGAGATTGTTACCTCTATTGACGACGGCTTGAAACATCATCTTGGCCGCTAGATGCATTAAAATCCTCTGTTTGTGTAAAGTACATGGATTATAAATGCTCTTTCATCAAATTCTGCTACATTTATATCAGAATTATAAATGATCACTATATATTAGAATGAATACTATGAGCAAACATATTGTCTATATGCGATCAGGTAGCATTTTTGTTTGCATGGTAACTGTAAATATGTATAGAAATGAATACATTCTGTGTGAAGAACTAATAGGTTGTGAATATATGTTTTTTGTAAATATGTGTTTTGTAAATAGGTGTCGGAATGTTGTCTATGTTGCATATACCAAGGTGTGATGATTTAGAATAATTAGTCAAGATGTGTAATCAAAAATATTTCTGTTTCAGATTACATTGTTTAATATACAGATTGAAAATATCACCAGTCCTGAAGATGGTCTCGCCAAGTAGTTTGTAGGAGACCGAAACGTCGACCTCCGCTTCATCCTGCTTGTTTTTTCAGTATACTTTTGGGATAGGCGTTTATAGGTTCTGTTGAGTTGTTTGTACATAAATTGAGTATCAACCGCCAGTCCTATTTTTGTTTCCTGTATATCATATGAATTATTTTTAATTGTTTGATAAACTTCTATTTTCTATACACCTGGTTTTATGTGTTTGTTTGGTATATATGTAGTCATGTGTGTCTAAGTTTAATTATATGAAGTTGAATTTATTTCCAAAGAGGATAATCTGTTGATTCTCCACAAATCCGTCTAGTATTAAGCATTATATATTTGGAGTGTGGTAAATGTGACAGGTCCATAGTGAGTAAGGTTTCAAGAGGAGCATGGTCCACTAGTGATTCCTCGATATTAATCCATATTGGTGTATAGATTGGGGATTTTGTCAACCACTGAGCTCCCTGTTTACAAAGGAAGGCTGTCTGATAGTTCCTGAACGAGGGCAGACCCAGGCCGCCTTTATCTTTTGCTAATTGCAGCTTCTTTAATGATACCCTGGCTTTCTTACCCCGCCACAGGAAACTACCAAACAGCTTATCGACCTTAGCAACAAAGTTGTTCGAGAACGTCATAGGGAGCATGCTGGCCAGATAATTAACCAACGGAGTAGACATCATTTTGAGCGTCTCCGCTCTACCCCACCAGGAGAGGAATTTTGGAGACCACCCTTCCAGCAGTGTGGATATCTTTTTTAGAGTCAGTTCTTCGTTTATTTTCAGAGTGGAGATCAAATCTTTATCAAAGTCTATTATTATTATTATTATTTGGAATCTTATATAGCGCGTGGTTACCCTAGGGCATCCCAGCGCTCGTTCATAGCTCAGAAGCAGAGGGAGGAAAAGACAGCCTCTAGGCGGGGAATAGATGGGTCTTGAGCAACTTCCGAAATTGCAGCATGCTGGTTTCTGTCCGTAAGTTCATGGGCAGCGCATTCCATAACTTAGACACATTCACTGAAAATCTTCTTCCGCCCGTCCGGGCTCTTTTTACTCTGGCCACTTGTACCAGGGATTTGTGGTCGGAGCGTAGTGCTCTAGTAGCCTTATAGGGGAGCACCATGTTCTCCAAGATGGGAGGACCTCTCCCACTCAGGATTTTATGGGCTGTACAAAGGGATTTAAATTTTATCCTCTCCCTCACAGGAAGCCAATGCAAAGCTCTTAATGCTGGTTCTGCTGACTGTCTCCTGGGCACATTAAGCAGCAGCCTTGCTGCTGCGTTCTGCACCAGCTGAAGTTTGTTGAGGGTTGCCTCCGGCGCGCCCAAAAAAAAAGCGCATTGCTATAATCTAACCTCGAAACAATCAACCCCTGGATGAAGAGTTTCCTAGAGGTCGCCGGGAGCAGAGGTAGTATCTTGCGGGCTGATCGCAGCAAAGCAAAGCAGACTCCAGCAGTTTTCTTTGCATGGGTCTTGAAAGACAGATCTTGTTCAAGCCACACACCTAAGCTTTTGATCTCTTTTTTGGGAGTCTAACCCCAGATATTTAAAGCACTGAGGCTGCCATGTAAGACCGGAGTCCCCAATGATTCCTTTATCATCTATGTTGTTCAGGAGTTTGACTTCCGTTTTATCTTTATTGAGTTTGTAACCAGAAACCCTGGAAAATTCCTCAATATCAGTCATGAGTGCAGGGAAAGCCTCCTCAGCTCTCTCTGACAGAACAAGCACATCGTCCGCATACGCCGTTAATTTAACCGTGCAATCCCCAAATGGAATGCCTGCGATGTTAGGGTCATTTCTTATATGATATAAGAACGGCTCAATCGCCAATAAGAACAATGAAGGAGACAGGGGACATCCCTGCCTCGTGCCCTGCTTTAAACAGAAGGCGGAGGAGAAGGATCCACCAGCCCTAACTCTTGCTGAAGGGCAGCAGTATAAAGACATTACCAGTCTTGTGAATGCTTCCCCTAAGTTGAATTTGTGTAAGACTGCTTCAAGGAAGGACCAGTCAACCTTGTCAAAGGCTTTTTCAGCATCCAGTGTTATTGCTGCTGTGGGTGTGCTTAGGAATTTCGCCTTTTCTAAAACATGTGCCAGAATCCTCGTATTGTCACTGGACAACCTATTTTTAAGGAAGCCTGCTTGAGATGGATGGACTAATTGGGGAAGGACCTTCTGAAGGCGGGCGGAAAGTATCATAGCCAGGATCTTACAATCTATATTAATCAGTGAAATAGGTCTGTAATTTTTCGGGAGCGACGGGTCTTTCCCATCTTTAGGGAGTACTGCAATGATTGCTTCTGCTAGAGTGCCTCTGACTTCACCTGAGTTATTTATTTCTTGAAATAGATGTAGGAGCGGCTCGACTAATAGGGAGGGGAAGGTTTTGTAAAATTTTGCCGTGAAACCATCCGGACCTGGGGCCTTTCCTGTTTTCAGACTTTTAATTGCATTTTCTATTTCTAGAGCACTAATCGGGCCATTAAGACTAACCTGGTCCTCAGCAGAGAGCTGTGGGAGATCACATTCATCTAAGTAACTCTTAATCCTGTCTTCCTCAACCTTTTTATTCTTTGCATAAAGGTCTTCATAGAATACTCTGAACACCTCTGTTATTTTGTCTGGTTCCGAGTGTGAGAACCCTAAGGCATCTTTAATGACACTAATAGAATTTTTCTGGACCTTAAACTTCAAGTACGAGGCTAGACTCTTGCCAGCTTTATTAGAATCGCAAAGCTTAAATCTCCTTCTTTTATCAAGCCAAACTCCCGCTCTTTCGCTAACTATTTTATTGTATTCGTATTTTTTATTCGCCAAGGCATAAAGAGACATATCATCCCTATCCTTTAGATGTTTACTCTCTAGGTTTACAATTTCACTCTCCAAGGACTCCAAATTCGCATTATAATCTTTATTCATTGCTGATCTGATTTTGATACACACCCCCCTTATGGTACTTTTCAAGGCATCCCACCTAATGAGATCAGACGTGTCCCCCTCTTTGTTAACCTGCAGATAAGAAGAGATCGCAGCTTGTATTGTGGACCGATGTTGCTCATTACTTAGGATTTCATCATTCAGGCGCCAAGACGTCTGACGAGAGGAGGGTTTGACATTAGCAATGGATAAGGAGATGCAAGAGTGATCAGACATTACTCGTGGTTCTATGGCAGTAGACTCTATTCTAGGGACCCCGTTCTGTGATATGAGGATGTGGATCGATTCGGGAGTACGAATCATGTGGAGAGGAGTAAAAAGTATAGTCTCTCCCTGTGGGATTTTGAAGCCTCCATGCATCCAGCAAGTGAAATTGATAGATTTATTTGTTGTGAAGGGACAGTGGGAGTCTCTATCCAGCGTTGCATCCATTGGAAGATTGAAATCCCCAGCCAGTATGTGAACAGCATCATCCGGGATATTTTCAATATGCTTATTCAGATCCTCCCAGAATTTGAGGTCACTGGTGTTAGGAGCATAGATGTTCGTGACATAAAACTCTGTATTATCCCTACTTAGTTTAGCGGTAACCCACCTCCCGTCATCACTCGCTTCGGAGGACAAAAGCTCTACCTTAGATTTCTTCGCAACAAGTATCAAAACACCATTCTTTTTGTTCACAGCCTCCGCACCCAAAACCTCATTATAAAACTTATTCCTCAGATGGTAGAACTGCTTAGCCTCAAGCTTCGTCTCCTGTAGCAAAACAATGTCACCTCTCAATCTCCCTATATAGTCTAGAATCTTTTGTCTCTTGACAGGTTGGTTCAGACCTTTAACATTAAGAGATAATATCTTCAGTTTGTCTACATTACATACCCCCAACGGAGTATTAATTGTACTATGTGACATCAGTAGATCGAACCTTCATAGCGATAATTATATATCTCATATAGTACAAACAGTAGCATGACAGAGAGACAACATCCTGAGGTCTATAAGGCCCACATGTACGATAGTAGAGCCCACAACCTTCCCCACCACCAAGCATTAAAACAATGAAGACTATGCAAGCACGGAGAAACAAAAGCAAAAAACATAGAACACACATCCCGACCCAAAATCCCCTCATCCCCCCACCCTCCCCACCCCAACTGTACGTAGTAGGCATGGTGACTGGAGAGAGACTGCAATTGCAATGCATCCTCCCCGTGCATGTACACTTCAGAAAATTTTGGAACAAAGGAACTATCACAGCAGACCTGTGGTCTGCTGCTAACTAAGGCAACATAGGCAAACCAACATCTAGGAACCCAGCTCATATATCTCGATTCAGGGACCCCTTTGAGAAAGAAGTGTGATTATCATAGCTTCCTGCTGGTCTTAGGGCGACTTACGAAAACAACAACATGACCAACTATCGTAGCCCTTCATAATACCACATGATAAGCGTACCAACTTGTAGCCAGATTCTCATTACCTGACGCTCATTATACTAGTAGGCAATAATAGAAACATTCTCCATATCCAAAAGATCAATCACAGTTGCAATCATCAAAAAGGCCACTCAATGAGGAGAGAACTTAAGCAGAGTCTAGTACATTCAATACCCCTCCACAGTGAGGAAGAGCAACACATATGAAAGTTGCATGGAATGCGTGAGCGAAGATCATTCACTTGTAACCTGAGGCCGAGGCCTGGTCCGCTGAACTCTCGGGGTTGCTTGTTTCCATGTCTAAATCTTCAGGGCCATCCAGCATACGTTTCAGTTTCAGGGGATCTGAAAAAATGTGCGGAGAACCTTGGATAATCACACGATATTTTGCTGGCCCCACAAAACCATATTGGAAGCCCCTTTTCTTCAACAGCGGTCGGAGCGCCAAGAACGCCTTCCTAACGTCCACCGTCTCTTTGCTATAATCCTGTGAAATGTAGATTTTAGCAGATTCCATAGAATATGGTTGTTTTTCCGCACAAAGCTGAGAATTTGATCTACATGTTGGTAGCGTAGTGGCTTACAGACAATAGCTCTAGGGCCTTGTGGAAAAGTAAATTTTGTCATGTTCTGTGTCCCTACGTGTCATCCATCATATGTTATGTGTGCATGATTAAATATGCATATGCATTCCCTATGTTCGTTTATAGACGCAATTACAGTTGTGTTTACTTCTAGTATGCCAGTTTCCAGTTCTCGTGAATACTACGAATATCAGGCCTATGTAAAGTTACGTTGCCACGTTTCTCAGTGTGCACGTTATTTCATTGTAAAGTCCCCGTTTCTAGGCCTCAGAAGGGCCTGGACACCAGATTCAGCTCCTGTCTCCTGAAGCCTCGCTGAGGAGCGATACAGCCCCCACCTGTATCCTCGACCCTTCACTTACTTCCTGCCTCGCAGTGCCCGGCTCAGCCTGGCTCTGCCTCTGAGTCTGCCAAGAGTATGTTATGATTCCAGTTATCAGTTCAGTCCTCCTTCTCTGCATTCCTAAAAGCTACTGAATCGCATCAATAGTTTCCGTCATTGTCTAGCCTTCACGTCCCCATGTAAGAGAAATACTGCATTTAATGGTCATTTAATATTCTTCATCACGCACTACATGTAGAATAATGCATGGTCCAGTCATAGTGTCTGTTAGCCTTTCCCCTCCTGACTTCTAGTTTATATCAACATGTTCTCTAAACATCAGATACTAGGTACTGTTTAGGTACATGTCGCCCTGACTCTCCAGACTTCAGTCTCTGCTCCTAGCACAGAGTTCGAAGCCCCCAGCTTCTCCTAGTAACACGTCATTGCTAGTTTGCGCGCACCATCAGGTTAGAGGTCCCGGCTCCTCAGGTAGCCCCCTCCATGGTTTCCGCCCCATTCATGACATATTCTGTTACGTTTGCATCACATGTCTATGTATACGCCCTGTTACACCTCTTTTCACCCTTATCTTTCGCGACTACTACGCGTCACACCCTTTGCTCCACCCACTGCTACGCCTATTGCAATGTAATGCTATATGTTTGCGTTATGTATATATGCTCATGTACTGTTATTAAGAGATTATTCCTTAGCGCGCTCATCCCAGATCCAGCCCCAGCAGCTGCTGGGCCCTGCCTTCCTATTCCTGTGCAGGTCGTCCTGTTCCTGTCCTTATGCTGTATTAAACCTGCAAAACTCCTACTACCTCGAATCTTGACTCTTATTTATTGAGCTATCTGTTATTCATTTATTCATTCAAAAATAGGGTATTATTTATTTATTTACCACATAATGGCGCCCGAATAGGGACTTGCCCTTTCCCCACGCGTCGGTGAAGCCACGCCGACCCCCTGATCCTCTGCAGTCGTGACGGAACTCTTCTGCGCACCGGCAGATATTTCTGCTTCAAGTATCCCTCAGGCCCACGGAGGAGACGGAGGAGGCGGTCCAGCATCCAGACGAGACGGTGGAGGAACGCGGCGAGTCCCGACCAGAGCCCAAGCCGAGAGTCCAAGGTTCGAGGTATCCGGAGGCCCACCCGTAACAGAAGTCCGAAGTTCGTCCGTCCGACGTCGAGGCAGTCCAGTCCAGTCTGAGGCCTTCCGTTCTTGCTGCCCGGTGAGTACCGTTACTGGGGTAGTATCTAGACAGGGTCAATCTGATTGACTCTGGTCCGTGGGTTGGTGGTACACAGACCCACAAACGAAGTGTCCACTTCGGTGGATGCGGGTCCTGACGTGTCTCTTTATGAGACCGGTAAGTTTCGTACTGTTTCAGCAGTGCATCTAGTTTCTGTTCCAGTCAGTTCTGTTCTCGAGAAAATTCATGTATTCTGTGTTCCGTATTCCAGGTAGTATTCTGTTCGAACTGTTATTTTTAAATGTTCTTCATGTATTTTAATGTCGTGGTATGAATGGGGAATAAGTATCGTGTTCATTGTGTATTGTATTGTGTCTAGATTACAGTCCAGTCATGCCCTTGTTTTCTAAGTTACGTCAGTTAAAAACTAGAAAGGGTCTGCTGGAAGCAGCAGTTCCAGTTCCGCCTAGGGACAGTCCAGGTCATTTTATGTATCAGAAACATGGCATAAGTGCCATACTATATCTAGATTTATGGGTAGAGTATACCAAACAGTTAGAAGAAAAGTATAGATGGCCCGTATCGGGTACATGGGATGCCGAGTGCATCATGCGAGTAGAAGAGGCATTATGGAAAAAGAAAGCCAGACAGTCATAGAAAGATGCCATCGAGTTATGGCGCAAAGAAGCTCATAAAAGAACCGAAAAAGAAATCAGAAAGTCAGAATTAAGTAGAGAATCCTTAGAACGAGCACAAGAAAAAGAATTAATCGAGATAGGTGAACAAGTTAAAGCCGAACAGTCAGACAGACAGAGGCATGCTCTTATTAAGGGTATGTATCCTCTTCTTGCCGAGGGCTTGCCAAAAGCGACCCCAGAGGCATCCAGTAATTTCCCGCCACCATTAGTTCCGACCAAGCTACGTCACAAACAGACCGCAGCTGATATTTTTATTTCGTCCTATTTGGACGACACAGTCCCAGAATATGCAAATCCTGTCCCCGCTCCACCAGTCCCTGTAAATCAGGCACTTCCCGTTCCTCCAGACACCGGGGTACCCCTTGCAGTACCTGCTACGGTCCCCCAGGTCCAGCCCGCCATACCAGTTCAGCCCGCATTTCAATTTCCTGCCACACTAGTACGAAGAGGATCAGTCGACGACTCTAGTTTAGGGGCCGCAGGGGGAGGTACTCCTCAAACCCCGCCGCCACACAAGCGTTTAACGACAGCCGAATTACATATGCAAGCGTCACAGCGTACGCCCAGACATCAGTCTGTAGCAGAAATAAGAAAAGCCCTTAATGAATGTGGCTATGATCCAGTCCCAGGAGAGGATAATATGGTTTTATATTCATTACGTGTAAGAAGGGTGGCCGAGTATCTAGTCACCCTACCGAATATGAAAGAAGATCTAGACAGAATATATCGTTTCATCCGTACAGGGGATGATCCAGAAAGCATTGGCGAAGTCATGTCTCAAAGAAAAGCTGAAGTCCAGCTCATGCTATTAAAGTTTCTGATTAATTGTCTAATACGAGAACAAGATTATCCGACCAAAGATCAAGCCGAAATGAGAACCCTGACAAAGTGGAGTGATAATATAGCCGAGGGTAAGCACAGAACCATCAGTGCTATGGAAAGTATGTACAAGAAAATTCGCAAAGAAATAATAAGAATACACGAACAACGTAAAGCAGCACAAGTAAGCGAGAAAGAAAGTAACTCTGATCCTGAAGAGGTTGAGGACGAGAATCCCGACAGAATAGCGTATGTAGGAAAATCTAGATTTCCAGATCGCCATTTACGCCTAGAACACAAGTCTATTTTTCATCATCCAGCACCAGAACAAGGTTCTCTAGAACAAGTGTTTCAAGCTACCGATCACATTCTGAAATCACGAATCGGTTACAGTGAGTTAAGTACCATGCATGAACAAGAACTAGTCCGATCAGCAGTCCGATGGACTACTGATTCTACCACTTTTCCAGATGAAATAGTGGCACAAATGTTTCTAAAAATGCCCCCAGCCGAGCAACGACTGGCGGGTATGTATATGATCCAGCACCTCATTACATTGTATGAGGGTCAGCACTCTGATCCAGGTCCGTTACACGATGTCCTGAACGAGTTACTCCAGTATAGATGGAAAGGTTTAGGTACCGATTTAATTAGTGTCATTCTAGAACAGCGTCACAAATATAGAACGTTTCTGAACCCGCATTTTGTTCATGTCTCACCCCCAGAAAGTAAACCATTTTACATGGAGAGACAGAATCCGTTACGAGAAGTCCACCCAGTTAGAGGAACGGGTGGCGAACTAGAACGAGTGTTTGTTTACACTCCGATTACAAAGATGGAACTCCTAGAGATGAAGAAATTAATTCCCTGTCATGATAAAGATCCAGCAGGGTTCCATAGAGAATTAAAAGACATGCTCCGTATGGGAGAATACACGTATCCAGATATAATTAAAATGTTAAAGGTTCTGTTGCCCGCAGGGGTGTATGAAAAGCTCAAGGAAAAAGAATGGGAGGTGGGAGAGAAAAAGATCGATTGGGCAGTTCTAGAAGCCGAAGACAAGGCACGAGTACCAGGTACCGGTCTTGGAGCGAAATGTAAAGAATTACCGGAATTATTAATACAAGTTTTGCCTAGGTTATTGACAACTAGAAAAGAAGACTGGGATGCAATCTCAGCCTGTAAACAGAAACAAGACGAAGACATTAGTGATTTTTATTCTAGATTTGAGAAATGTTTTAGCATCAACAGTGGCCTCAAGACAAGTAGTGAGTCATACCCTCACCTTTTTGTTACTAAATTAGTCGAGAATTCAAGTCCACAAATTAAGAATCGAGTTTTGAAAGTCGAAAGTACCTGGCAAGCTAATACCCCATCCCAGATGTTGCAGATGCTCCAATACCACCAGAATAGGATCAGGGAAGAACAAGAACACGAGAGAAAACGTATGAAAGACACGAAAATGAAAGTACTAGTTGCACAATCTGTTCCTCAAGACAGTCAGAAGAGGGGTCCGAATCAAGCCAGTCATCCTGCAGCTCCCGTTAAAGGGAACTGCAATTATTGTAAACAGCCAGGTCATTTTATAAACGAGTGTGCAGTTCTGAAACACAACATAGCCACTGGTAAGACTAAAGAAAGACCACGTCCGCCTAGACACGAACAAGTTTCACAGACTCCTCAGTCACAGAATGCACCACAGACAGTTACAGCTCCGCAGCCTATTGCTGCAACACAGCACGTTACACAGCAGATGTACCAGTATGCACAGTCTGAGTATCCAGAGTACCAGCCATATTCATGAAATAGCCTAGAGAGGGAGGTAGGCTTGCCTCTCATCGAGATACCTGTAGATCAAGAAGGTCCCTATGTTCACAGTCAAGTATTAGGGAAAGACAGAAAGTTTTTGATTGATACAGGGGCAAGTAGGACCACTATAAGTCACGCCGAAGTTCCAGGGGCTCCGCTCTCAGGCTCAAGAAATGTTTCCCTTGGATTTTCAGGAAAACCCATTGTAAATGAAATATCAAAGCCAGTTACTCTAGAAGTAGGTCCATTGTCCCGTACTACTGATTTGTTACTTACTAAGTCATGTCCAGAAAACCTATTAGGCATTAAAACACTGAAAGAATTAGGTGCAGTTATATGCTGTTCCCCAGAGGGAATACGATTGTTCCTACGTGACTTCAAGGGTCACTATGTATTACGAGATTTTGATCCCAGATTGTCTAATGTTCCGCAGCATCTATGGGCGCAAGGTCCAACTGATGTAGGTTACATGCAAATCACACCCCATCGTGTGACTCTCAAGTCAGGTGTAGTGTTACCACGAATCAGACAGTACAGATTGCCACCTGAGGCTGTAGCAGCCTTATCCAAAATTATTGACGAGCTCATGGCTCAAGGAGTGGTTGTAGAAACTGACTCCAATGTATGCAATTCTCCGATCATTCCAGTCATGAAACGTACTGATCCAAATGCACCCCCAGTATATCGGTTAGTGATTGACCTACGAGAACTTAATAAATGTATTATTCCTCAGTACCCAGTCGTTCCAGATATCTCTTCCCTATTGACAGCCATTGATTCCGAAGCCACGTTCTTTACTGTAATCGACCTCAAGAACGCGTTTTTCAGTGTCCCTATTCATCCAGACAGCCAGTTCCTTTTCGGATTCTGTTTAAATGGAAGGAGCTATATGTTCACACGAGCTCCTCAAGGTTTCACAGAAAGCCCTAGCATTTACAGTCAAGCACTTAAGAGACAACTAGACAACATTCACATGCCAACTGACACTGCCCTGCTCCAGTATGTCGATGATCTACTGGTCACAGCCCGTTCTGAACGTGCTTGCGAGCGAGCATCCCTTACAGTCTTGTATTTCCTAGCCGAGATGGGGCACAAGGTGTCCCCTTCTAAGCTTCAATTCTGTGTCCAGCAAGTGGTCTACTTAGGGCACTTACTGTCCAAGAGGGGTAGGCAGTTGACACCTGACCGTATCCAGTTAATAGCGAGTCTTCCTCAGCCCAAGACCCAGAAGGAGGTACGTGCCTTTATCGGCCTCACTTCTTACTGCCGACAATGGATTCCTCAGTATGCATTTCTAGCCAAGCCACTGATACAGTTAACGACACAGGAGGCAGCCGTACCGACTGTCCTCCCTTGGACATCTGAACATACACTCAGTTTCAATGAGTTAAAGAAAGCCCTATGTCAAGCTCCAGTTCTAGCGACACCGAACTACAGTAAGCCTTTTACACTTTTCGTCACTGAACGCGAAGGTACAGCATTATCTGTTCTCACACAAGATCAAGCAGGACAATACAAGCCATGTGCTTATTTTTCGAGCACATTAGATCCTGTAGCCCAGGCTCTGCCTGCGTGCCTCAAGTCAGTTGCAGCCACAGCCATAGCTATCAGACAAAGTGATTCCATAGTCTTAGGACACTCCCTGACAGTACAAGTTCCACACTCCGTGGAAGTTCTTTTAAACCGAACACAGACTCAGCACTTGACAATTGCACGTTTAACAGGTTATGAATTGACACTGTTCCAGCCACACATAGAAATCAGACGCTGCAACGTTTTAAATCCTGCTACATTGTTACCATCAGTTACTTCGAATTCTGCCACACATGACTGCGTGGAAGTAGTTAACATTACGACAAAGCCAAGACAAGATCTGACAGATATTCCGTTACCAGACCCCGACCTGACACTTTATGTGGATGGTTCATGCATGAGAACAAGTACAGGAGAACTAGTCGCAGCGTATGCAGTGACTACCGACACCGAAGTTATTGAGACACACCGTATTGACACCCTGTCCGCTCAAGCAGCAGAGCTAGTTGCTCTGACACAAGCCTGCATACACGCCAAGAACTTGAAAGTTAATGTTTACACAGATTCACGCTACGCATTTGGAGTTGTACACGACTTCGGAGTGCTCTGGCAAGAGAGAGGTTTCATGACTTCTCATGGAACCAAGATTCAGCATGGTCTCCTTATTCAAGCTCTGTTAGATGCCATACATTTACCGACATCTATCGCTATCATGAAGTGCAAAGCACATACGAAAGTTATTGACATTATTTCTCAAGGTAACGATCTAGCAGATCGCACAGCCAAGCTTACAGCACAGACTCCAGACATTCCAGTTATTCCGACACAGACACACACTCCAGATCCGACTACATGCATGACAGTTAAGGACCCTACACAAGATGTCATAGATATCCAGTTACATGCTACTCCTGAAGAAATCAAGAAATGGTCCGAACAAGGAGGGGTCCAGACAGATCAAGGATGGTTAACGAAGGGTAGAGCCACATGGTTTCTCCCCGACTCTATGGTTCAAGTCATTATTAATACTGCACATAGTCCAGCACATTTAGGAGAAAAAGCTATGTTAGACAGTATCCAGAACATTTGGTTCAACAAGCATTTACGAGCTGCAGCCAAGCAGAAAGTCCGTACCTGTATGATATGTTGTCAGTTTAATCCAGGTAAAAGTGTCCCGGTGGAACAAGGTGGATTCCAGCCCCCTGACCACCCTTTTGAAGTCCTCCAGATGGATTATATTCAGATGGAGCGATGTCGAGGTTTCAAGTATGTCCTTGTAGTTGTATGCGCTTTGTCCAGGTGGACAGAAGCATATCCAGTCCCAGATTACACAGCCGCGACCACTGCCAAGCAGTTGGTTCGTGAGTTCTTCCCCCGTTATGGACTCCCTAGAGTCGTATATTCTGATAACGGCCAGCCATTCTCATCTGAGTTGATGAAGCACGTTTCCCTATTGTTAGGATACCAGTGGAAGTTCCATTGTGTACGCCATCCTGAAGCAGCCGGTCTCGTAGAAAGACATAACCAGACTCTGAAAATCCGTATTGCAAAAGTATGTAAAGAGAAAGGTGTGGACTGGCTAGTAGCTCTGCCAGTCGCTTTGTTCTATATGCGCATGGTCGCACATTCCAGATCAGGTCTGTCCCCGTATGAGGTCGTATTCGGCCGCCCCCCTAACATGTGGGGTACTCCTAGACCCCGAAATATTACCGATGTTTCAAGTAATATGCTGACAGATTACCTAGCTTCCTTGATGTCTGCCCTCAACTCTTGTCGTTCACAGGTTGCCGCCGCATTTCCAGACCATACCGAGGTGGCACCGCATGAAATCGTTCCAGGATCCATGGTTCTTGTCCGCAATTTTGACCGCTCAAGTCCGCTGGAGCCACGCTGGAAGGAGCCCCGACAGGTCCTCCTCGCCACCCGTACAGCCGTGAAGTTGGAGGGTCGCAAAGGCTGGGTGCACCTTTCGCACGTAAAGAAGTTTTATGGACTGAAACCCGTCTCAAAGAACATTTCCCAGGATTTGAAGGATTGCCAAAATATTGTTCTCAAGGACTGTCCCGCAAAAGACATTGCTACAAACCCTCCCCTGTTAGAGAAAACTCCGCAACAGGAATATAAGTTGAAACTCCGGTCTAGTAAAATAAGTCAGCCAGTTTGATTGTCTAAGTCCTCCCCTAGGTGAAACGGTTAGACTGTTTCTGACATGTATAAAATAGACCCCCATAGTGAGAGAGTTAGTCAAAACTCAATTCGATGTATTGTTTTTCTATGTTTCATATTATTTCTCAGCATTATGATTTCCTGCACCAGTTACGCATTTTACCTGTATTTCCCAGTTCTTCATGTAAATAAGTCTGCTAATGCTACAGTAGAGCATACGTTTAGTGATCTACCTCCTCATGAGCTCTCTTACCGCCTCGCTATGCGAAATAATTCTTTCATCCGCATGTTACATTATTCACACCAGACCAGCAATGCCACTAATTGTTGGGTATGTGGTCGACTCCCCCCTTTCCAGACACCGAAGGGAGTTCTGCCACTTTTTCCTTATCCTTTTTCACATAATGGTTCGTGTGGAGCATGGTCCACGTTAACGTCATCCTCAACAGATATGTCTTTTCTTAACAGTACATGTTTTCCAGACAAGCAAGGTCTCCCCCACAGAACCGGGTTAGATCTAGAAAATGAAGTGTATAATTTAGGTAACTATTCTTCGAATTTCATGGTCCTGAATGTTCAGTCTGATTCCACTCCAGACTTACCTGCTATTTCAGTACTACCAGTTAAAGGCGAATTATGTGTCCGAAATAATGGTTCCGTACATGTAGGACATAGTGATTGTACTACTATTGTCAAGTATAGTGACAGTGGGAAATCTATTTTCAAAGCTTCACGTCATTCTTATTTTATTTGTGGTCAAATTGCATATGTTCGTCTGCCCCTCGATTGGGAGGGAACCTGTTACATTGCCTTCCTACTGCCACCAGTTTTCCTAGCCCCACCCGACTACCATAGGAATTCCCACCTAGTACATACAAGACCCAAGAGAAACCTCCCGATTGTCGATTATACTGAAACTACTCTAGAACAATATATAGATATCAATAAAGGTGTCTTTCCTTATTTAGGTACAGTTGTGAATAGTAAACTGATACGTAGATTAACCAGAACACTCGAAGCAGTAGTAATTGAGACTACTTCTGCTCTAAGTAATTTAACCGAAGAACAATCCTTTATGAGAATTGTCGTGCTCCAGAATAGTCTCGTCCTTGACGTCATATTGGCCGATAGGGGCGGGGCCTGTAGAGTCATCGGATCTAGTTGCTGCATTTTCATTCCAAATAACGCGCCGTCTGTTTATTCAGCTATAACCAGACTCCATAAAATTGCCCATCTGTTACACCAAGATCCAGGCACCTGGACATGGTCCGGTTGGTTCTGGAATATAATTTCCGCCTGGGGATGGAAAGTATTGTCCTTTCTAGGTATTGCAGTAGCGATCATATTCAGCTGCTGCCTCTGTATACAATGTGGCCCTGCGATTTGCGGCATTTGTGCTACATCATGTATTCCTAGTCCCAAGCCCCGTTCTAAATCCCGTTCCAGGATAATTCGAGACGAGCAAATGATACTGTATGAAATGATAGATGGTATCATGAATATTGATGTTTCCTGATGGAAACGTAGTGACAAGGAGGGAATGTGGAAAAGTAAATTTTGTCATGTTCTGTGTCCCTACGTGTCATCCATCATATGTTATGTGTGCATGATTAAATATGCATATGCATTCCCTATGTTCGTTTATAGACGCAATTACAGTTGTGTTTACTTCTAGTATGCCAGTTTCCAGTTCTCGTGAATACTACGAATATCAGGCCTATGTAAAGTTACGTTGCCACGTTTCTCAGTGTGCACGTTATTTCATTGTAAAGTCCCCGTTTCTAGGCCTCAGAAGGGCCTGGACACCAGATTCAGCTCCTGTCTCCTGAAGCCTCGCTGAGGAGCGATACAGCCCCCACCTGTATCCTCGACCCTTCACTTACTTCCTGCCTCGCAGTGCCCGGCTCAGCCTGGCTCTGCCTCTGAGTCTGCCAAGAGTATGTTATGATTCCAGTTATCAGTTCAGTCCTCCTTCTCTGCATTCCTAAAAGCTACTGAATCGCATCAATAGTTTCCGTCATTGTCTAGCCTTCACGTCCCCATGTAAGAGAAATACTGCATTTAATGGTCATTTAATATTCTTCATCACGCACTACATGTAGAATAATGCATGGTCCAGTCATAGTGTCTGTTAGCCTTTCCCCTCCTGACTTCTAGTTTATATCAACATGTTCTCTAAACATCAGATACTAGATACTGTTTAGGTACATGTCGCCCTGACTCTCCAGACTTCAGTCTCTGCTCCTAGCACAGAGTTCGAAGCCCCCAGCTTCTCCTAGTAACACGTCATTGCTAGTTTGCGCGCACCATCAGGTTAGAGGTCCCGGCTCCTCAGGTAGCCCCCTCCATGGTTTCCGCCCCATTCATGACATATTCTGTTACGTTTGCATCACATGTCTATGTATACGCCCTGTTACACCTCTTTTCACCCTTATCTTTCGCGACTACTACGCGTCACACCCTTTGCTCCACCCACTGCTACGCCTATTGCAATGTAATGCTATATGTTTGCGTTATGTATATATGCTCATGTACTGTTATTAAGAGATTATTCCTTAGCGCGCTCATCCCAGATCCAGCCCCAGCAGCTGCTGGGCCCTGCCTTCCTATTCCTGTGCAGGTCGTCCTGTTCCTGTCCTTATGCTGTATTAAACCTGCAAAACTCCTACTACCTCGAATCTTGACTCTTATTTATTGAGCTATCTGTTATTCATTTATTCATTCAAAAATAGGGTATTATTTATTTATTTACCACAGCCTTTTTGATTCTTGTTTATCCTGCCCGGTACTCTATGGGCCCTATCAAATTCCAACGGGTGATGAAAAGTCATGTTAGTAGCTTGAGTGAACCAAGATTCTAGAAAGGCCACACAATTCCCTTGTTGATCTTCTGAACCTTCCGGAATTCCAAAAATACGTAGATTCCCCCTTCTGTTCCTGTCTTCCAACTCAGCGAGTTTCCGTGTCGTTTGGTCCGAGGCTATGCATAGCCGTTTAATGGCACTACATGTCTTGACTTCCATGTCCTCGAGTCTGCTAATCCTTGATTCTGCTTCTACCAGTTTTGCATTGGTGTCGCGGTTATCTTGCCTGATCGCCGCTACTTCCTCTTTAGTCGCTTTAGCCAGATCCCTTACTTCATCCAATCTGTTAAGTATCATTTCTATCGGATCAGGGCTGTCTTTTCTCCCTTTGCTGGGCGAATTCGGATTCGACTGGTCAGATTTAAGCCTCTTCAAGCTTTTCGCTAGCTCTTTGTTATCTGCCATGGCTGCTTGTGGCGTAGATTCCTTGATCGTTTTGGATGGTCTCCCTATACTTCCAGCCGCCCCCTGTGGAGTGCTTACGGTCGCTGGCCTCTCCGACTCCTTCTTCTAGCTTACTATAATTAAATGCACAATTACCAATTGAATCCACCTAAGAGCTGATATGATGTTCGCTCTACCTGTTCGCTTCCTGTACTTGTTTTAGTCGCCGTGAGGAAGTGCGCACCTTCATATGAGGCCGGAAGCGTGCACCGCCATTTTGGGAGCCACCATGTGCGTGCAAGGCCCTGCACGAGTAGAGTCACATTATCAGCCTAGCTGTTGAATTTATCCTAAATTACATCCAGACAGGCTTGACTGCATAGCCACTTGATGCATCCGTGTATTAGGAGCAAACCACACAAGCCTAAACGTAGGCATCCATTGAGTTCTTAAGCCTATAACATCATGGTGCAGCACAGGACTCAGTCGCAGGTCTACAAATCACCAAACATTGATTCCATAGCCTATATCCAGCTAAGCAGTCCCTGCTTCTCATGTGCCACAACAATCACAACCGTTTTCTACATTGCCGTTTCCGGTTTGAGACCATACTTCTGCATTTTCTTGTATTCATGCCGATATTGCCAACATTGCCAAAAATTGTACCTGCGCCAGCCGCTACTGTTCAAATGGGTGAGTCGACATTATTTCTATCCCTCATAACGAGCGCCGGTAAACAACAACGCCTGAGCCAGATATTTCGTTTCGTAAGTTCATGCCGCCCTCCTTTGATCGCTAGTGATGCACACCTTTGTTTCTCACACTGGCTGGAGGAGAATCTGCGCTAAATACCTCCTACTCTTCCGGCGCCGATGCACTTCAATAAATGATAGAGAATCTTCGTTTAGGAAGTTTATGCCGCCATCTTGTGCGCGCGAGTCAGCGTTTCCCTTTCCTCACGGGTCTGTTGTCACCCGATAACGGTTATAGTACTCACGACCCCCCTCTGAGTTCTGGCCTTCCACCGCTGCCACCAGCGATCATTTCCGACCCCAGTCAGGGTCCTTGCATTTCCGTCCGCCGACACACTGGGCAGCCACGCAGTCTTCTTGTCCGTCTCACTCGCTGCATCCACCGGAGCGGAACATTCGGAGTAGCCGAAACACCACTTCCCAGCCACAGAAATCCTTGAGCATACCCTCTAAATGCTCCTCTCACATTCCGGATGCCGATTCATCAACATGTAGCGGTACTGGAAAGATAAAACACGTCCCAAATTTGTTTATTGACCTCCGCACGGGCAGAGAGAATTACAGAGCCGCCATCTCTCTCGGCGTCCAAACTACGCCCCCCCGGAATAAATTCTATTCGGACCTATACACCACCTCCCAGTAGCAAGATCCTACTTCCCTGTCATCACCTTTATACTATACAATTGCTCTGGCTGGATGACATGCACTACCAGTTATTCTATGTCCCCTTTAGGATAGTGGGCATTGTCCAGGTAATCCAAGGCTTGCATCCGGACAAGGCACCGGGTCTGGACAGCATAACTGCTGCCTTTTATAAATAATATGCTCAAATTCTCACTCACACCTTCTGGCTATGTATGAAGAGCCTCTGGCACGTGGGGTACTATCCGTCTTTCCTTCAGGAGGCATTACACCACTTTCCATGATTAATGTAGATATGAAAAATCTAGCTAAACGGATCGCCTCCCGTCTACTCCCCGTTACCAAATATTGTTCATCTAGATTGATACGGCTTTGTTCCCTGTCGCTCGACAGCACACAGTCTGCAAACTTTATTTGCACTTTTCTACTCAGTCAATCCCCAACTAAGCGAGGAGGCGGTTTTGCTTGATGCCACTAAGGCTTTCAATTCAATAGACCTATCTTTTTCACCTCTTGGCCCGGACTGGACTCAGCAGCAATTTGATGCACATGATCAAATTGCGCTATACTCAGCTTATGACCCAGCTGCACGTAAATGGTGTGATCACTCCCCCCGCCCCCCTTTGCCGTATCACAGGGTGCCGGACAGGGTTGCCCCCTTTCGCCCATTCTTTTTGCTAGAATGCAAATAAAAACTCATTGCTAAATAATTTATTAGGCATTATTTTTATTCTATGTGAAACAAACTTTCATACACTGACTAGAATCAACCTATTGCAGTGAACAAAGTTACTTGGATGAAAAGTGGAGCTAAAGAATAAAACTCACCCTAGATGTTTTCATTTTGCCCTGCTAGAAATATTGAAATCTTGGTCGATCTTCACCAACTGTTAAATTATGGCATATCAGCAACTAAGAAGCAAAGCAGGAAAGCAATTCTCATGCTTCAAAAACGGATTAATTCAAATTGTTCGGAAAACTAGAAGGTAATTTGCTCCTAAAACAAGTGGAAACAAGATATAGCGGAATCAGCTTCTAGCGAACAAATATTAAACTTGGGGACAAGAACTTCAACAAAGTCAGGTGTGCAATTTAGAAAATTTACTCTCCATCATGTATTCGATAGTAACAAGTCCAATTGTAATCACTTCAGGATGTTCAGCTGTCCTACAGAGTTGACAGGAAAAGATTGTGAAAGCTAGATAAAAATGGTCATGGTATGAATGAAATAGGCAGAATAATATTTGGATTTAAATAATAACTAACTTAGGATTGGTCTAGGTACTGTACATAGAAGGCATCAGTATTAAGCAAATTTATACTGGTATTAGAAACGGAGATGGGCAAGGAAGCACTAGTGAAAGCAGTTGCTGTACTAAAACAGCTATATATGTTCCTAATCAATACACTATCTGTGCTGAACAAGTTACTTACCTACGGTAAGAGTCTTTCTGATCTAACTGTAGATTCCTCATCTTTTGAATATCACACTGAACCACACTGTTGTAGAGATTTTCAGCATTGCTCCTGCATGCTAGCAGGCGGTGTCGCGCAGCTTCACGTCGACATTGTATCACCCTGGAAGTGACAGAGGAGCCACAAACATATGCCACCTCTGCGTAATAATGTAATTTTCTTTCTTCACTCTGTCAGCACGGTCAGACGCGGAGCTTACTAAATGATCAGATGTGCCAGTGTGCAAATCTCTAAATTGTTTTTTTATGGAATGTGAAGAGTTTATTCCACAAAAAGGGGAGGAGGGAGAGCAGTGAGGAATCTTTAGTAAGATCAGAGTATCCACCATAGAGAGTGTTACCTATGGAAAGTAACTTATTCTTCTGACGGATACTTCTAACCAGAGATTTGCAAAGTGTAGAATCTGCAGCTCATATGCCTCGAACATTTGTTTACTAAGGACTATCCACCTTGATAAGGTTCTTTTCTGCACTGCTTTACCCTTCCTTGCCCCAGCAAACTGTGTAAAGAGCTGATCATCCACCAGATGGTCTTTTGTACAATCGGTGTTACAACTCAAAGGTCTCTTGGTGTCCTAGCGATAGGGCCTCACCTCCTTTTTCAAGGGGTGAGGTGGAACAAAGAATACCGAAAGGGTAATGGATTGCCCGATATGAAAAGTTGTCAGTCTTCCGAAGGAATACCACCCTAGTCTGTAACACCAGTTTGTCTGGAGAAAAAGGTGTTGTATGGTGGATTAGCAGAAAAGGTGGGTAGCTCACTCATGCAATGGGGTTATCTCTATAAAGAAGAGAGTTCAAAAGATGCAAACAACAGCTGTGCATTAGCTCAAAAGGAGTACACAAGAACACGGAGAATCAAATTAAGGTATTAAAGTTCTGTTTCAAAATCTTTGGATGGAAACATATAGACCAGACTTAAGAAACGTATCACAACAGGTGATTTAACACCTTCAATGCTGCAGGAGATTTTCCTGGGTGCTGAACTTTTCAGATTTGCATGCTTCATGACGAGCTCAGCTCGTCATGAGCACACGAGCAGTGTACTGCATGACGAGCAGAGCTCGTCATGAGCATGGAAGGGGTTAAATAAGGATGTCTAGTCCAGTAAATGCAAAAAGGCCGAAAGTGCCAGCAAATAGCATTTAACAGTGCCCAACACAAGTCATCATCGATTTAACGACAGCACAAGAAGCAAAACATCCGACAATTTTCCTGTAATGGGTCCATATGAAGGGAAAAATAGCATGCCACCAATTTTTCCCAGTGTTGGCATAAACAATTCTCCTAGATGGACGTCCAGCAACAGAAATGACAACCACTGCTTTGGGAAGGAGACTGAAAGAAGTCAACAGTTGCTGCTCAATCTCCATGCACTGAGGTGTAGATTTTGCAGGCCTGGGTGTAGGACCCAGCCTTGCTGCTGCGACAGAAGACCCTTGTGATGCAACAGCCTGATCGAAGGACTGATGCGCATACCAGAATTTCCGGGTAACACACTCATCTGGCCCATCTGGAGTCACTAGGATGACTTAGTCCAGTTGTTACTGATCTTTTTTCAGAACTCAGGGCAGGAGAGGTAGTGCTGGGAAGGCATACAATAGTCCTGTACTCTACTGTAGGCTGTAAACGTCTCCAAGAGGAAGCCTTGGAAACTCCAGCATGCAAAGGTGCAGACACTGCACATTCTCAGCAATGAAGAATAGATGTAGGCTGGGGCTTCCCCATAGCTAGAAGCCCAGCGTCACCTCTGGGTGCTGCTGCCATCTGCGATCCGATGAGTTTGTCCAACCTGGCATTCAAAGATCTCACCAGATTTAACCAGGTGCAGAGGTGCAGATCCTCCTGGCACAGGACCTAGGTCCGACTTCACTGTTTGTTGCAGTACCGCTCGGCAGTGGGGTTGTTCATAAGAACCATGATGGACATGATGGACAGTAGCTAGGCTTTCAATGGCAATTAAATGTCCCCCAACTGGAACAGGTTGATGTGGAGGTGAGTCTCCACTAGAGACCAGAGTCCTCTTATCTCCAACTTTCCCACATGTGCAACAGCCACCATTGTCAGCTTTGTGTGAGGTAGGGAGAGGGGTCTGCGACTGGTGCAGTTGAAGTCCAGCTGCCACCACCGGAGGTCCTTTGCAGTCTCGTTCAAAACCTAGATGAAATCCTTCAGGCTCCCTTTATGTGGATATCCCACTGAAGAGCCCGCATATGCCACCAGGTGTAGTCAACAAGCAAGATGCAGGAGGCCAAGAAATCTCAGAGCCGCTCTCACTGAGACCCAGGACAGAGTCTGAAACATCATCATCATAGCCCAAATGTCCTGACTTGTTGACGAGGAGGGAGGGCTTAAAACTGCACCATAGTCAGGGTGACTCTGATGAATGGGAGTTTCTCCAAAGTTATCATTTGTGCCTTTGGCACATTGATCAATAATCCCAAATATGTTAATAGGTCTGCCATCATCTAGAGTTAGTCTAAGAGTGACTGTGGCAACCCCGCTTTCAGCAGAAAATTGTCCAGGCAGTGGAAGACCTGTAAAGGTGTGCTGCAACCGGTGCCATCACTTTCGTGAACACTCAAGGGACATAAAGGGAAGCGCAGAGAAAATGCTCTTAGCCAACCCTGAACAGCAGGTAACGCTTGTGGGACTGCATGACTAGAATGTGAAACTAGGCATTCTGCAGGGCCAGCAATACCATACAGTCTTCTGGATCCAGGGTAGATAGAACTTGAGTCAAAGTGAGCGTCATCAGCTTGTCTTTTTTCCAGTATGAAATTGAATTGAGAGGGCGAAGATCTAAAACAGAACGAAGGCATCTGTCCTTTTCAGCACCAGGCAATAGAAGGTGAAACACCCAGTCCCTATTTCCAATGCCTGGGCCCCCTCTATGGCTCCTTTGTCCAAAAGAGCAATGACCTCCTCCCCCAGAATTGACAAATTACCCTCCACCAGCTGCACTGTTGTGGGTGGAGTATGTGGCAGATCTGAAAGTAATGGTAGGGTATATCCTTGCAGGACTATGTGAAGCAACCATCAGCCGGATGTGATGCTCTGCCACCTGTGGGGGTAATACCTTATCCTGCCTCCAACTAGGAAACCATGTGAGGGTAGGGGTGAACTAAAGCAGCTTGGTGGCATAGCGGGAGAGGCAGGGATTGAGCAATGTACTGCCCAAGGACCTGTAGGTTGTCAACTAAATCTCCAACCCCAGGCCTAAAAAAAACTGGGGAGTCTATTGCTGTGAAGGTGGGCCTTGGTGTTGTCTTTAGACCAAGCCTCCTACCAATGCCTTAAAAGGGCTAAAACTGGTGGGGATACTACCGCAAGCGAGCAGAAAGGCTGATGGAGTTTGCTGTGGACCTGCTTTCCTTTAAGGGCTCCAGGGAAGAGTCTGCCTTATTTCCAAAGAGACAGATACCATCAAATGGCATGTGCATTAGTGATGCCTGAATGTCACCCGAGAAGACAGGGGATCTCATCCCCACATGGCACCAAACTGGTATTGACTGCCCTGCAAATGCGGCATCCAGCCCACAACAGATGGCTTAGGCATTCCGTGTCATTGACCCAGTTCAGGAAGGACCTCAAGACCTGGCTCGTCGACTAAACCCCCACACCCAGACAGATCAGCAGCCCCACCTCAGCGCCTTGAGACCCTCACAGGTGAGTAGCCGCGCTTTGCAAACCCCTGACTGATTGATGATGGCATATATTGCGGTGTCCTTACCATCTGGAATGATCTGAGAAAGTTTGCTTGGAATTTATCATGGACTGTCAGCAAGACCTTGCTGACTATATCCCATAATGCATGTGAATATCATCCCAGCAGGCAAAAAGCATTTGTTGTGCAAAGAGTAAGGTTGCAAGTCTAATACTTCTGCACCCCTATCTGATCAATACAGCAAATGAAGCGGATTAGTCTGTGAAAGGGCTATGGGAAAGTTCAACTCATTGTCTGGGGCTTTGTCTAGTCCACTGGTGTTCTCAACGCCCATAAAACAATTGTCTTCATCATAATAAAGGGATGCATCATCCACATCATCTTCAGTATTATTGTGGTGACCGAGTTCTGATCCTGAGCCAAAAGGAATGTTAAGCATCTTAGGCAGTGGTAGTGTTGGCTTTTATGCACCTTCTGATGATGTTCAGTGACATACAGCTTGGTTTCACGGTCTTCGATCACCATGCAATTCACCGTAAAGCAACCCCTGCAAAATCTGTAGCCATGCGAACACCCTAGGCACTAGAGGCATACCTGGTGAAGATCTGTCACAGACATCTGCTTGTTACAATCTGTACACGATTTATACCCTGAAGTCATCACAGGGGACATGTTCCCTTGCACACTGTTGGAAAATGTTGTCAAACATGTGAGAATGTTGAGGCAGGAAACTCTGAATCAGTGTCCAAAGGCACAGAAAGAAAAGAAAGGACTTCAGTGCCCATGAGTGGCACATATATGTGGCTTCAGCGTTCTTTCTGGAAGCGGTAAGAAGTGGACTCCGAACCGCACAATGCCACCTACTGGCGTGTGGATGCAATGGTGAAAAAAATCTCATGATCGAAACTAGCACCTGGGGTATTCACAAGGTGAGGAATCAGAAGTTAGAAGTACCGATAAGAAAAGCTACTCAGTCACAGTGTATAACTTTTTGAAGTACATACGTACTACTTTCAAGGTGTAACGGTGATGTTTTTAGTTTTTAGACAACTTCACCTTGCCTTATGTTGTTAAGAAACAATTTTCCTAGTCTTGGGCTTCCACAGTCTTTTGTGTTCTGACATAAAAGTTAACAATGAATCATAACACAGATGTCTAAGACTGAAACCATGGTGTTTCGACGAAATGGAGGTAGGTGAAATCCTATTCAATGATACTGCAAGAATTACTCCTACACACGCAGCATAATTTCCTTTGAGAACAGAGTTGTAACAATCTACAGTACAGACTCTGTATCCTTAAAAGGCAGAAGAACCCAAAGCTCCTGCCACTGCACACCTTCCCTCAAGATGTGCTATTGGTTCAAACAATCTGTGTATCATGAAGAAAATCTACTGAAGGAAAATGATGATCCTGCTAGCCTTGAGGAATTCCACATCCTGACCTCCATGTTTCATAAGATGACTGAAATAGTCCTCTTTATGGGGAAAATATCTGTGGGTAGAAGACAATGAAATAAAACTAGCTAAAGACCATGCACACCTGTGGTTCAATCAAACCAGGAATGTCTGATCAACAGCCCGGAAACCCTAAGTTTGTATTGGTATAATACATTCTTGACCGCCACCCAAATGAAATACGCAAATGAGAATTTGTCTCTCTCACCCTGTGCTTCTATGACATAAGAGGGGCTTAACGGTCAGGTTTCCTCAACAATTATGTGAATCATTACCTGAACAAGAAGTCACCCAAGATCAACTTCTAACCTCTGTACAAAAACAAGCTGCAAAAGTTCAAGTGGTGCAATGAGAAGAAGCCTGCCTAAATACTGTAGGGCAGAACAGAAAATACGGGGCGGGAAATGCATGGATTAAAAAGATATTCATTGACTGCACTAGTTAATATTTTCAAATTCAGACTTTAATTTTGACCTTTGATTACACATCCTGTGGATACAAAAAGCAAAATACACCAACCTGCAGGAAGAGAAGGAAAGGCTTTTGATAGAATGTCTTACCCACATTGAATTTGAGCCCTTTCGTTAGAAAGACTGGAGAGGCAGGTAACATGACTAATAAACCCTAATGACCACATCGCCCTGGTAAAGCATTACAGCGGTTCCCACTCAAAGCCAGAATTCAAATAAACCAGCCTGTATTACCCACAAAATACTGTTTCTTAAGAAGCCGGATTACTTTCACTTAACTATCAGAAGATCTGGAGGCACTAAGAACCTGAGAAGTCTACATACTCACACTCTAGAGTGCAAAATATTCAACACTAATAAATTGGTTACACAGGTAGTCTCTGGTGCTACAACTACAATTTGCAACTTGCTTCCAGTTTGAAACACTCTTTAATAACCTTTCCCTTTTCTTTTTTAGGGCTCGGCCTATGTCCCACGAAGTGGGCGTGGCTTAAGAGTCCTTTTATGAGGACTTCGAAAATCTAACCTACGAATTCCAGAAAAGCTCGTGATTTTTGCTCGTTATTTATGGCAGCTGCATGGCAATTGGGCCTAGCATGCCTGTGTTTTTAAAAGCCAGCACGCAAGAGGCCATAGGCGTTAGAGTTGCTTCGCCTAGTGCATATTCCGTGCGGAGATGCGCAGCAGAAGGGCATATTTCTTCAATTACCAGCTGTCAGGGGCCGCGGTAATTGAAGCCAGATGCTGGGCGCGCGTGCACCACTCTCCAGTTTGTTATATTTCAGCTGTGTGTGTGCGCATGCTTGCTCCCGGCAAAAGCTTGTTTTAAAATGTATTCCAGAGATGGTTCTTGATTATGGATCCACATTCTTCCGACGGCTCTGCGTGCGCTACACTTATACTTTAGATTTTCCCTTTGTTTTGGAAGTGCATCTCAGCCCCAATGTGATTCTGAGAGTGATGCATGTGCCAGCCACAGAACCTTACTGATGATTTTACATAAATTACGATTTAAGCATCACACCTATGCCCCCATTATTTTTCTCCGGGAGCGGCGAGATCCCGGCGCACGCAGCCCTCACTCTGTTGTTGATTTTAGGCATGTTTGCGCGGGCTCTGTTTACAATTAACGCCGCATTAAGCCGGCAGTAATTTGCTTTTCTTGTTTGTTATTTCAGCGCGCGCTGGCTCCATTTACAGCTGCTCTCCTTCTCGCTGGAGCTGTGATGTCCTGTCAGGTTTTATATCTCCCCCTAAATTCAAATGTTTGGAATTAGATATACACTTCAGTGTGCCTGTAATGTGCGCGCCGTGAAAGGTCGTGAAATGCAAATGATTTATGGGCTGCAAAAATTGCATTTCGAGTGTGTACTGACACAATAAACAAAACATTCATACAATACTCATATAAAACAAGTAGATATGACTGATCGAAAGAGGATAGGTCCAGTGTGAGCAAATGTTTGTGAAGACATGAAGGGAGCAGGGGGAGGAGGAGTCTTAGTGCAGCGTGGCCAGTGGTTAATGTTTACAGTGTGTGAACGGCAATGTAGCCAGTCTTGGTGGTGTGTCTTCAATGAGAAGGAAAACAGAAACTTTTCAGTCATCACCACTTGCTGACAGTTCTTCAAGCCTTAATGAAACTGCTACCAGCACTACCAGTACAGATCAGCTTTAGTGAGCCCTTCCATACTAGTGAGGTGAGATCTCCTTGTATTCAGCGCTGTGTCTCTGATGCTCCCCTATCTCCGAGGGTCCATCAGCCCCGACCGGCACCACAGCCCGGATACCCTTGGCACCAGCTCCCATTGAAGCTGTACAGCGCCTCTTTCAGTGAGCAGACAGCGAGGGATGGCATTTCATGTTTTTTTCACTTGATAACGATAAGAATGTGTTTTTTTTAATTTAACGAGGACTATTGAGTTTAATGGATGTGTGGAGAACAGGGTATTCATTCAAACTACGAGGCTTTTTCTGCTTATTTTTTAATAGGGAAAGTTTGTCGACTGTGGACATGATGTGCCCAGATACTAAATTATGATAGGGCACAATGCAAATGTTAAGTTATTTTCAAATGCTTAGACTAATAATACAGATATTGTGTTTTTGGAAGTGCATAGATGTATATTTGAAATATCGGCACATTTTTCTTACGTTCTTTTCAACTTTGTTTGTCGGACAGCCCAGTGCGAGGCTGTTGAGTGCAGAGTGCAGAGTGCTGTTGAGTGCAGAGTGCAGAGTGCTGTTGAGTGCAGAGTGCTGTTGAGTGCAGAGTGCTGTTGAGTGCAGAGTGCTGTTGAGTGCAGAGTGCTGTTGAGTGCAGAGTGCTGTTGAGTGCAGAGTGCTGTTGAGTGCAGAGTGCTGTTGAGTGCAGAGTGCTGTTGAGTGCAGAGTGCTGTTGAGTGCAGAGTGCTGTTGAGTGCAGAGTACTGTTGAGTGCAGAGTACTGTTGAGTGCAGAGTGCAGAGTGCTGTTGAGTGCAGAGTGCAGAGTGCTGTTGAGTGCAGAGTGCAGAGTGCTGTTGAGTGCAGAGTGCAGAGTGCTGTTGAGTGCAGAGTGCAGAGTGCTGTTGAGTACAGAGTGCAGAGTGCTGTTGAGTGCAGAGTGCAGAGTGCTGTTGAGTGAGGAGTGCAGAGTGCTGTTGAGTGAGGAGTGCAGAGTGCTGTTGAGTGCAGAGTGCTGTTGAGTGCAGAGTGCTGTTGAGTGCAGAGTGCTGTTGAGTGCAGAGTGCTGTTGAGTGCAGAGTGCTGTTGAGTGCAGAGTGCTGTTGAGTGCAGAGTGCTGTTGAGTGCAGAGTGCTGTTGAGTGCAGAGTGCTGTTGAGTGCAGAGTGCTGTTGAGTGCAGAGTGCTGTTGAGTGCAGAGTGCTGTTGAGTGCAGAGTGCTGTTGAGTGCAGAGTGCTGTTGAGTGCAGAGTGCTGTTGAGTGCAGAGTACTGTTGAGTGCAGAGTGCTGTTGAGTGCAGAGTGCTGTTGAGTGCAGAGTGTTGTTGAGTGCAGAGTGCAGAGTGCTGTTGAGTGCAGAGTGCAGAGTGCTGTTGAGTGAGGAGTGCAGAGTGCTGTTGAGTGAGGAGTGCAGAGTGCTGTTGAGTGAGGAGTGCAGAGTGCTGTTGAGTGAGGAGTGCAGAGTGCTGTTGAGTGAGGAGTGCAGAGTGCTGTTGAGTGAGGAGTGCAGAGTGCTGTTGAGTGCAGAGTGCTGTTGAGTGCAGAGTGCTGTTGAGTGCAGAGTGCTGTTGAGTGCAGAGTGCTGTTGAGTGCAGAGTGCTGTTGAGTGCAGAGTGCTGTTGAGTGCAGAGTGCTGTTGAGTGCAGAGTGCTGTTGAGTGCAGAGTGCTGTTGAGTGCAGAGTGCTGTTGAGTGCAGAGTGCTGTTGAGTGCAGAGTGCAGAGTGCTGTTGAGTGCAGAGTGCAGAGTGTTGTTGAGTGCAGAGTGCAGAGTGCTGTTGAGTGCAGAGTGCAGAGTGCTGTTGAGTGAGGAGTGCAGAGTGCTGTTGAGTGCAGAGTGCTGTTGAGTGCAGAGTGCTGTTGAGTGCAGAGTGCTGTTGAGTGCAGAGTGCTGTTGAGTGCAGAGTGCTGTTGAGTGCAGAGTGCTGTTGAGTGCAGAGTGCTGTTGAGTGCAGAGTGCTGTTGAGTGCAGAGTGCTGTTGAGTGCAGAGTGCTGTTGAGTGCAGAGTGCTGTTGAGTGCAGAGTGCTGTTGAGTGCAGAGTGCTGTTGAGTGCAGAGTGCTGTTGAGTGCAGAGTGCTGTTGAGTGCAGAGTGCTGTTGAGTGCAGAGTACTGTTGAGTGCAGAGTACTGTTGAGTGCAGAGTACTGTTGAGTGCAGAGTACTGTTGAGTGCAGAGTGCTGTTGAGTGCAGAGTGCTGTTGAGTGCAGAGTGCTGTTGAGTGCAGAGTGCTGTTGAGTGCAGAGTGCTGTTGAGTGCAGAGTGCTGTTGAGTGCAGAGTGCTGTTGAGTGCAGAGTGCTGTTGAGTGCAGAGTGCTGTTGAGTGCAGAGTGCAGAGTGTTGTTGAGTGCAGAGTGCTGTTGAGTGCAGAGTGCAGAGTGCTGTTGAGTGCAGAGTGCTGTTGAGTGCAGAGTGCTGTTGAGTGCAGAGTGCTGTTGAGTGCAGAGTGCTGTTGAGTGCAGAGTGCTGTTGAGTGCAGAGTGCTGTTGAGTGCAGAGTGCTGTTGAGTGCAGAGTGCTGTTGAGTGCAGAGTGCTGTTGAGTGCAGAGTGCTGTTGAGTGCAGAGTGCTGTTGAGTGCAGAGTGCTGTTGAGTGCAGAGTGCTGTTGAGTGCAGAGTGCTGTTGAGTGCAGAGTGCTGTTGAGTGCAGAGTGCTGTTGAGTGCAGAGTGCTGTTGAGTGCAGAGTGCTGTTGAGTGCAGATGAGTGCAGAGTGCTGTTGAGTGCAGAGTGCTGTTGAGTGCAGAGTGCTGTTGAGTGCAGAGTGCTGTTGAGTGCAGAGTGCTGTTGAGTGCAGAGTGTTGTTGAGTGCAGAGTGCAGAGTGCTGTTGAGTGCAGAGTGCAGAGTGCTGTTGAGTGCAGAGTGCTGTTGAGTGCAGAGTGCTGTTGAGTGCAGAGTGCTGTTGAGTGCAGAGTGCTGTTGAGTGCAGAGTGCTGTTGAGTGCAGAGTGCTGTTGAGTGCAGAGTGCTGTAGAGTGCAGAGTGCTGTAGAGTGCAGAGTGCTGTAGAGTGCAGAGTGCTGTAGAGTGCAGAGTGCTGTAGAGTGCAGAGTGCAGTAGAGTGCAGAGTGCAGTTGAGTGCAGAGTGCAGTTGAGTGCAGAGTGCAGTTGAGTGCAGAGTGCAGTTGAGTGCAGAGTGCAGTTGAGTGCAGAGTGCAGTTGAGTGCAGAGTGCAGTTGAGTGCAGAGTGCAGTTGAGTGCAGAGTGCTGTTGAGTGCAGAGTGCTGTAGAGTGCAGAGTGCTGTAGAGTGCAGAGTGCTGTAGAGTGCAGAGTGCTGTAGAGTGCAGAGTGCTGTAGAGTGCAGAGTGCTGTAGAGTGCAGAGTGCTGTAGAGTGCAGAGTGCTGTAGAGTGCAGAGTGCTGTAGAGTGCAGAGTGCTGTAGAGTGCAGAGTGCTGTAGAGTGCAGAGTGCTGTAGAGTGCAGAGTGCTGTTGAGTGCAGAGTGCTGTCGAGTGCAGAGTGCTGTCGAGTGCAGAGTGCTGTCGAGTGCAGAGTGCTGTTGAGTGCAGAGTGCTGTCGAGTGCAGAGTGCTGTCGAGGGCAGAGTGCTGTCGAGGGCAGAGTGCTGTCGAGGGCAGAGTGCTGTCGAGGGCAGAGTGCTGTCGAGGGCAGAGTGCTGTCGAGGGCAGAGTGCTGTCGAGGGCAGAGTGCTGTCGAGGGCAGAGTGCTGTCGAGGGCAGAGTGCTGTCGAGGGCAGAGTGCTGTCGAGGGCAGAGTGCTGTCGAGGGCAGAGTGCTGTCGAGGGCAGAGTGCTGTGTGCTGTTGAGTGCTGTGTGCTGTTGAGTGCTGTGTGCTGTGGAGGGCAGAGTGCTGTTGAGGGCAGAGTGCTGTTGAGGGCAGAGTGCTGTTGAGGGCAGAGTGCTGTTGAGGGCAGAGTGCTGTTGAGGGCAGAGTGCTGTTGAGGGCAGAGTGCAGAGTGACTGTTCCAGAGAGAGAAGGGTATGCTTGTGCGCTTACACGGTGCACTGACACACAGGAGCTAAAACAAAGAACAGCTGAACACATGTCTTGTTACACAAGGTTCCAAAACACAAAGGTAGGTTAAACTATGCTTAATTCCACAAAACTCACGCTATATACGGCTGAAAAATTAGCACAAGGCGAGGATAATGAAATTCAACAGTACTGCGAAAGCATGGCTTACATTACAAACAAAGTCTTGCAGTTGCCCATTGTAAATGACAATGCCATTTATTTATGATTTAAAGAAAAACAAGAAATGTCATGAGCAATGCCAATAGCTCTACCTTGAATGATGCCGAGACCATTGCATTGTAAATGCTTGTTTTTCATTGTGGCCTTTTTGCTTATTACCAATCCAACTATTAAGAATCAGTTAACACAGGAAAATCTCATAAAGCTAGGTTTTATACCTAGACGGATTGGTGATACTAACATGAGACGAGTTCACTACACAGTGATACCTCGGCACTCAATGATACGTTATCCATTGGAGCAAGTGCTACCATGAGAGAAATTATCTTAGCATGACCTTTATTCTAGAATCATTAATGACAAACAGCTATAATGCATCGTTCTAAAGATAAGGGCATAAAGAGAACATCCAAGACAAACAGATGACTGTTAATTTAATGTCATTTTTTGGTAAACAAATTAGTCCATCCCGTGAAATTTCTGGTACAGTTTTACAAGGCTTTGATAGTAGGAATTCTTCCATACATATGTCCAAATAAGAAATACAGTGGGCAGCCAACACGTGTTTTGTTACTCAAAAGTAACTTTCTCAAGGCTTTCCTGATATGAGCGAAAAAGAGTACAGCCTATTCAGCTTGTAGATCGGTGATATATGGAATTCCCTTGATAAGCAAGAAGACGGAAGATTTTGGTGTGATCAAAATATCACCAGGGTCATGAATTAAGACTCCGGAATTTCTAGGTCTAAGGATCCAAAAAGTGTGAGCTAAGTAAGTATTTTCAACTTAGTATGAATATAATGGTTGATCTCAATAATTAGCTCCACAGTCAAAATGAGGGTCCCATGGGCCTCAAAATAAAACGGTCAGTACCCGTTAAGACTTCCAAAATAAAGCGTCTAGTAGAAACTTCGACTCGTCCTTAATTAATATAAAATGACGGTATCTTTGAAATTCCCCTTACGGAGGTTGGTATTGTTCCTATCCTTGTCACGATATAAGCCAGAGAGTGGGGATATGAGCTATGATATGCTCCGTAAATCAGCGGAGTTGAGGCATTGTTTTACAAATACCAAGGCGTCTCCGCATGAGCAGTGCGCTCATGCGGAGACGCATTGGTATTTGTAAAACAATGCCTCAACTAACATAAGAGCATATCAGAGCTCACAACGCCCGTTCTCTCCGCTGATTTACGGAGCATATCATAGCTCATATCCCCACTTTCTGACTTATATCGTGACAAGGATAGGAACAATACCAACCTCTGTAAGGGGAATTTCAAAGATACCGTCATTTTATATTATTTAAGGACGAGTCGAAGTCTCTACTAGACACTTTATTTTGTAAGTCTTAACGGGTACTGACCGCTTTATTTTGAGGCCCATGGGACCCTCATTTTGACTGTGGAGCTAATTATTGAGATCAACCATTATATTCATACTAAGTTGAAAATACTTACTTAGCTCACACTTTTTGGATCCTTAGACCTAGAAATTCTTGAGTCTTAATTCATGACCCTGGTGATATTTTGATCACACCAAAATCTTCCGTCTTCTTGCTTATCAAGGTAATTCCATATCTCACCGATCTACAAGCTGAATAGGATGTACTCTTTTTCGCTCATATCAGGAAAGCCTTGAGGAAGTTACTTTTGAGTAACGAAACGCGTGTCGGCTGCCAACTGTATTTCTTATTTGTACATATGTATGGAAGAATTCCTACTATCAAAGCCTTGTAAAACTGTACCAGAAATTTCACGGGATGGACTAATTTGTTTACCAAAAAATGACATTAAATTAACAAAGTCATCTGTTTGCCTTGAATGTTCTCTTTATGCCCTTATCTTTAGAACGATGCATTATAGCTGTTTGTCATTCATGATTCTAGAATAAAGGTCATGCTAAGATAATTTCTCTCATGGTAGCACTTGCTCCCATGAATAACGTATAATTGAGTGCCGAGGTATCACTGTGTAGTGAACTCATCTTGTCTGATCCCTTGGGATCTTGTCATTTGCTGACATCTGTGGTAGTGGGATGTTATTGTTATCTTGACTGGCACCACCTCTTTTGAAATATAAACATTCTTTTAGGACTGTAATTATAGAACTTGGGAAATTACAATCCCACACATTGAATTGGTAGTGCGACATTCTGTGCCATCACTACGGTCTCGTTTCTATTGTTATACTAGCATGAGAGTCAAAAAATCCTGTGAGGGAAAAAAAAAAAAAGAAGGAAAGAGTAAAGCTTGTATAGAAGAGAATCCCGTGATGGTTACCATCTTCCTCCCAAGCGGAGAGAGCGGGTATTTTCTGGTTTGGGAAGTGAGAAAATACACAGCTACCGCTTCTTCTTCCTCATATATACTGATCAAACATATGAGGATAAAAAAAAAAAATTAAAAAAAAAATTAAAAAAAAAAACCTTTCGCTTTTCAACATCTACGCTATTTACTTTGAACCTTTCGTACTTTGCCTCCTTTTCTTCCCACCAATTAACCTCACAAGCTTCTTTCTTCACTCCTGCTTCACACACCTGTCCCCCCTGCCTTCTTTTCCCAATGACATACGATTTTCTTTCTAATCCTATCCACCCTTCCGTAGCTTTACCATCTCTCAAGTGCATAACCTAACCTTTACTGTCTCGTTCATTGGTGTACTTCAGATTTTGATTCCTCTCTGTTGGTTATAACAGTGTTTGAAAGGTTTACTGTTCTAAGTACTGTTGAAGAGCACAATCACCTTGTTAAATTGCAGTGTGCTGACACCCTTGGGTGGAGTGTGCTTTCTAAAAACACATTAATAAAATAATTACTGAGCCCCAAGCACACCAAACCACATGAATGGGCAAGAGGTAGTGAGGAGGTCTACAGAGATCTAAATTTTCAGCCAAAATATGTACTACTAGTGATTGATAACACTTCTGTCAAATGTTCAGTCTCCATCAGCACATCTTTTAATGGAATGGCCAACTTTTGATTTGTCCTTTGGGCTGAGACAGCTTTTCTTACTTACGGCGAGATCCTTAGACTTTAATCTAATTTTTAGGTGAAGGGAAGACTTGGAAGAGAGAGTCGTCCTCAGGTTTCTCCTTTTCAACCTTGACAAACATGTGGCTCACTCATTAGAGGAGGACCCTACTGGAGTCCCAATGACATGGGTCCTTGAAATGAGGATTGGTAGCCAGCGAGGAGCCCAAATGAATCAGAGACACAGATCGATAGAGGTTAATGAGAAATCTTTAAAAGAATATCTCTTTACATCAGAGAGTTTGAAAGCATGGATCTTATTTAAAAGTGGAACCTTAATAAGCTGTGTATAAATCTGCAGAAGATCAGTAGGACACAGCAAATGTGTCCCGTGAAATGACAGAGAATGTAAGGGTGGGCTCCGTATGGGAAACCATTTAGAAAGTCAGAGTTGGTGCTTGAGGCAAGTGAATGCAGCTGAAGCAGGAACTGTAACCAGTGCCATATCCAGTAATGATAGCAAAAATACAGGCACCTTTATTCTGCACTGGTGCTCAAAAGCATCAAAAGCCATTAGGGGCACAGAGTTCTGGAATCACTTCACATACCTCTCTAGGACCTTCGGCAACTGGATTCCTGAGAGAGTGAAGTGCTTGTCAGAAACAAAAAATGAGGATTGGAAAAAAGAGGTCAAACTCAGCTTGGTTCTCTATCTTCTAATGAGAGGCTCGAGGACCATCCCTTTCACAGGTAATCCTGTGTGCGCAGAAATCAGATCCATCAAGGATCTCGAGGAATATGCAGAGATCAAGAAAGTGATGTTTTTAAACTAATCAAGGATCACTTTACCAAGGCCCCTTCATTTTCTGCCATTTATAGGATCATTTGTTGGGATCTTTTCTCAATCTATAATCTCAAGGAAGAGACCATGCAGGGAACCAGTTCCAGAAAAGTATGTTTTATTATATGGCTGAGCTCACACCAATGACCTACACACTGCATGAAGAAATGTATGCAACTTCCTAAAACCATGTTGCAGAGTCTTTTTAGGAATAGGAAATGGAAAGCATAAGAAGCGCCTCTCAGGTGTAAGGCTGTGCTCGCAACTTACAGAAAACGGTGGTGTTTAGTGGCACTGGGCACTCGGGGTCAAGTGTCAATGTCCATATGAGATCGCTACAACTGAAGAAACGAGAACAACAAAGTTTTCTCCCAAGCCAGCTTACCAAGAAAAGTTATCTAGACAGGAAGGATGGGGGTTAGAAAAAAAATTTTTTAAAAAGGTTACGCTCCGTTCTTTATTTCTATGCATCAAGGTTGAGTAGGTCAAAGATCTTTACGTACTACCAGGGTCTGGGTGACCACTTCGAAAATGAATTATAAAATGCACAGGATTTTATGGGACTCATCACACAGGGAACAGTATGCTCAGGTCAGCTGAAGAGAATTGCCAGATGAAACACTGACACTCCTTGAAGTTAGTGACTTGTGGAATATGCATGGGTCCATGAAAAACACAAAGTATCTGCCAATGAACCATGAAAAGGCACCAAGTTGACAAATTAAATGCCCTAGATAGCAGTACTTCTGCAAACTGATAAACATAGCACATTTAGTTTATCAAAGCCAGTTTAGGACCTGCAATATGGAAGGCAGAAGGTGTACTGAGCAGAAGGGGCTAGGTGATGGCAGGTCGGAGAACTAACAACGGCTTTTAATTTTGTATAACTCTCTAATGCAAGGAAATAAAATGCAGTGTTGTTCATTCCTGCTGGTGTGGTCAATCTGGAGGTGTGTCAGAAGGAAGACTGGACAAATGTAAGCAGATAAGTGGACAAAGCACAAACAGATAGTGTGGTCTGTTATATGCTATTAGCCAATACGGATTTACAGAACAGAGTGTGAAATATTGCAGTGATAGGGATAATAACTCGGGGCTTTAGACATTTGAATAACCATGTAAATCACGATTGCCTTTTGCAAATGAAACACAAAGATAAGCTTAAGATAAGTATAATACACAGATGTATACAATGTACAGATTTAAAACGTTGCTCCATGGCCTAGCTAAACCAACATCGGATAGAATACCTTTCTTTTAATATGTGCCAGCATATGTTCCTGCCCCTGTTTGAAATAAGGGTGCTGAAATTCGATTGGCTCATCGTGTTCCACTTTCACCACGCAGGAATCTAAATGCAGAACTTTACGGAATCCATCTACACAAGAGAAAATGCATAAAACACGTTAATAAAGCATTTGATTGTTAAATTACAAGGTTGGTAAAGTTTATCAGAAAGAATGAAATAATCTCATCTATTAAAACAGCAGGTAAAGGTAAATGATAATGTGGGTGATCTGTCTTACACATGTTCAGCTGCCTGATGAAGCTCGCCATGTTGTTGTGCTTGAAGTATTTGGGAAGGATCTCCTTGGAAAACCGCTGCTCATCCAGCACCATAAAACTCTCGCCATTCTGGAATAAAACACACACAAATGATTAGACTTTCGTGCTGGCATTTCCATCACACTCTGATCTAGAACGGTGGGCTACTTTCCAGCTGTCCTTGGCCACCCAACATTTAGCAACACAACACACGTGGAATAATACACATATTGGTGGCAAGGGGTCTCTTTCTTTCTATAATCCTTCACATAAACTGGGAAAGATGGCCATCTGCTAGAAGCCCTAAATAAGACAACAGTATTCAAATGCAGACATAAATCCACCAATATTTTTAAAAGATAAAGCTGCAAGCACATCGCAGTCTCTCCTTAGGTGAAACTGAAAGATACCCATGTCACAAAGCAGGCATAGAAAGGCAAAACGACAGTGGACTATGGTTCCAAATTTGAGTACTCATGGCACAGGCCATTGTTCATACTATTGTCGTTTGAATTCCAAGCTGGCAAATTAAAAGACGACTAGGTGTGAACAAACCATGGAAGAAAGAAATTAAGTGATCAATGCACTAGCAAAAATATATTTTTTAAACCAAAAATAATCATGGAGATGTATGGATCATGACACTGCAATCTCATTTGCTTTGGTAGTTTTAATGGTTTTCTTAATAACCATGGTTTGGTCCTCTGTTGTTAAAAGAGGGAACCTATTATTATCGGTTGGTCTTAGTTCTACTAGACTCGCTTTCTGTATCTATAACGCTTACCGCCGAGCCCGTGCTAGACTAGGCAACACAATTTGAGGTATGGTAACGTCCGTGAAATACAAGATCCTAACTTGGAATGTTAGAGGGATGGGGTCTGTCCATGAGAGGCATTGAATGTAAGCACAATTAAACAGAAGGAAGGCACACATTGTTTTCATACAGGAAACACATTTGACGCACTCGGAAGCTAATAAGCTCCCGAAAAAGTGGCGGGGACAGCAGTTCAGCACATCTTATTCAGTATTTGCTAGGAGGGCCACCATTTGGATCAGGAGTGGAACTCCATCCGTAATGTTGGAACAGAAAGTAGATATGTATGGCAGATATGTGCTTCTCCGTGGAACACTTTATGGGGAACCTCCGATATTGGGAAGTGTATATTCCCCCAATACAGATCAGGATACATTTCTGGGGATATTGAACACAATACTGTCGGGCTGAGAAGAGTATCCTTGGGTGATTGGAGGAGATTTTAATGCAATTCTAAATGTAGACATAGATCTTTCCCATCCACCTCTAGCGGGTGCTGCCAGTCGGAAGCAAGCCGAGGCATTGATGGGCTGGGCAGAGGGATGGACACTCAGGGACGCTTGGCAAATCCACAACCCAGTGAGCCGGGAATACTCATATTACTCCCCACACATATGTTATACACACGTATAGACAGGGTGTTCTGTTCTGTTTCTCTGCTTGGAAACGTTTCCCTTGCAACATATCTTGGGAAAACTTTTTCAGACCACAATCCATTAGCGTTGGTATTAGAATGGGGCAAGATCCCCGCACCGGGACCGACATGGCGGCTACAGACAGTCTCACTGGAAGACCGTGTGTACCACAACACTATCTACAGCAATAACACACAACAAAATAACAGAAAATGCCAACACTGCCAGTTCGCGACAAGTGGAATGGGAGGCATTTAAAACAGTTATCCGTGTAGTGGACATTAGTACTAAAGCGGGGGTCCGAATCATGGTGGACAAAGAATTGCGAGACTTTGAAGACAATCTAGGTGAGCTAGAATCTGCTGCAGCATTAGATGATACACACAAAGAGGCTCTGCAAGATGCGCATATAAAACATGCAGACTTACTTGGAAAGTTAAGAACAATAGACTACCGCACATACACACTAAGGCAACAAGCTGAGGCAGACAGAGCAGGTACCATGTTAGCGAGAATTATACGTGATGCCCCCAGCGTTGTTCCTATAACTGAGATCACTACAATTGAGGGACGTACAGTAACCTCACAATTAGACATTCATAAGGCATTTCAGAAATGTTATGAACTATTATATAAGGTTCTGCTGGCACTACAGGAAGGGGAGTTAAATACTTTTTTAGATGGCCTGGAGTTCCCACAGCTCGCCAGTGCACAGAAAGACGAATTGGCTGCCACAATTACAACAGCTCAAATCCGCTCAGCAATTAAAGACCTGCCACGTAATAAAACCCCAGGTTTGGATGGTCTACCCGCAGAATTCTACGTGTCCTTCTAAACACACCTGGCCCCCACATTGAAAAGCTTTACCACACAGCTTTAGAAACTGGAGCTTTGCCCCCTGCTACGAGACAAGCTTTAGTGACATCTTTGCAGAAACCAGGTAGAGACCCAAAAGATATGACAGGGTACGGCCTCTTTCTTTACTAAATACGGATTACAAAATCCTTAGTAAAATTCTGGCTCGCATGATACAACAATACCTACCAAGCTTAATACACATTGATCAATGTGGTTTTGTTCAAGGTAGAAGCACTTCCCTAAATATCAGGCGATTACACAACATAATCTCCTCAACGTCTTCAGACAATGCTATGGCGGGCTGCATATCGTTGGACCTTAGACCGGCATTAGATACCCTTCATTGGGATTATATGTTATGAGCTCTCTCACTATTTGGCATCCCCCAAGGCTATATCCAATGGGCACGAGCCCGAACTGGGACACACATTTCTCGGCCATACTCGGTGGCCAGAGGCACAAGGCAAGGATGCCCTTTGACTCCCCTGCTTTTTGTATTGGCACTGGAGCTGCTGACTATTAAGGTGCGAACGGCAGTGAGGGAGAGGGGCATCAGTTTGGGGATCACCACTCATGTCCACTCAGCTTACGCTGACAACATTATTCTGTATCTTAATGATCTTCAAGGGCCCAACAACCCTCTCCCTGGAACATTCCAACAATTCCAAACATGGTCTAGCCTAGCAATTAATGAAACCAAATCTACTGCCTATTACTTCCATGACTCCAACTCTATGGACTCAGTTGAATTTGGACACTGGTCATTCCCTGTGGCGCCCGTCACGTTTAAATATTTGGGTATTCAGATTTACAGGAAACCCCAAGACCTATTGGACGGTAATTTGAACCGAGCGATTAAAACTCTTAGATCACAAATCTCCTTCTGGACTTCGCTGCCAATCTCCGTGGCAGGTAGAGTGGCTAGATCTAAAATGGTCATGTTCCCCAGACTGCTTTAGATTTTCACTACAATACCAGTTATAATCGCAACATATATATTCAAAACAATTAATACACTACTTAGTGAACTGATATAGGGTAAGGGACGATGGACAGTCAGGCTCCCTATACCGCAGCTTAAAACTGACCAGGGTGGCTTGGGTGTCCCAGATTTCCAGGCATATTGCTATGCCAGTCAACTGCAATGGCTGTCCTATTGGACTGCCGGACGCCATTTGCAAGAAATTGGCATGACACAGCCAGCGTGGGAAAAGGGAGCGCTGCATATGTTATTACTCCCCAATAATAGTAGGCTTCCTCGATCAGCACCCCCATTGTTAAAGGTGGCTATGATATACTAGAAAAAGGCTATCCGCTACAGGAAAGGGCTAAACACATATGCCCCTAATTTCCCTCGGATGGGGAGCCCCACACCGACCGGTGTAATTTCCTCTAGGCAACTGACTAAATGGACTGAGGAAGCAGTAAAGACGGTGGTTATGCTGTTTGCTGATAACACACTTCTAGATCATAATGTATTTGTAAGAGAGCAGGGAGTTCCTAACTTGCTTTATATACTACATGCTAGAATAAGCAGATATATGAGAAGCACCTAGCCACCGGATTGCACGGAGCCACAAACACATGCATAAATACACATGACGTACCTCGTGGGGAACGGGAGACACTTAACGAAATGGCTCTATAGCAGCATCCGAACACACGCAAAAACCTCACTAGAAAGAGCTCTGAGATAAATAGGCAGCAGTTCTAGGTCACGATATGACAGACAATGAATGGGAGAAAATATCTGAATACCCCAAAAAAGTGTCACATATTCCTAAATGTAAGTTAATTCAATTTATGTTGGTACACAGAGTCTACCTGACCTCACACAGATTGAGTAAAATGTTTCCGGGTATGGTAGACACCTGTCCTAGATGTCATACACAGCAGTCAGGTCTGCTCCATATGATCTGGGAATGAGCAAAATTGTCATTCTTCTGGGAAATGGTTTATGAACTCCTTTAGGAGGTAACACCAGGAATAGGGAAAAATTAAGTGGAATTTTGTATATTGGGGCTTTGTAAAAAATGCAAATCACAGGGGACGCAACACAGGTTTGCCAATTTAATGCTTATTAATATAGGCAAACAATCCATCACAATGAGATGGAAATCGCAGCAGCCTCCGTCAGTACTAACATGGCATATTGAAGTAGTGCAAATGGTGAGGGCCAAAAGTATGGCGTTACGTAGAGAGGAAAACAGAGGCCTTAGGAAAGCTCCGATAGCCATGGAATGGGATATGATGGAACAATTTGTGTCTGCTGAACCTTCGCTGCAGACCCCATTAGGACCCTCATACGTATATATTTTGTAGGAATACCAAACTTGACCTAAAGGTTTGTTTTGTTTTAAGTTTCAGCGGATATGTATATGTAATGATTTAACTACAATGAGTCTAGGAGTGGGTGGGTCTTTCTAGCTAACTAATGCCAGGGAGGAGGGAGGGATTGGTGTTTTGTTTAGTACGTTTAATCGTTATACAGAACTAATAATGTCAATTGCTACTCAAAAATTTCTGGCAATGTAATATTGTAATCTTAGGACACTATATATACTTTGGTCCCGGACCATGACCCTAATATGTACTAACTGTGCTATACCTTGTTTTGAAAATAATAAAATATATGTTTAAAAAAAATGTACAGATCATGACTATGGCGGCCTAACATGACGACACGTGCAAACACGCGTCACCATAACAGCGAAGGCATGAAGTGGCTGTCATTTAGTTATTTATTTTTATTTACTGTGCACAGGTGGCAGACACCATTTGGAGACATAAATTTAAAAAAATGAATGTAAAACGCATATGAAAGTGCATTTCACAAATGGGAGCACCACGCCAGCAAATGGCACCATTAAAAATAATGGGGTTACCCCATGTCCCTCATAACCTGGGTATACAGCTATGAGCTACAAACAGTTCTGTCGGGTAAAATACATTTCCTCAAGGGGAATTGTATATAATGGTTTTCAAAAAACATTAAATACTCAAAGGGCCTATACGTGATCCCTTCAACATGTGGAAAAGTTCTCCCGACTGATCAAGACAAGTAAACCCCATCCCCACATCGAGTGAACCCCGGCTGTGGGCTGAGATGTCATGGTACATAACTAATGGAAACTGTTCTGGACACGTCAAATGTGTCTTTCTTTGAATACGTTCAAGGTTGCCCTTTGGTCTGTTTTAGTCCTGAGAAAGATCCGCCATGATGTAGAGGTCAATAACACTTAAAACACAGGATCGAAACGTCAACGACATTACGTTATGCCCTATGTCAGCTATCCATGGAATATGTAATTAAGATATTAGGATACACTGAAGGAAAACGTTTTGGACATTATGGTTATATGTGGTTCCAGGATCTCATGTTTGTGTATGTGATCAATGGGAGATTTCTATGTATATGTTAATGTGATGTATTGTTCTTTATGTTTTCAGGACAGCTGTTGAAAAGAAAAATATGAAAAGAGATATGTTTTGATATGTAAAAAATAATATATTTAAAACATAAGTTGATGTTTGTGTTGCATCAGAGGTTTTAATATATTGTTTTCATTAAAGATTTGTATTAATTGAGTCAGGAGAAGTTTCCCACATGTTGAAGGGATCACTTTAATGAAAAACATTATTTACGTTTCCCCTTGCGGAAAATTCTTTTACCCGACAGAACTGTTTGTAGCGCAAACATCAGCAAAGGGCAGCTGACAAGGCTTCCAAAAATTATTATATAAAAAAATGTTTATAACCGTGTGGAAGGGCGGGAGCAGCAGGTTCTGAGGAGCATGGGCGACAAGTCAACAGTAGAAATCTGCTATGTATATTGGCACTGCTCAAACGCGCAACAACAAAGGGTGCAGGCTCCCTTACAGTGCATTTATTGACTTTGCCACAGCCTTTGATGAAGCGGATACAATTTTGCTGTTGGCAAACTATTGGCATGGGGCATCCAATCTCGCCTTTTGTCAGCCATAATGAGCCTCTAGTCTATACTAACACATGGGTCAAAATAAGAGTACCAAGCAAGTGTCCGTGCCAGCAAAGATCTACACAGAGGCAGCAAACAAGGCTGCATTTTGCCTTTCTACTTTAAAAAAAAAAAAACAATTTTATTGGCTTTTTAGCAGTACATCAATACAGACATGGGTAGTGTATTCATCCTTATATACATACAAAAAATTATTACTCGTAGCAATGATCATTACTTTACATCGTTTCTCGCTCTTTAGTAGACAATAGTGTACCGGTGTCCTCACTATATACAATGGCCATTAGATGGTAATACCATTAAGTGGTAGTCTTGTACATGGTGCGTATTCGTAAGTAGGTCCTCAGCAAATCAGTAATACATTCGTATTCCAGTTCGTTCAGGGGTTTTTCCCCCCCATGGGACTCAACATCAATATATTAGACAGCGTAGTTTGTATTCCATCCTATGGGCTTGTCTCTGGGTCAGACAATTCTTGCGGGGGTTCACATATATTACCTCGATATTCATTCCATTTCCCCCATATTTTGGACCATTTTTTGGGGCATCCTCTGTGTACATAGACCTCCCTTTCTGCCACCATCGCCGCATCCATATCACTCCCCCATTGCGTTCTTGTAGGTATTAGGTTAGACCCCCATTTCCTAGCAATATTCCGTTTTGCCAGAGCCATGCCCATGTCTGCAGCCCTCTATTAAGATCTGTGGGCGACCATATATTCAATATACAGCACCTTGGTTCAGGTTGTAGTTCTACCCCACTAGCTTCCGAGATTTCTGACATGAGTTGTGCCCAGTATGTTTGTATTTTAGGACAATCCCACAGTGTGTGGTAGAACGTTCCCTGGATACCGCAACCTCTCAAGCAGTTAGGCTCCGGAATAAGTCCCAGTTTGTGTAAAAGGGTGCGTGGATAGTATACTCTATGTAGTATCTTTAGTTGTACAAGTTTTAACCTGGAAGGGATTGAGGCGTCTCTTGCAGAAGCCAGTGCATGTAACCAGTCCTCATCATCTATATCCCTTAGTTCCGCCTCCCATTTACTCCGAAGTACTACCGTGGGGTCTTGAAGGTTGTTTAGCAGTTTACGATATGTGAGGGATATTGCTTTTTTGGGGAGATGCTCAGTTAGGAGCCTATCTTCCAAGGGGGAGGAGTCAGCCAGTGTGGTGCCTATCGGGATGGCCCCTTGCAACGCATGTCGGATTTGTGTATAGCGATAGAGCTCAGTATCCGCCATCCCGTATTTTTCTTTTAAGGCTTCGAATGTGATGATCGCTCCCCGGCTCCACATATCCCCTATCTTGGAGATCCCAATTAGATCCCACTGCCTAAAACCTTTAGTGTTAGCTAAGGTACAGAGGCTCCGTGTGTCCCAGAGCGGGGTGGCAAGCGTGAGTACCCCCTCCCATCCTAGGGCTCTCTGAGCTGTGTGCCATATCTTGACAGTATGGGCCGTTGGGCCTGTGAGCGTATGCCTCGTTTGTTGGTGTAGAGGGCTTTCATCAGTTTGTCTGCGGGAAGGACAGTTCTGTCAAGGCTGTAGGCCGGATCCTGGTGTGGAGTGTGTAGCCATTGATTGATGACTGTTAGCTGAGCAGCCCAGTAGTATAGTTTAACACTTGGTAATGCGATCCCTCCGTCATACCAGCTACGGATAAGTTTGGCATGGGCTCTACGAGCTGGTTTTCCGTCCCATAACAATGAGGAAATTTCTGCGTCTATTGCTTTGAAATAAGTGTGCGGGATCAGAAAAGGGGTATTTTGTAGTGCGTAGAGAAATCGTGGAAGTGAAAGCATTTTAAAGAGTGCTGCCCTTTCCAACAATGTCAGTGGAAGGGACCGCCAATGTTTCACATCCGCCTTGAGCCTCTGTAGGGGTTTTGACAAATTTTCTTCCATAAAAATTGAGTCGTTTGGTGTGACATAGATTCCGAGATATCGGAACCCCCTGGTCACTGTCTGTACCGTGCATGTGGGAGGTAGTGTGGGCATTTGACCGTGCAGTATGTATAGGAGCGACTTTGTCCGATTAATCGTGTAGCCTGACACTTCTTTATATTTCTCAAGGATGGCTAGTAGGGTGATCAGGGATGTAGTTGGGGACATTAAATAAATCAGTACGTCATCGGCGTATAGGGATATACGGTCCTCCCAGTCTGGCTCCCACGGATCAGCGGTTCCGTGCGTATTATCACCGCTAGCGGTTCTAGTATGAGCGCGAATAGGAGCGGGGACAGCGGGCACCATTGTCTTGTACCACGACCCAGTGTAATCGTACGTGAAGTGTGGCCATTGGCAACTACCTGGGCTAAGGGGGCTGTGTAGAGTAATTTAATCCAAGTACAAAATTTGGGGCCAAAACCCATCTTCCGGAGCACTGCAAATAGAAAGGGCCATTCCACGAGGTCGAACGCCATGGTTGCGTCTAAGGACAGGATGGCTGCGTCCTCCCGTAGTAGTGGGATACGGTGAAGCACTCCATTAAGACGTCGCAGGTTAAGTGACTTATTCCTTCCGGGCATGAAGCCCGATTGGTCCGGGTGGATTAAGGTAGTGAGGTGTGGTTGTAGTCGTATTGCCAACAGTTTCGCCAAAACTTTGGCGTCGGTGTTCATTAGTGAAATCGGACGATATGAAGACGTTTGGTCAGGTGGTTTGTCAGGTTTATGGATAGCGACAATAGTGGCTAATCGCTGATCCTCTGTTAAAATACCTCGTGTTAGGCAGTCATTATACATGGGGAGCATGTGAGGGAGGAGTTGCCGGGCCATCGTTTTATATAGTTCTACCGGTAGGCCGTTCGGCCCCATTGCTTTGCCTGTGTGCAGGGCTGCTAGTGCCTTCCCCAGTTCCTCTATCGTTAGGTCATCCTCTAGGGTTTGGGCGTCCTCTTGGGATGGAGTTATAAGTGGTATGTCCTCTAGGAATCTTGTACTGTCGTCTTCTGTCACCCCGCAACGGGCAGTGTACACCTGTTCATAATATGAGGCTAGTTCCTCGACTTTGGGGGGAGGTAGTGTGTGTACCATCAGAGAGTGTAAGCTGTGCTACCCACCTGTCCGCTCTGTCTTTCTTCTCAAGCCAGGCTAGCATTTTCCCGGTTTTATCTCCAAGCTCATAGATTCTGTGTAGGGTGTCAGTGTGTCTAAGTTTGGCCATTTCTTCTGCGTATGCCCTGTATTCGCGCGAGGTTAGGGTGAGTGTTCGCGCAGTATCATCTGTGGCGTGAGCTAGTTCCGCCGCAAGAACGGTTGCTTCTAATGCTTCGATGGTCTCCCTTTGGGTCCTTTTATGTCTCGTAATAGTGGAGATAGCTTGTCCTCTAATGACCGTTTTATATGCTTCCCAGAGGATTGACGGGGGTTCAACTGATGTTAAGTTTTCTTCGAAGTAGTGTGTAGTTGCAGTGTTTAAAGCTTTAGCGATTTTGTGATTTTTCAAATATCCCGGGTCGATTGGGTAGATTCTCTGTCGCCTCGCGGGCTGTGTGGTGTATTCCAGCTGTACTGGGGAGTGGTCCGATATCCCTCTCGGTAGATGTTCTATGGAGAGTATCATTTCAGGGGGTACTGCCAGTGTCAGTATATAATCTATTCGGGAGAGACTGTTGTGTGCTCCCGAGTGAAACGTGTAGCAGTGGTCAGTTGGGTGTTTAATCCTCCACATATCTACCAGCCCCATTGCATCTTGAAATTTTTTAAAGAGGTGGCATGGCCTAGACTGTTCCCGGGGAGGTTGGCGGTCTATTGCTGCATTAAGTACAGCATTAAAATCACCCCCTATGATTAGGTTCCCTACCGGTAGTTCCAGAGGTAGTTCCCTAGATGCTGAAATGTTCCTGGATGTAGTGATGGGACATATACCGTGAGAATATTGTAATCCCGCCCTTCCCATTGACATGTGACTGCCGCAAAGCGTCCTTGGTCGTCTGCCCAAGTGTGTTTGATTATTAATGGTGCATTCTTATTGACGAGGATACCGACTCCTCGGGATCCGGAGGAAAACTCGGCGTGTACAACCATTTTGAAGCCCCATCGGTTTAGTGCCTGGCTAGTTGTACCCGTAAGGTGTGTTTCTTGTAGAAGGACTATTGTGGGTGCTCTCCGTTTTAAGTATTGTAGGACCAGCCCCCGTTTAATTTTATGACCCAGTCCGTTCACATTCCAGGAGATAACTGTTAACGAGGGGGAGGTTAATTTATGTGATTGGGAATTAGGAATCAATAATTCGGTATCTCCCATAGCGTCTAATATGCAGGTGTGTCCGTAGAGGTACGGAGTATGGCAGTGTCAAGGTCGATGGCAAGCCGATGCCCGGGGGGTGAGTCCGGTTGCCTGGCCATCGTTTCGTGAGGTGGGTGAAACGTCTAGAGCGAGTGGTGGATGTATATCGCAGGCTGGCCTCGGTTGAGGCATCGTGTCTTAATGAGCGCAATAAAACCAAATTAAGTTTAGTATGCATACTTGCGTGAGCTATCCAAGCCATAAACATTATTATTATTATTATAACAGTCTTGTACAGCGCATGGTTACCCTGGAGCATCCCAGCGCTTCACCTGACAGAGTAACAGAGCAAAGAAACGAGGTCCAATAGTTTAGCAGAAGAGAAGAGTTTTCCGTTTTTTACGAAAACGTAGGAGACAAGGCTCCGAACGTAAACCTAGGGGGAGTGAGTTCCAGAGGGTTGCAACATTTACGGAGAATCTTCTTCCTCCTGATCGGACCTTTTTGACCCTAGGGGCCACAATTAGATGTTGTTGATCAGAGCGAAGAGTTCTACTCGCTTTATATGGGGTCACCATCTTTTGGAGGGCGGGCGGGTCTTTGCCTTGCAGGATTTTATGTGCCAGGCAGAGAGATTTAAATTTAACCCTTTCTCGCACTGGCAACCAGTGCAGTGCCCTCAGTGCTGGTTTGGCCGATCGTGACATTGGGATGTTATAAAGCATTCGTGCCGCCGCATTCTGAACTTGCTGGAGTTTGTTCAGAGTAATCTCAGGGGCACCCAGGTAGATAGCATTACTAAAGTCTAATCTAGATATGATCAGACCCTGGATTAGCAACTTCCGAGATGAAAAAGGAATCAGAGGCAGCACTTTGCGCACCGATCGGAGGAGACCAAAACAGACACCAGCTAGTTTGGAGGCCTGTGTCCTAAAGGAGAGATCTTGCTCCAGCCAGATACTCAGGCTCTTAATCTCGGTCTTGGGTATGGGGGGGATCCCAGGCAGCTGGGCCAGGCCGCGCAGGGGAGTGAGGGTTTTTTCATTCCCATCAGCATTATCTCCGTTTTAGAGCCATTAAGCTTGAGTGCTGAGTCCCCCATCCACGAATGGACTTTGGATAGGCAGGAATGCAGCACCTGGGAATTATCCTTGGTCTGTGAGAGGGCGAACACCAACTGAGTATCGTCGGCGTAGCTCACGATCTTGATGTTAAAAGGAGCCACCACATCCTCCAGTGGGGCCATGTATACATTAAATAATGTAGGGCTCAGGGAGGAGCCCTGAGGTACACCACAATGGAGGTGGGTGGATGCCGATCGTGCGCCCCCTTCCCAGACCTGAAAGGTGCGTTCGCTGAGGAATGACCTCAGCCATTTCAGCGCTGTCCCCCTCACTCCGGCATAAACATGAAACAAGAACATAACAAATACATCATGTGCAAACCCCATGCCCCCCTCCCTGCCTCCCTGCCAGGTGGACAAAGAACCGTCCACCTCCCCAACTGAGCAGAGTGCTTAAAGTCCCAACTTTTGAGCAGTGTTCGTGGGGGTGAGACTTCTGTGATCTGTTTTGAGTCCCCCTCTCTGGGAATGTCATGCAATTTCTTTTAGATTAGGGTTTCTTACCTGCAGGACGTCCCTCACCTGCGATTCAAATCTTACCAAGTTCGACAAGTATGAGTATGACCAAGTAGGTCTTCAGCCGTGGGCAGTCCCTCAGTCTGTCGTTGCTCATGTTCATAGTACAAAGTCAATTAACCTGTATTCACTGTGGAAAGTGGGGAGTACGTTGCAGCGTTTGCAGTGGGACTATTCCTGTCTATTCGGTTTCGTCGGACCTCTGTGAGCTCCTGTTGTCGATATTCCGCCTGGAGTCACGATTCTTGGCTCCTCTGGCCGGTCTCCAGCCCTCGAGCCAATCCTGGGCGTCTCGCGGTGATTCAAAAAAACAGGTTTTCCCTTCCGATTCGACGCGGAGTTTCGCAGGGAAGATCATCAAGTATTTGAGTTCACGAGCCTGCATTTCTTTTTTCACATCTGTGAATCCCCTCCTTTGTTGGGCCACTGCTGCTGTGTAGTCCGGATAAAAGTTAATTTCAGAATTGTCAATTTTGGAGCGGTGGGCGCGTTCGAGCTGCCTGTAAGATGGCGTCCCGGTCTCTAAAATTGAAGATGCGCCCCAAAATGGGGCGAGGCGGAGCTCCCGGTTTAGCCTTTCCTCCAGGTACTCGGTGGGCCCGCTCCACCGAGAAATAGTTGGACAGTCCCCTGGGTTTGAGCTGGTTTTGTATTAGGTCCTCTATGTAGAGGTCCAGGGCTGGGCCGCCCTCCGTCTCCGGTACACCTATCAGGCAGACGTTATTGCGCCGAGAGCGTCCTTCTTGATCGTCCAACTTGGCCCTCATTGCGGTATTATCCTTCTCTAGTTGTAGAACCCTACGTTGTAGGTCAGACGTGTCCCCTACTAATCCTGTAGTGGTCTTTTCCACTTCTCCGAGTCGATCAGATATCTTCGCTAGGTCCGCCCTTATCAGGGACACGTCCGTCGATATGGTGCCCATTGAGGTTTGCATCACTTTTAGGGTTGCCATCACGTCCTGTAGGGTGACCTTATCAGTGTCATTTGAGGCTTCGACTGGCTGGGGTGATGGTCGTTGTGCGTCCCCTCTTGGGTTGTCCGGTGGGTCCTTGGTGCAGGCGAATTTGCCCAGCTTCAATGTCTGTTGACCCCGTGTCCCCCTGCCACACATTTTGTGTCACGGAGTAGGCTTAGGATGTGCCCTTAGTTGGTACTGTGATGAGGTGGGGCAGCGGGTCCCGCGTGGGCAGAGCCAGACTTTCGTGCCCCGCGGGCGAGAGGTTGGGCGCCGCTGGTTGCAGGAGCTGTCGTGAATTGCGCTGTCCGGGTCGTGCCCCCCTCCGCCGAATGATTCAGCGTGGGTGGTGCGGACCCGCCTAGGGTACTGTCAGCACTCAGGATTGACCCCAGGGCGGCTGGGCCGGAGGATTGGTGTGTGCCCTGCGCCTCGCCTCCCCCCGGTGCACCTTGTCGTTATTGCCCGGTGCGCTGTGGCGGCCTGCGAGTCCGTAATCTGGGCGGGAAGCCGCGCGGGTCCAGGAGACGTTCAGGCGCAGTGTCTGGCAGCGGTCGGAGGAGGTCTCCCTCTGCAGGCCCGCGATCGCCGGTGCTTCCCCCTCTCTACTGGCGCGTGTCTGATGCAGGGGCCGCACTGGACAGCCGGATGCCTTGCCGGGTTGACTGAGCTTTAAGGTAGTGTGCAGGAGTATATCTTCGGGGCTCACCCGAGCCGCGCATATGCCCACCCACGCTGCAGTGAACTTGCCTGACGGAGTCCGCTCCTCACCCCAGTCCCCGGCTTCAGGCGCGAAGAAAGGCCGCAGGGCACACCTCGCTGTAGCCTCTTGGATCCGTCGTCTATCGGAGGCAGGGTCGGCCCGCTGCGCACCGGAGAGGGAGTTGTAGCAGGTAGCACGGAGTATGGATTGCAGTATTGCGGATAAGTTGACGGATTTATGGCGAGAGGGCTCGTCAGTCACGGAGCTCCGTTAATGTGCGGCCATCTTAGCTGGCTGCTAGCCACGCCCCCCCTGCCTCTCTACTTTTAAACTTTTTTCTTGCTGATTTGAAAGATCGCTAACTTTTCACCACAAATTTCAGGCAGAAGCTTACACTTTTTGCAATACCCTGACGATACGATATTTTTAGACCAAACTGTGACTGGGCTTCAAATATCCTTGACCTGCCTGGCTGAATACTATTAAACCAACGAGTTCAGTATTAATACAACAAAAACCATGATTTTAGTCTTTGGTAAAAGGAAAATAAGATACAGGCTTGGTTCATAAATGGCCAGAAAGTGGAATGAGTGTCTAATATAAAATATCTGAAAGTATGGCTAAATGACCAGGGCCTTCCACTTCCCACAAGAGGCCCTGGTAGCAACAGCGAACACCCTCACTTTTGCTTTCCAGCATTTGCCTAAGAATCTTTAGGCCTGTATCATTCCGTTATTTGTAAAATCATTATGCTATTCGTAAAATCATGGATTGCAAATTGATGCCCACTTTTGCATACGGCTCTTTTGTGTACAATAATCGTATTTCAAGCTGGCTGGATGGACGTAATGTCAATGTTTTAGGCACCTATTGAAGTCTGCACGGTGCAAGGACAAATCCACCTGGAATTCAATTTGGTCCGCCAAGAGTACATACTCAATGCAAGTTTTCTTTCTATCTGTGCCAAGTGGTCAGCACCTGAGCAGGCGTCTTCAAGGAAGCTACAGTGGGAAATTGTCCAAGATAAATCATTGGATTTGCATGTGCCTTATCAGGCGGCGACTTATCAACTCGCCTCCTATGGACTCTTGCAAGCTGCTCGTCCAGCAAAAAACTTTTGAAAATTCTGCTGAAACAAGCCAGGCTCCTTTCAGCCCATGATGGCTTACTAATCATCAGCTCGAAAAGCAATGTCCATTTGACAGTAGGAGTATACTGACCTAAAATTCTTCCGCCGTATTTATTGCCCCCAACACAATTTAACATCAAGATTCAACTCCTGCACTTACGGCTTTGAATGATACCTCCCAAAGCTTACATGTATGAAAGTTTAACTGGTGACTAGGACGCCTAAGATAGGAGCTATCGTATCACAAAGGAAACTCTTTTACACATCCTCCGATTATGTCCCTCCCTGTCCTCTCTCAGGTGCTACTGGCTTTTACCAATTTTCAGACAACTGAACATAAGGGCCTGCAAAGTGACAGTCAAAGAATGCCGAAATCAAGCCAATTAACAACAAGATATGTAAAATTCATGAAGGCTGCTTCATCATTACTGAGCAAGACGACATTGGGGCACTAGCAAGGCCCTTCTTTTGCTCTTTCTAGATATGCTGTCTTACTTTTTCAGGTCTCGTCCTACGCAACGCGCATGCGTTGCATAGGAGGGGACCTAATGCCATCGGCAGAGCTTTTTCAGCAAAGAAGTGCATGCGCAACGCGTGCACATCTTGGCGATTTCCTTTCGGGAGCGCGCTGCGCCATATGGTGGTGCCATATGGTCGCACGCTCCCGAAAGAAAATCGCCCATGCCGACTCCCCCTGCTGCCACTTTCACTGCTGCGCGGCCAATGCTTGTTCTATTTTACTAGCAGACATGCGTAGTTAGAAACTGAAACCCGCTTTAAGGGCAGAGTCACCTTGTCGGGAAACTTTCACAGTAATGATACCTCCATTTTCCTAAAGGGAAGTGCAACTTCTTCACAATGGCAACCAATCCCAGTCCAGCCCAGGCTCTAGACAAGAATCTTCTAGCTAAAAAAAGGTTTGAATGAAGCAGCTTCCTCACAAACCAGGCATCGAAGGTAGAACACATTCGAATGAAAAAGAACCAATGCCCAATGTGAGTCGATAAAATGTAAAATATAATCAATGATAAAATGAAATGTGTTGCTGTGACTGTGCCCAGAATTACGACGTTATAACCCTGGGAGGAATACAAGAATACTTCCTTAACCTTGGTGGGCAGAACAGAAGGCGCTGGGCAAGTGTAGTCACAGGATATCAAAAGCTCAGGAAAGAGTCTCTGACTGGTCCCCTGACATCTCCAACCTATCAGTAACTTTGGATTGTCCCTCGACTCACATAACGTTTCCAAAAATGTACATTTCCCTGTTTTCCCCACCTCACTTCCCTTTAGTGCCTCGTTAGTAGAATGCGGACTCAGACAGTCAGCCTCATTTACCACAGGCCCAGACCCGAGTGACACTTCATGTTTGCCTTTCCAACTCACTTTCGCATGGCTCTGTCTTTCTGCACGTCTTTTTGTGCGTCAGAAACGTGAACCTACTTTCAGAGGATGCAGTATGCATTTGTGTAGCCCTGGCTTTGGAATCTAGATATTTGGTGGAGTGGGAATGGTATATATGGAGAGCATAAAAACCAGCAGGTGGTCGCGCCATTTCCTGTTCAGTCGAAGGAGACTCAAGGGTGTGGCTGATGTGGAGAGCGCTTCGATCCATCACCACCCCCTTTTGTACCACTTTGTTCGCCATAAGTTGGCAGGGTATGCTCAGACGCGAGTCCCTTGCTCACTTTGCCACTGGATTCAAGCAAGCCAGGCTGAAGACGGCTGAAATGCCAGAAACCGGTCCTTGGAAGCTTGTTTCCGGTCCAGGGAAGGCATGGCTTGGCAGTTCGGGCTGGACTGTTCCCATGAGGCACAGGGTCAGCCTGATTTGCATATAGCCATGTCTGAAATGGGGTGGCAGAGTGGACTAAAGAACGGTGATGGGTTAAACCCAGATCTGTTGACTGGGTGTGAGTGTTTGATTGGTTCAGATGCTCCGTCCATCACCACCCCCTTTTGTACCACTTTGTTCGCCATAAGTTGGCAGGGTATGCTCAGACGTGAGTCCCTTGCTCACTTTGCCACTGGATTCAAGCAAGCCAGGCTGAAGACGGCTGAAATACCAGAAACCGGTCCTTGGAAGCTTGTTTCCGGTCCAGGGAAGGCATGGCTTGGCAGTTCGGGCTGGAATGTTCCCATGAGGCACAGGGTCAGACTGATTTGCATATAGCCATGTCTGAACCGGGGGTGGCAGAGTGGGCTACAGAACGGTGATGGATTAAACCCAGATCTGTTGACTGGGTGTGACTGTTTGATTGGTTCAGATGCTCCGTCCATCACCACCCCCTTTTGTACCACTTCGATCCGCTGCTAGGCAGATTTACAGGAGTGATGTGCGTGGATTTCCGAAGATTGATGGGGACTTCAAGGTTACGGACGGAATGATATGAATATGGAATCAGAACTTGGGCGGCTGATGGGAGCGGTGTTGTACCACAAGTCACTGCTGCAATGCAGAACAGTTTAGACTCAATGATGTGCAAAATCATCTATCAACCTTTCAGTTTCAGGTGCTTTTTAATCTGCCGTGCTATTGTACATCTGTAGCATTCTTTGTCTCTGTAAATTACCAGCTCTCCCTACAATGCAGATGAGAGATACAGATCTGGCGCGTGATTGTCGCCGTGACCACGAAATCAATCACGTTTATACGAATGTGACACCTTATTATCAGCCAGGTGTACAATTTGCTGCAGTACAAATATCATAACTTCTCTGCTTACCTCACCCTTCCCTGCGCCGTCAAGACAACTCTGCAGGCTTACAGCAGCGTCTAGCCAGTGCGTCATGGGCCTCAGTGCAAGGAAGGAAATGGGCCCCTGGTGGTTGTTTGAACTATGAAATACAGCAAAGTTCAGGGTTTAGTGGGCCACTCTCAACTTTGGGCCCCAGTGCCCCTCCAACTACTGCACCAATGGAAGCCAAGGCCCTGCCTTGCAGCAGTGTGCATGCTGGCACCCAGAAGACATGTATATTTCCGTTCCGGTACCTTATTTATTGGGCCTTAAACACGAACCATAATCTTCATTGCACCATGTCCTACCTTTAATCGTCACCGTTCTTGGCCATGAGGAAGACCCAATCCTGAAGACCAGCTTTAGTTAAATAAAAAACTTTTCCTTTTCTCTAGCTCCTCCCCTTCCAGGGAAGGAAATTAGAAGGATTATCTTCCCGCACTCAAGTACGTAAAGAATATCAAGCAGTAACATGAATGGTCAGGACCTTCACCACAGAAAAGGCTGTAATAGGAGAGCGTAGCACGTCTTCTAATGAAGATTACAGGTAATCTGAGCACCATGCTTTTTCCATGTTGCTTTTCACAAGGCTTAGTAATAAGGACATGGCGCACTGTACTCAGCCTTGAAACATATCAAAACATACAGGCTGCTTAATTCCAGCTTTAAGGATCCAAAATATAACAGAATCAAAGAATTTCTGAAACTTAAAATGGCAAATCACGTATTCAAGTTTCTCAGCCTGTTGCATGTAGTGCGCCATGTAGGTAGGTGAGACACACTTATCCGCTAAAAAGATATCAATCACTGAAACCTCCAGGAACTCAGCCTAGTTGCAGCATTCCCTTTGTCGATCGCCCTAGTAAAGTAGCTAGGATGACCGCTTGAAACTGTTCATGCGCCGATTTAAAAATAACAAGCATTGGCATAGCCAATAGGTCTCGCCTTTGGGACCTTATACGTGTTTAGACATGCAACAGTTGATGTTGTTGCACCAAGGATATTATGCTGCATAACTAAATACTTACAAGGTCCCAAAGGCGAGACCTATTGGCTATGCCAATGCTTGTCTTGTATCCCAGGCAGCGGAAGCCATTGACTACCATTATGATGGCTAAAGTATCGAACTGCAATTGTATTTTAGTTCTTAAAAGGCTTTCTCCCTTTTATGCGGGAACATTTTATACAATAGACCTAGGGAAAGATCACAGCACGTATAAGCTGTGGCAGGGGAGCCCTGGGGGTGTATATTTGTATATGATGGGATTGGCTCTGCATTGTACTTGCATCTGCATATCTTCGCTGGGTGTATCCGCACTGTATTGCTTCTGCACTTTAGATCTTAGGGGGAATTCTCTGTAGTTCATCTTGCCCAGCAGCCTTGACCCCAGATCGCTGCATTAGAATCTGGTGGGAACTGCACTGAATTTCTGTGCCATTTTAGATCTTGCTATTTTAGACCTCCTGTGGCATTCACTCAGGCAATCTTCACAATTACTTCTAGTTAACATATGATGGGAGTGGCACTTTTATGCACCTGCACCTTCTCAGTGAGGTCATATTTCTGCATGGTGGATCTGCACCGCATTGCACTTTAAATCAGAGGAGGGATCCCCCTTAATTGTATTTTATATTGCACAGAAGTCTTGACAGCAGATCTTTGCATCGGAGCTCGATGTGAACTGCACCAAACTGCTTTGCCATCTTTGATCGCTTGCGGCATATTTATTCGTTCACATAGTTCCTTTGCATAATAACTCTTGGCAAGCATAATAACAGGCCTTGTAACCCGCATGGGGCCCTAGGGCACATATTGGTAAGCACTTGCATTTTAACCCCCTGAGAATGGCGCTGTTGGTATTTTCTCATGGTTCTACCGGTTTAGACCTTGAACTCGTAATGCATTCTTTATCGAGTTTATTTGGTACCATGATATATGAACAATCTTCGGGAACATCACATCTGGTTAAACAGATTGCTTTTATTGCTAATGGATTATGTGCATTTTATATTCTTTTTAACTTTTTGGTACTTTTCTCTCAACGTCTTTTTATTCAGTTTACATTGTTTAATGGATGTACGGTTTGTGCCGATTTTAATTAGTCATGCAAAAAAAAAAAGATTAAAACCTTTGAAACCATCATCTTGAAATGAAGGGCCTCTCTAAGGGCAGATGTGAACAGGCCTGCTGATTCTGTTTCCACATACATCACATCCACCAGACACAGACCAAGAGACCCTCTCAGAAGTTTCTCTAACTACAGTCTTTTTTTTTGTAAATATAGTTTTTATTGGCATTCTTAAACAGAAGGAACATCTGGTACCACATTACAGTAATACTCACTGGTTCCAAAATACAACATAATCAGTGATATTCATGCCTTTTATACTGTAAACTCTTTTGCCCCCCCCCAACGACCCTCCCCACCCCTGTCAGTGCGCCCCGCTCAACTCATATAAATGTAACAACCATGAGTACCCTCCTTCTAGTAACATGCTCTATTTTACCCAATAGCGTTAGGGGGGCAACGTCTGTGCCCGCCCACCAGTCCTTTGTTAAAAAAAAACAACAACAAAAAACCCCAGTCCGCAGGAAAGCGGGCCACCCATCCAACCCCCGGCTCATACGACACAGCCTCCTCCTCGTCACTCAACCCATCCGCTGGTCTTTGCAGCTCTGTCACCAGTGCCTCCCATGCCCTAGCCACTTCCATTGCCTTGTCATTATCTAAACGCTTGGCCTGTTGTAGCCGGAGAGAGCTCTCAGCACGCGCCCAGTGCAGAAAGCCCGCCTTCCACCGCACATAACTAGGGCCACAGCGTGGCTTCCAATGCAAGGTGAGTTCTCGTTTGGCCATAGTTAAACCCAAATCACAAAACTTACTAGTGACTTTCGTTCGGGGGGGTGCGGAAACCAGAGCAACAAGCAAACGCCCATATCCACTTCTAGCCGCCGATCCGTGATCGCGTTCAAACAGGTCACCACCGCAGTCCAATAAGCCACCAGCGTTGCGCACGACCAAAACATGTGGGCAAAGTCTGCTCCGTCCGCGCCGCATCTTGGGCAGAGGGACGTGGCGCCCCCGAAATATTGCGAAATCTTGGCAGGCGTCAAATACGTTCTATGAAGCGTAAAAAATTTGACCAGTTGGAACCTGGCGTTCCGCGTGCCCTTCCAGGCGCGCCGAACCAGTTGAGGCCACGTCGTTTCAGGGAAGGGCCTCTCAAGATCCAATTCCCATTTGCATCGCAGCACATTTAGGGGCAACATGGCCTCCGTCGAAAGCCTCCGGTATAGACAGGTAACGGCCTTGAAAGTACCAGCTGCCATGACCACATATTGGCAACCCAGAGAAGTCGGTGGCTCGGCGAGGCCCCCACTCCAGTGTTTCTGGATACTGGCCACCAGCGCGGCATGTAAGAAGTAATCCCCCCGCGGGAGGCCATAAGCGTTGTGCAGCTCCTGAAAGGTCAGCAGCGCCCCATAGCAATATAGGTCTCCAAGCATGTGCAACCCAAGTTCCTCCCACGTTGCCAGCGCCGACCAATCCCCACCAAGTGGGAGGGCCGTGCACATCCCCAGAAGAATTTCCGGGGCATACGGAGCCAACAGAGGTGAATAGTGCCCTCCTCGAGGGTAAGACGGCCTAATTCGAGCTTCTGGCCCAGCACTATGAAAGAGATGACGTGTCTCGGAAACAGCCTGCCCTGCGGCCCCTCCGGACCGCGATATTCGCGAGCCACTGCTTGAGTAAACCATTGGAGTTGCGCCGCCAGATAGTACCACTCAAAATCTGGGACCGCCAACCCCCATCAGCCCTGGGACGCATCAAAGTTGTTAAAGCGACCCGGCGTCTGCCTGATCCCCAGATGAATCCCGTGGTATTTAAGCGAGGTTTGCAAAATACCGACGTTGGCACCCACACCGGCAGGGTACGAAATAAATATAGTAAACGAGGAAGAGCAATCATCTTCAGCAATGCCATCTGACGCACTACCGAGAGAGGTAGGGTTCGCCAGAACCCTTTCTCTAACTACAGTCTTATATGACCAAAGCAAGAACGTACAGCAGACTGCTATCTTAGAACATCCTGTGGTGGTTCTCGACGACTAAGTGCTAGCAATCCTCTGTAGCTTAATTAAATGAATACAATGAAAACTGGTGAGTATAGGAGTTTTAAGCTAACCCGTTAGTAGGTTTTGACTGTGGCCCATAAAACAGAACCAGCTGAATAAATTAGGGGGCCTAGGGGGGAATTATCTAAGGCAATACCAGTGAGAAGGGGTGTAAGACAAGGCTGCGTGCTAGCACCTACACTCTTCTCACTATGTAAACGAGATTCCCAAATATTTAGAAATTGCAAACATGATTCCCCACAACTCAGGGGTGAAGTTATTCCAGCATTACTTTTTGCTGATGATACAATCTTAATTTTGCAAACTCCCAAGGGACTGCAATGCCTAGTGGACTCTTAACACCTATTGCACAACGAAGGGCCTTGAAATCAACTCAAGTAAAACTAAATACATGTCGATAAACCCACAAAAATCCTTTAAGAAAAATTTAGTTTTAAATAATCAAAAATTGGAATATGTGGAAAGCTTTAACTACGTAGGAATTACCCTAGATAGTAAGTTGTCCTGGAAAGGGCAACCAGAAAAGAGTAGGGTAATGTTGCTCCAAAATTCATTACCAATATTGCAAAAACATGGGGCTAGTATAGCTAAGGCCGTTTCTCCTGCTCTGGAAGTCTTTAGGATTAAAGCCCAATCAGCCGCACTCTATGGGGCAGAGATCTGGGGGCCATACTGTAAAAAGAATTTTGAACGGGAAGAAAACAAATTATTTTGGAAATTGTTAAAAATCCCAAATCGAACGTCCTTCATTCCAGTATGTTTTGGATCCCAACATAAAACGCATAGATCATCATGCAGTATTGAGACCATTACTGTTCTGGATTAGGATTTGGTCGTCCCCTGAGCTGTCCCACAATATAGCGAGGGCCTGGAGGAAATCCCAAAGATAGACCGAAGTAAGGATATTCCCTGGCCAAAACACATTATATTATGGACAAAGAAGCTAGGCTTATCCCACTATTAGGAGGACCCATTACAGCTGACGACACTCTGTAAGCAACATATAAAGTCTATTTACTGGACCCACATGGCAAATAATATGCTGCATAGCTCATCTGTTGGTTCCTTAACTTTGAATTTTACAGCTTTTAAAGATGTTGCTCAATTTGAACCTTTTCTGGACGAGGTAGGCCCCTCGTTAGTTAAATCCCTATTCTTGCAGTTTAGATATGGGATCTTACAAACAAATGCCAATATATCTAGATGGGGCCGGATAGAGGTGGAAAACAGAAGTGACGCGTGCTCGTTATGCACAGACGTGTGTAGAGAAAATGATGTACATATACTCTTCTTCTATCCTGCATATAAATTAGCCAGGGATCGATGGATTAGGAATCTCTGTAGGAACTTGGGTGTCAGAAGGTGTAGTGAGGCCGCACGCATACTAAAAACTAAGACGTCACAACTGGTCGTCTTTTGTGTAAGCAGGTTTCTTCTTAATGTTTATCTAATAAGGAAGAAATTTGGGCTAAAGCTTTAGAAGAAAAAATCTTATATTCGTATATCTAACGTCAAAATTAGATTATTGTATCTGCACATTCCAAATGGGTTACATTTATTGTGATTGATGTCTCATCTTTTTCTGAAATCTTTCTTATTTCTCTTTTCAACTGTATAAATGTTATTGTAATATAGGATGCCTAGCTTTTAAATGGTTTTTAAAAAAAAATTATTTGTGACAATAGATAGGTTTTAAGGCGTATTTGAACCGATCATATAAACTGCTATCAATTTTTGCCCCTATTCAGGATTAATTGGTATTGTAAAAATTGTATTTTTTAACGTATCTTTTATGGTTACAATAGACCGAAATAAAGATTATTGAATAAACTATTGTTTATTGGTCTTTCTATGCAACCTCTTGACCTGATATGATTGAAACTACAGGTGATGCTGCAAGCCCCTCGTTCATCATCTTACATGTCGATCCACTGGTAATCAGATCTTCAGGGTGTGCACTTTCTAGAACAGCCAAACCCATGTCACACAAGAATGTGAAAATGGGAATATTGGATGCAAGAGAACTTTGTCTCATAAAAGCTCAGGTAAGTTCTTCCTTGTTCAGTCACTTGAACATGCTCACATAACTGAAGGCTCTGAGACAGATGAAAATATAAATATAACATTGGTTCACAGTGAACTTATAAATTGTAAACGTCAAACACCCCCGCTACAAAATCCAGAGAAAGCACTGAGGCAAAGACTTATCAACCCGTTATGGGTCAAGTGGTGAACTGTCGCTACTGTCTGATAATGTAAGCTACAGCCATAAATATCAATTTGGGCAACACTAAGAATGTTAGGACACCGTACTGGTAATGATGGCCTTCCAGATTATACTGTGGATGCTGATGTGGCATTTCCACATGTGGTTGCAAAGGTAGTTTTGCATACTCTGAGAGCATGAAGCTGTAGAAAATTGTTGCCTACCTTAGGGGCTCTTTTCCCACCAAACAGTCGCCAGGTCTACTTCAGCAGTGTCCACAAAGTTGCATAAGACAGCAGAGCATTTTGACAATGAAATAAAAAAACTTGAGGAAACTCTATTGCACATATGGCCCTGCCCATGCAAATGCTCTGCTGCTCTCTCTTATGTAAACACTTTTTTTTTTTTTAAACAGCTCTTTTCTTCAATCTAGGCCGTGCATAATTAGCCTACAGAGAGGGTATGATGCCTCTCTGGAGACCTACACAGCGCCTACAGGGTAAAAAGCAGAAAGACTAGAAGTCCAAGAATCACTTTGTTGAGTACCCTGCACTGTATCATATATCCAATATCCTCTTTGCAAATCTTTGGGATGATTACCAATTGCAGGAAATCAAAATGGTGGAAGACAATTGGAAAGGGCCTCACAGGGTTACAGCCAAAGGAATTCGTTAGCAAGGTCTGACCTCATTATGGAATGGTTTTGAAAGCAGACATCTACTGAACAGTGTTACCCAAAAGAGTGAGGTGTAGCTATAGTACCCACAGAAACATTTTAGTGCAAAGCTATTGTTGCAGACCTGGCACTGACTACATGAGCATTGGTGGAAGAGAAATCCTGTGAACTGCTTAGCATATAATACAGGAGACAACCCAAAACCAATGAAATGAATGTGTACTTGTAAAGCGCACTTATACCCCAACTGGGGTTTCCTGGCGATGTATGCATACCGCTGTGGAACCCTTCCTGGCTTTTCCGTGTGAACTGTCCACTCCTGGGCACCCCCAAGGTGAAACCAGGCATCCCAGCGCTGTTGGGGACGTTGTGGAGATTAAGCAAGCTATTGCCCAGAGTTGCAGAGTGGGGCCCATGCTTAGAATAGGCACCAAGGCGATAATTATCAGGTCCGAGGAAATTGAGCCCAAGACCCGCCGAGGCAGGAATTGAACCCTGGTCCCGGGCCCGACCTCTGCATCATGGTCTGCCGCTCTAACCATTGAGCCACACTTCTCCACAATTCATTTTTAGTTCTGGTCACCTTAAGGAACGACTTTTTTTCTAAGACCTAAAATACTTTCCCAGTCCTAGTAACATCATAGAGCGTTCTAGACATTAAGTCTACGAAGGGTCAATTTTAGGACGACTGAGAAAAAGTGGTTGAAATATTGTAAAGAGAAGCCTTCTGATGAGGCAAGGAACTAAAATTCACAATCCCATCCAAAACAAGAGCAACAATTTTCAGTGTCACTAGTATAAACTCACTGGAATCCACGAGGTTTCGGTTAAAAATACCTATTAACCAAGGCAGATGCAATATTAATGTTCCAAACAGAAGAGGTTCCCAGAAAGGGGAGACTGCACTGAAGGAGCCCATTGGAAGATGCGATTCAACTTCATATAAAACATTTCTCTGCTGAATTCCGATCACTGGCACTTTGGATCAGCTTGATCCCTTGCAGACCACACATGGAATTGGAAATAACATGTGGAAGAGGGCATTACTGTAAAGATTTCTGCATGGCATTCCCAAATTCTGGGCCCCTTTGCAGGGCCAAATTCCTCAATGTTTGACATGACAGATATGATAACACTTTCACTACAGTGAAGTAAATTGTGTTTTCTAAAACACATTTTACAACTAGATATTTTTTTAACTCCTTTATTTGAAGTTATCATTAAAGTGAGTATCAATTAAAACATTACAGCTCAAATCAGATCAATAATCTATGCGTCTCATTTCCAGTTGGGCACACCTCGGTTTCTCGCCCCCCTCTTCCCCTCCCCTCCCTGTCCAACAGTGATTGCATCTGCGAAGTGTCTTGACCATGGTGGTACCCCTCCCCTGGATGGAGGGAGCAACACAGATGTTGCCCCTATGTGCGTTCCATTTTCCCCATACACGATCCCACTTCTGGGGGCACCCTCACCTTTTAAAGACCGCTTTTTCTGCGAACATACAACAGTCAATTAGATCATTTTATGGTAAGAACAGTACACCAGTTAAATAAGAAAAATACATATTGTTTCTCCCCAAGGTTATTCATGAGTCAAGAGCAAGATGTCAAAAGCAAAGGTCCACACCCAGAGACTATGTAGCATCCACCAGCTTCTTAAGCTAAACATATTGACACAAATTGCCTCAGACCAAATAACAAGTAAACTAAAATAAGTATATAATATAACATAGCTTGCTTTCTGGTTTGTTATTTTCATATAGCATTGCATACCACACATCTCTTTCAAAGCGCTGTCAATAACAGGCGTCCGTATTACATAAGGGTGGAAGACTGAGTCTCCCTTACAGGCTTTGAAAACAAAGTGTGATCACGTAACCTGTTTCTACCATGTAGTCAGAAGGGCTCAATAATTGCATTAACTCAAAGCCAACAGCTTGCCGTAAGGCGATGGTTGCACTTGTCAGGTGAGATGTGAATTTTCGAAAATTGCTGTGTTTGTGGAACAAGGATCTGAGCTCTGTGTTTTGATACAATTGTAGGCCACCTGAACTGAGTTTCACGGTTTCTTGTTCCCTAGTACATCCGCCTCCTAGAAAATCAAAATTAAGAACAGTGTGACCCAATTTTAGGGATTTCCAATGTTTGCTGGGAATAGGTTCACTGCTTGGCCTCGTGGCAACTTTTCCCTGCCTCTCATATTTGTATTTGTATGTATTTGTATTGTATATTTATAAAGCGCAACTTTCGCTCCGGAAGGAGCATCCTGGCGCTAGCTAGATGGTGTGCAAACAATTGCCAATACAGGATTAGATAGCGGCCATGACATAGTCGTCTGGAAGGTTAAAAATCCAGGTTTTTAGTTGCTTCCTAAATTGATTTTCCTGGGTCAGAAACCTGAGATTCTTGGGCATTGCATTCCAGGCTTTGGAAGACAGGAAAGTTAAGGTCTTACCACCCTTGGTTTTGTAGTTAAATTTGGCTAATTTTATCAGATTTTCACCGGAGGATCGTAGCGTCCTGGAAGGGTTGTAGTGGGGGTAACGCCTAGTAAGATATTTTGGGCCTTTGTTATTAAATGCACGAAAGGCGATGGTCAGGATTTTGAATAGTATCCTTTTATGCATAGGTAGCCAGTGATTGCGATATCAGCTGGCGGGGCGGCAACAGAACGAACAGGCGCTAGAGGCGGCTCAGGCGTGGGAGGCATTGGTGCAGGCCCTGTGCGATCACGACACACACACTGACACTGATAGTGTTGATGGTGACTAGCCTCCACCCCTGTAGAGTAACGCAGATGTGGTGTTCCCGTCAGAAAGGATATTGTCTCTTACCACACGCTCTTCAAACGTATACTAGATCACAGATGGCGAGTTGGGAGGGGGGAGGGGGATAGAGGGAGGGGGAGCGTCATCTGCTCCCGTCAACATTGGAGATTTATGGCACGGAAGATTTGGAACCTAGTCCTCTGGGGGGGGGTTTGTTTATTGGGGAGGGGAAGGGAGTTTTTTTGGGGTTGTTTAGAAAAGCAGAAGAATACCTTTCATTTTCACCTGTGCAACATTGACAGACCGTTGAGCCCTAATGCAACGATTAGATGTAAACGCCGCCCGACCTCCGGGTTGTGGGCTGAATGGCCGTGTATGAGTGCTTTTACACTGTCGGTGCTTACATTAAGGATCACTATACGGGTGACCAACTTGTAACTGTAACTGATTCCTGCAATAAAAATATATTTAAAAAAAAAAAAAAATAGGTAGCCAGTGAAGGGTTTTCAAAGCCGCCGACGCTGAAGATTTCCTTGGTAATTTTAGTACTAATCTGGCTGCTGAATGTTGTACACTTTGAAGTTTTTTCAGCGTGGATTTTTTCACACCTGCCATCAGGCCATTACAATAATCAAGGCGGGCGAGGATTAAGGCCACTGTTACCGCCTTTCTTGAGTCAGTTGGCAGGAAGTCAAAAAACTTCTTTAGAGATTTTATGACACCAAAGCAGCTTCCTGCCACATTCCTTACATGTTGGTCAGATGATAGCTCGGTGTCAAACAAGACCCCGAGATTTCTCGCTGTCTCCACGGTCTGAGGGGGAGCAGTGGAGTCCTCTGGCCACCATTTGCTAGGACAGAAATGGGAATTTTTTCCCATAGGGAGGATTTCTGTCTTGTTGGCGTTCCCCCTGATCACTGCTCTTTATACATTTTGCACAAGATTGTAACTCATGGCGTTAGCTCTCTGTGCCATCTTGCAGCCTAAACTCACAATCAAGCAAAAACTGTGAAATACCAACAACTACGATAAAAAAAAGTGCTTAATCAGTTGAAAATAAAAATACAAAGCCCACTAAACTAAAACGTGCAACAAACGTGTTACTACTAAATGATGAAAGGGAAATCTGCATAACTACTCTCTCGCTCTCCAAACAACATCCAGTGGGGAAAAAACGTGAATGTGCAGGAGAGAGCTGGAACGCCTCGATGCTGATACAATACAGGGTGTTTCCAAAGAACGGGACTTGGTACACACCTGAAAAAATACACTTCACAGAGCACATAGGGCCTGATGTACAACTGTTTTTAGCAGGCGCAAAGTGAAAATCGGGCTGTTTGCAGACGCTAAAACGGCTTTTAGTATGTACCAAACCCTATTTTGCGAGTTGGTAACCTATTAACGACTCACAAAATAAGCTTTGGGAGTCAGTATTAGGAAGGAGCATGCCTATGGCATCTCTTTCTAATACCGGGTCGCAGGAGCATGTATGAATATTTGCAACCGGAAAGCGATTGCAAAACATTCATATTTACAGACTCCGTGAAGGAGGTGGTAGCCCATTCACAAAAGGGAAGGGGTCTCCAAGGGACCCCTTTCCCTTTGTGAATATGGGTGCCATCATTTTTTAAGAGCAGTGGTAGTTCCACAGGCCACTGCCTACTCTTAAAAAATGAAAAGGTAGCTTTTCATTTTTAAAATGCATCCATTTCCATTAAAATAATTGCTTTATTTATAAAGCAATCACGGATATGGTAGTCTGGTGACCCAAGCAGGCCACTATCCTCGTGATTACAGTCCATTTCCAGTGCATCCCGATTTATGACCTACCTCATGAATATTGATGAGGTAGGACATTTGCGACCCCATTGGGTATCACTAAATGTGTCTGAGACACATGGTACATCTCCGGGGGAAATAATAAGCATCAAGTCTAGAATGAACAGGGACAGAAACAAAACAATACTAGAACTAGAGGGGCAGATCAAAGACCTGGAGATGCATCAGAGCGCCAACATAGCCGACAAAAACACACTGACGACCCTAACGAAGAAAAAATACGAACTCAATAAGATTTTAAGCGAGAGGGCAGGCACATGGATAAACAGGTACAAAGCCATAAACCTCTGTTCAGCGAATAAAGCAGGAAAAGCCCTGGCCTCATACCTTAAAAGTAAGCAGAGACAACACGCCATCGCAGCCATGACTGACTCCAACAAGACATCCCAAACAACCAATAAGCAGATCCTCAGGGTTTTTTAAGAATTCTATGAGGAACTATACAAAGAAGACAAAGATCTAAACCCAGATGGGGGAGCAGCCCTCCTGGGCAAGCTCAACCTACCCAAGCTAACAGAGGCTCAACGCGAAACACTAGAACTAGACATAACAGGAGCAGAAATAGACATGGCTGTGGCGGCCCTAAAAGAAAACAAAGCACCGGGGCCAGACGGCTACACTGCAAAATTCTACAAACACTTCCTCCCCTAATCAGGAACACAATGAAAGAGGTTTTCACACACTGCATCAGTAGAGGGAAAATGACAAACTCAATGGCGGAGGCCAATATCATAGTCATCCCCAAAGAAGGGAAAGACACACAATTCCCGCAGAACTACCGACCTATCTCCCTAATTAATGCAGACTGCAAGATATACGCAAAAATACTGCCAGGAAGACTCAACACACAGCTCTCAAGCCTCATACACAAAACGCAGGTGGGCTACCTTAAAAACAGACTATCCTAAGACAATACAAGACTCCTATGCCACATAATAAACCACGCCTCAACCAGCACGAAACCAGCGGTAATGATCGCGCTGGACGCAGAAAACGCTTTCGACAGAGTCTCATGGCCCTTCCTTGACCAAAGTATGCAGAAGTTCGGCCTAGGTGGGAACTATATATCAATGGTGATGGCGCTATATAAGGACCCCAGAGCCCGAGTTGTAGTGAATGGAGGCACATCAGAGGCCCTATCTCTGGAAAGAGGTACCAGACAGGGCTGCCTACTCTCCCCGGCACTGTTCCTACTGACCCTAGAACCCCTACTGGCCATGATTAGAAACAACGCCGGGATAAAAGGAATGACGGCCAAAGGCAACACGGTCAAACTAGCAGCATACGCTGATGACATTCTCATCATGACAGAGAACCTGGAGCCCTCGATAGATGCACTGATGAATACCATCGATGAATATGCAAAAGTAGCCGGGTACAAGCTTAATAGAAGTAAGTCCGAATGCAAACCACTCAACGTTCACACCACTAGGGATGTAATAGGATCCTCAGGCCTACACTGGCAAAAGGGGGCCCTAAAATACCTAGGTATCTATTTTGACAGGGACCTCAAATCCACACATGACCACAACGAAAAATCAATAATAAACAAAATAAAAGGCAGGCTGGACACGTGGTTCCCCAAGTACGTCAGCTGGTGGGGAAGGGTAGAAACAATTAAAATGATGCGAACCCCTATGGTTAACTACTTTCTAAGCATGCTCCCACCAATAGTCACGGAAGAATTTCACAAAAAACTGAACACCATGATAAACACGTTCCTCTGGAGGGGTAAGAAAGCCAGGATTAGCCTCCAGAAACTTAGGCTGATTAAGGACCTAGAGGGGCTCAACGTCACAAACTTTAAGACTTTCCAAACAGCCTGCCTTGCCAGACAAGGCGTATACTGGCTAACACCAGAACAGGGATATACGCCGGCTTGGCTGGAACTAGAAAGAGCCCTGCTGGGCGGCCTAAACCCTGCGGCTCTCCTCACTGCTAACAAACACCCAGAAGCAAGAAACATAATTCTCAGAAACACCAGAAACACCCTCCTGCAAGTAGACAAAAGAATGGAAAAAAGCATAAAAAACACAAAATGGGAATCCATTTGGTTCAGCACAAAAATAAAATCAAAAACAGCACTCACCTCAACCTCCTTGCTCCAGCGAGGTATCTCCACCCCATCCCAACTAGAGAAACGCGGGACCCCCACCACATTTGCCAGCCTACAACAGGAGCACGACCTCCCAGACATAGAACTGTAAAACTTTCTTAAAATTAAGGCGGCAATCGCCAAAGCAGGGCTAAGCAAAGAAGCACCAACAATCCACCAATACCTGACCAACCTCAACAAACTTGGGCACCAAACATCACACCTATACAAACTCCTAAGTGCAAAAACAACCAGATTAAACAGGAAGGCCATAGAATACTGGGAAACGTTGCATGCCGGGCGCTTTAGCAAGAGAGAAAAAGCTCACCTTTGGTCCTCGGCAAGCAGGAACAAAGTCACCACCATACTAGCACAAACAAAATTCTGGCTCCTACACAGAGCATACTGGACCCCCCGACGCGCCTAGCGGCGGTCGGGCTCGTAGACAATGACCTATGTTGGAACTGCCAGAAATAGAGAGGAGACCTAGCACACATGATTGTCCACTGCCCTAAAGTAAAAACATTCTGGGGGAAAGTAAGAGATTTCATCTATAACGTAACGGGGTACACTCCACAACTAGACATCCTGAGCATAACAAACGCTTTCATGGCCCCAGAGATACACTATACTGACGACAGGAGCCTCATTGACCTACTCCTCACGGCGGCAAATAAGACAATACTTTCTAACTGGAAGGACACGGGGAAGGCCACTTTCAGAGTCTGGTTCAACTGGGTCACCTTCCTAAGGGGAGCAGACAACATAACAAAAAATCAAACACCCCAAGTTGGATGGGTCAATGAGATGTGGCTCTCCCTGGATAAATACCTTGACTCACAAAAACCGCGGTGAACGCACCACACCGCCAGACACCCCTATTGGCTCCCCCCCTCCCCCCCCAACCCCCTGGTGCCGCCTGTCAGCAAACTCGGTAGTCAAGCAACCTACAACCCAACACACTTGCGTCCGTTTTTCTTTTTTCTTCCTCTCATCTTTCGTCCTACCTACCTCTTTACACTATCTCTTCCGTCTGACGGGGGCAAGCATATGAACCTGTACGTAATGCCAAAGATCCAAGCTGTCTATGTATAACCATCACTCAAACACCTCAGCAAGCCAGTATGTATCAATATCCATGCGTGTAACTACAGCAAACCATTATCGCCCTAGTTCGGCTTACTCTGTACTGTGTTGTAAAAATTTCTTCTAATAAAATCTTTTGAAATAAAAAAAAAAAAAAGATAAAGGCAGCTGTCTTTTTACTTTCAAATGTACTCAGGCCGCAATCACCTAAACGTTGTCAAAAGGGTTTTTTCTTCCTACATGCTATAAACATATTTGAATTGTTAAATTGATCAGCTGGATAGTGCTGGAATACCAACACTATCGAAGAGGCGAAGAACTGCTTTGCAAAATGTGAGACTGGCCAAACTGGAAAAGGAGTGTGGTGTGGAGGAGGTAGGAAAGTTTCTATTCTAAGTACTATTAATTAGATATATGTACCAAAGACTCAGAGCCTCAGGAGTTTGACCGAAGTAAAGTAGGAAACTGAAAAAATGTATTACCTTTTATACTCACTATTCTCAGTCAGTGAACCTGTAAATTATTCCCTAGGTAAATTTGCATTTACTTTGTCAAGGTGTACTAAAATTGGTAGAGGCCCAGGAAACATTAGAGACTAAGAAACGTACATGCTCACTTAAAGTGTAGTCCTGACATATCATAGAATTATAAAATTAAGAATTATACAATATTAAGGGAGTATAGCCAGTGGAATAATGGGATTCTGCGGCTTCACAATTTTCCTTAGTTATGTTTTTGCTGTATTTGCCAAATAATTCCTCATTTGCAGCATAAGGTACAGATTTTACAAAGTTATTCTCCTCTCCGGAACCTCCTTGAGTGGGTGCAGGGGACCCATATACATCAAACCTGTGCGGTGATGACAGAACACACCTGAATATTTGAACCAGTGTTCAGAATTTCTGAAGACAAAATTGTATCGACAAACTTCAATCTAGATGAGGCACGCTGACAGACTATATGCTATGGGTGCATAACAACCTGTTCTGTTTCAACTGTAAAATGGTGTCCTACAACCCCAAACCTGCAGGCTTACTCACATGGCACTCCATATGAGGCATATCCCAACACACTAAGGCCTGAATACACCCCATAGGTCGCCCTTAATTTTTCAACAGCCTGTTGGGGCTTACTCAAACCGTACTCCACACGGCACGCGGACATCCAGGTCTGATATCTAATGTCTACATCGCTTGATCCTCTGTGGCACTTTTGATCACATAAGGTGTTGTGCGGTGACCTCGAAGGCAGTGCACAACAAAGATCCTTTAAAGAGGTGCTGTCCTCACTCCCAAAGACTCCTGGTCTCGCAAACATGCCTACACAAATCACGCAATAAATCCTTGATTTACTGATAGACTTTGTCCTGCATCGCTAACCATAAACATTGTAAACATAGAAAGGGAACAGCCCACCACCACCAGGAACCTGCTCCTGCACCGGCTGAAGAGCTGAAATCTTTCTCACCAAGACTAATGACCTGTGCACTCAGGAGATGGCTGAGAAAGACTCAAGAGCAGACCATTCAGTACCAGATTCACCAATAAAGGGGAAATCGGACATCAATGCAACCCAAGAAATGATCCTGAAGGAGCTAGCGGACGTCCATGATCTAGCTAAATCGACTAAATCTAACACAGATGCCATGCAACTTGAAATGAGCACCATAAGGGCGAATATCAGCAACATAACGGACAAACTCTCAGAAGCGGAACAACGCTTCAGCGTCATGGAGGACACTTCCTCCAAAACTGAAAAAGAATTGGAATCACTCAGATCGTCCACCAGATCCCTTTACAAAGATGTGGTGGAGTTAGTAGACAGAAATCGCAGTGGTAACCTGCGAATATTTGGGATCACAGAGGGGTCAGAGAACTCTGATGTCTCCTGCCTAGCCTTTCTAGAGAAAGGACTCCCTCAAATTACTGGAATCACCTTCGCCAAAGAGTTTGAACTTGAAAGCGCTCACCGCGTTCCATCTTTCAGATCACCTAACAAACCAGCAACCAGGCAAATTGTTTGCGAATCACTCTGCTTCCAACCCACAGAATAGATACTTAACTACATGCGTAAAAATAACCACATATCCTAGAACGGACATAAAATATGCATCTCTCAAGATTATTCTAAAACAGCCCTTGAATCAAGAAAGGGATTTCTAGCCCTGCACCCTCAGTTAAGAAGAATGAACATCCAATTCTACTTTGCTGGCCCAGCAAGATTTAGGATACTACTTGAAGGCAGACATCTATTCACCGATCCAAAAGATCTCTCCAGCTTCTTGGTGGAACGAGAGGACTGCTCCATGGAAACCCAGAACCGAGGATCCAATAAACGCAAGATATGACTGATTTTCTCAACATTGAGAGCTCTCACTATTGTCTCTGGTTCTCCAGGACAATCCGACTAGCAGATGAGTTCCTATTTCCTAAGCCACAGTTGTTGTTTCCCCATTTAAGATATCGGTTGTCAACGTCTTTTTTGCTCACACACGTTCTTGTCCTAATGCCTATGTGGCAATGTGTATACCGAATCTACAAGATGCATTCTCCATAAAATTGTTAACTCGACTATAGTCTGTAACATTCTACAGTACCCTTTCAGGTACCACTCTCTTGGGTCCTTCATTACAATGATGTAACTTATGTCATGAATCACTACCAGATGCTCTCATCACACAAATCTCTATCCTTTGTCCCTGCATAGATCACTCTCCGCAGATATAACGCCAAGGTTACTCAAAACTTGATTCTATTTCTAAATTAACAATTAAACACTCACTGCTCAATTAGTTGTCTACACTCACCACTCCTCACAAGTTCATGTCATCACTATATGCACCACCATGTAACTGCCCACAGAAATAAACTCTAGTTTGAAACACAGAGTAACATCCTCTGGGTTAATACATTGGCCTCTTTATGTTGCTCTGTCCCTAGGCCATTTGCAAGTTATGGTTTCTGTCGGTCTGATAATTACACTTTGCTCATAGCAGTTTAATATCAAGTATATTCCTCTTCATATACTGTTCTTTCCACATCTGTTACATTTTGATAGGTCCTGCGACAACGGGTCGATGTCTTATTGTTGTCTACTCTGACTTATCTGTTGTGGTTGGGTAGGGTCGGGGGAGGGGTGGGTGTTTTTATAGATGTGATTTGTTTTTATTTCTTTATTGTCTACGTTTCCTTCAGTTTTGTTTTTAAGCCATTACATTGATCAATAAATGTTACGCTATGATCTGGGTGAGCTCAGTGCTGCGGCTCAGGTACACCATCTCTTTAGCTCATCTCACAACTATCTCACATATTAAAAACAGAATGCTGAAGAGATATCACCATGCTTCCTGCTGTCTTATGGCCTATGTCATGTTATTACTTGCCAACTATTACTGTGCATGCAATGGCCAACATTACTCTAGACAAACACCTTAAAATAATATCACTGAATGTAAAGGGTCTAAACCACCCAATCAAGCGCAAAATTGAGAATTTCCTTTAAGCAGAAAGCAGACCGTATGCTTCTTCAAGAAACTAAAATTGGTTTTCAAGAGGCTGACTCGCTCAAAAACAAATGGGCAACTGAAGTCGTATGTTCGCCTGCTTCAAGTAACAGAAATGGGGTCATAGCGATTGGCACCAAGAACTCCAATCTGAATATAGTTTCTCAGATAACCGATGATGCTGGCAGAGTAGCACTCACAAAATTCACCCAGAAAGGGAAATACATCCACATCCATAAGATCTATGGCTGGAACCCAGATTCTCCAGAATTTTGGGACTCCCTGATGGCTTTCCTTAAAGACATCCCGAGTGATGAACTCTTAATAGTGGGCAGAGATTTTATTTATTTTAAAGAAAAAAAAATTATTAGCATTTTGTGTCAAACAAAAAACAAAAAGAAGAATGTCACATTTGGTTACAGTCTTGCAGAAAAGTACATATCGATGCCACATCGCAGAAGCTCCCACATTTTCCCCCCTTTGGGAAACGATCACCTATAGATCCCACCCGCTCACTGTTCTTCGCTGCAGCCTCCCAACTGTTTTCCCCTTCCAAAGTGCTCTGGGACAAACCAGACAGCCATCATAGCTAAAGGGAGATGCTGGACCCCGTAAAAGCCAACTAACCATCGGCCAGTCTTCCAACTAGTCCATAATATTGCCTCAATTTCCCCCACAACCTGCGGAATTTTTGCGGGCAGCCTCTTGCTTTGTATGTGACCCTTTCTGCCTCCATGGAGCTGGGGAGTTGTCACCGCTCCCATGCCCTAGCTAAGTTCCGTTTTGCTACCACTAGAGCAAACATGGTGAAGATGAGCTGTGTTCGGACCAAATCTACACCTCCGGGTATGCCCAACAAATTGAATTTGGGGTCTAGCGGCAATGTCTCTTCCAAAACCTTGCTCAGTTCCCCCAGCACCATTTCCCAGTATGTATGTATGTCGGGGCAACTCCAAATGGTATGATAAAAGTCTCCCTGTGACTGGCAACATCTTAAACAATTCGGGTCACTGGCCCAGACCATACGATGAAGCCGGGCTCTATCATAATAGGCTCTGTGTAATATTTTATATTGAATAAGACGAAGGCGTGATTTAATGGCCACTTCCCGATGGTGCATTTGGGTCGCTTCCCAGTCAATATTCTCAAGAGTACCTAGATTCCGTTCCCATGATTCCCGCAGCTTCCCCAGCCTGTCTGGCGCATTATTATTATTCAGGATCCGGTACGTCAGTGATACTACCTTGGCGAGTACGTGTTCCTGCAGTAAGCGCCCTTCCAGTGAAGCATACTCCGGTAGTGAGGAGGATAGCGAGCCCTCCGCCTACCAGGCATCTCGCAGTTGCGCATACTTAAAAAACTGGGAGGTGTGCAACCCAAAGTCTGTCTGTAGCACACTGAAGCTTTTAAGGTTACCTTTGGCCACAATATCCCCTATGGAGGAAATGCCTATGGCGTCCCACCCCTCAAAGCCCTTTAGTTTATGGAGTTCCTTTAACCAGGGACAGTTCCAGAGAGGTGCATGTTTAGTAGGTTTGCGGGGCCATCCCAGCTCCCTGGATGCTCTGTCCCACACCTCCAGCGTGACTTGTATGGCCGGGAGAAGGCGTCCCCCTGCCCCGTCCCCCACAGAGATAATACATGCACATTCGATTCGTCAAGGTATCCCTTTCAAGCCTATAGGTGGGGTTGTCTGCCGTGGTATGTATCCATTCATTAACCCGGTCTGTGCTATTTGTAGGACCCCAGAAAGAGTGGTCCAAGCGTCCAAGGCCCTTGGGCTGTAGATGACAGATTTGTGCCAGTTTATAGTATATCCTGAGACCTCCCCGTACAGGCCCATAAGTTCGAACACTGCGGGGATCGTGGTAGTTTGGGTGGGAAATATATAGCAAGATGTCATCCGCATAAAGCAAAATCTTTTCTGTTGGCGTAATTTGGAAACCCCGGATCTCTGATCGTTGCCGAACCACGCAAGCCACTATCTCTATCGTGAGAGCGAAGAGTAGTGGGGACAACGGACAGCCCTGACGGGTGCCCCTTCTAATAGGGGAATCTACTGATTGGCCCATTGACCTTAACCCTCGCCCGGGGATCCGTGTACAGGAGACCCAGCCAGTGTCTAAACTTGGGGCCGATGCCATATTTAACTAAGGTGGCCTCCAGGAAGGGCCAATGTACCGCATCAAACGCTTTTTCCGCGTCTAGGGACAAGAGCAGATGTGGCTCTTCCTGGTCCTGTACCTCCATGAGCCAATTATGGGTCCTACGCAGATTCAGTCCGGTCGCCCGGCCTGGTAGGAAACCTGTCTGGTCCTGGTGCACTAGAGTAGTGATGACTTGTCGCCAATATTTTCACCTCTATATTAAGGAGGGAGATGGGTCGGGAGGAAGCTCACTCATGGGGGGTTTTCCTTCCTTCTGGCTAGAGATAATCGTGGCCATGCGGAGGGCCAGGGCAGGATTCCCTCCTGAGATGCATCCTGGAAAAGCATCAGGAGGTGTGTGCCCAAAAGATCTCCACATTTCTTATAGAATTCCGCCAGAAGGCCGTTTGGGCCCAGGGACTTCCCAGTGCACAATTTGGTTATAGCCCATTTGATTTCGTCCACCGTTATATTTGATTCCAAACCCTCCCTCTCGTCGTCATCCTATGATGGGATAGGAATGTCCATTAGATAGTCTAGTATGTCCGGGGGGGCCCTCAGCTCTGGGGCTTCATAGAAGCTTTGGTAGTAGGATGCGAACGTCTGCACTATCTGTGCATTCCGCGTCTATGTTATTCCCTGGGAGTCCACCACGCTCCCCACCCATCGGGATTCCATTTCCTTCCGGCTAAGCCATGCCAATAACTTTCCTGACTTGTCCCCCACATCATAAAGCCTATGTAGGGTGGCCTGTGCCTTAGCCTCTGGCGTGGCTAGAGCCCTGTATTGAAGCGGAGCATCTGTAAACTGTCGATGCACCTGTGGGTCTCTACCTGCAAGGTGCCACTTTTCCAGGGTAAGGATTTGGGTCTCTAATGTGACAAGATCCTCATGTGCTTTCCTCTTTTCCCAGGCTATCCGGTTCTGGGCCCAGTCTCGTCACACCGTTTTATATGCTTCTCACATCACAGTGCCCGACTGCACTGATCCAAGATTTTCAGCAAAGAAGACCTTGGTATCAGCTCGGAGACACTGGAGCACCGTCTTATTCTGTAAGTCCCATGCAGAAAGCCTCCAGCTCCCTCGCCCGGTGCGGGACCTTTCACCCACTCTAACATATAGGAGCGAGTGGTCAGACAGGCCCGGGCCATGTATTCCTCCTCATAAATGTCCTGAATAAGGCCCCGAGTGAGCAACATATAATCTAGTCGTGGGTGGACCCTGTGTGCCCCTGAGTAGTAAGAGTATTGTCGGTCCCCCTGGTACAAGTATCCCCACACATCTACCAACTCTAAAGTGTCTGAGAGTCGAGCTAATTGTGTAGTCTGGGGGGGAAGGAGCATGATCGCCCGAGCGATCCAGAGGGTCCTACATTACATCGTTAGAGTCACCCACAATAATGTGCGTTGTTCCCGGTGTCCCCAGCAGAATGTCAGTTACCCCATGTAGGGTCCTACTCTGCAGCTTCGGTGGGGTGTATACTGATAGGATAGTAACATTCCTTCTACCCCAGGACCCGGTTACCCCACATATGTTCCCTGAGGATCTATCCATGTACGTTTCACCTTGTAAGGTGGGCTCTTTTTAATCAGGATGGAGACTCCCCTAGAACAGGAGGTGTACCCCGCATGCGCCAGGACCGTATATGCTACCCTTGCAGGGAACATGCATTTTGTGCCTCTAAGATGGGTTTCCTGCAGTAGCACCACATCCGGGGGGGTGCGTTTTATGAATGACGACACCAGCCCTCTTTTAATTTTGTCCCCCAAGCCATTGACGTTCCAGGTGAGTACTGTAAAGGGGTTATCCTCGTGACTCATCACGACCAACTGTTGTGTAATAGTGGGACACATATGTATGAATAATTAAGTAAAGCCCTATACGGGAAATGTGGGTAGTTGCACACGCTCTCCAGAATCTGTGACTGCTCTTCAACAAAAACATAATAAACCAAACTAAACCCTTGAACTAGTTGTGGCCCCTCACTCCCAAACCCCCTCCTCTCCACCCCCCTCCCCGTTGTCACATCCCTTGCCAGACGCTGGAGGATGGGCATAAGGGTGGCAGAGGTCTGCCGCCCACCCCAAACCAAACTTACGCTACAAGCTCAAACTCCTGCAGTGACCCCAATAGTTCCTTGAGATTTAAACCGTCCACGAATAGAGAAGGACAAAAGAGAGGTTAGGAACCAAAAGTGTTAGCAAAGGGAAGGAAGGAACTAAATGAAGAGAAGGGAGGCAAGAAAGAGAGAAGGAGAGAGTAAGGGCTATGCCAAGCCCAAGTCTGTGGCTACTCCGGGCCTCTCGCTTACGATGTAGAGGGGGTCTTCAGCCGCTCCTCAGGTCTACAAGGTGGAGTAGCAGGGGGGAATGTCCAATCAACAGTGTCATATTCTGATTCCACGGTCCGTCACACAAGCCCATATTCAGGCGTGCAAGTCAGGGGGGTTCCCCCTGTGATGCCAAAGTTTCTGTTGTTGCGTCCTGCTCCATTGCCACTATTTCTGCCCCTAATGTGTGGAGAGAGGGTCCATATTCTCCCTCCTCCCCGGACGTGCTGTCTCTAGTCTCTGTTTCGTGCCTAGATCAGGGTGATCAGGGAGGCGGAGAGTGTGTGAGCCCGCCGAGAGTCCAGCGAGCGACCACTACGCCGCCGGACCCATCCAACACCCCGCAATACATAAGGCATTGCCCCCAGCAGACGATTCTTCAGACTACCCCGAGTCGCAGTATTCTTTGAAGACCAGGGGTTCGCTGGGCGTTCCCCGCCAATGTCTGGTGACGGTGCGATGGGGGCTCCGGTCGCTCCAGCACGGGCTTTTCCTCGATCCAGTGCCTTGCTTCCTCCGGTGTCTGTAAGAGTTGAAACCTCCCCATAAATATGACCTTTAGTTTTGCGGGGAATAGAAGCATGTATTGAATTTTGTGTTCCCGCAGCTTTGCCTTCACGGAGTCAAAAGTACGCCTTTGCTTCTGAACCTCCCTGCTGTAGTCTGAGAATATCATTATACGTGTATTTTCATGCCTGATGTCTCTCTAAGGATCATGTCTCTGTCAAGGAAATTCAGAAAGCGAGCTATGACGGGACGCGGATGCGCCCTGGGGGTGGCCGGGCCATCAGCACCCTGTTTGCTCTTTCAATGACTAAGCAAGCAGAGAATTTATCCTTCGGGAATGTGCGCTGGAGCCAAGAATGGAGGAAGTCCGACATACTTGCCCCTTCAAGTCCTTGTCTAAAGCCCACAAAGCGGAGGTTGTTGCGTCTTGCTCTAATTTCCGCATCATCTACTCGCCACTGAAGGTTATTATTATTCGAGGATTGGAGATCTGCCATACCTTTGCAGAGCTCCTGCAGAGTATCCTCAGCCTCCCCCAGCCTGTTCTACAACTCCTTCACCCTGGCTGCCAGGTTCTGCATGTCCTGTCAGCATTCAGGTGACTCCGTCAAATTTCCGCGTACCACGCCGAAAGCTTTTTCTTTACAAATTGGAAGCATCAATTGCAATAAGGCAAGTAAGACGTTTGGCTCGCCAAAAGGATTTAACACCTTTAATAAAGTCCTGTGGACAACCAAATCAGAAACAAGACCAGGACTACGAATGATAGTCAATTGATTATTTCCAATATTCCGGAGGTCAGAATTGGACCACACTGCAAAGGGTCACTGCCAAATGCACACTGTGTTGTCCTGAAGAAGGTCTGATGGATTGATACAATTGAAGACCGAAACGTCGACTACTTAGTGCATTTCTGTATGTGTAAATATTTGTACTAGTGATTATTTTATTTATGAAAGATAAATGTCACCTACTGTTTTATTTTGGATTGGACTTCTTTGCAAATGAATTATAGGTAGAATTGTCGAATTCCTTATTCATTTGTAAGCATTGCAATCAACATCAATAGTTTATATGTACCCTATGAATTTGTGAGCATTATAACATAAGAAATATTTTTTCTAAAAAAGATTATCCCGTGTTGTTTTTTAATCTTCAGTGTGACTATATCAAATGAATAGTCTTTTCTGTTAAATTGAGTACCAGAATATTATAAGTGAACTAAAATGATAGCAGATATTAATTTGATTGATTGTGAAAACTGAAATACAACTTTAAATCTGAAATTTCTGTGATAAACAAATTCCCTTGCTGGCATCTTAAACCTTATATTGTGAATATCTGCCCAAGCCCGCAAGGGTATATTGGGTTTCTCCCACCCCCTCTTTGCGGTCTCAGAAGCGTCAACTCCGTGCCCACCTCTTCTATCTTCCCGGGTGGCCGGGCGTTCCTCCGGAGAGGGGGTGATTAACTTTGTGTATCGGTACATTTTTCCCTGGCATGGCGGCTTCAGGTCCTTATCTTTACCCATGTCCAAAGGTATGATGAGGAAGTGCGCAGGGGGGCCGTGTCAGGACCGGGGGAGCGAGTCACAGTAGCAGTGGGTACGGGGGGGGGATGGTTCACACCCCTCCATTCCGAACAATCCCTCAGAACGGTCCCAAGCGACGGGGCACTGTAACGTGGCACTTAGGTGCAGACCGGTCCCACCCAAGTGGTTTAGGTTCTCCTCGGGCCAGCGGTCAATCAGGTTCTCCAACTGATGGGGCGAATCAGGTAGGGTTTCAAACAGGCACTTCAAGGTTAAGACCGGCTCGGGCTATCCAGGTCCAACCAGGACCCCAGCTTGTAACTACGAAAGGGGCCCCCTCCACCAGTTCCCGGCCCCGCGTCGGACCCACAAGGCTCTCCTCCAGGTCCGCAGGGCAGAGATATGCGGGGACAGCTTCCTCGCCACTCACGCAGATTCAGAGGCTCCGGCAGGCCCCCACAGCACGCCAGCAAGTTCGCGCTCAGTGTCGGGCAGTCAGTACCCTCATCAGACCAGCTCCCATCTCATATTAGCGGGGCGAAGGCACTGCCATAGGGTGTACAAGGGCCCCCCCTGCGCCGCGGTCTACCAGCTCACTACTGCAGCTCACCACGCCGGGCGGGCCGTATCTTTGATCTTCTGCTCTCCTGTAATGCGATCCCCAGGCCTCACTATCGGGCGGCGCCGCAACCCATAGCCGCCCGGCTCACCTGGGGTCGCAGTTCAGTGCACTTCTCGGCGGTTTACTTCCTGGATCACAGGCTCTCTGAGATCATGCGCCGCCTCCTCACCGAGCCAGGGGGTCGTGAGCCCCGCTTCTACAGCGTGTCGCAGGCCCGCAATGCCGCGTCGGCTCCGGGGAATGTATCGTTAGTGCACCTCCGTCGGGTCCTGGAAGGGGCGGAGGCCGAAAGTCCTCCAGGTCAGTCGCCCAGGATGTTTACGGTTCCACAGCGCAGAGCCGTAGTCGGGAGTTCCCCGGGCCGGCTCAGCTTCGGCGCCATTTTGTCTGTGCAGGCGCGGCCGCTGCACATGGCCTGGAGCAGCCGCAAACGGGTAGAGGGGGACCCAGGCCCCCTCACAAGCGTGGCTGGGATATTCAGAAATGTCTGGAGGTTAAATTCAGCTGTTCTCCGGGCTTATGGTCTGCCAGAATCCGTGTCGGATGGTGCTTTCAGCCGGAGCTCGGCGAAAGCGCGTCTCATTTGGCCATGTTGCTGGCCACGCCCCAGTGGACAGAGGTTTTAATCTTCCACTCGACTCAGTTCTGGATAGGCAATTCAAATCCCCCTTATACTCGTCCAATTCTTATAAAGCCTTAATAAATCACTGCATTAGATTCCACCTTCAAGACTGCTGGAGATTACAACACCCAGACTCAAGAAACTACACGTTTTTCTCATTCCCACATTCATTTTACTCAAGGATTGATCACTTACGCATCTCTAGCTCCCATACTCATCTTATCAACCAATCTTATACGCCTTATCTATGACCACTCATGCATATCCCGATCACTAACAGTAATCAACTCGAAGCCAAAAAGTAATATATGGCGTGTCAACGATGAGTCCATCCAAGATGAAGGCAACAAATTACACATCAAAAAGGAAATCCCTAACTACATCAAAGAAAACTCCTCCCCTGAAATTCAAATCAATTCTTTGTAGGACGCATTAAAATCGACCATCGGAGGATCGTTAATAGATGTCCAGGCCAAAACAAAACGTATGCACAACAAAAAATAGGCACCCTAGAAGACTAAATTAAAGAGTTGGAAAATCTCCATATGGCAACTCTGGATCCCAACACCCTCACCCTATTAACGAACAAAACAACCGAGTATAATAAACTTTTGAGCGCGAAGTCGGTGATCTGGATCAAAAAATTAAAAAGTTTAAGATTACATGAATCTAATAGAGCTGGTAAAATGCTAGCCTTATATTTGAAACACAAACAGGGCCAGAGACAAGTGAAGTCCATTAAAGATAAAAACAGTAATATCAAAAAATTCTGGAATACGATAAACACACTAATCAACGATATAACAGGAGCTACACTACTACTTGACTTCCACTACCTAGCCCTAGGGTATATGGATCTATCAATCCAATCCAGAGAGGACAGGGACCTGATTGACCTCCTGCTGACAGCGGCGGTCAAGACGGTACTGAACAACTGGAAGGACACAGCGAAAGCCACCTTTAAAGCCTGGTTCAACTGGGTTACTTTCCTAAGGGGAGCAGACACCATAACTACCAACCACACATCAAAGGCACAGAAAAAGTGCGAAATGTGGCTCTCACTAGACAACTACCCTTTGCACGATGTAAATATAATTTCCAATAAAAAATTACTGAAATAAAAAATAAAAAACAGTAATATCCAAACAGACCCTCAGAAGATCCTTAATGTTTTAAAAGAATTCTATGAAGCCCTACACAATGTCGACTCTCCAATCACACCAAGTCATGTAAATCATACTTAGAAAAAAATAATCTTCCTCAACTATCTCCTGAAGATAGAGAGAATGAATTAACCAATAAGCTCGGACCAAATCCTAACTGTGATCAAATAGCGTAAAGCAAACAAAGCCTTGGGGCCAGACGACTTCTCTTCTAACTTCTTTAAATCCTTTGCTGCTCCCTACATTACTAGACCTTTACCATCATTTCGCGGATTCAGGATCAGTTTCTGGCACAGCTAGTGAAGCAACCAGAGTTATTATTCCCAAAGAAGGTATAGACCTAACCTTAACAAAAAACTATAGACCTATCTCCCTAATTAATTTAGACGCTAAAATATATGCAAAAATCCGAGATAAACGACTAGAGCCCCTCTTACCTAACCTGATTGGCAACTCACAGGTGGGCTTTATGAAAGGTAGAATTTCCAATGATAAAATGCCACTTCTCTGTCACATGCTAGAAAGAGCGAACTTGTCGACCTAAGAAAGTGTGGCCATCACGCTCGATGCCGAAAAGGCTTTCGACAAGGTCTCATGGGCCTTTCTTAAGAAAACGTTAGCCAAATTGAACCTAGAAGAAAGCTATCAAAATGATCATGGCCCTTTGCAGTGACCTCGATACCAGAGTCCAAGCAGGAGACCTTCTCTAATTATACTTTAAATTAGAGAAGGGAACCAGGCAGTCCCTCTTCATGCTTTCACTGGTACCGCTTCTCCATAATATACAATCTATAAGTCCACCTCAGGGGATTACATTCAAAAACATAATAGTTAAGGTGGCGGCGTACGTAGATGATATTTTGGTCATGACAGACAATGCTTGCCCATGTATTGAATTGCTTATTAACACTATCGAAGATTATGCTAAAGTGGCCGGTTATAGCCTCAATAGAGACAAATCCAAGGTTAAAGGATTAAATAATATATGTTCAAAAGAACTCTGGATTAGCTTGGCAACCCAGACACCCAAAATACCTAGGTATAGAGTATGGCTCAGATTTACTATGCACCCTACTACATAAACCTGGCTGATGAAGGGTAATACCCCAAAACCAGTCCAGGATGATATTTCCGGTCCAAGGAGGACCTGGCCTGTCAGTTCGGGCTGGACTGTTCGCTTGAGGAACAGGGTCAAGTCTGATTTGCATATTGCTGGGTCCAAACTGGGGTGGCATAGTGAGCAAAAGAACAGTGGATTAAACCCAGATCTGTCACTGGGGGCGAGTGGTTGAAAAGTTAGCACTCCGTCCATTATCTTGTGTTTTCTGTATTTGGTTGTTAACCAGGTGCTAATGGAGATGAAACCTTTGTCCAGACAGTGTTACCATGAGTAACAAGCATTGGCAAAGGCAATAGGTCTCGCATATTCAAGAGCTGTTGGCTTTGCCAATGTGTTTTAGACATGTTGTACACCAGCGTGGCTACTGTTCAACATGGCTTAAGTTAGTAGCCCAGAGAAAAGTGGTGTGGAGTATCATAGGGTGGAATGGTTTAGAGTGGAGCAGACTGTTGTAGAGTTCAATGGCAGAGAGTGTCATGTTTTGGAGTGGCATAGTGTGGAGTAGTGTACAATGGCATACAATGGAGCAGCAGAGTAGACTGGACTGGATTAGAGTGCACTGGAGTAGAGGATTGCTGAGTATAGTGGCGAAGAGTGAAGTGGCATTGAGTGCAGTGGCATTGAATTCAGCGGTGTACAATGCAGCATTGTAGAATGCAGTGGCATAGTAGAGCGCAGTGGCACAGAGTAGAGTGGCGCAGAGTAGAGTTGAGTGATGCAGAGGGCAGTGGCGCAGGGTAGAGTCAAGTGGCATAGAGAGCAGTGGCATGGAGAGTAGAGGTGAGTGGCATAGAGTGCAGTGGCCTGAGTGGTGCAGAGTAGAGTTGCATAGAGTGGTGCAGAGTATAGCACCATAGAGTGCAATGGCACCGAATGTAGTGGCACAGAGTGGAGTAGTGCAGTGTAGACTAGAATAGAGTTCAGTGGTGGAGAGTACAGTGTTGTAGAGTGTCATGGTGCAGAGTTTGAGTAGAATGGTGTAGAGAGCAGTGGTGAAGAGTACAGTGTTGCAGAGTACAGTGCAGTGGTTAAGAGCAGAGTGGCAGAGTGCAGTCAGATAGAGTGGAGTGGAGTGGTGCAGAGCAAAGTACAGTGGCGTAGAGTGCAGTGACAGAGTTCAGTTGTGTAGAGTTTCATTGGTGTAGAGTGCAGTGGCGTGGAGTAGATGGTTTTAGAGTAGAGTGCAGTGGCGTAGATTATTTCAGTAGAGTGAAGTGGTGTAGACTGGAGTGGTGCAGGGTAGAGTGCAGTTGTATAGAGTGTAATTGTGTTAAGTGGTGTAGAGTGCAATAGTCCAGAGTAGATGAGAGTGGCGTACAGTGGACTGGCATAGAGTGCAAGGGAATAGAGTTGAGTGTTGAGTGTTGTAGATCAATGGCATAGAGTGTTTTGGCATAGAGTGCAGTGGTGTAGAATGCAGTATTGCAGAGTGGCATAGACTAAGGTGGCGTTGAATGGAGTTGTGCAGATTAGATTTGTGTGGCCAAGAATCAAGTGGCGCAGAGTAGAGTGGCGAAGAGGGCATTTGCATAGTGTAGAGTGGTAAAGGGTAGAGTAAAGAGGTGTAGAGTGCAGCGGCATGGAGTGGTGCAGGGTGCGGTGGGGTGGGGTGGAGAAGAGTAGCATAGAGTGGAGTATTCATGGTGTGGTAGAACACTTCCATTAAATAAAACACATTTTCAATTGAAATGACCATTACAAATGCACAGACATACAGTGTTAATAGAAATATACAGTGCACAGATGAAAATGTGTGGAAATTGCATCACCTAGTGTAAGGATTTGTTGGGATGATAGGAAAGTGTTTCCAACACTAAAGAAATAACAAAAAATGTGCTTCATTTGTGTTCCTAATTCTGATAGATTCTGAAATACTTACACAGTTCATTTAAATGTTGTGTGCGTGAAAAAAACCTCTTTCCTATACCAAGATTGTCACATAAATAATCTCACTTTAAAGAAAAGTAAGCAAGCGCCCTTGGAAGACAGCGCCTGACATTTGACCCCTGTCTTTGAATGCACAGCAAATGTGACAAGATAAGAACAAGATTTAAAGGCATGTTTACATAAAGGGTGCACTCATAAGGATACTAAGGAAGGCACAAACTCAAGTTGGACAGCTTAAACAAATAAAGCCAGCAAATTGAAAGCAAAAAACATTGAGTCATAAACCACAAAGTCAATGGCAAGCAACGGGCAGAATGCATTCCCAGGTCAACTTTCTGAATGTCCCCAAGATATCTTTAGCAAAGTAATAAAGTAATACTACCACAAAGTGTGCATCATTATGCCTCCTAATTTGCCTCTTCTTGCAGCAAAATAGTAAAAAATCAGTGGCGGCCGATAAGTTATGGGGGGAGGGGGCGGACGGGATGCGCACACACACGCTCAAATACACATAACACTCACAACCAGGCGCACACGCACACACAAACAATTCATTCACAACACTCTTCCCCAAACATTCATACATGCACGCACCAAACAATGTAAAAAGAAAATAAATCACACTTACCTTCAGTCAGCTCTGCTCTGTCTCGGTGGTTCCAGGAGGCTTGAGACTGCTGCAAGGCCAGTCAATGACGGAAGGCAGCAGTCCTATCGTCATCACAGATTGGGATTGGGTCAGGGAGACTACTGACCCCACCCCACTTTGTGATGAAGTGTCACTGATTGACACTCAACCCTGAGAACTTCAGGGCTTAAAATTGAAGCGCCCAGGTGCGAGTCAATCAGTGACGCTATCCCTCGTCACTGAGGGGAGGGCCTCAGCAACCTTTGCTGAGCTGAAAAAGTTATGCCCAACGGAGCTGTGACTCTCTCAGCCCAGCAAAGTTCAGTTCAAGCAGCCAGGAGCCAGTGCTAAATGCGCATGTGTGTCTTGTGTCTGTCAGGCTGACTTTTGTTCAGCCTGATAGACACTGTTCCTACGGGGAAAAAGGGGGAGCGGCGGGCCCTCCTGCCCAAGTGGACCCGCCGCACCTGTAAAAAAATTGGTCAGAATTTGGTCTTCCCCTGTTGCATAATGGCCATGGGTATAGATTTATATTTGTGGAGAGAGAGTACCCAAGAAAATACAGTTCTAACTTCTGTCCGCACTTATTCACTCGGAAGCTAAGATTTTAATAATAGGTACGTTTTAGAGACAGCAGAAGTTAGCTGGACTTAACCCTGATGGACTACTACTTAATTTAACTGAAAGAGGCCATTTAGCTACTATTGGTTCCCTTAATAGAGAGGCAGAGGCTCAGAACGGATTCCATGAGAATAACAAGCTGGTGCGTAAACCTTTCATGGGTAAGCAAGGAAACGCAACTGAATGTGGAGCTCTATTTTATAATAGGAAGAATGTTAAGTCTGAGAAATGTCAGATACTATTGCAGTGAACAAACTAAGAAACGAAGAGCTTCTTATTGATAATTCCAGCCGGTTTATGAAGCCCGCTTTGTACAAGTGACTTAAAATTAATCTTAACAAAATTAAATTTGGCGCTGGAATAGGGAATTGAATGAAGGATCCAGTTAACTAAAATGTGTCCCTAAAGTAACACCAGTGGTTACTGGGACATCACGGAAACCACCAAAAGCAACTTCATACTTTCCTTGATGTTTGGGTGGCGAGCTTTTTGGTACAGCAGATGTTTTATTTTTAGGTGTGTCCTCTTCTAGTTTAGTGGCTAACACTTTTTAGAGGTCCCATCTTTTTTTACCTATAGCAAAACAAGTTTGTCTACACCTGAACTCTTCGGTTTATATAATTAACTCCAGGGTATGCAAAGATATGAGTGCAATATTCACTTTTCTTCATTACTTCCCTTTATTAAAGAACTGGCTGAACAATCCATTTCACTGTTATTTAATCTGTTCTATTATTTCCAGTTTCTAACCCTTACCCCCTCGCCCCTTTAAGTAGGCCTTGACTGCTCAACCTTGCTTGCCCAAGGAGTGCAGTAGTACTGTAGCTCAGGGACACAAGTAGTAAACAGTATCCCAAGAGCTAAATCAAAGTAACATCAGACTGCCGTTCAAGAAAATGTCTCACACCCAATAAAGCCTAAAATGCAAAAAATCTCCTCCTTAGTGAGGTTATCCTCGGTCCCTAATCCTTGATGCAAGAAGATTCTACAAAATCTACATCATTAAATTCTAAAGGACCCACAACTTCTCCTAGTCTTCTTTTTCCAAATCTAGCGCACAACCATTACCTAGCATTAAAAAAATGGTCTGTAATTTGAGAAAATGTCCTTGGTTCTTCCAAACTTTCTTCAGGTTAGCCTGATGAAACAGCTTAACTGAAATAACTGAACTGATAAATGTTTATTTAACCTAATCTGGACAGTGTCCTTTCCAACCCTTCCATTTAAATTTAAAAGGACATACTTAAGCCTTCCGTGATAATTGCCCAGAAAACTTGGGAAGAAATTAGGAAAATTACAATCCTCCCGAGCTTGAACTCAAAGATTTTCAATTTCCGAAATATACGTTTCTTTTGGACTGGACAACAATAATACTTTAGATAAATATTAATACTCTGCAGATCACAGATCCCGATTAACTATTACTACATCTCAATAAGTAAACATTAGAAATAGGTATTTTTTGAAGGACTATAAATAAGCTTAAGAAAAGAAGAGGAGCAATGGGTGTTGGAAGAGAGAGATAACATAATTCTTATTTCACAAAATAGCATTTTGTAACTCCAATCTCCTGAAAACAGCTGGCCGAAATATCCAATCAACATCCATAGATCTCACTCAACTCTCTCTGCTTCAGTTGGTGCCCTTCATATCTGGAATCTGGCTATTTACTTTTACAAAATGTATTTAACTGCCTGCGGGTCTATGAAAACATTGGTTCTCTCTGTTCCCTTGCACTGCACCTGAAACTTTGCCAGATACAAAAAGCCTTATGACATTGAAGCAACTCTTTGTATTGCCTGAAGATATATCCTCACTTTTGCATTTACATTTTTGTTAAATCATTGTAGTCCTTGGATTCTTTCTTTCCTTAATCAGCATGGTGCTTAGAGACACGCTTTCTTGACTGCATTAGTCCAGCCTGGCACTTAAAAGTGAACTCTCTTCTGGCTTACTGCAAAAACAGATCACTGAATGAACAATATGTAGGAAACCGTCACCGAGGGAGCATGATCCCAGATTCTTTCCTGGCCTCACTTTCCGGCACTCCAGGTAAACCCATTATCCCATGGACTAACTGCTTTGCAACCTCTGGTTGCAAGACTGTAGTGTAGGTGATCGTCCCAAGAGCTAATTTTCAAGGTACTCAATCTATTATGGCCATCCTCTAACCCCACCTCCGCTTGGAAGCTCGTGCCAAAAAAATCAGGCACACTCAGGGTTCGGGTGGCTCTATCGTGCCACCGTAAGTGCTATCCAATCTTAGATTCAGTCTCCTCGGTGGGGGTCGCCTCTCTTGTGCAGGGCCATGCTCACTAGCCCTACAATGAGATCTGTAATAAATCCAAGCAGGAAGAGGTCCACCCCGGAGCCCAGCTAGCTGTGCTCCCCACGGACTTCATCAACAGACAGATCTAAATTGAAATACTTTTGCATTTCAATAAATCGTTAAACAAAAAGTTGATATTCTTAATTTAACCTACCGACCAGATAAAGCTGTTCCAGTATCTCATCTGACTTCTACGCGTCCAGAGACGCATATCACACACTGTGTTTGCTTTGTTCACCCCAAGTTGGCAGGGAATGCCCAGACATGGGTCCCCTGCTCACTTTGCCACTGGATTCAAGCTAGCCTGGCTGATGAGGGGGTTACCCCGAAACCGGTTCCAGGATGTTTGTTTCCGACAAAGAGAATACCTGGCAGGGCATGTAGTGAATGAGCCACTTTAGTGGTCTGATGATCTTTGATGACCCTCGATCACCACCATTGTGTACTGATTTTAGTGTGCTATGTTACTTTAGCCATAATGTAGGAGGGTCTTGCATTAGAATAATCTTGCCAAAGAATAGAAGGTATGGGATGTCGAGGTGCAGTGTTGTTGGTGATGGTGCACACATGTGCTCCATAGTGGATACTGAGGGATTAAGTGCATAGTGTTATTTGAGTTAGGTGAATTATGACTTTAGCCTATTGGCTTTGACAGGGTATAATATCATTCTGCTTTCCAAGTAGTAGAGGCCTATGCTTGAGCAACTCCATATTCTAAACTGCAGCCATCTTCTGAGCCTCTGTAGGTGAGAGGTGATATTTGAGATTACATGTGTTGTTCACCGGCAGTGAACCAGAGCAGACCAGTTCTTATCAGGAGGAATGTGCCTTCTTCGCATTGGCGCCATAACAAAACGCTTGGCCAGCTGCTGTTGGGTACCTGGTGTGGAAGGGTACAGGAATCTTGTGAGAAAGGTAGGCAGGTTCTTCCAGAAGCTTCGATAGAGGATAGAGTTCTATATTAGAGAAAGGGGGTCCGTGAGACATGCAGAGAGAGTTTCTGAGAGGCAGAGAGATTCAGAGATTCTGAGATGCTGAGATGCTGGAGAGATGCTGAGATGCTGGTCTGGTGTTTTGGCGGTCTGATGTTACATCACGGTGCAGACGTGTGTGTGCAACAGAGAGTCCGGAACCAACCAGTGAGGGAAAGAGAGACGGACCCTTCTTCAGATGACAAGACGCCTAAGATTATGGTGAGGTGTTCGATGTATATCTGACTTTATCTAACTATGCTTTTATTTTCAGGCTCTATGTATATCTATGTGCTGATGATTGCTGCTAATGTTTACTATGATGTTTAGTTATTTCTTTCTTTTGTCATCCTATTATCATGTAATAAAGAAACCCTAGAGCATATCATTTGTTGGTATTCCTTGTGAGGGAAGGTTGGGACCCTTTTACCAAGTACTTACAGAGGGATGGGTGATTCCCCTCTAATGGGTAATTGTTGATACAGAAGGGAAAGTGCCTCCCATCAGGGATGTCTAAATTACATTGCCAGGAGGAGCATGCGTTGTTTACCCTCTTGGATTGGGAGGTGTTATGACTTCTTGTTATTTGCGAGCTCCTCAGCAATGGTCTTATATGTTGTCAGTGTTTATTCCTTTCTTGGGTAAGTATTGTGAAATGTGGTGTCTTTCTGTAACCTGAGAAAGGTTGTGGTAAGTAATGACCTGGTGACTGACAGAAGCACCAACACATACAGAGAAGCACGTCATTACAGGGCAGTCCCAGGATGTTTGTTTCCGGCCCAGGGAATACCTGGCAGGGTAGCCCCAGGATGTTTGTCTCTGGCCCAGGGAAGACCTGGCCGGGCAGTTCCCATGAGGAACATGGTTAGGACTGATTTGGATATGGCTGGGTCTGAACTGGGGTGTCGAAGTGAGCTAAAGAACGATGATGGATTAAACCCAGATCTGTGACTGGGTGTGACACACTGCTAGCTGATATCAGATAGCAAACAACTGAGCTCGGGAAGAAGATGTTGAACAAATCAGCACTACAATCATCTACAAGAAAGAGGATAGGAGAATGGATGTTCAGTATTCCTTTTGCGGAACGCACAAGCTCATGCATCACCACATAATGTATGAATCATATGAAAAGCATTATTGTAAAGACAAAACCTCAAACCAAAAATGAAAAGTTATTATTGGAGTAATAGGTTTCTTGATTAGAAAGAGTCCCCTACACCAAGTAACAAAATAATGGAGCTCGAAGAAACGAGACGGTTGATTGTCACAGCTCCATCACCAATCCTTTGAAGGTGAAGCGAAATATATCTTTATATGAACACATCATGCATTAATTTTCTCAAACCAAAGCCGTTACTCCCGGTCTGATGAGTGTGCATAAACTATTGCAAATTTAATTTTTATAAGTTACTGAAATATAATAGAATCCGTCAGAGGGGAAATTAAAAAGAGCGCTTACACAAAGAACCTCACCCACACGTTTGAAGTTCATCTTGGATTCTCATTCTTTACCACACAACAATGATTCGAGAACAAAGAGATAAATGTGTTTCTTGACAATTGTTCTGCGCTTTTGTTTGCATCAACACAGGTACAGAGACTATTTTGGGATAAAGCGACCCTGCTGTTACAGGGCTACGGATTGCTGATCCCTCCACCCAACAGTTCCTGTATCAATCAGCATTGCATTCTTATTTCAACTACTGCCTCACAGCGACTAGGCACGGTTAATAGGTTTGGATAGTTCAGGATAGGTCTACACCCCATACACTTATCTGTCGAGACGATTTAGTCCTTGTTTCACACCATTGTCTCGAAAAATAAAACAAACTCCATGTAAAACCTCTAATTGAATAGCTAAAGACTTCGGATAATGCAAAAACACTTTAGCTCAAATTTCAGTTTTTAAAAATAGATTTAGTGATTTTCCAGGCAACAAAACGACAGCACTACCTGGCTCCACCTCACCCACCACTGTTCCTTGGGATATTTAACACTCTTATACAACTGATGCAATCAGCAGCCTTGTTTCAAAGATGTGCAACATGCAATGCCCAGTACTTCAAAGGCATTCCATTATCCTCAGGAGCGAGTATTCATTATAAAAAGCCCTCGGATCTAGACAAGGACCAGGGAGGGCTATAATTGAAATAGAGCAGGAGGCTATGAATTTCGGGGCAGTATCAGGGTATCTGATTAACAAAGGGAAGACCCAGATAGTTCAGAACAGATACACAATACACCAAGATGCTAGAGCAGTCCCCGAGGCGTTATATCTTGGGATTAGGGTGACAGCGGACTTAGACACACTAGTGGGGGTGAATATGGAACCACTATTAGCTAAAGTCAAAAAGAACACTGAAAGGATTCATAATCTACATTTGACATTAATGGGTCGCATAAATGTGATCAAGATAGTCACATTCCCGAAATTTCTTTACATTTTTAGAGCCATCCCTCTTTTTTTTTGATCAGTGCTGGTTTAGTAGGCTGGAAGTAATTCTTAATAGACTGATCTGGGCACAAGGGAAGACCAGGAGAGCCTATAGGTTCATGACACTCTCTAGGGAAAAAGGGGGATGGGGGGGCCCCAGACTTTAAACTCTATTATTGGGCCGCGGCTATGCAATATTTTCAAGGGTTGATAGGTGGAAGGGGGGAGACACAAAGGGGTGGCAGACCTGCCTTCACGAATGTATATAGAGTACTGATGGGGGGGAAGCTGAGAACGGTTTTCTAAATACGATTGATTATAGTTATTATAAACACACCAGGTTTAAGTCCCTAAGAGCGGCATATAACATCTGGAAGGCGGTAACTAAAAAGTTTGGAATGGGGAGATACAGTAGATATACTCAACTGTTAACTAATCATTCACTCCCGGGGACATTTTTAGGGATGTAACTATGAGGGTTTGGGACATTAAGGGTATTAAGAAGGTGACCCCACCAAGCCCACCCTCACCACGGGATCGTTGATTCCAACCGTTCTCCCAAGGCTTCCAACTCAGGCAATACATTTCTAGTCCTGATAATGATCCTTTATTTGTAATGGGATCGAAACGCCGTCGACAGTATATGTAGTGACACACCAGTTTTCCATTGTTTTACACAACAGTGTTGACTACATGAGTACAGCTAGGCCAATGTTTCAACTGTTACTAGTGTCTTGTTATTTAATAATTGCCTGCAAATACCCCGTCCCCTTAAACCCCTTGGTTTTGTCCTGTTTGTGCTATATGTATTGGATACAGGACTGTGTCCCACTGTATAATATGTCCACTCTATCTGTTTACTTTTTGCATATGATTAAATCCGTGTCCGGCTGGACACGTTCCTTATTATAGTACAGATTGTTGTCTATAATTCATTGTTCTCTTGATTGTGTTTAGTCAAGGACCTTTGTTGCCTGATAAAACTAATACCCTTGGTCCTTGATTACCTAGTGGGTCCCCTTGTTTCGTTGTAACTGCACTAAGGTCCTTGGCAGCAACTTGTGAGTTTCAGACTATAACGTAGGATCTAGTCTAAAGTACCAAGTTATGATGAGAATTAAGAGCAAAAAAAATTCAAATGAGACAATGGGCAGGCATGGATATGACACGGAGCTACCACTACCGCTGCCAAGGGTAATCAACAGTCGGAAAGGTTTGTTCAGGAGATCAGATGTCAAAATAGCTCTGGGGTGAACAATATGAAGAGAGAGGACACTAATTCAGAGGCTAATGCCATACATGGTAAGGGGTACAACAAAAAACAAGCACTGGCAAAGCCAATGGGTCTCGCCTGAGGGACCGCTATTCGGTTTGTCAATGTCTTTTAGCCACGTTGTAGAACAACACTTTGTCACAGCACTTTTTTTGTTTTTTTTACGGCTGACGGGAGGCAACATGGAGGGAATGGGGTTGAGGGGAGCAATACGGACAACAGAAGGTGGCGGGGGGAAGCCTTATGACATCCATCGCTGCCTGCTTTTTTTTCTCAGTTTATTGTGGGATGGGTAGCAGGATACAACACAAGGAAGGGGAGTCAGAAAGCAACGTTGGAGTGAGGGGGGCAGCAGGCAACACGAAGGGAGGGGAGGCAGGAGGCAACACGGAGGAAGGGGAGGCAGGATGCAACACGGAGGGAGGGGAGGCAGGAGGCAACTTGAAGGGAGGGGGACAGGAGACAACATGGGGGTGGGCGAGTTGGGGAGCAACATGGATAAAAAGTGGGGGAGTATCTGGCAGCAAGCAGAGACTAAAGAGGGTGAGAGGGCAAGCTAATGGAAAACACAGGGCTGAAGGGGCTGGGACAAGCAACAACATGCAGAACAGAAAGAGGGAAGGTGGGTGCCAGCAAGCAGCTGGGACAAGGCAGGGCAGGTGAGGGCAAACAGAAGGGAGAGATGAGGGAGGGCTGAGGGAGGACCAGTGGGGGCAGGCAGCAGGGAAGGATGAGGGAGGGCGGGTGGGGGCTAGCAGCAGAGACGCGGGAGGGCGGGTGGGGGCTAGCAGCAGAGACGCGGGAGGGCGGGTGGGGGCTAGCAGCAGAGACGCGGGAGGGCGGGTGGGGGCAAGCAGCAGAGACGAGGGAGCACGGCGGGGGGCAAGTAGAAGAGACGAGGGATGGAGGCTGGGGGCAAGCGGCAGGGAAGGGTGGGGGCAAACAGCAGGGAAGGGTGGGGGCAGGCAGCAGGGACAGGTGGGGGCAAGCAGCAGGGACAGGTGGGGGCAAGCAGCAGGGACAGGTGGGGGCAAGCAGCAGGGACATGTGGGGGCAAGCAGCAGGGACATGTGGGGGCAAGCAGCACGGACGACGGGTGGGGGCAACAGCAGGGAATGATGGTGGAGACAAGCAGCAAGGGAGGGATGGTGGGATCAAGCAGCAGGGACGAGGAAAGGCGGTTGGGGACAAGCAGAGGGGACGAGAAAACACAGGAAGCAGGGAGATATACATAGGGGGAGAAATACACGAAGGTGCCAGCTAAAGAAAAGACACCATCTAGTTGAGCGCTTAAACACAAAGAAAAAAGTAGTAACTAAAACATCGAGCAGTGGAAGGGCACAAGTAATGTGTCTATGCTCTAGGGGATGAACGAACACACAAAGCCGAAGGAAGTCTACAGCAGCTGACCAATAAGAAGAAAGCAAATTAGAATAACAGTGAAGCCAACCAATGTTAAATAATGAGCGGCCTGTAAACCCAAAAAAAAAAAGATCTTGAAGAGACAGCATATGCACTATCTAGGCGAGAACTAAAAAGATGTATGAACAAAAGGGAGCGAAAATGCAGTATGACATCAGTAATGTGCTACTGTTGTGGCAGTTTCTATCAAGTGAAGAACTTCAAAGGATGTCCAGCTAGTGATCAACTTTGCAACCAATGCAAGGAAAACAAGCATTTACAATGCAACGGTCTCGCCTTTGGAAAAGTTAGAGCTATTGGCATTGTAAATGACAACATTTTTATTTATGTGTTGGTTTTGAAAACAGATCAATAAATGGCATTGTCATTTACAATGCCAATAGCTTAATCTCTCGCAAATGCGAGAGCTATTGCATTTGCACCCACACACAGAGCCACCCACACACAGAGCCCCACACACACAGAGCCCCACACACACACACACACACACACAGAGCCCCACACATACACACACACACATACAGAGCCCATATACACACACCGAGCCCCACACACAGAAAAAAACTCCAAGCTCTCTTGCCCCCCCCTGAGGTACTGGGTTTTTAAGAACCGGTACAGAACCGGTAACCCAGCGGTGTCAGGGCATCAACACCCAGAGACCTCGGGTTCTCCTGAGTCAGACCTACAGAAACTCAGAGTCTTCTAGGTGAAGTCAAAGATTAGTTTATTGGCTGCAACCAAGGTAACAGGGTCCTAGAAGTACAATACGGGTATGTTCTCAGGAGACTGCACATTTTCACGAAGTCAGGCTTCTCTCTTTATACCTGATTTTCAGCCTTGGGCAAAACATTCCTTGAATTCGTGGTACTTCATTTATAGTTACTGGTTTACAAAAGAAAAGCAGAGTCATGATGACATGTACATATTTCATGTCGTGCTGCCCATAACAAATCATCCGGCAAGGCCCAACATTTCATCAAATATCGCTGGACCCCCAATAAAAACGGTCACCTCCCCATCATAAAGCAAGTAAAGAAAAGGAGTGGAGAAAAGATGTGAGCGAGATATGGCAGGTGTGCGTGCTCAAATGGTTTTATGGCTGGTTGAGCCTAGATGCTATCTTGCTCGGCCACTGGGAGGGAACTGACCTAACGAGTTCGGCCTGGGGCAATGGTTCTAACTTGTACTGGGGTCAGGGAGAAGTCGATTAAGGAGTATGTGTCCTTGTGGAATCAAATTCAACTGGATTAAGGCCTATGTAAAGGGCAACATGTAGCTAAGGGTTTAGAATGTAAATGACGATTTCGAGGTGAAATCGTAACTCGAATACGCCGAAAATACATGTACTTGATGTACTCGTCATTCTCGGTCTTTTGATACCAAATTCGTCCTATTTCGACGAAGTTTTTATTCTCGAGTCCAGTACTATTATATGAATCCAGATTTTCAGAACCACAGACCCTCCTTTTGCCCTTACATAGGCAATTAATCTATCCTCATGTTAATCTGAGTCCAGATCTATATTCCTAAAGTCATTGAGATGTTGCTGCAACATCATTCTAGTGCAGAGTTCATTTCTTGACACAGACTTCCTTACACATGATGTAGCACAGAGGCCACATATTGCCGGAGCACACTGTATGCATAGACAGAACAGGAAAAGAATGGCTAAGACCATCCCAATGACCATCAGAATTTTACATCCCCAGGCAGATATCAGTTCCCAGAACCATCCCATTAACGACCAATCTCCTTTATCCACATGAATAGATTCGGAAATCTTATGTAGTTTGGAGATGGCCCTGTACACTGTCGGAGCATTATCTGGAATAAAAATGCAACAACTGGACTGGATCAATTTGCATACTCCACCTCGGTCCGCAAGTATTACATCCAAAGCGACCCGGTTCTGAAGGGTCATAAGTCGATCCGACTGGAGCTCAGCAGTCAGGTTACTAAGGGCACCAGCAGTTTCAGTCACGGTGGACTCAACTACCCTTGTCAATTGCCTTATGTTTCTGCTGTTAGCCATGGCTCCCCAGAACGGCAGAAAACCCATTGCAAAGTCACCGAATTCTTGATCTGCAGTGTCTTCTTTACTCAAAACACCTCTAACTACCCTTGTCCGATGGTAATCCGCCGCTGCTGTGTAGGTGGGAGGTAACAGGAATGAAACAAAACATGAGCCCGAGAAGTCAGGGGGCAACCATGTATAGGCTCTATCATGGCAGATGAAATAAGTACCCTTAGCGGCTAAAAACGCAGGGGGAAGTCTGAGATCCAAAAACATACGTTTCTGTACAGACACTCTTCCCTAGCTGAGCTCTGGGATTCTTGCCAATACCTTGCAGACACAGGTGACCTTGATGGGGTACGATCCAGATAGGGGACGATCTCTTGGCTTGCTGTTTCTCACTTAATGTAGTGCCATATCCGGTCACATTCCAACCTACATATGCAAGTATCTCATCATCCGGGGTATCTTCGTAAGAAGTTACTACCTTGATCATGTCAACTATACCTTTGACTAGGGCGCTAGTCTTGAGGTTGTCTTTTACAGAACGTAGGGGTTGGATTTCTCGTGCATATATGAACATTGTCCTATATGCCCATACTGAACCATTGTGACTAAATGGCAGGACCAAATAGGGGATACCTCTATCCGTGGTGTGGGGCATGAGACCACACACCCAACAGTTAGTTGTGTTCATTACAAGTTGGTGTTGGTGTAATAACTGAACGAAGGAGTTATTGATGAATTCTAATCTCCTATTTGATTCGTGGTCAGGCAGAGGGTGGAAAGAATGAGAGGAAACAGTAGGAGGAGGTATGGGTGATGTAGTGGGCGCAAATGTCACATGAAAAGAGAATAAAACATAGCTTATCAAAAAGACCATTACGCTGAATAGCATAAAAATACACACTATTATAAAACTTTTCTTCGTCATCGTGTTAAAAATCTCTGCTTAAAGTTAATTTGTTTGGGAGGCCTCTCCACATCAGGAAACTCCATCCTCTCTAAGGTGCTGCCCGCGGTGGTAGGTTGTCTCTGCTAAAGGATGCTTCCGTCAGTCTAGGGCAGCTCCCTTGGACCAACCGGAACCAGCGACCTAACGTCGTCAGCTGCACCCAAAAGTCTTTAATCAACCGCGACCCTAGCAGCGGAACCCGGATGGCGGTTCGAAAAAAAAAACTAAAATAAGCAAGTTACCTAGATGGGAGATCTGCACTTTCAAAAATAGGATTTGGGGAAACACACATTTTTTTTATTAGTCCACAGGTTTTTCTCTCGGATCATAAAAGAAATCACTTTTACTTTAGTCTGTTTTTCTTGGTCGTAAATTGTAGCGTCTTTTCCCGGGTACTGTCTGGTCCAGAAATAGTAGCTCAGGTTCCACAGAGTTCAATTGTTCTGGTGGTGGCACAGTTTCTTGGAAAATGTTCTCACTCTTACAATCAGGGTTAGCTTCTTTTACACGTTCATCAGTTATGCGCTCTGAGTCAGTGCCTCCTTTCTGGGCCCATTGGTCATGTGGCAGAGGGAAGGGTATCTTCTTACAATGGATCCCGTGGATCCAATTGGCCTTCCCCTCCACCCTAACAGCCGACCTTGTAGACAGGAGGACGAGGTGAGGCCCGGTCCATCTGGGCTGGTCGTTTCTTGTTCTTTGAAAGTTGCGGACAAGCACCCAGGAACCGGGGTCAATGGAGTGACCCGGTGTCTCAGAGACCGGAGGCAAGGTGTTGTGGACCTGTTGATATAAAACACGCAATTTAGCCGTCAATTCATACAAATAGTCAAGCAAAATGGGGTGTTGCAGCTCGCTAAACTTCGTGGGCCTAGGCACTCCCCATATGTTGGCTGGCCGACCAAAGATTATTTCATAGGGGCTGAGTTTCACTCGCGAATGCACAGTCATTCTGGTGGATAGGAGTGCTAAGGGTAGAGCGTCAGGCCATTTAAGACCTGTGCTCGCTTGGATTTTGGCCAATTTAAGTTTAAGCGTGCAATTGTAACATTCCACTAATCCAGCTGATTGGGGGTGATTTGCAGCGTGGAACTTCTGCCTAATGCCTAGCCCTTCACACACTCTTTTCATCACACGACCCACAAATTCACTTCAGTTGTCAGACCAGACCATTCTAGGCATTCCGAACCTGGGGAAGAACTCTTTTGCAAGGGCTTTCGCTGTAGACAAGGCAGTATTGTCTTTTAGGGGATAGGCTTCTACAAATCTTGAGAAGGCACAAACAACCACGAGCACGTATTTTAAGTTGTTGCACCTCTCCATGTGTATGAAATCTAGCTGCAAAACCTCGAACGGATACGTAGGAGGTGCAAAATGACCAGCTGGAGTTGGGGTTCCCCTACCAGGATTGTGCTTCAGACATACCATGCAATTCTTGACAACATTCTCTGCATACTTGGGAATCCCTGAATTCTTCCACACTGGGGCCAACAACTCGCAAATCCCTTTCGCGCTGATATGGGCCATCCCATAAGCCATTGTAACCACTGCAGGCACATATGCATCGGGTAACAACCATCTCTGTCGCTCTGTCAATTCAATCCAACAACCATTTGCATCCATTTTCCCTGTACTTTCTCTCCACATGCTTAACTCTTTCTCCGTGGCCTCAGCTTGGATGGACTTCACACTTTCTATCGTGTCTTCACATATTCCAACATCACCAGTCCATCTTTCTGGGCTCGCAACATACATTCGGCTCATCATATTCTTTGCAGTTTCCTTAGCAGTTTCATCAGCAAATGCGTTTCCACGACCAACATCATCAGTCACTTTCTTGTGGGCACTACACTTTACGATCGCTATTTGCAGGGGCAATGTCAGTGATTCAAGAAGCTCATTCACCAACTGACCATGCTGAATCTTAGCTCCATGCGAAGTCAGGAACCCACGTTCTCTCCACAATCGTCCAAAACTGTGAGCCACTCCAAAAGCATACTGGCTGTCGGTATAGACAGTCACTTTCATTCCTTTAGATAACACACATGCTCTCGTCAGTGCCACGAGTCCAGCGGCTTGAGCTGAACGATGTGGTATTCGCGCAGTTTCAATGACTGCGTGCAAAGTTGTGACAGCATATGCTGTAGTCACGTTACCATTTGGGAGCTTAAAGCATGAACCGTCCACCCATAATGTACCATCACATTCAGCAAGAGGAGTGTTGAACAAATCGACTCTCCCTTTCGTCTCTTCCTCTGTTCTAAGGAAACAATCGTGCTGTTCTGAAGCATCTGATTCCTCTGCAATTGGTAACAATGTGGCTAGGTTCAAGGTACTGCACCTTTTTATGTGCACATGGCTCGCTAGTAGCGTCAATTCGTAACTGGACAGTCGAACACTAGTTAAGTGCTGTGTCTTGGTCCTATTTAACAATGTGTCTACTGCATGCGGGACCATCACGATTAGTGTATTATTCATTACTAGACCAGCAGACTGTCGAATGGAAACAGCTGCTGCTGCTGTGGCCCTTAAACAACTTGGCAATGCTCGTGCTACCGGATCCAAAGTTGATGAAAAATAGGCGCATGGCCGCTGTCTATCTCCGTATCACTGGGTCAGCACAGACAATGCACAGCCCTCCTTCTCGTGGACATATAATGTGAAAGGCTTACTGTAGTTGGGGTTACCTAACACAGGGGCCGAACATAATGCTGTGCGTAATTCGAGAAAACTTTTCTGACACTCTTCAGACCAAGGAATGGGATTGGGTGTATTTTTACACGTTAATGCCACCAAGGGTTTGGCCAATAACGAAAAATTTGGAATCCACTGTCTACAGTACGATGTAATGCCCAAGAAAGCACGTACTTCTCTCTGTGTTCTTGGCACATTCAATTTCGCCATTGCCTGAATTCTTTCTGGGGTCAGTTTCCTTCCCTCCTTCGACAAGAGATGACCTAAGTAGGTCACTTCTTGTCGGCAATATTGAAGCTTGGAAAGTGACACCTTGTGATGCAAATCACATAGATGACGCAATAATGACAACGTGGCCATTTTACAAATTTTCTCAGTCTCCGCAGCGATGAGCAAATCGTCCACGTACTGTACAAGAGTGGCACCTTTAGGCAAAACAATTGTGTCAAGCTGGGCCTTTAGAGCTTGACTGTATATTGAGGGGCTTTCACAGTAGCCCTGAGGAGCGCGTTTGAAGCGGAAGCTGCGACCTCCTAAACTAAAGAAAAAAATATCCCTGCTCTTCTCAGCAATCAGGATACTGAAGAAAGCATTCTTCAGGTCAATCACCGAAAACCAGGAGGCAGAGGCTGGAATCATAGTCAATAATGTGGTAATGTCGGGGACGACTGGGAATTGTGGCACAACAATTTTATTCACCTCTCTAAGGTCAATCACGAATCTGTACACAGGTGGCTGAGAAGGGTCAGTTCGTTTTAAAACGGGCAGAACAGGACTATTGCAAACATTGCCTCGTGTTTCTTCAATCACATCTTTTTCGATTAATTCGTAAACGATCGCTAGCAAAGCTCTTTCACCCTCATTAGATATTCTGTATTGGGGAATTCGTGGCATTCTGACATTCGACTTCAATGTTACAACATATGGTGGAATTTCTAAAAGACCTACATCATTTGGACCAGTAGCCCAAAGAATATCTGGGAGAATCGACAATTCTGCTGGAAGTGCATTTCTCGACAAATACATGGGAGAAACCACTTTCTTACCTAAAGTAAGTTGTACTCCTGAAGGAGAACAGTACAAAGTCGCATACAATCTTTTTAGCAAATCTAATCCTAGCAAATTTTCACCACAACCTGTTGTCAAAATAAGGGGTGCTTCGAATTCACAAGGACCAACAGAAAGAGATAAAGGGTCAGAAATCGGATTTCTAACCGGGGCGCAAGAAAAACCTACAGAAACGTTCATTTCGCCAGACAAAGGTGCGCCAGGGAGTTTGGAGTGCATAATAGAACTCTTTGTAGCACCAGTATCCAACAGAAAAGGTTCTGACACACCTGATGTAATCACCTCAACGTAAGGTCCGCTCTGATCTACTGGAACTGAAACGACTCCCTCTCTTCGTCTATGGCTGTCCTAGCAATCCTCATTTTCCCACTGCTCATTTTCTGTGTAATACTCATCAACGTAGTATTGAGCTGTCCTGTCAGATACGTTATTTTGCTGATCAAACCTGTTCATAGAGTTTTGTGGTGGAAGGGGACGCGCGTCCTGAGGGGCGTTTCCACGCCCTCTACCTCTAGGTGCTTGCTGACTGCCACGACCTCTTACACCAGAAATTCCATTTGCACGTTGTGGTAGGGCAGGACAGTTATACTTGTAATGACCCTCCTGTTTGCAATATAAACACTGGTTAGGACCTACGCGGGGTTGAGTGTAATCGAATGTTTGCAAGTTTCTCTGATATTGTTGAGGCTGCTGAAAAGTGTTCTGGTAGTGATTCTGACCATTATTATTTTGATTACCACCACCACGTGGCGGATAGGCTTGCTGTAGCAAAACCTTCGATTTGAGTTCTCTAGTTTTCTTTTCTACTTTATCTTTCTCATCTTTGTCTCTATTCTCGTAGTACTGTGCGGTAGCTAATATCTGGGCTGAAGATGAGACTGCCCAAGAACTTTCCGAATCTTTTAATTTCCTACATAATTCTGGAAGCAGATTGTGTACAAATTTATCGACAAACAATCTCTGACCACCTTCTGTGGTCATATCTTGACCGCTGTGGTCAATGAATGTTTCTTCAAATCTGGTGAAGAAATCTGAAACAGTTTCTTCTTTCTTTTGCTTGCATGCAGATAACTTATCCCAATTTACGCGTATTGCAGGCATTATCGTTTTCATGTAATCTACTATTCTACCAGGTAGTTCTGCTATCAGAGGCTCAGGCTTGGCACCACCAACTTGTCGTGCATCTGCAGCAGTAATATTAGCCCACGTGTCACCTAATTCCTGGTCATGATCTACATGACGAATTTTTCCCCATAAAGGCTGTGGAACAACGTTCCCGAATAACATATCGATATCGGCCAAATTCCTTATACATGACCCAGCAGTTTGCGACAATTCTTTATAGTACCCTGCAGGATTTTTACGCGGATCTGGTAATGTTTGTTTGAGTGCTAAAACTTCAGCTCGCTTCCATGGGACATGTACCCATACACGGTGAAAGTGTGGCAGGACAGGTGGGACAGCGGTCGCGTCACCCTCTCTCCACTGTGGGGGAACTTCTCTCATAGGGTATTGTCGTGCCTTTTTCCTACTAGATGCACTAGATTCCGATGGTGACCCAGAACTGCTTCCCTTACTTCGATATGATAATTACATTTCAACTGCCTTTTCCACATCGGGACCTACAATCATACCCTCTCCAAACTTAAATCGTACACGACACATCTCTTGTGGGATGCATTCTTGATCATTGTCTTCTAAATCCTCGCCAAGAAAGACACACATCTGTTCGAAAACATATCTCTGTGTCGCTGCTTCCCATTGATGGAAGACTTCCATGACAGACTGTACATCATATTTTGCAGTGTCCATGACCCATTTCCGAGCTAAACTATTCAGGGAATCTCTCTCTTGATAATCAGGCAGTTGACTTCGCAACTGTCTTCTTCCTATGTTAGGGGTCGTAGCAGGCGACCCGAAAAGAGGTAAAAGAAGATTAGTAACAGTGCTGGCCATTTTCTGCCGAATGGAAGGTGAAACTGAAGGACAAACAGATGGAGAAACGGGGTGAGATAAGGCGGGGGTAGAGATGGCAGAAGAGGTATCAGGGAAAATAGATGTGGTACTAGGCAGAATCGTAGAGGGAGCATTAGGAGATGTAAAAAGTACAGTAGGCAAAATCGTAGAAAACACAGGTGAAACAGAAGTGGTCGGTGGGCCTGGAGGAGGCTGCACCGAAGAAGTAGGAGCCAGCTGAAGAACAGCTGGTGGGTGCTGTGGAAGAGCAGGAGGCGCAGCTTGTGCAACTAAAGGTTGCGGGGGTGCTGTGGCATTCTGCGCATAGGGGGGTGGTGAAGTTAATAATTGCGACATTAATGGGTCTTTTTCACGCTCTTTTGCTGCCTCTTGCTGAAGAGACGGCAAAACTGGATAACACTTATCTATTGCCATTTTACGTTGCCTGTGCAACTGCTCATTTATCTGCTCTTCTTCATTATCTTTAAACTGCACGGCAGCTTGCATTACCGAAAGTCCTCCTTCTTTCTTATTTTTCTTAGCTAATTTAATTTCTTTTTGTTTGGCTTCTTTGCGCCATAAGCGGAAAGAGTCAAACATCGCCGGCCGGGCTTTCTTTTTGAAGAGTTTAACTTCAAGGTTGTCTAAGATTTCAGAATCAAAGCTACCATATTGGGGCCATTTTAAAACACCATCTTTCCTAGTGTATTTAATCCATACTTCGTTGTAAACGATGGGGCCTACCCCATGTTTAACATATAGCTCGTAAGTCGGAGTTCCAACTGGAGGAACCGGACATGAGTCCTCCAATCGGGAGTCCCTATTATTACTATCAAGACAAAATAAATTCCCAAGTCTAAGACTAGGCATCCTCGCTCTCTAGTCTAGTTCCAAAACTTCAAAGGATTTATTGATTACGATATTTCTCGTGAATACACGAGTCCTTCGGTTATGGTGCTTGCAAGTACCAATAAAAACCTTTTGTATCTCAAAGATACCACAAAGTAAGTCCAACTAAGGACTGGGAGACGCTCCACTTATACTTAACTGAAAATATCGATGGCGTCACCAGAAGACTCGTCTCAGCGTTTCGCTCTACCGAAAACTTCAAGGGTCCAACATCAGGGCGATAGCCAGGGCAGCAGTCCTTGTAGCCGTCGGGAAGCGGGGAACCTCGCAGCAAAGACCTTCGGACCACGTCGACATGCAGGGGTCGATGAGGTGGTTGGGCCCTCCTCCGGAATTTTCACACGTAGCTCCTCACGATCTTCAGGCTGACTGGTACCACTGGAATCGCCCCAAATGTTGGGCGCCAATTGAGGTACTGGGTTTTTAAGAACCGGTACAGAACCGGTAACCCAGCGGTGTCAGGGCATCAACACCCAGAGACCTCGGGTTCTTCTGAGTCAGACCTACAGAAACTCAGAGTCTTCTAGGTGAAGTCAAAGATTAGTTTATTGGCTGCAACCAAGGTAACAGGGTCCTAGAAGTACAATACGGGTATATTCTCAGGAGACTGCACATTTTCACGAAGTCAGGCTTCTCTCTTTATACCTGATTTTCAGCCTTGGGCAAAACATTCCTTGAATTCGTGGTATTTCATTTATAGTTACTGGTTTACAAAAGAAAAGCAGAGTCATGATGACATGTACATATTTCATGTCGTGCTGCCCATAACAAATCATCCGGCAAGGCCCAACATTTCATCAGATATCGCTGGACCCCCAATAAAAACGGTCACCTCCCCATCATAAAGCAAGTAAAGAAAAGGAGTGGAGAAAAGATGTGAGCGAGATATGGCAGGTGTGCGTGCTCAAATGGTTTTATGGCTGGTTGAGCCTAGATGCTATCTTGCTCGGCCACTGGGAGGGAACTGACCTAACGAGTTCGGCCTGGGGCAATGGTTCTAACTTGTACTGGGGTCAGGGGGAAGTCGATTAAGGAGTATGTGTCCTTGTGGAATCAAATTCAACTGGATTAAGGCCTATGTAAAGGGCAACAAAGGGTTTAGAATGTAAATGACGATTTCGAGGTGAAATCGTCACTCGAATACGCCGAAAATACATGTACTTGATGTACTCGTCATTCTCGGTCTTTTGATACCAAATTCGTCCTATTTCGACGAAGTTTTTATTCTCGAGTCCAGTACTATTATATGAATCCAGATTTTCAGAACCACACCCCCCCCCCCAGAAAACTCGGGGGCATTGCAGAGCGGACAAAAGCTGAAAATATTTTGCTGCTCGCCACCTATCATAGCAATGTCACATCCGCCACAGCGGAGGGGGGCGTGTCTGCTGCTCAACAACTGGTGCCGCTTGAAAGTGTCTTCACCTACTATTCTAAACCATATGGTCCCACTGTCGCCAACCCAAGGGGGTTTTATGACAATGCCTGCCTCTGCAAGATTGTGTTAGCCCATGTGCGTACAGCAACGTGTACACATAAGCACTTGCATTTCTATTTGTAGCTGAAATAACTGGCAGCAGTAGGAGTAGGAGCAATTTATTCGGAGACTGGAGCAACTCATTGTGGACCAGTGCCAGTGCTGGGAAACAGTGGGAAGTGAGCGGCCCGCTATTTGCTGACTGCCCGTCCCCACTGGGTAGAGAGGGGGCCGTGGGGCATGGGGCCGTGGGGCATGTGGTGGGCGCTCCTGGTTGGCCGTGCCACTCGCTAGTATCCGGGCCCCGTACTGAACACAAAAGATTTCGCTAGTATCCGTTACGTGTGAAATACCAAGCGACCACCTGGGCTGCAGTGATTGCGGGGGAGCGGCTTAGTGATGCTCGCTAGCCTCCCCTTCCTCTAAAAACAGGCCCACATGCCAGGGTCCTTGGTCCTCGCTCCGGCTGAGCAGGAAACCCTGCAGGCAGTGAAGGGAGCGTGATGGCTGACATTCCGCCATCCCCCAATGGTGATAACCCCTACCGAGCAGCTGCGGGGCCGGGTCCTAGCCCACAAGCCCACGTGTCAGGGTCCCCGCCGTTGCAAACAGTGCCGACTACACAAAACGTGGGGGGTGGAGAGGCACGAGACTTGCCGCTCCCCCCCCCCCCCCACAACACCTCCGGTGAGCCTGGCTCCACTATAATATCGGGGGTCGGCTGCCACTCACCATTGCGTTAACTGAGGGGGCTCTGGGGAAAATATTACCCCTCATGGCCTGGTAACAGCGTGGCTGGCATGGTGGTACAACGGAGGTGAGAATCATGCGCATCTCTGCCCCCACCCCTCCAGGGCCACTGGTGGCAGGCTAGTGGAGGGGATGCAAGCAAATCGCGCTCTTCCCCCACCGCCTGAAAAGTGCTCCTGCCCCAAGCCGCTTGGAGCCAGCTACTGTAACTGGCCTTCTTGCCCCGGGTTCGGGTCCTGTCCTGAGCCGCGCGGCTGCCTCGGGACCATGACCGTGTGGGCAGAGACCCCGTAGCCCCTATAAGGCAAGCACTGCCGGCTAGGGGAACCGCCTCGCCCCCCCCCCTAAACCGGAGGGGGGAGAGCCCTCAAACACACGCAGCAGATTTTTAAAAATCAAACTTAACCCGCTCCCCCTTCCGTCCCGACCGCGACTGATGAGGTAACCCGATGCCGGAATTTCAATGCCGAGCAGCAGTAGAGGTGCACAGAAATGCCTCCGCTCCAGATAGCAGCCACGCAGGGCAAGACGTAAAGGAATACAAATAAAACTATACATGGAGGAAAGGCGCGCAAGTTTGAAGGGAACGGCCGGTCGAAAAATTAGATAAGGGGCGGGCTCTTACAAACGCTAGCAAAGAAGAATCAGCAAAACGAGAAAGGAAACTAATACGGAGACGACAGGAAACAAAAGACAAAAGAAGCCACGAACAAAGCTACACGGAGACGGCAACATAAATAGCGCAGCCCACTCCTGCAAAAGACACGATCAAATGATCAAAACATGTCGTCCCCCCCCCCCCAAAAAAAAAACCACCCGCCCACCGCCGCAATGACGTTAAGAAAGGGGCGGAGAGGGAAAAAATGTACGGAACGCCCACGAATCGCCTCGGACAATGACGGACGCCTCTCTCTTCCAATGGCTAGCCTCCATTTATGGAGCTAGCCAATGGAACAGAGAGGCGGGACAAAGCCCACAGACTGTTCTCAAAAGATTTCGCCTGCGCGAGCGCTGCTGCGCAGCGGATCGCCAGGCGAAACCTAAAAAGGACACTTTGGCAGACTGTGCTAAGCTGCTGGAAGAATCAAAGTTAATTGCATTACTGAAGACAATGTGGACATGAACAATTTTAATCCTAACGTTGTTTTATGTGTGGGTGAGGCTAAGAGGAATGGATTTACCAGGTGCATAGTCTGTGTATGGGTGGTGCAGACGTGGAGATAATGTGGAATTATATGCCTGGTTTTATATTGTTAACAAATCCCTAATCTTAAGAACAATGGGTGAAACAGTCTTGTTGCTTCCTGATATCCAACCTGGCGGCTGTACATGTCGCAATGCTATTAAGACTTAGGGAGAAAAATTGTGTCTTTGACTCCCAACACTTAAAATAAAAAATAAAAAGAACTGGGAAAGCTTATTGGATTCAAACACAATTATTTTGAAAGAGAATATTCTACTAGTCCAGCACAAGCTGCGCATTGTCCTCTTGGCTTATTAAAAGCAATTCAAAGAGAAGCTTGGAAAAATGTATTTGAAAGAGACTATAGAGACCATTATAACCGTGGGTTTCCCCATGGTGATTTCGCTGAAACGTTCAGGGGGCTTATATTGTGTGTGGACTAAAGAGTTCTCAATGGAGAAACCTAAAATGATAACCAACCTTTGAAAATTTGCATGAGCTTGTGTCCACACTTGTTGGAGCAGCTGTGTATTCTATCTTGAATCTTGGGAGTGCCTATCATTGGTTGAAACTGGAGAGCTAGTTCAAATACTTGAACGCCTTTGTGCCCCCTGGATGTCTTTTGGTCTGCTAAACTGCATTGATCTTTCAACGACTGACAAAAGAGACAAGAAAGGGGTGATTGGCTAGCTGGCTTTCCTGGAAGAAATTCTAGTCTCTGTGAAGCGTGTGTATCAACATGATAACAGTTGGTTTGCTTGTTTTATGTGAATTGGAGAAAAAAAGACAACCTTCAAGGTTACGAAGTGTGCATTCATGGGGTTAAGACATAGGTTTAGCAGGGAGGGGAGCAATCTGTAACACCATCACATCTGAGAGATTACAGCTGCTATTATTCTTTGGCTTAACAGATTTCTATGCAAAATTTGTGGTTAAATACGCTTCTACAGTTGAACCATTATGTTGCTAGTTTAAAAGAATGTGCAAAATAATGTGTAGTCTATTTGGAAAATGGGACAACAGAGAAAGCTTGAGGCTTTGAGAACAAAATAGTGCAGGTTCCTTTCATTGGATCATTTGATGCAGATTGTGCATAAGAGACAGATAATTTTCATCCCCATTCCAATAGACAAGAGAGAGTCAATTGAGTGGTGATGGAATCTACTTGCTGTGAAAGGTGGGTTGTCTTGGCATGCCTACAGAACTACTACAGGTGCCTCACTATATGAATTTCTCAGAGGAAGGAAAACAGGATCCAAGAAGGCTCCTTGGTGGTTCAAAGGGACATATGGAAATAATGATTGGTGGAGTAGATTTCAAGAATGTCTGAGCGTGTGAGGAATGGTACCAGAGAAAGGTGAAGATTTATGTGGACCATAGGATTAGGAGACCTACTGGCTGTTTGTTTAAGGTTGGAGACTGGGTCAGGATTATGATGCAGCTGGGGTGAGGGTGGAATTCCCTAACTGGTCAATTCCTATTAGGGTCATTGAGGTGTTCAGTAAGGTTGTAAAAGTTGAGGAAGTTCAGATTTGGAATTGGAGCAGAGTTTTCTTAGTGTGATAGGCCGGGGAAGAATGAGGTTACTCTGGTACCGAATGAGTGTCAGGATTATTTTTATATTTATGTTCTGTCAAGTATGCCTGGGAGTGAAGAATTCTATGTACATGGAATGCCTGTTTCCGAATTGCCAGCAATGGATCCGGTGTCTGGCATCGCTGGTCAGGGAGGCCAAGGATCCGGATTAACAAGTCATCAGATACAGTGCTCATGTAAAATGCATGCCAGGTTAATTTAGGGAATTTATTAGATTTCAATATTTTACAAATATAGAGAGGATATTTAATTTAATTTTTTGTTCTTGGTTTTGTTTCTTTTCTGGAAGGAAGGTGTAATGTATTTGCTGAATGGGTGTATGATGGCTTTATGCTCCAGCAAATGTAATAGTTTGAAAGTTGGGTGTGTTCTGAAAGTGTGAGGGTTTGAGTGGAGGTTGGTAGTTGACTGTTACTGGTGGGCTGCCATTTCTTTGGTTTGCTCCTGTTTGAGGAATAAACTTTAAGAGATCAATGTATGTGTCCTATCATCAGCTGACTTTGGAGCACAGGGTTCACGGTTCGATCCCCTCCGGCAGCAGCTTAGCACCATGGGACTCTGGGCAATAGCTCACTTAATTTCCACGACAGCCCCCAGCGCCTTGAGACCCGTAAGGGTGAGTAGTTCGCGCTTTACAAATACGGATTTACTTTTTTTTTTTTTAATCATCTTCTTCACTCTGTAGAACCAAATGCTTCAAATGTGAGCATAAGTGAAGATCGGAACAATAAACATGTTCTTACTGATATCCCCATTCTTGAGACTCGCCAACCGGGTCTTTTGGTCTCAGAACTTCAGTTTTGAAAGTCTTTAAAATGGGGCTGAGACGCAGCATTCCAAAACTACCAAACCAAACGACAGACCCTTGGATGTTAGGGAAGCAAGGTAAGCAACCTAAAGGAAAATTAGTTCATTAGAAGACTGACATTATGTCCCCTTGAACTGTAAACATCATTAAGTTCATAATATTATTTCTTCCCAACTCTTGAAAACAGAAACTAAAAATAATTATTCATGAGCTCTTGGATAGGAGCACAGTGAAGGGCAGTGTTCAGAGAGACTGGTGGATGCAACAGTGTTAATAAAAAACATTTGGAGAAGTACAGCTGCGGGCATGGATATTTTGTAATTTACACCCAGGCACAGAAGCAAAAACAATCTCAAGTGAGCAAAGACAAGCAACTTGAAGTTTCAAAACATGGACTTGCAAGATAATGCGCAGAGTTGGATGCTTGATGCCGAGCATTGTCTGCAATCTGGAAGCCACAGGCTTATTCAGCCAGGGCTGATTCTGTTTTTATTTTTTTAGAGAATAATACATAGCTACCATTGAGACAGCGATTGGATCTTATTTGGGGGACTTTGGGTAAGAACTTGAGCCCAAACCTTGAATATCTATTAGCTTCTAGCTCGAAAGATCTACTCAACAACCATTTGCTTGGTTTTAAAACCCATCATAGTCCAGCAGCGAAAAGCTCCAAATTTGGACATCTAAAGGGAGGTCTAACAATGTATACTTCAATAAAGACCATAACATCGACCAAAGAAGTTGAAACCTTTACATCATCAACTAATGCAATTAAAGCACTTAGAGTGGATATAAGGGAAGGAAATATAAAACAACAACTATTACTCCTAAACATCTACATACACATGCGCGACAAAATTAAAGGAGCAAAAATAGTGGGGGCAGAGATAACTAGATTACTGACATAAGAATCCACGACTAATCTACTAATGTCGGGGGACTTTAACATGCATCTGATGGGGCCACAGGAGAGGGACGAGCTGCTTGATGAGCAATACATCGCCTGGAACATTCCTTGTCAGGAGCAGAGTGCCAAGAAGCGACAAGCTCCATACGCTAAGAACCTTGTAAAAGAGCTAGAACATCTAAGCCTTGTGGCTCTAAATGGGCGCTTTCCTGGGAACCAGCACCCGGCGGCAACATTCTACAGCGCAACTTCAAGCACGTTGATGGATTATACTTTTGTATCCCTCTCATTCTTCATCAGGATCACAGGCTTCTGGGTCGGGGCCCAAGGGCAAAGCGATCACTTGCCACAAGAAATTGCTACAATGCTATCTAGAACATCATTAGATATGCCAGTAGAGGACCCTGAGTCTATTTACATGAACAATTTCAGGAGGATAAAGATTAAAACTAATCATCCAGAGGAACTATTATCAATAGCAAAGGCAATATGGGAGCAACGGGAACAGATAGACGTAAACGAAAATATGATAGCACACTGGGAACACCTAATCAAAACATTGGGAGCAGTGAATAGGATAAGTCCTACCCTAGCTTCAATGACAAGCAGTTTTCCAGTTCGCCAGGATAACAAATTTCTAAATTTCAATACTCCAAACCTTCGTAAGCTCAAGAATGCCATAAATAAGTTAATACGTAATCTCCGACATACAGATCAAGATCCCATTCTACAAAAGGGAGTTATCGCAACTAAAAGAAAAAAAAGAAAAAAGAAATCTGGCAGGCAAAAAGAGAAAAGGACGATAACCTGTGGGCAAGGCTCCTGCACGATTCTAAGACGAAAAACAGCACAAGATTTTGGTGAACAATAAATAGCTTAGCCAACCAGAATGTGCAAAGAGTAAATTCCCACTTGTCAGAAGAAACCTGGGCCTCGCATCTGCACCAACACTAACGCTCCACGGAGGCAGATCTCCAGAAATATGCTAGAGTCATCCTATCCACATTTAAATGTTCCAACTGGAAACAATCCTCTCTCATTCACAACTACACAGATCACGAATAGGATAGCCAAGGGCAAGAGGGATGGCGCTCCGGGCCCTAACAGGATCACACCAATTCTATTCAAAATGGACTCGGAATAATGGGCTTCCACTCTACTACCGCTGTATGGTCAAATAGCAGGAGTCATCATCATCCCGGACTCCTGGCGGGGTTCAATCAAATCCCCAATTTATAAGAAAGGGGACAAGAACTTAGCAAAGAGTTATAGGCTTGTGGCCTTAATAGACATCAAGGCGAAATATTACGCTGGCCTCCTTCTGGACGACCTCACTGCCTGGGCCGAAGATCAATCAATTATACCAATCAACCAAACAGGCTTCTGCATGGGCATGGGGACAACTACTAACATTCTTGCTTTATCCCTACTGATAGATAGGGCCATTCGTCAGCTTTTGACAGAATCGATAGAAGTAAACTCTGGCACAAACTCAAGGAAATGAAAATACCATCTGCTCTCCTAAACCAGTTAATACTCCTTCATACAAATACGTGGGTCCAAGTAAAGCTAGGGGATGGAAAGTACTTGTCCAGGAAAATGTCTACAACCATGGGGCTTAATCAGGGGTGCGTACTGGCACCCACGCTGTTCAACTTGTTTATGTCTGACATGTCGTCAGAACTAGATATTTGCAACTCTCATCCACCTAAGCTGGGTGGGCTTCCACTCTGCAACCTCTTGTACGCAGATGATCTCGTACTCAGCCAGACCCCCATCGGTCTCCAACCCTTATTAGACACAACTAGTCATTATTCAATATCTAACGGATTAACCATTAACCATGACAAAACGCAGGTGATGAGGATACATCTAAAGAAGGAAACCTCTAAATACTGCTGGCATATGGCAGACACTCCAATCGAAGTAGTTGACCGATACAAGTATCTAGCTGTGATCATGGACAATAAGGGGACTTTCAATTTACAAAAAGAAGCAATTAAAAGAAGAGGCAATTCGATTGCGGTGGCCATAAAATCGATCCAACAGAAAACGGTCGGCCCTAGCCTCATCCCACTGCTACAAGTCCGGCAAGCGAAACTCATCCCGGCAATCTCTTATGGGAGTGAGTGTCTGAGGGGAAGAGATGCACTGACTTTGGACAGAACGGTCTCAAGAGCTGGCAGAATAATATTCAATTTACCAAAGTACGTCTCACCAGCCCAAATAAGGTTAGAATTCGGCATACAAAGTTAAGAAATAGCCCGCAAAGGAGCCTATGCTAAGACCTGGTATAGGATAAAAAAATCTGAAGCAGGCACACTGAACTCACATTTATGGATTGAAATACATCTAAAGAGGGAGTGCGCAGCAAGGTCTTATTTGACAGCATCAATAGATCGTCTGGGACTCAAGGAACTACGAGCCGCCTCAGGGTCACATCATTGTTTTAAACAAATTGTTAACAAAACAGTGAAAAAGCTATCACTAGTTGAAGACAAGGCGACACTTACAGAAGGAGCCCACGGATGGTTTGTAGTTCACAGCTATGATAGATAAATCTTCTCCACAACCATACTTAGGTACAGGCTTCAATAGAAAGAAGAAAGAAAAATATCTTCTTTTTTGACTGGGTATTTTTCCATCTTTACTGCATCTTCCCCCGTGGAAGCGACTCCAGGGTCAGTCATTATACCGCCTATGTGAGGATGCTAACGAAAGCGTACTACACCTACTATGCATATGCAGAAATGTACAGGCCGAACGGCGACAGTTACTAAAGCCACTCTTTGTAAGTAAGCAGATAAGAACCTGCAGACAAGCTGTGAAGGCATGTTTCGAAGGTAGAGATGTACAACTAGGGTGTCGCTTTGTTCAATTCATGGAAGTAGCAGGGGCAAAAGCTCTTGCGACATGCGACCAGACTGCTTAATCTTGGCATCACATGGCCTCTTGAAGCTAACAGCAAATATTCTCCCATTGCTGTCAACAATTAACTGACGACGGAACAGTCCCTCTCTCTCTCATTGAGAACCGAGCCTCGCTTTTCTTAACTTATGGTCTGTGTAAATATTTACTGACAACTGCTCTATGCATGTTAATATAATTCATGAAAGTTTTTATATGTTTTATTTAAATGGTTTTAGAATATGCATTCTGCTGCTATTATGTTTTTTGAAATGGAAATAGTAAAGGTTTTATTTAACCAAACAATAAATATTACTTACCTGGAGAAGGTATGTTTGTGTGGCATACACTAGGGTGCCTAAAGATGGGATGTCTCACTTCAACTTCCCAACCCACATCCCACTGACTAAATGCTGAACTCATTCCTCTGGCAAAACACCTATGAAAGTATTCCCTGCTCTGTTTCGCTGGACTGTGGAACTTTGATGGAGACCCACTTTCTGACTGAGTCATGACTTCCTGCAAGCGACCCAGGTGTCTTTCCTCCGGAGAAGTATTTTTATTTTTAACATCAACTTGAAGCTTTAGAGTACGAGCTGTAGACAAAATCGGAGGAAAAGGCGAGTGTTATTGAATGTCTAAGCTCAGCTGTTGTCAGAGGACGAGGACAGAGACAGACAACCCCAAGAGGAGAGAAACTGTCCTTATGAGAAGAAAAGAAGTCAAGAGCCTGAGACCTCCACAGAATATCGACTTCAGAAGAGAAGCTGCTCTGGAGTAACATGGGTTTGCCATCCTGTTCACCAGCCCATCAGCCGAGTACTGTGCACCATCTAATTTGAGGTGAAGAAGTGCAACATGCAGTGCAACAGAACACTTTTCTGCTACTTAGGATTCCTCCATCACTTGTTTCAGAGCAGCAGGAGAACTAAAAACCTATGAACAACAAGAATTTGCAATTTAATAGGACTCGCATTAGGAAAGTTTGAGCTATTGGTATTGTAAATGACAAATTTTTTATTTATGTTTTGTTTTTTAAAATAGCGAAATTAATAGCTTTGTCATTTACAATGCCAATAGTTATAACTTTCGCAAATGTGACAACTATAGCATTTGTAATGCAATGTGTTGTATTTACGTGACTTACATGTATTGATATTACAAATAACAATGGCTTTTAATTTTTTTTAATAATTAATACTTAAATAAAAGTTATTGTAGTTTATAATGGCAATAGCTTAAACTTTTGTATATAACTTTTGTGAAGATTATGTTCAGTGTATTTTATTGTGACGAAAATCCAAGCACAGAAGTGAAATATTAACATCTTTTTGTTATATTTGTAATAAAGCTTGAAACATTGAGATAACATATTTGAACCAGTTGTTGTTGAATGGTTGCACAGATTGATGCTGTGTGGTGCTGAGTGATTGTTGGACTTGGCCCGTCTGGCAGGTCCACCCCCGAAGTTTTGTGCTTATTATATGTGTCCGGGGGATGGTGATTCCCCTCCTGAGTGTGTGTGTGGTGAGAGAGACCTGCCTCCCATAGGAATGCATGGGGGATGTATGTGGCTCTGGCAGTTCCCGATGCGTGGGGCGTGCCGGGCCGTGTTTGGTATGTGTGCGCTCGTGAGGTTGAATGCTACAAGATGACATATGTGGCATGCGTGTGGCTAGAAGGGAAGGGCCCCTTCTAGACCTTGGTGTGTGTATGCAGTAGGTGTGCTGGCGCGTGATTGGTTGAAGCCGGCTGGGCCTTCCCCCACCAGGCTGGCCCCACCCCCCGGGGGTGCGTCCAGTGTCCCTGGCCTGGCCAGCACCAAGAAATTCCTTATAACCAGTTCCAGCTGGTTCTCTCCCTGCCTGCCCCTTTTGGAGACAAAGGGAGCTCCTGTATAAAAGGAGGGTGGGCCCTTTTCTCTCTCTCTTCTCTCTTCCTGCTCCTCCTGACTGGAACCCTGCCAGGCGCTGTTGCTGCGTGGGCTCAGGGTTGGCTGGCCTCCCTGGGCCCTGCCCTGCTCCTGAACTGCTGTTGGGCCTCTGCCCCTCCTAGGAGCTGCTGTACTCCGCCTGAGGTCCTGGACTCTCCCATGGACTTTGCTATCCGTGGCCCTAGCGCTTGGGAGCGCTCCCCTGCTATCCTAGCGCCTCAAGGCGCTCCATTCCCGCTTCTAGCGCTTGGGAGCGCTTTCCTGCGGTCTTAGCGCCTGGAGGCGCTGCCTTTCTGCCCCCCGAGCCCCCAGCGAGTGTCTACCTCGCTTGCCCCCGTCAATGCTGCCCTAATCGAGGGAACCTGGCCCTCGTCAATCCACCCTGTATTCACCGCCGCAGCCCGGGACCCTTCGTGAGGCCCGCCCCCGGGCCGCGCTCTGAGTGGCTGGCGGCCCGGGCTGGGCTGATGACGTCCCCCCGGGCCGCGCTCTGATTGGCCGGCGGCCCGGGGAGCTGCTGCCGAAGGACGGGGAGAGCCGAGACCTGCAGGGAGCGGCGGGAGCCTACTCCGCGCCCCTGCGTCCCCCCAGAAGAATGGCCGCTTCCCCCCCGGGGCCCCCAAGGAGACCGGCGCGTCTCCTAGCCGGTGAGTGAGGCCGGAGGGGAGGCGGGGCATCGGGCCACATTGCCGGTGGCCGCCCCTCCCCTCCAGCGCGAGCACACATGTGCTCAGAGGCCCCCGGAGGCCCCCAGTGATGCCGGGTCCCCCGAGGGGGGCCCCGCTTGCCCGAAGCTTGACCCCTGAGCCCCGAGAGGCCCCGTGGGGCCACCAGTGATGCCGGGTCCCCTGAGGGGGGGCCCCGCCTGCCCGCAGCCTTGTCCCGAGCCCGTGGGGCTCCCACTACTCCCCGAGCCCAGCGAGGCTCCTACAATGCCTGAGCCCCGAGGAGGCTCCAACGTGCCCCGGCCCTGCCTGGGCCCGAGAGGCCCCACCACGTGGCCCTGGCCCTGCCTGGGCCCGAGAGGCCCCACCACGTGTCCCTGGCCCTGCCTGGGCCCTGAGAGGCCCCACCATGTTTCCCTGAGCCCCGAGAGGCTCCACCATTGCCCTCCTGTCCCCCTGAGCCTGCAAGGCTCCACCCAAGTCCCTCAGCGGCCCAGCACTTCGTGGGCCGCTGCCACGTTTAGGCCTGCCCGGGCCCTTTCAGGCCACTTTGGACACCGAGACTCTAAGGCGCCCCTTCCCCAGGACGGTCATCTGGCCTAGGGGGTGCTACTGCCTAATATCCATGTGATGCTGAGAATTATTATGTGTTGCCCTGCTGATGGGGGCCTCTGTTGTGTTATGTACCTTGCCTCATGTATGTCCATGCTGGTTAGAGTGAGTTCTAGTGCTAGTCCTATGAGACCCCGGGGCGTGACGTATTCTAATGCTAAGCTCCTGGTAATTATGTGTTCTAGTCCTAGTCCGAGGAAGCTCCCAGTGTTATATGTTCTAAATGCCAGTTCCATCAGATGTGTACCACTGGCAGTGGTCCCTTGGCCCTGCCCTGTACCTTTCCCCTGGTAACCCCTGCCGTGCCTTGAGCACCTTGTAAAGTGTATGTTCCTATGTGTCCTGTCTAATACAAAGACTATTTTCATATATACCTCGTGTGGAGTTCCTTTTGTGGGAGGCCTGGGATGTTGCTGTTGGTGGGTGCGTGCGCAAATGCTTCACACATGTCCTCCGAGATAGGCCTGACTGCCCGCGCCGCGTTACCTAGAGGGCGAGCAGGGGTCGACTTTATATAGGAGTGGCGGTCTCTGACTGGCTGTGGCGCAAGCCCTGGCCGGCCGGGGGTTCCATTTCTTACACTGGCGGCTAGCGGTGGGATCCGGACTGGTGTTTGCGCAAGTACCACAACGATAACTGGCCTCCCTACAAAAACTCTGTATTGTAACTGGTCGCAAAGAAAGGAGATTATTGTTTTAGGAGGTTACTTAAATGTCCGTTCTGTGAAAAATGTGTTCTGGTTAGGTGACCCTAGCCCGGGAGGGTAGATCAACCCCCTAGTGCGATGTGTTTTCTGGATTCACCAGAAGGGTGGGATCCAGTGGTGGCAGCGTAATTGTGTTCAATGTGTATGGTCCCTGTTCCTTCCCTGGAGTAATGATACCTGCCCCACATGGGGTCAGGTCAGGTTGCTAAAAATGTCTACCCTATGGAAATGTGTAATGATCAATGGAAATGTCTGTTCTGTAGAAAAAGTGTCTGTGTACCCTGTTAGTTAGTTGCCCCTAGCTTGGGAGGGTAAACCCTCTCCCTAGTACAATATGGTTTTCTGGATTCCCCAGAAGGGTGGGATCCAGTGGTGTCTGCGTAGCTGTGTTCAAATGTGTATGATCCTTGTCCCTCCCCTAGAGTAATGGTACCTGTGCCACCAGGGTCAGGTTGAGGAATCTGGGCGGTAGAAAACTGTCTTACCAGTCTAAGGGACGATGTGTGGATGAATGTTGAGGTGTGCTGACTAATGGGGTGTAAGTTCCCTGGGAGGGGGAGCTTGCTGAATCAACGATAATAATGTCCTTCCTTACCCCGCTGAATGTGTTGGATGCATCAGGTCCCCTTACCCCGCTGGTTGTGTTTTAGGCGTCAGGTGTCGCCCTGGCTGAATTTATGTTGAGTTGGACTGAGACCTGCTGGCGCTGCCGCGGCTCATCTTGTAGTGTTCTAGGTGTCAGGTGTCGCCCTGGCCGAATTTATGTTGCGTTGTACTGAGACCTGCTGGCGCTGCCGCGGCTCATCGTGTTGTGTTCTAGGTGTCAGGTGTCGCCCTGGCTGAATTTAGGTTGCGTTGTACTGAGACCTGCTGGCGCTGCCGCGGCTCATCTTGTTGTGCTCGTTGTACTGAGTCCTGCTGGCGCTGCCGCGGCTCATCGTGTTGTGTTCTAGGTGTCAGGTGTCGCCCTGGCTGAATTTAGGTTGCGTTGTACTGAGACCTGCTGGCGCTGCCGCGGCTCATCTTGTTGTGCTCGTTGTACTGAGTCCTGCTGGCGCTGCCGTGGCTCATCGTGCTGTGTTCTAGGTGTCAGGTGTCGCCCTGGCTGAATTTAGGTTGCGTTGTACTGAGACCTGCTGGCGCTGCCGCGGCTCATCTTGTTGTGTTCGTTGTACTGAGACCTGCTGGCGCTCCCGCGGCTCATCGTGTTGTGTTCTAGGTGTCAGGTGTCGCCCTGGCTGAATTTAGGTTGCGTTGTACTGAGACCTGCTGGCGCTGCCGCGGCTCATCGTGTTGTGTTCGTTGTACTGAGACCTGCTGGCGCTGCCGCGGCTCATCTTGTTGTGTTCTAGGTGTCAGGTGTCGCCCTGGCTGAATTATGTTGTGTTGTACTGAGACCTGCTGGCGCTGCCGCGGCTCATCTTGTTGTGTTCTAGGTGTCCGGTGTCGCCCTGGCTGAATTTATGTTGTGTTGTACTGAGACCTGCTGGCGCTGCCGCGGCTCATCTTGTTGTGTTCTAGGTGTCCGGTGTCGCCCTGGCGGAATTTATGTTGTGTTGTACTGAGACCTGCTGGCGCTGCCGCGGCTCATCTTGTGGTGTTTTAGGTGTCAGGGTCGCCCTGGCGGAATTCATGTTAAGTTGTATCCCGGACAAGGAAGACCTGCTGGCTCGGCCGCGGCTTGCCTTGGGGAGAGCTGAACGCTTAGTTCCCAGGTGGAAGACCAGTGGAGGGAGGAAGTTCCAAGACTGGTAGGAAGGTGTGTTCTGAGGGTGTTTCTCCTGGGAGAACGCGGAACCTCAGAAGTAGAGGTAGGGTGGGGCATTCTTGCCCGTGACCTCTGGTAAACCTGAGGGTGCGGACCCTAGGTGGAAGGAACCGTGGTAGTCGTGGCTACACTGAGAAAGGGAGTGGAGAATGGCTGTTGGGGGCCAGGGGTACCGCCCCCCCACTTCGGATTAGCAGGGACCAGTGGTATCTGGATGGCTTAGGGCCTGGTCCTAGTCATGGGCAACTAAGGAGTACCAGGTGGGTAGCCTGGTTGGACCTATGTCTTCATTTTTTTTTTTTTTTGGTTGTTTTTTGTTTTAACTTTTATTATTTTTAATATGGATATGTTTATTGGTCCGGCACTGCGGGCCGCGTCCACGTCCTACCGCCCTGCAGCAGGGAAGTCCATCCCGGTAGTGATTGGTCTCCCCTGCGTTTGGGCTGGGGGGGGGCATGTGTTGGACTTGGCCCGTCTGGCAGGTCCACCCCCGAAGTTTTGTGCTTATTATATGTGTCCGGGGGATGGTGATTCCCCTCCTGAGTGTGTGTGTGGTGAGAGAGACCTGCCTCCCATAGGAATGCATGGGGGATGTATGTGGCTCTGGCAGTTCCCGATGCGTGGGGCGTGCCGGGCCGTGTTTGGTATGTGTGCGCTCGTGAGGTTGAATGCTACAAGATGACATATGTGGCATGCGTGTGGCTAGAAGGGAAGGGCCCCTTCTAGACCTTGGTGTGTGTATGCAGTAGGTGTGCTGGCGCGTGATTGGTTGAAGCCGGCTGGGCCTTCCCCCACCAGGCTGGCCCCACCCCCCGGGGGTGCGTCCAGTGTCCCTGGCCTGGCCAGCACCAAGAAATTCCTTATAACCAGTTCCAGCTGGTTCTCTCCCTGCCTGCCCCTTTTGGAGACAAAGGGAGCTCCTGTATAAAAGGAGGGTGGGCCCTTTTCTCTCTCTCTTCTCTCTTCCTGCTCCTCCTGACTGGAACCCTGCCAGGCGCTGTTGCTGCGTGGGCTCAGGGTTGGCTGGCCTCCCTGGGCCCTGCCCTGCTCCTGAACTGCTGTTGGGCCTCTGCCCCTCCTAGGAGCTGCTGTACTCCGCCTGAGGTCCTGGACTCTCCCATGGACTTTGCTATCCGTGGCCCTAGCGCTTGGGAGCGCTCCCCTGCTATCCTAGCGCCTCAAGGCGCTCCATTCCCGCTTCTAGCGCTTGGGAGCGCTTTCCTGCGGTCTTAGCGCCTGGAGGCGCTGCCTTTCTGCCCCCCGAGCCCCCAGCGAGTGTCTACCTCGCTTGCCCCCGTCAATGCTGCCCTAATCGAGGGAACCTGGCCCTCGTCAATCCACCCTGTATTCACCGCCGCAGCCCGGGACCCTTCGTGAGGCCCGCCCCCGGGCCGCGCTCTGAGTGGCTGGCGGCCCGGGCTGGGCTGATGACGTCCCCCCGGGCCGCGCTCTGATTGGCCGGCGGCCCGGGGAGCTGCTGCCGAAGGACGGGGAGAGCCGAGACCTGCAGGGAGCGGCGGGAGCCTACTCCGCGCCCCTGCGTCCCCCCAGAAGAATGGCCGCTTCCCCCCCGGGGCCCCCAAGGAGACCGGCGCGTCTCCTAGCCGGTGAGTGAGGCCGGAGGGGAGGCGGGGCATCGGGCCACATTGCCGGTGGCCGCCCCTCCCCTCCAGCGCGAGCACACATGTGCTCAGAGGCCCCCGGAGGCCCCCAGTGATGCCGGGTCCCCCGAGGGGGGCCCCGCTTGCCCGAAGCTTGACCCCTGAGCCCCGAGAGGCCCCGTGGGGCCACCAGTGATGCCGGGTCCCCTGAGGGGGGGCCCCGCCTGCCCGCAGCCTTGTCCCGAGCCCGTGGGGCTCCCACTACTCCCCGAGCCCAGCGAGGCTCCTACAATGCCTGAGCCCCGAGGAGGCTCCAACGTGCCCCGGCCCTGCCTGGGCCCGAGAGGCCCCACCACGTGGCCCTGGCCCTGCCTGGGCCCGAGAGGCCCCACCACGTGTCCCTGGCCCTGCCTGGGCCCTGAGAGGCCCCACCATGTTTCCCTGAGCCCCGAGAGGCTCCACCATTGCCCTCCTGTCCCCCTGAGCCTGCAAGGCTCCACCCAAGTCCCTCAGCGGCCCAGCACTTCGTGGGCCGCTGCCACGTTTAGGCCTGCCCGGGCCCTTTCAGGCCACTTTGGACACCGAGACTCTAAGGCGCCCCTTCCCCAGGACGGTCATCTGGCCTAGGGGGTGCTACTGCCTAATATCCATGTGATGCTGAGAATTATTATGTGTTGCCCTGCTGATGGGGGCCTCTGTTGTGTTATGTACCTTGCCTCATGTATGTCCATGCTGGTTAGAGTGAGTTCTAGTGCTAGTCCTATGAGACCCCGGGGCGTGACGTATTCTAATGCTAAGCTCCTGGTAATTATGTGTTCTAGTCCTAGTCCGAGGAAGCTCCCAGTGTTATATGTTCTAAATGCCAGTTCCATCAGATGTGTACCACTGGCAGTGGTCCCTTGGCCCTGCCCTGTACCTTTCCCCTGGTAACCCCTGCCGTGCCTTGAGCACCTTGTAAAGTGTATGTTCCTATGTGTCCTGTCTAATACAAAGACTATTTTCATATATACCTCGTGTGGAGTTCCTTTTGTGGGAGGCCTGGGATGTTGCTGTTGGTGGGTGCGTGCGCAAATGCTTCACACATGTCCTCCGAGATAGGCCTGACTGCCCGCGCCGCGTTACCTAGAGGGCGAGCAGGGGTCGACTTTATATAGGAGTGGCGGTCTCTGACTGGCTGTGGCGCAAGCCCTGGCCGGCCGGGGGTTCCATTTCTTACAGTGATGCTGTATGCTATGTTTTGTTTTGCTATCCTATATTTTGTTTTGTTATGCTGTGCTATGTTTTGCTATCCTATGCTTTGATTTGTTATGCTATGCTGTGTTTTGTTATTCTATGCTGTTTTGCTATGCTATGCTTTGTTATGCTATGTTTTGTCATGATATGCTATGTTTTGTCATGATATGCTATGTTTTGTTGTGTTTTATTATGCTATGCTTTGTTTTGCTATGCTGTTTTGTTATGCTATGCTATGCTTTGTTGTGTTTGGTATGCTATGCTATGTTTTGCTATGCTATTATATGTTTTGTTTTGCTATGTTTTGTTATGTTTTGCTATGTTTTGTTATGCTATGTTTTGTGTTTTGTTATGCTATGTTTTGTTATGCTAAGCTATGTTTTGTTTTGCTATGCTTTGTTATGTTATGTTATGCTACGTTTTGCTATGCTATGCTATGTTTTGTTGTGTTTTGCTTTTGCTATGCTTTGTTGTGTTTTGCTATGCTATGCTTTGTTGTGTTTTGCTATGCTATGTTTTGTTTTCTTATGCTATGTTTTGTTTTGCTATCCTATGCTTTGTTTTGTTATGCTATGCTATGGTTCGCTATCCTATGCTTTTTTTGTTATGATATGATATGCTGTGTTTTGTTATGCTATGTTTTGTTATGTTATGCTGGTGAGGGTGAGTGAGGGTGAGTGAGGGTGTGTGAGGGTGGGTGAGGCTGAGGGGGTGTGAGGGTGAGGGTTGTGAGGGGGTGTGAGGGTGAGAGGGTTGTGAGGGTGAGGGTGAGTGAGGGGGGGTGAGGGTGAGGGGGTGGGGGGGTGAGGGTGAGGTGGTGTGAGGGTGAGGGGGTGTGAGGGTGAGGGGGTGTGAGAGGGTGAGGGGTGTGAGAGGGTGAGGGGTGTGAGGGTGTGAGGTGTGTGAGGGTGAGTAAGGTTGTGTGAGGAGATGTGAGGGTGTGTGAGGATGTGAGGGTGTGTGAGGGTGAGGGGGGGTGAGGGGGAGTGAGGATGAGGGGTGTGAGGGTGAGGGGGTGGGTGAGGGTGAGTGAGGGTGTGTGAGGGTGAGGGAGTGTGAGGGTGAGAGGGTGTGAGGGTGTGTGAGGGTGAGGGGTGTGAGGGTGAGGGGGTGTGAGGGTGAGGGGGAGTGAGGGTGAGGGGGAGTGAGGGTGAGGGTGTGTGAGGGTGAGGGTGTGTGAGGGTGAGGGTGTGTGAGGGTGAGGGTGTGTGAGGGTGAGGGGGTGTGAGGGTGAGGGGGTGTGAGAGGGTAAGTGTTGGACCCGGCCTCATGGCGTGGTCCTACCCCTCCCGCATGGCGGGCCCAGGACGGCATCGGCCCTCCACCCAGCATCGGGCAGCCCTTTTGCCCGACACTGCACGCCCCAACATTGCTGGTTCGGCCACCATCCCGGACCCCCACTACCGACCTGGCTCCATCGTGGGCCCCTCACGACCTAAGCACGAGGCCGCGCCCGACTCCATCTTGGGCCCACCACGTCACGACCACGTGGCCTCGGCCCCGGCCCAGGCCCCAGCGAAGCCCAGACATCGAGGCACCAAGATCCACCCAGGTGGTCGAGTGGCCACTCGACAGATCCCGGAGAAAAGGGAGTTTCGATGGCCCTCCAGCCGTCCCCGGACGCCTAGTATCGATCGCCCTCCGGCCTCCCTGGGCGCTGGCTCCACCCCCATGCTGGGTGACTGGACACCATCATCCCGGCCCCTCTGACCCCCCAGGCGAGAGGGTCCCGACATCAAAGGACTTCAGTCCTATATCTGGGCCAGCCCCGGAGTAGGACGTCAGTTGTATCCTGGACTGGAAGCCCTGCTGACGCTGTCACGGCCGACACCAGAAGAACTCATTGCCTGTAACCTGAAGAGACGCTGAGAGCCTGCTGGCGCTGCCGCGGCCCACCTTTGCTGTACCATCTTAAGAGCCTGCTGGCGCTGCCGCGGCTGGACCACTTGAGAGCCTGCTGGCGCTGCCGCGGCTGAACTATCTTGAGATCCTGCTGGCGCCGCCGCGGCCTCCTCTCCGTTAAGACCACCTGTCGAGTCCTGCTGGCGCTGCCGCGGCTCGACCTCTCAGAACCCCCGGCTCAAGGATTGAGAGCTGTGCGCAGGGTATCCCTTCCTGTATCCATACCGAGACTGTCCCGCTACCCTGTCCCTTTTACGAGACTCTATAGATCCCTCGATCTGCCTGTATATACCGCTGAGACCCAGCAACCTTTATTCTTGATAAAGCCTACGAACTTAACCACTTGTGTGGTGTCCGTTTGTAATGGTGTGGTTACCCTGCTGTACGATCCTAGGAGAGGACCCTCACCCAGGAGGCCTCTCGATAACGCTCGGCTACTTCTCGACGGAGGGGTGGACCTAGGGGTGGTCAGTCAGACATCTTCTGCCTCCCCCAGGATCGCCTTTCTAACAGTAAGGGTGAGTGAGGGTGTGAGGGTGAGGGTGGGTGAGGGAGTGTGAGGGGGTGAGAGGGGGTGAGGGTGAGGGGGTGTGAGGGTGTGTGAGGGTGCGGGGGTGAGAGGGTGTGAGGGTGAGGGGGTGTGAGGGTGAGGGGGTGTGAGGGTGAGGGGGTGTGAGGGTGAGGGGGTGTGAGGGTGAGGGGGTGTGAGGGTGAGGGGGTGTGAGGGTGAGGGGGTGTGAGGGTGAGGGGTGTGAGGGTGAGGGGGTGAGGGGGTGTGAGGGTGAGTGGGGGTGATGGGTGTGAGGGTGAGCGGGTGTGACGGTGAGGATGGGTGAGAGGGGGTGTGAGGGTGAGGGTGTATGAGGGTGAGAGGGTGTGTGGGTGTGAGGGAGGGTGAGGGGATGTCAGGGTGAGGATGTGTGAGGGTGAGGGTGTGTGCAAATGAGAGAGTGTGAGAGTGAGGGGGTAAGGGGGTGTGTGAGAGTGAGGGGGTGTGAGAGTGAGGGGGTGTGAGAGTGAGGGGGTGTGAGGGTGAGGGGTGTGAGGGTGAGTGAGGGTGAGTGAGGGTGAGTGAGGGTGAGTGAGGGTGAGTGAGGGTGAGTGAGGGTGAGGGGAGGGGAGGGGGAGGGAGAGAGGGTGAGGGAGGGTGAGGGGGGGCGAGGGTGAGTGAGGGTGAGGAGATGTGAGGAGGCTGGTGAGGGGGTGGGTGAGGGGGTGTGAGGGTGAGGGGGTGGGGTTGTGAGGGGATGTGAGGGGATGTGAGGGGATGTGAGGGTGAGGGGATGTGAGGGTGAGGGGATGTGAGGGTGAGGGGGTGTGGGGGTGAGGGGGTGTGGGGGTGAGGGGGTGTGGGGGTGAGGGGGTGTGAGGGTGAGGGGGTGTGGGATGGTGGGTGAGGGAGGGTGTGGGAGGGTGTGGGAGGGTGAGGGGGTGTGAGGTTGAGGGTGCGTGAGAGTGAGGGGGTGTGAGGGTGAGTGGGTATGAGGGTGAAGGGGTATGAGGGTGAGGGGGTATGAGGGTGAGGGGGTATGAGGGTGAGGGGGTGTGGGGGTGAGGGGGTGTGGGGGTGAGGGGGTGTGGGGGTGAGGGGGTGTGGGGGTGAGCGGATATGAGGGTGAGCGGGTGTGAGGGAGTGTGTGAGGGTGAGGCGGTTGGGTTGTGAGGGTGAGGGGGTGTGAGGGTGAAGGGGTGTGAGGGTGAGTGGGGGTGAGGGTGGGTGAGGGTGAGAGGGTGTGTGGGTGTGAGGGAGGGTGAGGGGATGTCAGGGTGAGGATGTGTGAGGGTGAGGGTGTGTGCAAATGAGAGAGTGTGAGAGTGAGGGGGTAAGGGGGTGTGTGAGAGTGAGGGGGTGTGAGAGTGAGGGGGTGTGAGAGTGAGGGGGTGTGAGGGTGAGGGGTGTGAGGGTGAGTGAGGGTGAGTGAGGGTGAGTGAGGGTGAGGGGAGGGGAGGGGGAGGGAGAGAGGGTGAGGGAGGGTGAGGGGGGGCGAGGGTGAGTGAGGGTGAGGAGATGTGAGGAGGCTGGTGAGGGGGTGGGTGAGGGGGTGTGAGGGTGAGGGGGTGGGGTTGTGAGGGTGAGGGGATGTGAGGGTGAGGGGATGTGAGGGTGAGGGGATGTGAGGGTGAGGGGGTGTGAGGGTGAGGGGGTGTGGGGGTGAGGGGGTGTGGGGGTGAGGGGGTGTGAGGGTGAGGGGGTGTGGGATGGTGGGTGAGGGAGGGTGTGGGAGGGTGAGGGGGTGTGAGGTTGAGGGTGCGTGAGAGTGAGGGGGTGTGAGGGTGAGTGGGTATGAGGGTGAAGGGGTATGAGGGTGAGGGGGTATGAGGGTGAGGGGGTATGAGGGTGAGGGGGTATGAGGGTGAGGAGGTGTGGGGGTGAGGGGGGTGAGGGGGTGTGGGGGTGAGGGGGTGTGGGGGTGAGGGGGTGTGGGGGTGAGCGGATATGAGGGTGAGCGGGTGTGAGGGAGTGTGTGAGGGTGAGGCGGTTGGGTTGTGAGGGTGAGGGGGTGTGAGGGTGAAGGGGTGTGAGGGTGAGTGGGGGTGAGGGTGGGTGAGGGTGTGTGAGGGGGTGTGAGGGTGTGAGGGTGAGTAAGGTTGTGTGAGGAGATGTGAGGGTGTGTGAGATGTGAGGGTGTGTGAGGATGTGAGAGGGTGAGGGTGAGTGAGGGTGAGGGGGAGTGAGGGTGAGTGAGGGTGAGGGGGTGTGAGGGTGAGGGGGTGTGAGGGGGAGTGAGGGTGAGGGGGTGTGAGGGTGAGGGGGTGTGAGGGTGAGGGTGTGTGAGGGTGAGGGTGTGTGAGGGTGAGGGGGTGTGAGGGTGAGGGGGTGTGAGGGTGAGGGGGTGTGAGGGGGTGTGAGGGTAAGGGTGAGTGAGGGTGAGGGAGTGTGAGGGGGTGAGAGGGGGTGTGAGGGGGTGTGAGGGTGAGGGGGTGTGAGGGTGAGGGGGTGTGAGGGTGCGGGGGTGAAAGGGTGTGAGGGTGAGTGGGTGTGAGGGTGAGGGGGTGTGAGGGTGAGGGGGTGTGAGGGTGAGGGGGTGTGAGGGTGAGGGGGTGTGAGGGTGAGGGGGTGTGAGGGTGAGGGGGTGTGAGGGTGAGGGGGTGTGAGGTTGAGGGGGTGTGAGGGTGAGGGGGTGTGAGGGTGAGGGGGTGTGAGGGTGAGGGGGTGAGGGGGGGTGAGGGTGAGTGAGGGTGAGCGGGTGTGAGGGTGAGGGGGTGTGTGAGGGAGTGTGAGGGTGAGGGAGGGTGAGGGTGTGTGAGGGTGAGGGGGTGTGAGGGTGAGGGGGTGTGAGGGTGAGGGGGTGTGAGGGTGAGGGGGTGTGAGGGTGAGGGGGTGTGAGGGTGAGGATGGGTGAGAGGGGGTGTGAGGGTGAGGGTGAGGGGGTGTGAGGGTGAGGGTGTATGAGGGTGAGGGGGTGTGTGGGTGTGAGAGAGGGTGAGGGGGTGTGTGGGTGTGAGAGAGGGTGAGGGGATGTCAGGGTGAGAGAGTGTGTGAGAGTGAGGGGGTAAGGGGGTGTGTGAGAGTGAGGGGGTGTGAGGGTGAGTGAGGGTGAGGGTGGGTGAGGGGGAGTGAGGGGGAGGGAGAGTGAGGGTGAGGGAGTGTGAGTGAGGGTGAGGAGATGTGAGGAGGCTGGTAAGGGGGTGGGTGAGGGTGAGGGGGTGGGGTTGTGAGGGTGAGGGAGGGTGAGGGGATGTGAGGGTGAGGGTGAGGGGGTGTGGGGGTGAGGGGGTGTGAGGGTGAGGGGGTGTGAGGGTGAGGGGGTGTGGGAGGGTGGGTGAGGGAGGGTGTGGGAGGGTGAGGGAGGGTGAGGGGGTGTGAGGGTGCGTGAGAGTGAGGGGGTGTGAGGGTGAGGGGGTGTGAGGGTGAGGGGGTGTGAGGGTGAGGGGGTATGAGGGTGAGGGGGTATGAGGGTGAGGGGGTATGAGGGTGAGTGGGGGTGAGGGGGTGTGGGGGTGAGCGGATATGAGGGTGAGCGGGTGTGAGAGTGTGTGAGGGTGAGGCGGTTGGGTTGTGAGGGTGAGGGGGTGTGAGGGTGAAGGGGTGCGAGGGTTAGTGGGGGTGAGTGGGGGTGAGGGTGAGGGGGTGTGAAGGTGAGCGGGTGTGAGGGTGAGCGGGTGTGAGGGTGAGCGGGTGTGAGGGTGAGGGGGTGTGTGAGGGTGTGTGAGGGTGAGGGTGTGTGTGAGGGGGTGAGGGTGGGTGAGAGGGTGTGTGAGGGTGAGGGGGTGTGTGAGGGTGAGGGTGTATGAGGGTGAGGGTGTGTGTGGGTGTGAGGGAGGGTGAGGGGATGTGAGGATGGGTGAGGGGGTGTGAGAGTGAGGGTGTGTGAGAGTGAGAGGGTGTGAGAGTGAGGGTGTGTGAGAGTGAGGGGGTGTGAGAGTGAAGGGGTGTGAGAGAGGGGGTGTGTGAGGGGGTGTGAGGGTGAGGGGGAGTGAGGGTGAGGGGGAGTGAGGGTGAGGAGGTGTGAGGGTGAGGAAGTGTGAGGGTGGGTGGGGGTTGTGAGGGGGCGGGTGAGGGTGAGGGGGTGGGTGAGGGGGTGTGAGGGTGAAGGGGTGGGGTTGTGAGGGGGTGTGAGGGGGTGTGAGGGGATGAGAGTGTGAAGGGTTGTGAGGGTGAGGGGTTGCGAGGGTGAGGGGCTGTGAGGGTGAGGGTGTGTGTGAGGGTGAGGGTGTGTGTGAGGGTGAGGGGGTATGAGGGTGAGGGGGTGTGGGTGTGAGTGAGGGTGTGTGAGAGTGAGGGTGTGTGAGAGTGAGGGTGTGTGAGAGTGAGGGTGTGTGAGAGCGAGGGTGTGTGAAAGTGAGGGGGTGTGAGAGTGAGGGGGTGTGAGAGTGAGGGGGTGTGAGAGTGAGGGTGTGTGAGAGTGAGGGGGTGTGAGAGTGAGGGGGTGTGATGGGGAAGGGTGAGGGGGTGTGAGGGTGAGGGGGTGTGGGTGTGTGAGGGTGAGAAGGTGTGGGGGTGTGAGGGGGTGAGGGCGTGTGTGGGTGAGGGGGTGTGTGGATGAGGGGGTGTGAGGGTGAGGCTTGTGCTTGTGCTGGTTTTCTTCTGGGATTAAGCCTCTCTTCATTCAGATGCTGCCTGTGAGCCTGCTTTCAGCCTTGCCTAACGGGAGGGGCCTTGCCATGTCTGAAGATGAAAATGGTCGTTCTTGAACCCTCAGGAACCCTGTGGGTTCCAACGTCAACATAATTCAGCACTCGGACCTTTCACCTCACAGACCCCACGCCAGACCCATGCTTTGAGGGGGTGGGTGAGGGGGTGTGAGGGTGCGGGGTTGGGGTTGTGAGGGTGAGGGGGGGTGAGGGTGAGCGGGTGTGAGAGGGTGAGGGTGTGTGAGGGTAGGGGGTGAGGGGGGAGAGGGTGTGAGGGTGAGGAGGTGTGTGAGGGTGGGTGAGGGAGGGTGAGGGTGAGGGGGGTGAGGGGGTGTGAGGTTGAGTGAGGGGTTGTGAGGGTGATGGGGTGTGAGGGTGAGGGGGTGTGAGGGTGAGGGGGTGTGAGGGTGAGTGGGGGTGAGGGGGTGTGAGGGTGAGTGAGGGGGAATGGGTGTGAGGGTGAGTGGGTGTGGGGGTGTGGGGGTGAGGGTGTTGGGTTGTGAGGGTGAGGGGGTGTGGGGGTGAGGGGGTGTGAGGGTGAGGGGGTGTGAGGGTGAGGGGATGTGAGGGTGAGGATGTGTGAGGGTGAGGGTGGGTGAAGGGGTGTGAGAGTGAGAGGGTGTGAGAGGTGGTGTGTGAGGGTGAGGGTGTGTGAGGGGGTGAGGGGGTGAGGGGGTAATGGTGTGAGGGGGTGAGAGGGTGAGGGGGTGTGAGGGTGAGGGAGAGGGTGTGTGAGGGGGTGGGTGAGGGGGGTGAGGGTGTGTGAGGGTTAGGGGGTGTGAGAGTGAGGGGTGTGAGAGTGAGGGGGTGTGAGAGTGAGGGGGTGTGAGAGTGAGGGGGAGTGAGGGGGTGTGAGGGTGAGGGGTGAGGGGGGTGAGGTTGAGTGAGGGGGTGTGAGGGGGTGAGGGGGTGGGGTGAGGAGGTGTGAGGGTGAGCGGGTGTGAGGGTGAGCGGGTGAGGGTGTGAGAGGGTGAGGGTGAGTGAGGGAGAGGGGGTGTGAGGGTGTGTGTGAGGGTGAGGGGGTATGAGGGTGAGGGGGTGTGTGAGGATGTCGGGGTGAGGAGGTGTGAGAGTGTGAGGGTGAGCGGGTGTGAGGGTGAGGGGGTGTGAGGGTGTGTGTGAGGGTGAGGGGGTATGAGGGTGAGGGGGTGTGTGAGGGTGTCGGTGTGAGGGTGTGAGGGTGAGCGGGTGTGAGGGGGTGTGTGAGGGTGCGGGTGTGTGAGGGGGTGAGGGTGTGTGAGGGTGAGGGGGTGGGTGAGGGGGGTGTGAGGGTGAGGGGGTGTGAGAGTGAGGGGGGGTGAGAGTGAGGGGGGGTGCGAGTGAGGGGGTGAGATGGTGAGGGGTGTGAGGGGGTGTAGGGGGGTGTGAGGGTGAGGGGGTGTGTGGGTGAGCGGGTGTGAGGGTGAGGCGCATGCTTGTGTTGGTTTTCTTCTCGTATTAAGCCTCTCTTCATTCAGATGCTGCCTGTGAGCCTGCTTTCAGCCTTGCCTAACGGGAGGGGCCTTACCGTGTCTGAAGATGAAAATGGTCGTTCTTGAACCCTCAGGGTTCCAACGTCAACATAATTCAGCACTCGGACTTTTCACCTCACAGACCCCACGCCAGACACATGCTTTTAAAAGACTCCAGCTACCAGGTTCGCGCCTAGGTCAGTGCCTTAATGAAGGACAAGTACGTCTTATGTTCGAAATAGACCCTTTCTCTTATGCAGAATAACCGCTCACGCGTCTTTAACAAGCAGGGGTTGGTGTGATTCCTTCTCGTAATCACGAGAGTAGGCAGCAGAAACCATTTTCTAGAGGAGCCAATCTCTTTAGTGCACCCTGACTGGTTGGCTAGTCTTCAACACAATCCCATTATCACAGCTTACTCGTGGGAATGTGCAGAGTTACAATTCTGTAACAACTCATGAAAGCATAAAATGCACGTTAAGAAAAACTAGCCATTGTACAGCATGCTATGCGTGACACCTGGAGATATCAAACTGTGTGCAATGGCATTTGCAATGGCAGCAAGACTGAGTTTTGTTTAATTGTAAGATATGTATTTCTCATGTTTTCAAATGTCTCACGACATGTGCCATGATTTCACAGTGCATATTGTAGGAGCTATGCCCAGCAGCTACTGCCTGTTGGAGACATTTTACCTGGTTGATTTGATAGGACATGCTTGCTTCATTGGACATCAGAAGTTTGGTTGCATTGACAACAAAGGACTTGGTAGACATGGTCAAAGGCTTATGCCTCGGGGACACTCTGACCCTTATAAATAGACATGTTTTGAGGCAGACAAAGCCGGCTATCACTTCTCAACGTTCCCCTGAAATCAGCGTGAACGACTTGCAATGCACCTCTTTATTAGATACCAGCAGTCGTACTTGTCACCCCAGTTTTATCAGAGTCACATGACAGACCCTCAGTTCCCAGGCAATGTGTATCCTTTCAACAACTCAGCTATCTGTGGATTTCATGTTGTTGGACATGCTCACGATTGAAGATCTGGTCCAGAATGGATTTGATGAGGGCAGAAAAGAGAGTAGGCACATTCATCTATTTGAAATACAGTCATCAGTTTGGCAACATTCCATATCCAGTGCATTCTAGGTGCTGTCCCCCTACTGATGTGTAGGCAATGAGAGGCAGACGAGTTGTTTGTTTTCCCAGTAACAGAGAACTATGTCTGAGGGATAGTAACGACTCTCATTCCTAGGCCAGGCCGGGGAAACACAGTGCCCCGGTGCCGTGAACATATCAAAACAAGTGAAACTGTGATGCAAAAAAAATGAACACGTTGCTGCCTCTGTCGGAATCCCCCTGTCCTCCTTGTGAACCCTGGCGCCTCTCCGCTCCGTGCCAGCTTGCCCGGAGTACACAAAGCAATAACGAGGGCAGAGGGAGGGAGAGAGAGGTGGCACAGACATTCCCAGAGCAGAGAGAGATAGAGCGAGGGGAAACAAGTGGTGCGCACATATGCTTCCAATTATTGCGGCACGTGTCTGGCCACCATAATTTAAAGCATATGTCAGAAAATGCGCGTAATAGACACCAATGGGCATGGGGCGGAGCTATGGGCCCACCTCTGGCCTATTGGTGTCTATTTTACAGAACAGCAAGCAGTGAAAGGCCAATAGCAGGCCGCAAATGGAAACTCACACGCACGAGCGTGAGGAATTTGCAGGACCATTTTTAAACCCTCCTCAAGAGGGCTTTTCGCTTCGCTCGCCCTAAAAAACCTGTTGTTGTGAGGTGCACAACTCATTAATGCAGGACCAATGAACTACCATTTTATGATCTACAGTCCCAGAGTAATCACAACTGCATATACCAGTGTCACCAAACTGTAAACTAGGGTGCCATCAGTCCCAGTCAAGTCAAGTCATGTGATTTATATAGCGCGCTACATACCCAGAGGGTCTCAAGGCGCTTGAAGAATAGAGTCCCCCGAAAGTCCTTGCACAGTTTTTTTTTGATTAATAGATATATGCTACTGAATTTACTGTTAATAAGCAAGTGTATAAACTCTAGGTTATTTATATTGTTAGTAAAGTGTTGAAGGGATTCACTTCATCCATAACAGAAACATCTTCCACAAGAACACATTAGACAGAACAGTGCACATTCATTCAACACAGCCCTAACAGAGGCACATTCCTACACACCACCCACTGCACATCTTCACAGACCAAATCATTCTCTGGCCTGCAAAGTAAACATTAGATTCCTGTTGTCACCATGTTAGTAAGAGCATTTTTCAACTGCGATATATTTCTAATGGGATAGGACCAACACTTATTTTTCTTAATAAAATCAATGCTACTATACGCTTCATGAACAATATCACTTTTCAGAAGGACTGCCATACCTTTATTGGGAGAAAGAAGACATCTCGCAATGCTATAAAATAACAGCAGCTGGGCACTTCTCAGAAGGGCTCATTTGCATTCATTGTGACAGAATAGTTATTCCTCAAAATGGCTGCCACACCTTTATAGGAAGTATGGATCCGCATTGGTGCCTTCAATCCATGTACAATCGTCTGTCTCTAATTTACTTCTCACAGTTGGGGTGTAACATCTCTAGTCACTTGAAATAAAAAATGACATAGCTGCTCTAATGTATTAGGTTATTGCAGTGGACTTCTGACGCCACAATGCCTTGTTGCCGGAGCCGCAGCTACAGTGAAAGGGCCACGGAACAAAATTATTATGAAAATGGAAACTGGCTTTTCCTTCCTCTGATCTGTAGAAAGGAGATTTTTAAGGCAATAGGTTTATTTTTTTCTTCATATACAAAAAAGACCTAGACCTTGTAGGCAGTTATGGACTTTATCCTACTCTCTCGGGAATACCAATCATTGCACTACTTTTGCTGAAAGAACCTCCCCTATCATAGTTATTGGGGTAGTCGGTATAACCTTGGATAGTGCCTCCTTAAACAATTGCCTGTTCCCAAAAAGAAATTAAATACAATTCAGTTGTGAGACAACACACACAGATACACTTTAGTGTCATGAACGTGGTACATATACGACAAAAAAAGTGAGTGAGAGCGAGAAGGCACCTCACGGGCGCACCACCAACGGGAACCTGGCAGGTACTCACCAGGATTGCCCTGTTCTCATCATTGGCAACTTCAAGCTCAGAAAAGAAAAATGTGTCCAAAACCACAAGAAAGTTGTGTAAAAATATATGCAGTGAAAGGAAGGTCAAAGATAACCTACAGAGAGTCAAACAACATGTAAAAACACATCACACAGCAACACAGATACATACTTTATTCTATCTCTTGTGTTGGGTGTGGGAATCTAAAAATAGTAGAGGTAGTTACTAACTATCCAACCACCACTACTATACTTGCCGACATGTTTCATTGCCATCAGCGATTTTTGGCAATTTCTTCAGGGCGTCATGTATTTTTAGAGCCACTGCATATAGACAAATTAGTCTTCACAACTGAAGGACAAGGAACTGAACTTCTGTTTATTCTTTGCAGCAGATTGAAGGGGAAGGACCTTTTTACCTGTTATTGCAGTTTGATGAGAACTCTCACCTCCCGGTATGAATAAGAATGGCCGAGTGAGGGTAATTATTGGCATGGTATATGCGCTTCGAGTTGATGTGGCTTGAGCCCTACACGCAGGTTGTCTACAAAAATGTGTGTGTTTTTTGTTTTTCAGTTGTGAAGACTAATTTGTATATATGCAGTGGCTCTAAAAATACATGACGCCCTGAAGAAATTGCCAAAAATCGTTGATGGCAATGAAACATGTCGGCAAGTATAGTAGTGGTGGTTGGATAGTTAGTAACTACCTCTACTATTTTTAGATTCCCACACCCAACACAAGAGATAGAATAAAGTATATATCTGTGTTGATGTGTGATGTGTTTTTACATGTTGTTTGACTCTCTGTAGGTTATCTTTGACCTTCCTTTCACTGCATATATTTTTACACAACTTTCTTGTGGTTTTGGACACATTTTTCTTTTCTGAGCTTGAAGGTGCCAATGATGAGAACAGGGCAATCCTGGTGAGTACCTGCCAGGTTCCCGTTGGTGGTGCCTTCTCGCTCTCACTCACTTTTTTTGTCGTATATGTACCACGTTCTTGACACTAAAGTGTATATGTGTGTGTCTCACAACTGAATTGTATTTAATTTCTTTTTGGGAACAGGCAATTGTTTAAGGAGGCACTATCCAAGGTTATACCGACTACCCCAATAACTATGATAGGAGAGGTTCTTTCTGCAAAAGTAGTGCAATGATTGGTATTCCCGAGAGAGTAGGATAAAGTCCATAAGTGCCTACAAGGTCTAGGTCTTTTTTGTATATGTCGCATTATGAGTGGAGGGCGACCTAGGAGTAGCTTTACCCTCTAAGCTCCTTGTGTTTTGAATTATTTTTTTCCACACCGTAAATAGATATAGGAATGACAGAATCTCTGCATGTTTCTAATAATCTGAGTCACAGCATTTTTTAACCTAACTCACATACACTAACTGATTCAAGTATATTTTTGCAAATATTACTCCGTTTTAGTGTGTATAATTTCATCACAAAGATTCTGCTTTCGTTCTTCCGTAATTAACATGAAAAAGTAAGACAACAAGCATGTTTTACAGTTTGTAATAAGGGTGATGGTTTGACCATTTATCATATGTGTTGGACCTGGCCTCGTGGTGTTGTTCCCCCCAATCCTCAGCGCCCCAACAGTTATCCCTGTGCAGCAGAAACCCCTGGTCGTCCAGTCCCCTGTCCGCCCCGTTCCCTACAGGACCCTACCAGGCGGACGACCATCCCGCATCCCGCCATTTATCCTCCCGGTACCGGGCGCCCAGAACCCGCATCACCCCTGAGGGCCCCGGTAGCCATCACCCTTCCCAAGATCCCTGACTCCATAGCCCCCTGCATGACCCCAGCCCCAGCGACACTTAGGCTTCAGATGCGCCATGCCCGGCTGGGGGGTAGAAGGTTTCCTCTGAGGGAGATAGGGCCAAAGGGTTTTGATTACACCTCCGGCCTCCCCTGGGAGACTGGTTTCCTTCACACCTCTGGCCTCCCCCTGGGGACTGGTTTCGCTCACACCTCTGACCTCCTCGAGAGCTGGCTCCAGGCCCCGATAGGCATCTGGTAATCCCCGGACGCATGTTCAAAGGATCAAAGAGCCAGCCGGCAGGAAACCCCGACATTCAGCCCCGAGGCATGAGATCCCCGCCTGCGAGGGTCCGGACTTTAAAGGGGAACCGGACTATAACAAGGCCCGCTCTAGAACTAGCGGGCAGTTGAATCCTGGAGAAGAGAGCCCTGCGGACCTGGTCGCGGCTCAGCCATTTTGAGAAGAAGATCGATACTGGAACTTTGTAACTTGTGAGGGCCCTGCTGACGACGTCGCGGCTCATCCTTGCGGAAAAGGACATTCGTGGAACATCTTGAGCCCTGCTGATGTGGTCGTGGCTCCCCAAGAACTCACAGACTCTCCGTTCACTCCGGATCGTGCCCTGCTGACTTTGTCGCGGCTCGAGGAGTACCCTGGTCTGGCTGGACCATCAACGCTACCTCTACGACCTGGCTCGAGAAGAAGTGAGTGGAGCAGCAGTACGGCCCCCATCTACCGTATCCCCCGGCTCGAGGATTGAGAGCTGTGCGTAGGGTACGCTTCGTACTGGTCCAAGTGCTGTGACTGTCCCGCACCCCTATTCCTCACAACCGAGACTCTTTACGATCCCTAGATCGCCTTGTAAATACGTACTCGTTTTACCTCATATCTACTGTTTGATAAAGAACCTTGTATACGGATCTCTAGGGTGTGGTGTCCGTTTATAAGTGTGGTGGAAGCTCAGTGTGTACGATCCTAGAAGCCTTCCCCTGCGAGGGCCTCCCGCCAGTGCTCGTCCGCGTTCCTAGGAGAGGTGGGTCACGGGGTGGTCGGGAGAGCATATCCTGTCCCCCGGGTATCGCCCCTTCTAACAATATGGAACAAAATACCCTCTGTGGTACAGTAAAAGTATATTACAAGTCACTTCAGAGTTCCATGGCAGTGTCCCTGTTTCACTGTTGCTGTATCCAAGTCTTCATTCACAGCATCCTTGTATCATTGTCCTTGTGTCACTCTCCCTATGCAAGTAATCCCAGGACAGTGTCACAGGATGAGGATATCGGTCTCCAAAGGCACCCTTGTCAGCGGCTCTGCATCAGTGTCTCAGATCTATGTCCTCAACGGGGTTTCCATGTCAGTCTCCCTGTCTCAATACCAAAGTGCTAGCATCCACATCTCTAACCGTGTACCATTAAGACTGCTGCTGCCCATATTTCAGTGTCCCTGTGTCAGTGTTGAATGGAGCGCCCCATGTCAGCAGCCATGCCCAAGTGTCAGTGTCCCCATCAAACAAGTTACTTGCCTTCGGTAGCGCCTTATCTGGTAGAGATTCTATCTAGCTGCAGAATTATCCCAAGGTGGCTGACTGGATCTGGAAAGTTTTTCCTGATCTGTATCCCTGTGGGCCAGTAGGTGGCATAGCTCAGCTCCACATTGTATCGTCAGAGGCGTCGGCGCCAGATGTGACTTATGGGGTGCATATATAGGGGACACCCCACCGCGCGGTCTTCAGTTTCTTTTCACGACTTTACACGCAAGGTGCGTGGAGCCACAAAGAACACTGACAACTTCTGTGCAAAACTACAGCCCTGAAAGGGAGGGAAAAAACCCTGTCCCTAGTAATCCGTTCAAAGAGCAGGGAGGATCCATAAGGAATCTGCAGCTAGATAAAGTTTTTACCAGACAAAGCGTTATCGAAGGTAAATAATTTGTTCATCTGATAGAGACTTCTAGCGAGATATTCCTTACCTTAGAATAGATACCCAAGCAATACCTCCACAGAGGTGGGTCTGCAAAACAAGTTCACACCAAAAAGTCCTGCAGGACCACACGGGCAAAGTACCCATCCTGACGGACCTGAAGGCCCAGGCAGTAGTGCCTTGTGAAAGTGTGCAGAGAATCCCATGCTGCTGCCTGACAGACGTCCAGGAAAAGGAACAAGTGCTAACACAGTGGTCACAGCCTTTGTTCAGGTGGAATGAGCATGTAAACCCTCTGGGGGTTGCTTCTCTGCTAGTGCATAGCAGATTTTAATGTAGAGCACGATACATCAGGACATGGCCAGTTTCTACATAGCCTTTCTTGGCTCAGACATACCCCAAGAAGAGTTGGTTGTTGTCCCAGAACTCTTTTGTGCTGTGAAAGCTGAACGGCAACACTCATTTTGGGTCCAGTTGGTGTCACTCCTCTTCCTCAGAGGGATGTGGTGGAGCGAAAAAGGTAGGTAGGGTGATGAATTGGCCTACATGAAAGGGAGTGCCTTACTTCGAAAGGAACGATGCCTTAGAGAGAAGGACCAGCGTTTCAGGGAAGATATGGAGGTACAGAGGCTTGGATGACAAAGCCTGGAGCTCACTAACCCTCCAGGCATATGTTATGGTCACGAGAAAGGCCATTTTGATGATAAGGAGCCTAATGGGAACATTTTGTAGTGGCTCAAACAGAGAGCACATAAGAGAAGTGAGTACTAAATTTAGACATGATAAAGGGTTTAGGAGGAAACATGTGCTGGAGACATTTCAAAAGCCTATGTACAATAGGGTATTTGAACAGGTATGGCTGATATGGCAACCGCAGAAAAGACGAAATGGCTGAAAGGTAGGCTTTTAAGGTGCCCAAAGCAGAACCCTGCTGGGCAAGAGACCAAATAAACAGAAGTGCAGAAAGGGGATCAACACGTTTTTCTGTACCCCATGCCACAAACTTGCCCAAAAGACGTGTACCATCTTGGTGAAGGGACGCCTGGCTATCAAGATAACATTACACACTAAAGTATACAAAAAAGTGATGGGTGAAATACTTGAATTTATCTCAGCCACTAGTAGTTAATTGGGCTGCATCTCAATCGAACGTTATTTTGCACATTATGTCACCTCAGTTTGGACCTAGATATATGCAAATCAGCCTTGAGCCTGCTCCAGTCAGCACAGTCTAGCCCGAACTGCCAAGCCAGGTCCTCCCTGGACCAGTTTCGCCCTAGTTATAGGCTCACCACCTGGGTACAGCTTCATTCCAGTGACAATGTGCATGGGGACCCTTATTAGGGTGAAACCGGCCGTGGTTTCCTTGTGTTCCGGTTCAGGAAGGACCTGGCCAGGCAGTTCGGGCTAGACTGTTCTGATGAGGAGCAGAGTCAAGATTAATTTGCATATGGCTGGGTCCAAACTGAAGTGGCCTAGTGGGCGAAAAAAGATGGATTGGGATGCGGCCAAAGAGATTGCCAGTGGGTGAGATTAATTCAAGCATTTCATCCATCATCTTGGTGTTTTTGGAAGATAACTCTGCAAACTTCGTGTATAAAGTCAAAAGCTGTCAAATGTCACCTCTCAATCTCCATCAAAGAGGGCGGAGCATTGACAGGTTCGAATGGAAGACTCTCCCCTTTACTAAGACAGAAGTTCATCCCAGAGGGGCAGCCTAATTGGAGCTCTGATGGCCATGCTCAATAGCTCAGGATACCAAACTCTCTGAGCCCAATACAGAGCCACAAGGATGACTTGGGCCCAGTAGTTCCTGATTTTCTTGAGAACTCTGGCCATGAGCGGTATGAGGAGAAAGGCATACAGGAAGCCTGAGCTCCACTCGAGATGCAAAGTGTCTTCAAGCAAGAGCCACTGCTGAAATAGACCTTGCACCACCTCCAGATGGAGAAGCCATTCGTGATGTGCTGGGCATCTGTGGCTGAGTTTATCCGCCCTGGCGTTCACAGAGCCTTCCAAGTGTTAAACCACCAGAGATGTGACCAGATGTTCCAGCCATGTCCAGAGGTGCTGATAAAGGGTCCACGGCCCCACCTCACCCTGGCTGTTGCAGTACCGCATGGCGCAGGTGTTGTCTGTGAACACCTGCACTAGCCTTCTCTTGATGGATGGTAGAAAAGCTTTCAATGCTAGTCGGATTGCTCAGAGTTCCAGCAGATTGATGTGGAGTCCGGATTCCGCTGGAAAACAGAAGCCTCTGATTCCCACCTCTCCTAGATGGCCGCCCCATCCCAAGAGTGACATCTGGCAATACTGTCAGATCTGGTTGGGGAAAGGATAGGGGTTTACCGTTGACCCAATTGAAGGTCACTCTGGGCACCAGAAAGTAGTGGGAACAGCAACTACAATCTACTTCTGATGTTGGCACCTTCGCTTTGGCTTCCTTGGGCAAGAGAGACACCGCTTCCTGAAAGACTCAGGAGAGATGGTCCTCAGTCAGTCTGTCGCAAGTGGGTTGAATGGGTGGAGGGGTGGTAACAATGGGAGAGAATAGCTTTTCGGATAAGTTGGAGAACCTAGCAGTCCGCTGTTATCGACCTCCAGTGGTATCAGTGATGCTGTATCCCGCCTACCACTGGTTGCCCATGAAGGTTAGAGGGTAAACTAAAGAGACTTGGAATCTGTGAGGCCTGCACAAATAACATGACTACCTTTGTCCTTCACTGGGAACCAAACACCCAATTGTAGCGCCGGACTCTCAGAGGGTAGCGTTGCAGAGCAGTCTGAGGCTTACTCAAGGGAGGTGGTGCGGGCTAGTAATCGCCATTTGCAAGTGCGCAGAAATAATTGATTGTCCAGTCTATACTTTGCTTTGTACATTTAATAAACATGCACACTACTCAACACTATGCACCAATTTACAAAACATACATAAGTTGTTGAAATTACTTTGTGACATTGCATAACATCTCCACCCCTCACGCAAGGGGGGGGGGCTAGTACCACCACTCCCATGTATGCACATCATCTTGCCCCCAATGCAGTTAGTGGATCATAACCTGGAGCAAGGGCCCAGCACACTGGCACCATCCATGTGGCGACCCACCCCAGTACTTCAACCGCTGCTACCTCCCCGGCGGCCCCGCCCCCGAGTCTCGATTCGCTCCCGCTCCCCCCTCCCAGCTGCTCCTCCCTCCCTCACTCGACCCCTCATAATGCAGGCCGCTGGCGCGCTGAAGGCATGCCTAAGGCAAGCCCGTCTGCGCCCATCCGCGCCTGGACCGCGCCCAGCGCAATAACCCCTGACCCTCGCAGGAGCCATACAACCAGGCTGAGCTACGCCACCGCCACCCTCCACGCGCTCTACACCAGCCGAGAATCTGCCGGCTACCGAGCCACCACAAAGCGCACCCACGGACCCTTCTCCTGCCGAACGTGCAACTTCACCTGCCTCCGCACCGCCACCGCGCCCCCCCGGACCATGCAACAACAACCACCTCAAGTGCATCCTTCTCAACACCCGCTCCGTCCACAAACACGCCATCGAACTCTGGGACCTCCTCGACACAACTGCACCGGACGTCGCCTTCCTCAAGGAAACCTGGATGAACGCCTCCTCAGCCCCTGACATCGCCATAGCCTTCCCGTACGGCTACAAGATCACCCGGAAGGACCACATCAACCAAACCGGAGGAGGAATCGCCATCATCCACAGGAACTCGATCAGCGTCACGACCAACACCGAGGACGCCCTCCCCTCCGCTGAACATCTACACTTCCAGATCCACACCGACCCCAAGACCACCCTCAGAGGAACCCTCATCTACAGACCCAGGGACCATGCACACAATTCAGCGAAGCCATTGCCGATTTCATCAGTGCGCATGCCCTCACCTCCACAGACTACATTCTCCTGAGCGACCTGAACTTCCACCTGGAGACCAACAACCACAAGAACACCACCTCCCTACTTGAAAACCTTGCCAACCTCTGACTCAAGCAACTGGTGACCACCCCCACCCACCTCGCCGGTCACACACTGGACCTCATTTTCTCCGCCAGCAACAACGTCTCCTTCAGTCACACCACCGGCCTACACTGGACAGACCACAGCTGCGTCCGCTTCACCTTCCAGAAGACCACATCCCACCACCGCCCACAACAGATCTCCCGCAGATGCTGGAGCAAAGTCACCACAGACCAGCTGACCACATCACTGAGCCAGAACCCACCAAACGACACAACTGACACCAACGCCGCCGCACACAACCTCACAGTGGATCAGTGACTGCGCCGACGCCCTCGCACCACTAAAAAAACCCTCCGGCAAGCCTAGCAACAAGAAAGCCACCTGGTTCACCGACGACCTCAAGAACACAAAGAAATCGTGCTGGACCCTCGAGAAGACCTGGCGCCACGACCAAACAACAGAGAACCTCACAGCTCTCAAGAACGCCACCCCCAAACATCACCAACTGATCCGCACCACCAAAAGGACCGCTTTCAAAGAACATCTAGACAACAACACGCACAACAGCAAGGAGCTCTTCAGCATCGTGAAAGATCTCTCCAACCCGAGCAAACTCCAACGACATCCCACCCTCGCAAGACCTCTGCGACTACCTCGCCCCTACTTCCACCGCAAGATCGCCAACATACAAGACAGCTTCGACGCCCACACCCCGCTACCAGCCTCCGAGCCAACGCCCCCCACTGACACCCTCAGCACCTGGACCCCCGTCAGCATCAAGGACACGACCCACGTCATGAACACCATCCACTCCGGCTCACCATCAGACCCCTGCCCTCAATACATATTCAACAAATCAGACGCCGTCATCGCACCCCACCTCCGGAACGTCATGAACAACTCCTTCTTGTCCGCCACCTTCCCAGAGAGCTGGAAGCATGCAGAGATCAACGCCCTACTGAAGAAACCCACAGAGGACCCAAAGGATCTCAAGAACTTCCAGCTCATCTCCCTTCTTCCCTTACCAGAGAAGGTCATCAAGAAGACCATCAAAAACAGCTGACCACCTTCTTCGAGGCAAATGGCTCCCTCGACCCTTCCCTGTCCGGCTTCCAAGCCAACCACAGCACCGAGGCCGCCCTCATTGCAGCCACCGACGACATCAGGACCATGCTCGACAACGGGGAAAACGCCACCCTCATCCTTCTAGACCTCTCTGCCGCCTTCGATACCGTTTACCACCGAACTCTAAGATCCCGCCTCCACAACGCAGGGATCCAAGGAAAGGCCCTGGAATGGATCACCTCATTTCTCTCCGACAGAACCCAGAGAGTACGCCTCCCTCCCTTCAGATCCGCGGCAACCAAAATCATCTGCGGCGTACCCCAAGGCTCCTCACTCAGCCCGACCCTCTTCAATGTCAACATGAGCCCCCTCGCCCCCATCATAGGCAAACACAACCTCAACATCATCACCTACACAGACGACACCCAGCTGATCCTCTCCCTCACCAAAGACACAGCCACCGCAAGAATCAACCTCCAGGAAGGAATGAAAGACTTCACGGAATGGATGAAATACAGCCGCCTAAAGCTAAACTCAGACAAAGAGGAGGTCCTCATCCTGGGAACATCACAATCTGCCTGGAACGACTCCTGGTGGCCCACTGCGCTGGGTTCCCCACTGACACCCACGGACCACGCACGCAACCTAGGATTCATCTTGAACTCCTCGCTCACCATGTCCAAACAAGTAAACGCCATCTCGTCCTCATGCTTCAACACCCTGCACATGCTTCGAAAGATCTTCAGGTGGATCCCCACAGAAACGAGAAGGGCGGTCACCCAGGCCCTCGTCACCAGCCGGTTGGACTACGGAAACCCCCTATAAGCAGGAACCACAACAAAACTTCAGAACAGACTCCAGCGCAAACAGAACGCATCCGCACGCCTCAACATGGACATCCCCCGACACAGCCACATAACCGCCCATCTGAGAGACCTGCACTGGCTCCCCGTCAACAAAAGAATCACGTTCAGGCTCCTCACCCATGCACACAAAGCACTCCACAACGCCGGACCCAAATACCTCAACAGAAGCCTCACATTCTACACTCCAACCCGCCAGCTGCGCTCCGCCAACCTCGCCCTCGCCGCCATCCCACGGATCCGCAGAACCTCCACCGGAGGAAGATCGTTCTCCTACCTGGCCACCAAGACATGGAACTCCCTCCCCGCCCACCTACGTCTGACCCAGGACCACATCACCTTCAGGAGACACCTCAAGACCTGGCTGTTCGAGCAGTAGCAGCACTGCCCCCCCTCCCCCCAGCGCCTTGAGACCCCCACGGGTGTGTAGCGCGCTCTATACATTTCTTGATTGATTAAAATAGGTAACCCTGCCTTGGTGACACGCAACCCTGACCGAGCATTTCCTACTGACCATAAGGTATGCACCTCTATATCTTAAGGGATAACAGTCTGGGTTCTTCACCTAAGCGCAGCAGCAAGAATACATGTTTAAGCTTCACTTTAGAGTGACAGTACTCATAACATTTGGATATCATTAGGATGCATTACAATTACAGCCCATAAAGGCATCACAGATAAAATCACAGGTTTAAGTAAATACAGTCAGACACCCTAGCAGGAATGTCTAGCCACTTAAATCCACTTTGCTTATGACTCCACCCTAATCATGTACTTCACATTAAACACATAAACTTCAGTCCCTCTATAAAGAATAACACTAGTAAAAGCAGTTGTGGTGCAATTACACCTTCTCCAGACATCCCCTACTCAGCTCTTCACTCCATGAAGCACTTTCCAATTCACCCTCAGCTGAAGAACAAAAGTTCCAGCCCAGAAGGTGATAAATGCAGGCTAAGCCCTTGAGGGGTTATTCTTTCCAAATCCCCAAAACACTTAGGGTGGGACTTTTTAGGTCTCCTGGCGTTTAACAGCGCGTCAGCGCTGTGTCCGCCAGGAGATCTTTTGTCGCTGACTCTGCTTCCCAGGAGACAGCACCTGGCGCGCGCATTTTCTCTCCGAGGAGGCGATTAGAGCTGGCCACGCGCACGCGAACGAGCGCTGTGGCCAGCTGCTGTCTCCTGGGAAGCTCCTACACGCATGCGCATTCACACAGACACACACACGAACACCCATGCACGCACGCACGCACATACATACATACATACAGAGACACACACTCTCCCATGCATACACACACACACGAGTGCGCCGAGGCCCCCCCGCCGTCGCACACATACATACACACACGAGCATACACACACACACACACACGTGCACCGATACCCCCTCCTACCTCCTACAACTAAGTTGTCCGGTCCTGTTCTCTTCCGTGCAGTCCTTGGATTCCGCCGGTTTCTCCTCTCGTTGCCCGCTGCCCGTCTCTGCCGGTCTGTGATCCCACTTCTGGCCGTTTAGCGCGCATGCGTGTGATTGCACGCATGCGCTTTCCAGATCCAGCGGCGAACACTACTCCTGCTTGAGCAGCGTTAACCCCATCGCTGCCAGCCAAGGCTGAAAACAGAGCAGAAGCAGCCAGGCAGCGGCTGCACAGCTCACTAAAGGCAAATCTTTAACATTTACAGTTAAATCACGAGCAGTAGCTTTGTCAATGATGCAAGCAAAAGCACCCCCTTGGCAAGGCACAGATGATTCTCTCACCAATATTTGGCTTGATCTAAGCATTGCACTGATTGTTACTTTCAAATGAAATTCACATTAAAGTATGTTGGGAAACAAAACCGATTCATACGGTAATTTCATTGGCCAACAACCATTTCGTCGTGTCACTGTCGGCGTCAGCGGCGGGATTAGCTTGCCACTGCCAGTTCACCCTTCAGGGCACTCAGAATGCTGGCATCTAATACGAGAGCACATATTGAACAACAGCTGCACCATGTCGCACCTCAGGCTGCTCGCACTACTTTACATTTATATTAGACGTTTGAGCACCGAAGCCTGACTGCTGCATCACAGGGCGTCAGTCATACGTATAAACGACGTGGACCTGTTCATCTGGATGAGGCGTTCACACTTAATCAGCAGGCTGTGGCAGTCGGGATTATCTCAGGGATGAAAGCGCGGGAAAGGCCTTTCTTCTTGCTACAAAGCCCCAAAGCATACCTTTATCACTGACAAGAAGAAATAATTCAAGTCACTCGTAGTAAACCGATTTGTACTGACTAAAACCCAGATTGCTTCGTACCAAAATATAAGACAAGGTGAGCAACTTGAACCTGCTTTCCAGAGTCGGAAGTGGACGGTGGCACTTCCGGTCTCAGATCTTTGTGGAAGTGCTAACCAAACCATTAGGCTTGATGAATATGTGCACTGAGGCTCAAAATAATGCAACTGTGACCTGAAAAACAAAAATAATGCCAAATTAATCAGGGTGTCCATTAGAATTTCTCCAACAACTGGACAGTGTGAGGCCAAATGCCCTTTGTTCTTACTCAGTAGACCAGTGGACCGAGCTAGGGATGCCCGCTTCCAGCCTGGGACTGCAGCCCAGGGCAATCTAAGTGCTGGAGCCTGACTATTTCTGTTTTTTAACGTACTCCTGTCTCGGATTCAACAACAGATTGCAGAGCAACATTCAGTTTTCCATTTTCAACAGTTATTCCAGCTGCATTCTGGAAAAAAATTAAATGAGTCGCAAACTGGTCCTACTTTGTCCTGGTGCAGTGTACTCACAGAAGTACACATAAATTCACATTTTTATGCCTGCTATGCATTCTGCAGTCTGGTGTGCTGATATACCAGTTGTCAGCACAGGAGGAAGGGGAGAAGGGAGAGGGTTTGAGTTGCAGTAGGAGCAGCTCCCTTCACATTGTACAAATTCGAACAGTGCCATCCACTGTTAATATCACTGACTTTTCTTGGCAGCAATGTCCCCTCCGGTGTGTGTATGTGTGTGTGTGTGTGTGTGTGTGCGTGCTTGCATGCATGCATGTGTGTGTGGTAGGACAACATCCTCAGATGTGCATTTTTAGGTCTCCTGGCGTTTAACAGCGCGTCAGCGCTGTGTCCGCCAGGAGATCTTTTGTCGCTGACTCTGCTTCCCAGGAGACAGCACCTGGCGCGCGCATTTTCTCTCCGAGGAGGCGATTAGAGCTGGCCACGCGCACGCGAACGAGCGCTGTGGCCCGCTGCTGTCTCCTGGGAAGCTCCTACACGCATGCGCATTCACACAGACACAGACACACACACGAGCACCCATGCACGCACGCACGCACATACATACATACATACATACATACATACAGAGACACACACTCTCCCATGCATACACACACACACGAGTGCGCCGAGGCCCCCCCGCCGTCGCACACATACATACACACACGAGCATACACACACACACACACGTGCACCGATACCCCCTCCTACCTCCTACAACTAAGTTGTCCGGTCCTGTTCTCTTCCGTGCAGTCCTTGGATTCCGCCGGTTTCTCCTCTCGTTGCCCGCTGCCCGTCTCTGCCGGTCTGTGATCCCACTTCTGGCCGTTTAGCGCGCATGCGTGTGATTGCACGCATGCGCTTTCCAGATCCAGCGGCGAACACTACTCCTGCTTGAGCAGCGTTAACCCCATCGCTGCCAGCCAAGGCTGAAAACAGAGCAGAAGCAGCCAGGCAGCGGCTGCACAGCTCACTAAAGGCAGAGGGCACAGGCAGCTCAGAACGATGAAGCATCAATTGTATTTATTAATAGCAGCCACAGCAGGTCAGCTGCACTCCTATATACCGGCGCGCGCCGCGGGTTCAGGGAGGTACACTGGCAGGGAGAGCTATATCAATATAATACTATACTGCTGACTTTCAAAGGGGCTGCTTCCATTAGGACCGGAGTATCACGGGGTCAACTGGTGGCAATGGAATATTTATATACCTTATATAGCTGCCACCGAGCACTCAGGATGGTTTGCAGTGACTGCTAGGAGTCAGTGAGCTTACAGAGAGCCCCCTTTTCGGTCACAGGCTGCTCTGAAGACAGGCAGTAGCAGTAAAACACACTACTGTGTGTGTCACTACACTGTCCGAACACCGTTATCTTACTGGGACATGTGGTATGGTAACAGTTATGTATTACACTGGTGGCCAAAGGAGCTAATGTGCCTACTCCAAGGATCTGTGTTTGCTCTCCTATACTCACATGTTCACTTGTTTGATTTCACATGAGTTTACATGGCTTTTCATCCTTCTAAGGTCGATAAAATGAGTACCATTGAACAAAGGATCTTTGACCATTCAATAGCACAACTAAACTTTTCAGTGAGCTTACAGAGAGCCCCCTTTTCAGTCACAGGCTGCTCTGAAGACAGGCAGTAGCAGTAAAACACACTACTGTGTGTGTCAGTACACTGTCCGAACACCGTTATCTTACTGGGTCATGTGGTATGGTAACAGTTATGTATTACACTGGTGGCCAAAGGAGCTAATGTGCCTACTCCAAGGATCTGTGTTTGCTCTCCTATACTCACATGTTCACTTGTTTGATTCCACATGAGTTTACATGGCTTTTCATCCTTCTACGGTCGATAAAATGTTTACCATTGAACAGAGGATCTTTGACCATTCAATAGCACAACTAAACTTTTCAGTGAGCTTACAGAGAGCCCCCTTTTCGGTCACAGGCTGCTCTGAAGACAGGCAGTAGCAGTAAAACACACTACTGTGTGTGTCACTACACTGTCCGAACACCGTTATCTTACTGGGTCATGTGGTATAGTAACAGTTATGTATTACACTGGTGGCCAAAGGAGCTAATGTGCCTACTCCAAGGATCTGTGTTTGCTCTCCTATACTCACATGTTCACTTGTTTGATTCCACATGAGTTTACATGGCTTTTCATCCTTCTAAGGTCGATAAAATGAGTACCATTGAACAGAGGATCTTTGACCATTCAATAGCACAACTAAACTTTTCAGTGAGCTTACAGAGAGCGCAGAGTAGTGAATGGAGAGTAGTGAGTAGTGAGTGCCGAGTAGTGAGTGCAGAGTAGTGAGTAGTGAGTGCAGAGTAGTGAGTAGTGAGTAGTGAGTGCAAAGTAGTGAGTGCAGAGTAGTGAGTAGTGAGTGCAGAGTAGTGAGCAGTGAGTGCAGAGTAGTGAGTAGTGAGTGCAGAGTAGTGAGTAGTGAGTGCAGAGTAGTGAGCAGTGAGTGCAGAGTAGTGAGTAGTGAGTGCAGAGTAGTGAGTGCAGAGTAGTGAGTGCAGAGTAGTGAGTAGTGAGTGCAGAGTAGTGAGCAGTGAGTGCAGAGTAGTGAGTGCAGAGTAGTGAGTAGTGAGTGCAGAGTAGTGAGTAGTGAGTGCAGAGTAGTGAGTGCAGAGTAGTGAGTAGTGAGTGCAGAGTAGTGAGCAGTGAGTGCAGAGTAGTGAGTATTGAGTGCAGAGTAGTGAGTAGTGAGTAGTGAGTGCAGAGTAGTGAGTGCAGAGTAGTGAGTGCAGAGTAGTGAGTGCAGAGTAGTGAGTGCAGAGTAGTGAGTGCAGAGTAGTGAGTGCACAGTAGTGAGTGCAGAGTAGTGAGTGCACAGTAGTGAGCTGCCTCAAGTGAAGTACTCTGGTACCCAAGGATGACTAGCAAACAATATTATTCACAACGTTGCTTACTATTCAGCAACATTTGACAGTTTGCAAATCATCTTTATACAACAATTCAGAGTTTGATAACAAGTTAATGTAACACATTGTAATATACAATGCCAATAGCTCAAACTTTAAAGCTGGGAGACCTATTGCATTGTAAATGCTTGTTTCTTCGTGCAGGGGAGACTGCACTTCTCCAGCAGCTCCCCCAGCACCTGCACATTCATGTGGTGGTGACCACGTCCTCCTGGGGCCACCACCAGCAACGAACACGCTGTTTTGACCCTCTAAGCAGATTCTGGCCTGCAAGGCATTATGGGTAGGCCCGCATATGGAAGCAGCGGCTCTCCCGCTGTGCCGGGGAGAGCCGCAATCCCCTTTCTGGCACACCACGCCGCCTCCTGGGCCTCGGTGTGGGGCCCGGTTCCACCCAGACCCCAAGGTAATGTGAGGCGGCTCGGGGAGCCCACCCCCGGCCGCTCTGCAGTTTTCTGGGGCCCTGTCCCAGTGCAGCTCCTCCTACTTCTCTTGACGGGGAGCCCACCCCCGGCTCCCCCGCCTGCTCCCCGCCCGGCCAACACCCTCGCGTGCTGCCGCAGGAGCCGGCCACCCTGCTCTGGTCTGCAGATGTGCGAGGCTTTGCCGGCTTCTCCGGACCTCGAGGGAGGGGTGGAGGGGGGGGGGGTCGGAGAAGAGTGCAGGGGCACTCCCCTGGCCTCCTCCTCTGTTTCGGGCCCGGAAATGGGGTCCCAGGCCCCCGGCCATCTTCCGGGGGGTGGGGGGTTCTTGGCGACGGCGCTCCCCCCATCCTGGTCACCTCGGGGCCCGGAGATGGGGTCCCGGGTCCCTCCTCCTGTCTCCTTCGCAGGGGGGCGTGACAGTGCCTCCCGCCCCCTCACACGGTGCCCGGAGTTGGGCTCTCGGGCCCCTACTCTCACACCTCTTCTCGGGGAGCGCGACGGCGTTTCCTGGCGCAGGTTTCAGCGGGGGCCCGGGCGGGCTCCTGGCTCCCCGTGGGGGCAGCTTCACGGGGTGCGTGATGGAGCACCCCAGCTTGACTTCTTTGGGGGCAGCCCCCTGGCCCTGATCCACCAGGATCAGGGCCAGGGGGCCTCTGGCCTCTGAGACCGGCAGCGGAGCCCCACGCGCTTCGTTGTCAGTCTTCTTAGGGGTCAAAGGTTGCCTACCTTCCGGGGGCCATATCTCAGCCCCTGGGGGTCTGATCTGTCCCATTTTCACGTCTTCTTGCTCCCGGTGGCGCTCCCCAGCCACTGGGAGCACTCTCCTTTGTCCTCCGGGTCTCCAAGAGGGTGCATTCTGCAGGGAGCGGTCTTCACTGGCTCCCTGCGCCTCTCTTCTCCCTGCGCAGAGGCCTCTTCTGCGCACCGGTCCTGGGCTCTTCTTCTGGTGTGATTAGGGGCCTAGGAGGGCAGTCAGGGGTGTCCTCCTTCCAACTGCCCATTGCGCCAGGCTCCAGCACCTTTCGCCTCAGCAGACCACACCACAGAGAGAGCTTTTCTTCCTGTGCAAGTACTTTTTAAAAGTGGAGTAGGGGGCTGGCAGGAAGTCTCTGTGTGTCCTATCAAACAGCAACACATCACTTCCCTGCCCATGCTCTCGCCTTGTCCAGCCTTTGGGTTTGTTCAAAATGGCGTTGTCCAGTGTCTCTGGCCATATGGCCTCTAAAGCCCAACTCCTTCCGTCCTTACTGCCTTCACCATGGTTCAGCTTGGTGCCTGGCTCCACCTTGTAGCTCCACCTATCTTTTCTCCTTGGAGGGAAGATCTTTGCTCTGGGAAGAAAGGTCATTAATCTAACCTGCCAGGGCCAGACCCCAGCCATGGACTCGGAGAAATAGGACATTTCTGGACGACCCAAAAGCAGTACAAATATGACTTTGGACTCTGCAGAATACTTATTTTCACATCCGCTACACAGGACTTTAGTGCGTGTCTGGAATCTGTAAGCCTTGTGGAAGTTACTCTAGCCATGGGTTCTACCTCCCCATAAGGGAATAATGAAGTGAAGAACACAGTAAAACACAATGACTTTCCCTGGCATGTTTCCTTCCAGTGTATAAAGCCTATTCCATATCACTACCCAACTCTACATAAGTCCTGCCACACCATTTACTCTGTAGCTGCTCCTGGATTGCGCACGCTAGGAACCTCCCCTGCACAGCCCCTACACGTGTGCACATGCATGTACACCCGTGTCTGCATGTAACCAGCACGGTGCCCCATACTCCAGTTGCTGCACAGCGGCCTAGTCAAGCCAGCGGGACACCAGTAAAATCTCCATGCAGTCTCCTTCATTATGCGTTCACTGTGGGAGAGTCCCAGGTTATGAGGCTCCCCCACAGTAAAAGCTCAACATTTAGGTGCTCAAAAAGTGAAAAATCCGGGCGGCCCCTAGTGTCAGAACCACCTTTTAACAGTGGTGGATTGGCCTGCCCTCTGGCTGGCCCACAGGGTATGTGGGTACCATATCCTCTGCCACGTAGGGGCTGGCAAGTTTGCATGCCCTGGTGGCTAAACAGGTAGAGGCGCTGGTGGAATCTTCTTCCGCGGCCATGGAGTGAACTAAAGGTAGACTAGGGTTGGCAAGGGGCCATGGAGAGGCCCAATAACCTGATGGTAGCTTTGCTGTACTTGAAGCGCTCTAATGCAGAGTCTGCCTTGTCTCCGAGGAGAAGGAAGCCATCAAAGGCCAGGTCCATAAGCAATGCTTGGACATCCCCTGAAAAAAAAAAGTTGTCATACGCCCACTGATGAACAAACCGTTCTGCCTAGCGAGTCGGTCTGTCCAGTCCAGATTGATTGTGAACTTAGCTGCGTCTCTTTCATCAGCCATAGCGAGGGAGAGTATGGCCAAGGCCTTCTCCATAGGCAGCACATGTGCAATCAAATTTCAGAGTGAGTGGGAGTAACGGCCCAAAAGGCATGCAGTGTTCACAGACTGCAATGCCAGGCTGGTGGGGAAACAAATACTTGCCCATGGTGCCCAGACTTTTGGATTCCTTATCCAGTGGGGTGGTATGGACTGCGCCAGTGTTAATTTGGGAGGTGGATGCTTGGACCACCACACTCTGGGGTTGGGTGTTGGGTGAGGAAATAGGTGTCCCGTGGGGCAGGGAGATGGCGGTGAGCAATTGTCATGTTCACAGAAGCCCCTGTGTGGCGTAAGCTGCTTCTTCGCCTTTGCACCAGCGTCCATTATACATCAGAGGCAAATTGTTTCCTTCATTTGCATAGTGTCCCATGCAAATGAGGGGATGCCCCATTTGAATAGTGCCTGCAGTATATGTACGCCGGCATGATCTGTGTTACAGAAGGCACTGCACAATGGTCTGTAGCCCCTTATGTAACAGCACAGTGTGATGCAGGCCCAGAATACGGCCACTAGTGACCCCCCCTCTGGATCTGGGTGGGATGCAAGCTAATGGGTGTGCAGTGAAAGTGCACCATTTTCTCTGAAGAATCAAAACATGCAGCTGGCTAATAGGCAGACCACAGTGTATGCTACAAGCAAGAAAGGGGAACCTCATGAGATACCCATAGGTGTTGGATTACGTCACAGTACGCTTAAGGGAAAGCATTGGCAGGCTACAACCAGCATGCATACAGAACATCAATGCAGTATAACACAGCTAGATCCAGGTGGGTCACTGAAGTGGCTGAGAGAGATGGTGGCCGATACCAAAGCAAGCTCTTTCAAAGGCAGTTGGAGTCACATGGACAGGTTAGTTGAGGCCCATCCTTATTTAATGCATTGACCTTACTGGCAGAGTGCAAACTCCTCAAATGAAACATAGGAAGGACTATAACTTTAAGCTGCTGCATTGGAGTTAGGCTCCCATGTCTTACCAAAAATGCAAAGTCCTCAATTGAGATATAACTGAGATATAGGAAGAACTATTAGCTTAACATGACATATTAGAAGTAGGTTCCCAAATTTTAATCACAAAATGGACCTTATATGATGCGAGGAGATGGCACTACAGATCTGGTAATCTGTTTGCCTAAATCAATTGAAATTGTGCTGCTAAGCAGTGGAGCAACCATGTCACCAGCCGTGGGCCGGGAGAAGAAAATGTAGTTGGAGACAGGCTTCTTCAATACTTGAAGCTCCAAAGCAGAAGAAAAACACAGATTCTCCACTGAAAGGCCTCTACTTTAACTAGTGACTCAGTCCTGGCAATACAGAGTGGGCCTGAAAAGTGAATCTCTTGATTTGAGGGCCTATTTAACAAAATGAATGAACAGGCAACTGTGCTGAAAGGGGGGATGCACAACTTGAAGATAACGATGGATGGAGTAATCAAACAGTAGCACATTGGCTCCAGTGACAGCCACAACAGAGACAATGCATGGTAAGGTACAAGTGAAAAAAAAGCCCTTGTAAGCCCAACAGAAAGCTGAGTAACCCGATTTGCCAAAGTTAAATTACACCCCTGGGTTCCCTGTAGGAGTCGATGATGAAGACCCTTCCCACTTCCCAAACTTCTAAATGTAGGTGCTGGGTGTGGCACCGTAAATCAAGCCGAGCTGCAGTCGATGCAGATACGGAAGATGGCTTAACACTGATCAAAACTGTTAGCTCATTCTTCAATCTGGTTGTTGTACCACAAGGAATACCTTGAGAATCCAGCCTAGTCCCTCGTCTCTTCATTTTTATCTCAAACCAATGGGGCACATCATTAAGAATGACACCATATTTTAGGATCAATGCACTGAAGACATCCCAGCTCTAATGTGACATCTCAGGATGGTAGCCCCCAATGGCTTGGATTACTGGTATTATGCAGTCTTGGATGATGTTTCGTCACCTAAAATTAAATCTATTAAAAAAAACATTGTTTCTACTGGTCTTACCACACACTACCTTTAACAAGTTAAGAAATAGCTGGGTTCCACTGAAATACTAAAAACTCTTCTCCGGGGGCGTGGCGGACAGCCGAGCAAGATGGCTGCTTGGCTTAAGAGCTCCGGGGACGGCGTAATCCTTTGCATCAATCCCTCCAGTAATCCGCAACAATAAGAAGCTCCAGGGGCCTGGGTTGAGGTCCGGGACCGAGCGGCACCGATCGGCATATAGCCGGGGAAATTCCGACAACGGGGGCGATGGAAATCGAGTGTGACTCACAACGGCCTAATATAGCAGCTCAGGCCGGGGCCTCGATTACCTGGTAGCCTGGGAGCGGGACGAGCAGTCAGCAGAGTGAAGCAGGCGAAGACCGGATGATGAGCGCCGCAGACGGAACCGACATGAAACGCTGTGGCTGAGACACCCCAGGGTCCAAGAAGCCAACGGTGACGCACAAGGTACAGTGGAGGAGACAGCAAGTTCGCGAGGAGGCCTACGGGGTCCGCAACAACCGGGAGCTCGAGTGGCGGCAGACTGAGCTTGAAACTAGCCGGAAGGTCGTGGGGTCACAAAACTTTACAGGCACCAGACTTTTGGGGTATAGACATTGGTAGCGGCAGGGACCCCGAATATTCCTGAGGCGCTGCCGGATGCCCCTCCCCCCTCAATCCACGCTAAACGCGGGCAATAACACAGCGCTGCAAGCCAGGGACCCATACCTCACCTGCACGCATCAGAAGGCGCACTGAAGGGTGAGTGTTGAAGGCGAGTGGCACAGGCAAAAGTGGGGATTGTGAGAGTGGCCACACACAGACACCAGGCCACAGGGACGCATCCTCCCATCCAAACGTCACTTATCAGACTGAGTCCTGTATATGGATTTAAGCTCGACGGTCGGCAGGTCGTAGTGACACAAGACGCGGCGCAGGAGACAGCAAGTGCGTGAGGAGGCCTACGGGGTGCGCAATAGCCGGGAGGTCGTGCAGCGACAGGCTGTGCTGAAAGTCGGCCGGAAGGACGTGGTGGCACAAAACATTGCAGGCACAAGACTTTTGGGGCACGGAACTTGGAGGCGGCAGAGACCCCGAATGCTCCTTAGGTGCTGCCGTATACCACTCCCCCCAATCCACGCTGGATGCGGACATTATTAAGGCGTAGCAAGCCAGGGACCCGTCCCTCACTTACACAGCCCAGGCGCATCAGTGAAGGAAAACATGGCGAACTAGAGGGCGAGTGGCACAGGCAAAAGACGAGATTGTGAGAGAGACCTCACACAGAGTCGGACTCCTGCAATACAGACACCCGTCCATCCACACGTCACTTACTATACTGAGTCCTGTGCATGACTTCTTGATCGGCGGTTGGCTGGACATAGAGGCCAGAGAGGTGCAGAACACTGAAAAATGCGACGCGTAGCCCCATCCCGAAGACAGCATGTCGGGCAGGGGCACACGAAATCAGAGTGCGCCGGCCAAGCCAGACAAATTTGCCTACGACAAAGGATTCCCGCCACTCCCCGAGAGACGCAGCTCATCGGGCAGAGGATCAGAAGGAAATGGGGGTAAGAAGGTAACACTGGAGGACATTATGGCAGCCCTTTCAAGCGTCCAAACTACAGTGGGTTCTATATCTACGGATGTCAATCTGCTCCGGGCAGACTACCAGAAGATGACAGACAGAGTCAAAGAGGTGGAGATCGTCACAAAATCATTGGCGGCGGATACAACAGAACTGCAGACAGCCCTGTGCCGTTTGGAGGCGGACAACAAGCAGCTAGCGGAGAAGCTTGACGACCAGGAAGGACGCTCGCGCCGGAACAATGTAGGTATCCATGGTATTCCAGAAACTGAAGGAACCCAAGCGATGGACCTGTACGTAGAGGAGCTGGTGAAGAAGAGACTGCAACCAACCGAAGGGCCTATCCAGTTATTTCTCGGTGGCAAGAGCTCACAGGGTCCCAGGCGGTAGGCCTAAACCAGGAGCTCCCCCTAGGCAGGTTCTCGCCAGACTCTTAAATTTTCGGGATAGGGACGCCATCTTACAAACAGCGAGAGTCTCCCCACCAATCCAAATCCATAACTCGACAGTCGCCTTCTTCCCGGATTACACAGTGTCAGTCTCCCGGCGCCGGCAAAGATTTATGGAAGTGAAAAAAGCTCTACGAGTGCAGGAATTGCCCTACTCCATGCTATTCCCCGCAAGGCTCAGGGTGGTGGCAGAGGACAAGACGTGGTTCTTCGAGACACCCGAGGTGGCCTATGATTGGCTCGAAGGTTGGCGTACAGTGGGGAAACAACGTAGTGGGCACAGAAGCCATCAACGTCATGAAGAAGAGAAGGAACCGAGCAGCCAAAGCACACGACGTCCGGATCCGAGCCACTCACCACGGTCAGAAGCAGAGGTGGACGATCAAGAATGACCCTACTAACCAGATTAGTTCCAGGAGAACGCTCCCCGACAGTAAAACCACGGTCGTGTCGCTTTTGGACACCGGACTGAAACGGGCCATGAAGGCGAAAAAGGACTGACGCTTCCTTGGACTCTTTACCCCTGTCAAGCAAGTACTATGGTTGGGTTTGGGAATAAGCACTCTGTTGAGTTGGGGTGGCGGGCGGTTCTAAGTCCGTTAAGCAGGGAGGCAGGGTGGGGGGAGGGGCAAGGGGAGGGGACGTTGAGACTTGGTCTCGTTTGGTTCTAGTTTACAAAGGCATTGGCAGCAAGGCAGAGAATCGAAAGGTGAGAAGACCCTGGAAGATGTTGAATAGACGGCAATTCCAGACATGCACACACACCACTCATGACAAGGGGTTCACAACCTGAAGGAGCCCGCACCCCAGCCCAGGTAACCCAGATAACATCTCTAAAGCATGGAACGTCCGCGGACTGGGTGATAAGATAAAGAGGGGGCTAGTGCTGCAGGCCCTGAAGTGCCAAGGCCCCACACTAGCATTACTGCAAGAGACGCACCTCATAGGGATGACATACAAAGCACTGGATAGATGGGGCTAAAAGATGGTGGTACACTCAGAGTTCTCCTCAGGATCCAGAGGGACGGGAATCCTAGTGAAGAAAAACTCTCCCTTCATGGTGCTCCGGACTAAGATAGATGAACAGGGACGGTTTGCAGCACTGCAGGGCCAATGGGAAGGCAGACTCCCTAATGTAGTATCAGTATACATCCCCCCAGCACTACACGCGGTGGCACTCCCGGCTCGGAGTGAATTCCTCCTTGCCCTGCCGGAGGGCGACCTTATTGTGGGAGGGGACTTTAATACCACAATAGAAGCCTCCAGGGATAGATATCCGCCCTGACCCCCACCCACCGATTGGCGCCTCGCGCCTCCAGGGTTTCACAGAAGCCATGGGCCTGACAGACGTTTGGAGACACGCACACCCCACGGCACACCAATACACATATCACTCAGCGGCGCATAATAGTCTGTCCAGGATAGACTATTTCATGATGTCAAATGCGAGCTTGCAGAATGTTGTGGAGGTGGAGATCAAGCCCAGGGATATCTCTGATCACTCTCTGGTAATACTGACTTTCTCCTACCAACGGAAATCTCGCCGGCGAATATACCCTATCCACCCCGGGTACTTCCATGTTCCCCAGATAAAAAGGGACTTATGTGCAGCCACAAAGCATTATTTTGCAGAAAATGCAACCTCGGTCACTTCACCCTCAATAGTGTGGAAAGCATACAAGACCGTCTTAAGGGGACAAGCAATAGCTTCTATCACAGGACATAGGCGAGAGAAGGAGAAGGAACTCTTAGAGTTAGAAATAGCACTACAGGCAGCTGACACAGAACACGCAACAAATCCCACATCAGACACGGCGCATACCTTGCATCTTAGACAACAGCAGCACAGAGCACACCTGCAGGAAAAGACGGAAGCTAACGTAGCAGCAACTAGACGCAAAGTATATGACGTGGGGAACAAAGCGGGTAAACTGCTGGCATGGCTAGACAAGCGAGAGAATGGCAATAGGGGAATACGAGAGATAATGCAAACAGGGGGACATCTCACGACAGACCCGGAGGGAATAGTAAACACACTGGCACAGCACTTTCGAGAAGTTTACACATCGACAGCGAGGATAACGGAGGAAGAAGTAACAGAGTTCGTAAGGAATATAGAGATGCCAACACTGACACAGGAGGCTTCCCAAGAGTTGGAAGCAAACTTCACGATCGAGGAACTGCAATTAGCAATCAGATCGATTCAGTCAGGAAAAGCGTTAGGACCCAACGGAATTCCGATCGAATGGTATAAACGAATGGCAGAAACCATGAGCTCGCCTCTACTGGCAATGTATAACGAAAGTCAGGAGAAGGGCGAAGTGCCGCTAGACCAACGGCTAGCAACAATTGTAGCGATCCCTAAACCTGGCAAGCCCCTGTCTGAATGTACCTCCTACCGCCCTATATCTCTACTAAATGCATAGGCAAAGATTCTAGCTAAATTGTTGGCCAACAGGTTGATAACTTACCTACCTCACTTAATACACCCTGACCAATCGGGCTTCATGCCTAACAGGAACACAGCACTAAACCTCCGGCGTCTCCATGGAGTGCTGGCGAAGGCTCCATCACTGTCGGAACCGGCAGTGATACGGTCACTAGATGCGAAGATGGCCTTCGATATGGTAGAGTGGAAATATCTCTTTGTGGTCCTTCCACGTCTGGGGTTTGGTCCCATATTCTGCGCGTGGATACAGCTCCTATACACGAAGCCCTTGGCTCGGGTAATAGCTAATGGACACACGTCGGACGAGATACCGTTGGCGAGGGGGACGCGTCAGGGTTGCCCCTTGTTACCGCTCCTATTCGCGCTGGTCTTAGAGCCCCTAGCAACACTGATTAGAGGCACCCCATTGCTGAAAGGAATACAATGGAGGGACGGTTGGGAGGAGCGTCTCTCCCTCTATGCAGACGACATACTGGTGTATTTAACAGACCCGGAACGCTCTATACCAGAGCTCCTCAACATATGCGATAACTTCGGGAAGATGTCAGGGTACCTGATAAACTGGTCTAAATCGGTCCTGTATGTATTACAGGGAGGGTTGTCGCGCCTACCTTCCGACTGTCCGCTAGTAGTAACGAGTGACTCCTTTAAATACCTGGGCATACACATTACGAAAGACCCAATAGACTTTCTCTCCAGAAACCTGACACCCCCCCTGGAACGATTGAAAAGAGACGTGATTCACTGGGCATCCCTACCCCTCACATTACCGGGTAAAGCGGCATTGTACAAAATGATGGCCCTGCCACGATTCCTTTATGCCCTTGACAACACACCATTTCCTGTCCCACCCCAATATTTTAAACAAGTGAATGCACAAGTGTCCGCATTACTCTGGGGCCACAGCCCTGCACGTATAGCACGATCAAAACTGCATAAGAGTTGGTATGAAGGCGGAATAGCACTCCCAGACATACAGTTGTATTATTGGACTACACACCTTAAGGTCATCAACCAGTGGATCCACGCTCCTCAGGATGATCCGGCGTACAGTGCGGATAGAGACCAACTGGGCACGAACAACATGCTTGCAGCCCTATACAACAAAGGGCTGGCACTGAAACTGGAAGCCCCTACAAAACACATGGTTATATTATGGCACGCAGCACAGACCAAGTGAGGATGGGGAGGTGTTATCACTAAACTTACTCCACTCTGGGACACCAAAAAATTGTGACAATTGAGAAATAGCAAGGGATTTGACCGGTGGGACGACATAGGCATTTCCACGGTAGGCGACCTGTGGGACGGGGGGGACGGTAATACCGATCACCCAACTTCAGTTACAATATGACTTGGGCCCAACCGAGACATATAGATACACTCAAATAAGGCACGCACTGCTGGCAGTGATACCGCTAGATACGGAAGTCCCAGAATCAGCCCCGTTAGAGGGCAGACTGCTCACTGAAAACATGCAAACACGTGCGACGTCCTTCACATACAGAAAACTAATCAACAACCTGCCAGACCCAACGGTAGATCTGCGGGGCAAATGGGTAATGGAGGTGGGCGATATAGATGATTCAGAGTGGCAAGAGGCCCTAGCTTCTCCTAGGGAGGTGGGAATCTCTGCAAGGTTCCGATTGGTACAACTTAAGATTTTACACCGAGTGTATTACACTAGGACCATGTTACATAAAATACAAAGAGCGCAACATCCATATTGCCTTAGAGGATGTGGAGAGGAGGGGTCATTCATTCACACAATGTGGGAATGTGCAGCAATAATGGCCTACTGGCGAAAGGTGCTACGTACAATATCGCAGGTAATGGGGGTGTCGCTTCTCCCTGACCCGCGTAGATGCCTGCTCAACATATGGGAGCCCAATGACCCTACACGGTACGGACAAATATGGGTCACGCTGGGACTCATGGTAGCAAAGCGAAATATTGCACAGAAATGGGGGGCAGTGGAAACACCGTCTTTAGCGACTTGGTGCAGGGACATGGATCTGACTATGGTCACGGAACGGACAGTGTATGCTAATCGAAAGAGCCCCCGAAAATGGACACAAATATGGGCAGCCTGGAATACATATAGGGGGGATATATGTGACCCATTGCCAGAATCCGAGGGCGAGAGCACGGATGAAGAGTGAGGGCGGGTTGGTGGGAATGGTGGGAATTGTACCGACAAGGGAGACACTACCGATAAATTGGATTACTATTGACTTCATTACGCCAGGATATTCGGCTGTATACAACTTAATTACATTATGTGATTCTCTGTACACTGTCATTATTGCCTATGTGTTGAATAAAAACAATAAAAACAGTTTAAAAAAAAAAAAACCTCTTCTCGACTAATAATGAAAGGACCAAATCACTTGGCTTGATTCTTGACAAAAGACTCAATCTTCACAATCCTATCAACATCATGGCAATAGATGCAAATGTATGTATCATAGGAATCAAACCTTTTCTACTGGAACAAGACCTCAAGGAATCAATTTAAGTTTTGGTTCCAGCCACACCTAATTATGGGAACACAGTACTACTTGGTTTTCATAAAATTAATGTGGGTCCTCTCAAAGTCTCTCTCAATGCAGCACTCCACCTGATTTCCAGGGCTGACCATTAGGACTACAAGATCCCAGACCTCAGATTTGTTAAGTTATCTTCTTATTGAGAGTAGCTTGGCATACAAACATGTATGCACTGTGCGTGCAACTTTATACATCATACACTATGACTACTCACATAGTACTGCTGGGACAAGGCTCTGAAGACCTCTGACAGCACTCACCAACTCTGTGTCTCAGACTATTATTGGAAATGCCGGTTTTCAACAAAGAAACCAATCTTTCTCGGACTGTCTACTTAAAACAATTTGGAATTCTCTCCCTAGTGTCATTCGCACTACCACCTTTATGTATGCTTTTTTTAAGGAAACTTATAGCTTCTTCAATATCTCTATTTCCACCCTTCCTCATACTATATGGCAGCCTCATTTTCGGAGAATATGGACATTATTTTATATACTCCACCTTTCTTCATGCACATTCCCAGGAACTTGGAGAATACAACACTGAGTGAATTACAACTCTTGCTCACATTGCAAAAACAAACATACATATATATATATATATATATATATATATATATCATCACACTCTCCCTCCAGCAAGAGGGATAAATGGGCGCACTCCCTTAGATTTGCCACAATTTTCGTTTATTCAAGATTAGATTTGGGCAATGGAAAGCATTTGATCAAATGCTTTCCATTGCCCAAATCTAATCTTGAATAAACGAAAATTGTGGCAAATCTAAGGGAGTGCGCCCATTTATCCCTCTTGCTGGAGGGAGAGTGTGATGTTATAAAACGGCATGGTTCCGCCGTAGGTGTCAGCACCCGTGATGAGCGCTCAAGGGTCGGGGACCTGTGAACCAGCGTGTGGATATATATATATATATACACACACATATATATATATATATATATATATATATATATATATATATCGGCAAACAAAAGAGGCGGCACATCAGGAATTGTTTTAAGCCTTTTTAATGTTCATCTTGAATGAAATGTTCTCAATATGACATTGGGTACTACACCCTCATTATGGAATAAGACTGAAACAATGAACAAAAATGAAAGACTTGGGTACTATACCAAGAATTTGTTTACACTTGTTTAAACTTTATTATGAAGCCCCAGTGAACCATTAGTCACAAATGTGCAGGAATTTAAATAGCACACATTGTCTTTCTTTTCTTTTTATTTTTCACAAAAAGTAATGTAACTACAATTCCCACAATGCCTCCTAAATGGCTAGATATGGGATAGTACAAATAACAACACTGTGGAGGGACTAACCAACCGTGAGCAAGGCCAGTGTTGGCTGAAACGCGTTGGTGGGGTGAAGTCTTGATTAAAAAGGCTTAAAACAATTCCTGATGTGCCGCCTCTTTTGTTTGCCGAAATTTTCCTGGGTCCGGATCCGACCCCTGGGTGGAGCACACACTGCTGAGCGCTCTCGCAAGGCCTGAGGATCACTTTGTGGAAAGATATATATATATATATCCAACAAATCCAGGAACCCAATTGGAATGGCCACGCAGAAGCTTGTAAAAAGCACCTCTTTATTGTAGCATGCTGGAAGACACAAAGCAGGGAAACACCCCCAGTCTCTTTCGCCATACGCGTTTCGAGAGTCAGCAACCTCTCTTCATCAGTGGCTTCATGCGGTGAAAATGAACTGGGTGCATTGAGTCATTTAACTGCCGAACACCTGCCCCTCACTGGGCGTGGCCACACTTGGCCTCCTGGGTGTTGTAGTGCCGTTGCTCATATAGTCCCAGTGGATGCACCATTCATACCTTTCACCTTAAATTATGCTTCCCGTGGGTAGAGGTGAAACCGTGTCGATGTCAGCCTTGCTCTTTTGCTGCAATGGGCGTAGAAGTGCACGCAAACCTGGATAGCGTTACACACACACACATATACTATATTTATACCCACATAACAAAGATTAATCGCCGTACACCAGGAAAGTACAGTTGTAAAGTTTGTTGGCTTGATAACAGCTTCATCAACATGTTTCAAACTTCACGGTCTTTATCACAGTAGTGAGCAATTCTTCATGCTCACTATATACAAATTTTCCCACGTGGCCTCTACTGTTTATTTATGGGCATTGTAATTGAATTCCAAACATAATTAAAATGTGAACTTTTTGGGGAAGAAATAATAATAGATTTAAGTAAACATTTAAGCATTAACATAGTTCGTTGATTTGGAAATTATCTGCACACTGATTGCAATCAGTTTCATAATATGGACGATACAAAATATCAAATAATTTTGTAAACCATTATATTTTTATTATAAACAGTTTCATGGCTATGACTTATTTCATGTATTATCTGTAAATGATCAACCAGATATCCATTATAGTAGACAATTCAGGCCTCAGTGGCCTTATCTCCAATTAAACGGTCTTGAAACTATACATAATTATTTATCTGCACCATGTCTGATCAAAATTTGTAATTATAATCAAGTTATTAGAAAAATGTTTTAACGCGATTCCAGCTGTCTGCGTTTTTTTTTAATTATGTCTCCAACTCGTTCATGTTGCATCAGTTCTAAGGGGTCTAAGACTTTTCATCATGCCAAACCATTCAGATGTGAGACCAAAGAGGTTACAAGAATGGGGGGGGCAAAACATGAATTGCTTGAAAAATATGATTAGGATACTAGTCAATATGAAAAAAAATAGATTTAGAGGACATAGATAAAAAAAACAAGAGATTGAAGATAAAATTAAACAACCACAAAACTGACGAATATACATAGTGGTGAAAATATATGGAAAACAGACTAGATAACAATAAATGATTCAAGAATGCAAACATTGTAAATTCATATGGGGTGAAAAAGATTACAAAGAAGAATCAATTCTAACGTTTGCTAAACGTTTTGACCCTCTCAAGAAAAAATTATTTGGAACAACAACAAAACAAATAAAAGTAGAAAAAACATTAATCAGATGTAGAACTATGCGAGGGAGAAGGTAATGCATAATCATTCCCAACTAAAAAGATTACCCTAAAAGGACATGTCCGAGGTCAATCAAAAGAAAAACCAGAAAGGGTTGTGGGAAGATAACAATATCCTCTTCACAATAGAAAACAATGATTCGCACAAATTTAACGTAACAAATATGATAGTTAATCAATCTTCATATACACGTAATAAAGATGAACAAAAGGAGTGGCACATATCTAAGAGATGCATAACAGAATGCAGATGGTGTTGATATTGCCACTGATCAAATTTCAGATGCAAAAAATCTGTTCAACCTAATGTACAAGACAGAAGATGATGATATGACAGAAAAGGATATATTAAAAGAACTTGGAATTGAAACCAATAGAGGTCAACAGAGTGGTTTAAAGCAAAAGTCTAACTTTAGTCCCGCATTATCCCCAGGCAACAAGATAGATAAATTCCATGACTCGGTCACTGCTGTGGCATCCAGGAAAGAAAGAAAATGTAAGTACTAACGAGGGATTGGCCTTGAAAACTCCTATGGAAAATGATAATATCATCATTAAACCAGTTGACAAGAGGGGCGATGTGGTGAGTCTCAATAAAGAGGACCATGTTAAAGAAGCCATGCGCCAAATAAACAATTAAATGAGTTACATCAAATTAGATTGTAATCCAATGAGTAAAATGTTAACAGAATTACAAACATAATTGAAGGAATGGCTAAGACAAAATCTAATAAATTATGATGAATACAAGTGCCTCATGGTTGCACACCCAATAATACATAAAACATTGGATTGTCCTACTGGAAGACCTATAGTTTAAGCATGACATTTTCTATGTGAGAAAATATCAATATATGTGGATGAAACCTTGCCACCAATAGTAAAAATAATTGAGCTCCTATGTAAGAGACACAGAAGACGTCTTGAGAATACTTCTTAATACAACATGGTACAGAGATTACATTCTAGTGACCAGTGATCTAGTGTCATGGTACACCCCTATACAGCATACAGCGGGATTACAGGTTTGTAACTATTTATTGAAACAAAAGAATGTGAGTGAATTTCAACATTCTCAAATCCTATTGCAAATGATCGAAATATGCTTAAACAACAACATCTTTATGTTTGATCAAACACTATTTCAACAAAAATGTGAAACTGTCACTGGCATTTCCTTTCACCAAGGTATGTGAATCCCACAATGGGCTGGTGGGAGAAAGAAATTGCATGGGGCCAACAAAATGAAAGTATCTGGAAAAGATCATGTTATGGTCTAGGTACATTGAAAACCTATTCATTATATGGCATGGCACACAAAAATAATTTATGGATTACTAAATGATCTTCAAACAACAATAATTAAGGTTTGACATTCATCTGTACCACCAGTTGAGAAAAAAATAGATGTTCTGGATGTCACTGTATATACACAAGAAAATATGATTTAAACTATTGTATACAGAAAACCTAACTCTACCAATAGTACCTTACACGGAAAAAGTTTTCATCCAAAACTACTAATAAAATTTATTACATACAGTGAATTATTGAGAATGAAAAGAATCTGTTCCAACAAGATTAACTTGGTCAAGGAATGTGATACAGTTCCCAACTGATTTATCAGTAGAGGTTACAAATGGACGATGTCAAAAGGGATTTCAAAGGATGAAAAACAAAACAGTTGTAAATATCAATAACAAATCGACAGTCTAACTCCAAAGAATTGACCATGCATGCATACAGACATACATATATACAGATACACACAATTTGCAATTCCCATTTCCTCCTGCAGCTCGAGTCTACTCCTGGATCCCTCCTTTACTAAAACGTAATCCTTTTTTTTTTTTTTACTTATTTTATTTGCCTTTTATGTGTAACAATGTTCACAATAATCCAGCATTACATCCATATATTCATCTGCATTTATTACTGCCTTATATTACTTATGTTTGTTCTGTACATCATTTCCATTCAATCGGCATCTCATGTAGTTTACTTCTAGGAACAAATCCTGTCATACATTTGCTCAAGATACTAAAACTTAATCCCGATGACTTCGATCATAGTAATGCTCTATTCATGTAACCTATGTGCAAAGATGTAATGATCTAGGCTTCAGCCAACTACTGTGTTAGCTCCTGTAAAAACACATTGTAGTGGTATTTTTGTGCTTCCTACTGAGGTTATAAACGTTTACCTTTTTTTTACTCACATTCTTTGATTTTACTTAGCTATTTGTTGTTCTATGTATTGTGTTTATTTTATTTACTTACGTGTTGTTCTATTTAAAGCACCCAGATTCTAATGGGCTTTGAACAAGCTATATAAAAACGGCAAATAAAAAAAGAGATCAGTTCAGAAACGCATACATGGAACCATAAACAGGGTCCTGACAGCAGCAAATATGAATTTGCTTTACGAGGATCGTAGAATCCTATTATGTCCTCACCCTGCGCAAGAAATTATTAAAAAGAAGATTAAAAGTAGTGAAAGAGAAAATGTTGGCTCAGAGAATACTTATAAGTCTGCACCACCCTCCAAAACAGTATTGAAGAGCTCTTTTACAATCAAAAAATTTAAGGAAAGAGAAGAGATAACTGAAACTAGAAGGTATCTTATTATACTCCACTATAGCAATTGCAAAGGGATTATCAGTAGTGTTGGCTGTTTTTGAGGAAGAACTATGGCTAGAAACCTGTGGGAAAATACAATATGGGAATTATTTTAGTCTGAATACAAGCAGAAAACATAATCAGGGTAACTTACACTTTTAGTTAACTTTACTACTTTTGGATATTCATCATTTATGAGTGTAAAGTTACTTAGAAGTGTAGACTTGCATGTCTCCCCCCCTTGAAACAGAGGCCGGAGACAAATGTATGAGGGTAAATTACTACTGACAAAAAGGAGATGTCGATTTGTTTTTCCAAGTCGGTATAAAGGCAAATGTCGCTGTCCTGGATGTGGTTGGTACCCTAACATTTACAGGGTCTCCGAGCCACCCCACGTACTCCCCGTAAATAACTTCAAGTGCTTACTATTAAACACCCGCTCATTGCATAGGCACGCTTTGGATATTTTTGAGTTATTGACTGCCGAGTCACCACTCTGTCTTATGCTCACAGAAACTTGGTTAAATGAGTCCTCTAATCCCGACATCACGGCAGCCATTCCACCTGACTATATAGTCTATAGACAGGATAGGGCACTGGGTAAAGGTGGAGGTGTGGCTCTTATAGTCCAAAGATCTTTTGCTTGTACAATCATTCCATCTTCGCCCATCTCTGGCTGCGAATCCCTTGCCTTTTCCATTGCACTTTCCCCGCACCAATCATTCTCAGGGCTCCTAATCTATAGGCCTCCAGGTCTGCGAGGTTCTTTCTTTGACGAGCTTCAAGCAGCCATTACTGCTCTCTGTCTAAAGGTGGAACATTGTATAATGCTTGGGGATTTCAACATCCACATGGATGTCGAGTCGGACAGTGAGGCTATTAAAATCATGGACATCACTGCTCCTATCGGCCTAACACCCTTCATCACTAGTGCAACTCACGACAAGGGTCACACTCTTGACCAGGTATTTTCCACCTTCCCCCTTACCATGTCTTGCCCCACTCCTGTTTTATGGTCTGACCATTTTTTGATCAGCTTTCTTATTAAAGGTAGAAGTAAAACTTCCTGTATTAACTCGGACCAACTTAGGCACCCTAGTAGACCCTTTTACAAAATTACCCCTGAGAATCTGGCTCATGCATTTCAAGAGCATCCCTGTACCTTTTCCGGCCATCTGGAGAGGGACCTTGAAACTTTTCAGAAATGGTTGACTGAAAGGCTTGATGACCTTGCCCCTCTTTCTACACCTCGTTCATCTAGCAAGCGCAGTTCGGCTCCCTGGTTTTCTAAGTCACTTGCTCTTACCCGGCGTAATTGTAAGTCAGCTGAAAGACTATGGCGGAAACAGTACGATCAGGAAGCTAAGTCTGCCTACAAACTATTGATTAAATCTTATCACGCAGCTATCCTTGAGGCTAAAAAGAACTATTTCGCCAACAGAATTGAATCTGCGTCAAACTCTTGTAAAGAAATTTTTACCATCGTTAAAGAGTTTGTGTCTCCCAAATCCTGTTCGGCCCAGCACAAGTTTTCCGAACCTTGGATAAAGGAGCTTGCCATCTTCTTTAATACAAAAATTAAACTGATCCAGGAATCTTTTCCTCCAGCTGTTCCTTATGTATCTCTGACTGACTCCAATCTGATGTCTTTTCCATCTGACACTTACCCCTCACTATCGGAATTTCCATCTTTATCAGAATCCTCCTCTCTGGATCTTTTACTTAGGATTAAATCAGGTTCTCCACTTGACCCCTGCCCGGCGAGCTTTCTTGCTAGTAATGCCAAGATTCTAAATTCCCTGATCCACCCGGTCTTGAACTTATCCTTGTCTAGCGGCAATGTTCCCCCTGCCTGGAAGAAGGCAATGGTTGTCCCACTCCTAAAAAAACCAGGTCTCGACCCAGAGATTCATGCTAACTATAGGCCCATATCTCTCCTGCCCAGTTTAGCTAAGATCGTCGAGAAGCACGTCCATTCTGTGCTTTCTTCCTTTCTGGAAGATCATGGGTTACTCCACTCTACCCAATCTGGTTTTCGCTCCAATCTGAGCACTGAGACCGCTCTATTGGAGGTTAACGAAGCCATTAAAGAAGTTCTCGACGCAGGTGGTAGAGTAATGCTGGTGATGTTGGATCTGTCGGCGGCCTTCGACACCGTCCCACATGAGGCCCTCTTGAGAAGACTTCATGAGATTGGTCTACGTGGGACGGTGCTTAGATGGTTGAGATCTTACCTAGCTGGTCGTCGACAAGTGGTCTGGGCCCCTCCTTATTCCGCAGAAGTGCCGCCTATGGATGTCGGAGTTCCTCAAGGGTCGGTGCTGAGCCCGACCCTTTTTAACATCTTCATGACTCCATTGGCGGTACTTGCGGAATCCATGGGTGCCCAGATCATATCATACGCTGACGACACCCAGCTTCTCTTCACCTGCAAGAAGGGCATGGAGTTTGACGGGGAGAGCATCCGTGGTTGCCTTGGGGCTGTCTTCGACTGGTTTCAGCGAAGCAGCCTCAAGTGCAACCCTGATAAATCTGAGGTGCTCTTCTTCGGCTGTCAGGCAGATCCGCCTTGGCAGGAATGGTGGCCGGTGAGCATGTCTCCACCCTCTTCCTCCTCTGTGGTCGCGAAAAACTTGGGGATTAAAATCGACGACACCCTTTCGCTGAAAGCACAGATCATTGGTCTCACCAGCACCTGCTTCGGTCTGCTAAAAATGCTGCAAAAATTCCTTCCTCTGCTTCCTCTAGTTCATAGGAAGCTGACAGTACAGGCTCTGATTTGCTCGAGGATTGACTACTCGAATGTTCTATACCTGGGTCTACCTGATTATCTCCTGCATAAACTTCAGGTAGTTCAAAACTCCGCAGCCAGGGCTATTTTTGGCCTACCTCGGCAAGCCAGGGCATCAGAGCTGCTTTCTTCCCTTCATTGGCTTCCTGTCAAGAAGCGGATTACTTTCAAGGCTCTCACATTGACTCACAAGGCACTCCATTCGGTCGGGGCTTCGTATATTCAAAAACGGCTTGTTTTTTACAAACCCACCAGATCTCTCCGATCGGAAAGTCTTGGCCTGGCAACGGTTCCCCCCATCAGGAGGGCCAGGATAGGAGGACGTTCCTTTAAACATCTTGCCCCTAAACTTTGGAACTCTCTTCCTGTTGATCTCCGTCGCACCTCCAATCTTTTTGCATTCAGAAAAGCTTTGAAGACTTGCCTTTATAATCAGTAAGATGTTATGCTCTGTTTCCCCTTTTTTAGTTGCGGGTTAGAAAGCGCCGGGACACTCCTCGGAGTAGCCGTGCGCTATATAAGCAACCCCATTAACGTAAGTCCAGCACCACACATGGCCAACCACTTAAACAATAAATAGGACTGTTTCAATTAAAATTAAATTAATTACATATATATGTTTTTAAAAAATCTAAATAAATTAAATTAACAACATTATTTCATATGGGTTTTATTTTAAGCCATTGCCTCCATTATTTTCAATGGGAGGATATTGCAGTACCAGTGGCTGGCCATGTGTGGTGCTGGACTTAATTCAGCTCTCTGCTTGGGTAGATTTACTACTGATTTGATCATTTTGGGCTGTATTAACTATAAAAGTGCAGTTCGTGAATTGGAATGGGCTTATTCTTTTGTTGCAGAGGGTATGTCCCTCCCTAAACCCTTCCTTAAACCCCTCCTAAATAGTAATAAGTGTGTCCCTTTTTCCTACCACTTTCCATTTTCTCTCCCAGTAAACGTACACATGCAAGGATCTTCCAACAGAAAAGACTTGAGAGGTGCACATAAACATTTGTAGGTTTGTGAATTGCATTTTGTAGTAAGTGATACTACTTTAAGCACTACAAAAAGCAGTTTCTGACACAAGGCCAATAGATTTGGTTGTATCTCTCATGTTTTACTTAGTCACACACCATTTTTAGGTCTCGGCCTGATCCAGCGCATCCAGCGATCTCGGCCGAGACATTTTGGGGCTCTCAGAAATGATACTTTGCAGGCGATCAGCTTGTTAGAACGCGCACAAGAGAGCGCGCGCATGTGCGTGATAGCAAGCAGTTCGCCTGCAAAGTAGCACTTGCGGTGACACGTGTGCACACCACTCGCATCGCCACTCGCGGTTTTATTTTTTCGCTTTTTTTTGTTCTTTGCAGCCCGGCCGCGCGGGCAATGCTTGTGGATGCAAGGCTGCGAGATGGTCCTTGACAGTGCTGAGTGAGGAACCGACTACTCCTCATTTATGTCCGAACACTGTGTGGCGCTGGTGCTCTTCATTACCAGAGCCCCTGAGCACACATGTGAGGAAGCAGGTGACCACAGTAGTGACCTAGGGGATGTGTAGAGAGGTGCAGCAGTGACGCAGGGGGTGGCGTGGCTTGTGTGAAACAGCCGGATTTGAGCTGCTACTTCCACTCCACCACCACCCCTGCAATAGGTAGCACAGAGTCCCACTGATAGCAGATGCTGTGCAGATACCTCTCGGAGGGGATGGGATCTAGGTAAACTCCGTCTGATTTGCCGGCCGCAACCCTCTCCCCGGGTGTCTCACACTCCAAGGCTGCTGCAGAATAGAGATGTGTAATTAAGTGACAGGGCCTGCGGGCGTTTACACGGCAGCGGGGAGCCCGAAGCCCCCTCTGTTTATTCTGCTCTGACCCTCTCATCACAGAAGCACAGAGAACCAAAACAGAGATCTGCCTACAGAGATATCCTCTGCCCCTAGTCCTCGGCGCCATAGCCAGTGTGTAGCAGGAGCACCAATGGCCCTGGGTAATGCAGTGAGGCCCTTGCACACCAGCAACCCTCTTTCAAAGTAATGTGGGCCGGGGCATCCTTTCAAAGCTCTTGGTTGGTACTTACGTGTTTGGTTCTTTCACTCGAAAAGAGCTTTACACCGGTGTGACTCCGGACTTCAGTTTACACAAAAGGAAGAGTGTCTCTTGCATTTTCACTTTCCAGTGAATCCGCTACCTGAGCCTCGTGTCTAAATACCACCTTCTGAAGAGTGCTCAGTAGTATGACATGCTGCCTACGATGCGGACGGCAAAGGCATTAAACGGGAAAATGACTACAATTTGAAAACACCAGGGTAGTTTCCAAGCTGCTGATCAAAACCTCGTCACTGAGAGATAGTGTCCACCTAGTCCCTTTGGTGAAGCCTTCCTTCATATCTTCATATTACTGCCTGTTTAGTACCTCTCACTATTAGCCTGTGGCAGCTCACTTTACACGTCTTCATTTAAGGATTTTCTCTCCACTACCTACTTTTTCAAATAACTTCACTAGTAGTTATGTATCCAGACCACTGATTTAAAAGGATGTGGTGGCACATAAAGCACCCGCCAATATGCACAGGCAGGATAATAATAATGGGGGTAGGCCTTGACAGACTTTAGCCTATTGACTTCCCACCCCTGTTGCTCAAACTATATATATACTCATGACTAAGGTGCGCTAGCACTGAAACGCGTCGAGTTGTTTTGCCTGTAAGACCATCGATGAATTAAACCTCCGATTGCTACACAGACTTCTGGTGTGTCCTTTGCTTTCGTGTTTTGTTGAGCAACACGATTCTTTTGAAGATATATATATATATATATATATATATATATATATATATATAGATATAGATATAGATATATATATTCACTCAAAAAACTATAAGTTTTAGTGGTGTTATAGTTAGCTGGACATTTTACTCATACAAAACCAATGAAATTGCTCCTATATAGTTAGTTGTACTAACTATATTTCGCGCACCCGCAATCCACTGCTGATGATGTCACATATTAGATCATTCATGACATGGTCAGTGACATCACTGATGACATCTCAAATGACATCACTGATGACATCACTGAGGACATCATCCAGTGAATGTGGTTTGCTTCGTTATTTAAATATGCATTATATATATAGCAATTTACATTAAAGAATGAGTGGATATATAAAAATAAATATTTGGATGGAGGATTTAGTAGCAGTGTAATTGACTGTTTACTTGACCAATTTATAATGTCTCACTAAATATAGTGGATAGTGACTAAACTGTGTGAATATCTGTATCACTTTGCCAGTTGTTGTGTAAACTGATTCTACAGTTGGTTACTAGCTATGTGAAAGTCTATATTAGTTATTGATTAGTTAACTGAGTATTTGTATGGGAGTGTGAAAGTGTGTGTGGTTCGGTGGGGGGTGTGTGACTGTCCAAAGATGTGTGAATAGTTGATTCAGTAGATATATGAAGTTAAAACTACATGTTCTAACAGTTTGGGTGAGGGAATCTCTTTATGGGTGTGGTGATGAGCAAATATATTTCTCAAAGGTACAGGTCCAACAAACTAGAAAAATAAAAGGCAGTGTATGTGTCAGTTGTTGTATATAAATAAGTATACATAAGACAATGATTGTGTGAGTGACTGTATGGATAACTGTATACTTGTAATAATGATTTTATAATTCACTAAGTATGACTTACTATCTAAATGAATAGAAGAAGTGGTGTTTGTATAAGTGTTTTGCTAAGTAAATATGTAAGTATGATCCATTGTTTGCATAAGTGAGTAGGATGACTTCATATGTGAATAGGATGCGTGCTGTTGTTTAATGTCGATATAGATGTATAAGTATTTTTGATAGTGTTCTATTATTCATTGACAGCATGTATGAGTGAATCCATAGGTAAGTGATTAGATGTGTGTATACATCTATGAATCACTGAGTGGATTTTTAGATACTTGTATTGCTGTGACAATGGATTTAAATATGATACTCTGTATTTTACAAACAGTGATGAAAAATTGTATTAGTGTATGAAAAGGTGTATGTGATTGTCATGTGGATGATGTCATCAGTGATGTCAGTGTTTTTTAAAAAAAAAATTGGATTGGTTAACTGGCTTATTAAGTGTATCTTAGTGAATACATATATTAGCGAGTACTGTTTAAATATTTAAATATATGCATGAGTGATGTAATATGTGACGTCATCAGCAGTGCATTGCAGACGTGCAAGTTATAGTGAGTCCAACTAACTATAACGTGGGAATTTCAATGGTTTTATGCGAGTAAAATTTCCAGCTAACTATAACTGGTGTGAAACCTATGGTTTTTTCAGTGAATTTCAAAGGTTTTTTAAATGCTAATTCCTAACTATAACTGGTGTGTAACCTATGTTTTGTTCAGTGAATATATATATATATAAAATTTCTATGGCAAAATGAAACCCCTCATTTTGTTCCTTTTCAAATTAAATGTATTAAGTGTTACCACTTTATTCCAATCAAGATCACTTCAGGTGTGCCATACTTTTGTCATAAGTAAGACTGTTAGGGTTCTAGTTGTTCTTTAGAACACTCTGGGAATTCTGTCATTGGGCTATAGTTGGGCTACATCTGGCTGATATTTGGGCTACATTTGGGCTCTTTTGTCTCTGGTGGCCATCTTGGGAGACTGCATATCAGAATTGTTTTTATGAAATATAAGAGGATTTGAGAAGTCACTCAAAATGTGCCCTAATTTTTCTTTCTTCAGCACTAATCATAATTTCTATGGCAAAATGAACCCCCTCATTTTGTTCCTTTGCAAATTAAATGTTTTAAGTGTTAACACTTTATTCCAAGCAAGAGGACTTCAGGTGTGCCATATTTGTGTCATAAGTAAGACTGAGCGCTCTAGTTGTTCTTTAGCACACTCTGGGACATTCTGTCATTGGGCTATAGTTGGGCTAGATCTGGCTGATATTTGGGCTACATTTGTTTTTTTTGTCTCTGGTGGCCATCTTTGGGCTACATTGGGCTACATTTGGGCTCTAACATATATATATAGCCCAATGTAGCCCAAGATATATTTTTTCAAAGTTAATTTTCGTAAAAACCACTGGAGCACATATCTTGAGACATAGCAAAGGCACATCGGGCTACCAGTCCCTACAATTTTGCCAGGTTTGGTGGAAAACCATTCAGCCGTTGGGGCTAAAAGTGAGTCCAACCGCCCTATGGAAATTAACATGGGGAAAACACGTTTTGGGACCCCCCTTTTATCTCGGCCCCCGCTTGACGAATCCCCCCCAAACTTTCAGGGAAGGAGCGGAGCGCCGCGAGGCAAAGTTAAGGAAAATTTCAGGAAGATTCCTCAACGGGCGCCAAAGTTATTCCCAAATAGAATGTTGCGATTTCCCTATGGAAAACAATCCTAACTATATATACCTACTGGCTATCGCCAGTAGGTAATAGATATATATATTGTATTTTGTCCCTTGGGTATCATGTGCATGCAGCAATTACACAATAGAGATACTGTAAACTGTGTGATCTAACATTGCAGAAAACGTTCCCTCAAGGCATGCTATTTCTAGATGTGAAGCACAAAACCATTGCCTCCGATAGAGCCCTCTTAAGTCGGTTAGACAAAATTGCAATTGCTACCTTTTCTTTGAAAAGTAGCTTTACCCTCTAATAAATACTATGCAGTGATGGGTTGGGTTCTTCTGAAGCTTGTCCAGTTTTGAATGATTTGCCTTTGGGAAACAGTGAAATTAGGATAGCCTTAAAAGTATAGCAAGCATTGGCATAGCCAATAGGTCTCGTTCTTTTTTTGTGTGGCTTCTTGAATCCCAGTAACTCCGCGCAGGGTTGCGCTACACGTCTTTCAGTTCTCTTTTAGTAGATACAGCTGGGTTTTACTGGAACTCCGTGATCACACTCTAAAGCGCTCTCCTGGAAATAAGTCAGACATTTCCTCCAAGCTCATAAGTGAAAGCATATGGATTTTTTTTTTAATTAAGCTTTCTTCAATCAGAACTACCTATTTTCATTTTTTTTTTGTTTGGAACTCCTGTATTGTCAACTGTGCTGCCACGTTGTTCAAAGCCTGGAGGCAGATGTATGCCTGTTTCTGTATGGCAAGCCTGCTCCACACCGTTTGCAGGGTGATTTGAATTTTGCCTGCCATTTATTTTTCTAGGAGACCTCTCTGCAAGGGGAAAGCTACATAAACCCTAGCTGGGTATGGGAGAGTACACAACCTGTGCTCACTTACCTATGTATAGAATAATATCTCACACTTGTGGCTTCAGCCCGAGGTCACACTCCTCCTAATTAATTAAGCGTTTCCTGACTGCACGAATCCCCATTATCAAAAGACTCTGCCTTCGTCTCGAACTCCGGGATCAGGCGTTCAGTTTTCAGCACGAGAAGACGCCAATATCCTTCCCGTGTTTTTTCTTAGGGCAGCTTTACGAATTTCCTGAACTCAGCATTACTCGCTGTCACTTTACCCGACATTATATCAAAATTGCCGGAACATGACATCATATCCAGTGCATCAGCTTGCTCAATGGCTTTGGTAGCTGTCCAATCCTTGCTCGCACACTGATCTGGATGCTGATGGGACTGCCTGCCTTTTCGTGTGCTACCCAACTACCTTTAAAGTGCCCTGATGGCCTCTGTACACATCGGTGGCACATCACTTTTATGCCTGCATTCTCCTTCTCTGCATAGCTGGCAGCTGCAACTGCCCTCCCCACACAGTGCCATGATGGCCTCCCACATAGTGCCGTGATTGAGACCTGCACGGAGCCACGACCGCCCCCTGCTGTCTATCTGTGTCTCCTCTGCACAGAACCCAGCCGTGAGCAGCACAGAGAACGTCTGCCTGCATAGTGAAGGACAACCCTGCAAAGGGCTACAGAGTGCTGACCGACGTCGGACCGAGCCTCGGCTGTTCTCCACAGAGAGCCACCATTGTGCCTGCTAGGAGCCTACCCTGCATTTCATCTTGAACCCCTGCCTGCACAGAGCCCATCTGCTGTCCTGTCCTTCATTTGCGGTCTCATGCTCCTGCTCCTCATGCATTCTCTCAGTATTTTACGTGTCTGAAGTGTTGGCACACTACTGCTTTTTCTTGCTGAAACCGGATACCGCTTTTGGTTATTTTGACCTCTGTTGGGCTTGCACAAAACCCTGCTGTACTGGTGATATATTTGCTGATGTGTTCCGTGTGATTACACTGGGTGTATTTATCACTTGCCTTAATTCTAAGTTCTTCATTTTGCGGTGATTAACATCGGAGCCTATATTTTCAAATAATTTAGGTTAATAAATTCAGATCTTTTGGAAAGTGAGTTTTGTTTTGAAAATTTGTGCTAAGTTATATGCTTTGTGTCATTCACAGAACATGGCATGGACAAAGAGCAGGTGGAAGGCTGAGCTCGAAGATGACGGATCACAGCACAGGGACTAAATAAGACCAGAAAAATATATCCCCGCACATCTCTGGTTCCTTGGAGTAGTCAGTTTAGAACTGTCACTGTTTGACCTTTCATAGCTCCTCGTGTGATCACCTCCAGAGCTCACTGACTTTTCTTATCCCCCATCACCCTCACTCTATCTATCTATCTATGGCCCTCACTCTATCTATCTATGGCCCTCACTCTATCCATTGCCCTCACTCTATCCATCGCCCTCACTCTATCCATCGCCCTCACTCTATCCATCGCCCTCACTCTATCCATCGCCCTCACTCTATCCATCGCCCTCACTCTATCCATCGCCCTCACTCTATCCATCGCCCTCACTCTATCCATCGCCCTCACTCTATCTATCTATCGCCCTCACTCTATCTATCTATCGCCCTCACTCTATCTATCTATCTATCGCCCTCACTCGATCTATCTATCTATCTATCGCCCTCACTCGATCTATCTATCTATCGCCCTCACTCGATCTATCTACTGGCCTCACTCTATCTATGGCCCTCACTCTATCTAGCTATCGCCCTCACTTTATCTCCCTCACTCTATCTATCGCCCTCACTCCATCTATATCACTCTATCGCCCTCACTCTGTCTATCTATCTATCGCTCTCCCTCTATCTATCGCCCTCACTCTATCTATAGCATCACTCAGGGGCACCACAGCATCACTCAGGGGCATCACAACAACACTATGCGCTACCACGGCATCATTGAACGCCACAGCATCACCCAGCGCCACCACAGCATCAATCTGTGCAACCATTCAACAACTGGTTCAAATATATTCTTTCAATGTTTCATGCTTTATTACAAATGTCACAAAAAAATGTTAATATGGGGGCGTGGCCAAGATGGCGGCGGAGTAGGACGCACTTTCAGTCCCTCCGGCGCCAAGCATTGCAAAGCTTTGATTATCGCCCTGTTAGGCGCCCATCCACGCTTCTACCTGCGGTGCCGAAGAGCAGGGTTCCGTCTGGCACTAGCTGGTGCCCTTTGTTCCGAGTTTGGGCCAGACTGCGGAGGTGCGGAGACGTGCGGCCTGTGTGGGTGGCACACCGAGAGAGCCTTGTGGCTGGCGAAGCAGGGTGGCTACTCGGCCCCGGTACGGTGCGGTTGATGAAGTGGAGCAGCGGAGACAGGACCGGCGCCTCCCTGTACACTGGGGATTGTACCGAGGTGCCCCGAGCGCTGAGTTGGTGTGGCGGAGGGGCCAGCCGGATCCCAGCAATGACAGAGGCCGTGTGGGCTGGGCCCGGCGGAGCAGAGCGGGGGGCTGGGCAGCTCCTTGGCGCCCGTCGGCGGTGCTGCGCTGACCCGGGAGCTCAGACGGCTGGGGCCGTCTGCCGATTGGTCTGGGGACCGGCGAACGTCTGGAGGGGCTTGTGACAAGACGGAGGAGTGCGCCCAGGGCCCAGCGGGAGCAGATCGGCCGAGTCGGCTACGCTACCGGCTGGTGGCGGGCCGCAAACAACGCCAAGCCCAAGGAGCGCAGTGAGTGGTGAGGGCCCAGAGCTGGAACTGTTGCGGTGCCGCAATGAGGTGTGGGGGACCCTGTGAGGGGAACTGAGGCCCCCCGAATGTGGAGCTGCCTGGGGGCCTGTGGAGACGTACACGATTGGAGCTCGAGTGCTGTGGTCCCCTTCGCTCCCCCAGCTTGCTTGTAGGGCCCCGGGCCCAGCCATGGCGACGGCCAGGATCAGGAAGGAAAAGACGATGAAAGAGGGATCCCCGAAGGTGGCGGTGCAGGCCGCCGCGCCGGCATCTGACAAGTCCCCACGGAATGAAGATTCGGAGGCTCCGGAAACTAAGGCTTTAATGATCGAGCTGTTCTCTGCGATTAAGGAAGACATTGCGGAACTGCGCTCCCAGCTTGCGTCTGATCTCCGTGAGGTGCGGCGAGATGTCGATGGTGTGGGCGAGCGGGTCGCGACCCTAGAAGAGCATGATCTAGGGACAGCGGAGGCTATCCACCACCTCCAGCAAGACGTGATCTGCCTCACAGAACAAAACTTAGACCGGCAAGCCCACGCTGAGGACTTAGAGAATAGGTCCCGCCGCAATAACATTCGGATTAGGGCGGTGCCCTGGAAGGGCGAGGGAGAGGATCTGCGGGAGTATGTGGGGTCCCTCTTCCTGCACATTCTTAATGAGGAGGACATGAAGGATATCCAAATGGACCGAGTGCATCGTGTTGGTCTCCCGCGGGGACCTAAGGCCCCTCCTCCTGACATATTGGTATGTGTGCACGACTTCCAACTCAAAGAACGGATCCTAAGAAAAGCCAGGGACTTCGCCCCCCTTCAGTTCCGAGACCATCGTCCTTTGCTCTTTCAGGACCTAGCGGCCTCTACACTGGTAAAACAGAGAGAATTCAAACCAGTCACCAACTACCTTAGAGAGCAGAATGTTCCCTACTCCTGGGGGCACCCATTCCGGCTCATCTTCGAGTGGAAGGCCAAGCTCATCCAGGTCCGGTCCCTAGAAGCGGTTCGTGACATCTTGGGGCTGGAACGGCCTGCCCCCCCCCCCTTCTGAGGCAGACGGCTCTCCCAGTAGACCACGGCGACGGTCCGCCGAATGGCAGAGAGTGGGTAAACCTGCACCCAAGGCGAAGCCCGACTTGACAGCGAGTATGATGGAACGTGGGGCTGCGGTGGCCTAGGTAACAGACGCTTCAGCAGGCACTTGAGGTATGGACTCTATACCAGGCCCTAAAAGGGCCAGTAGCTGGCGTCGGAGGTGATGGTTCGCAGAAAGTAATGACTAGTTCTTCTGTGTCCTAGTTCCGAAAGGAGTCCTGTATCAGGAATTGGGCGGATGGTTGTTTGGTGCCATGTCCCCCTGCCTTTGGGACCTATATTACGAACTATCGTATGTTCCTTTCTCTTGAACTGTTGTGCTATGGTTTTTGGGGGTTTTGGGAGGGTTGTTTTGGGGGCTCCGCATCAGTTTTCGGGGGGCTTAGGGGTAGATCGGGGTGGTTGGGTGTCTCCGAGATGTCATCCGCTGGTCCAGTCCCAGATACCACGTCTAATGCTTCTATCCCCTTGCAACAAGTATGGGTACAGATTTGAAAATTGTTAGCTTGAATGTTCGGGGTCTCAACAGCCCGGTTAAGCGCGCAGCCATATTATCACTGTTAGAGGGTGCGGAAGGGGATGTGTGTCTGTTGCAGGAGACTCACCTCCTGTCCAGAGATACCAGGAGGATGAGAGACAGGTGTTTTCCAGTGCAGTTGTGGTCCTCATGCCCAGCAAAAAAACAGGGGGTGGCTATCCTGGTTAGCGCCAAAGCTCACTGTAAGGTCCTGTCCCACGTAGTTGATCAAGGGGCGCTTTCTGGCGGTTAGGATCCAATGGGGGAACACGCATTTCACAGTTGGCTCCCTGTATGCTCCAAATGTCCACCAGGAACCCTTTTTGAAGACAGCGCTTGCGTAGGTGTTCGCTTCCCCAGATGCGTGTGTGTTGGTGGGGGGAGATCTGAATGTAGTAATGGACCCGGTGTTAGATAGATCAACGGCGCGTTCGCATCAGGCGGGGGCCATCTCTCAGGGGGGGGAAGCAGTGGTTACAAGAGGGGGGCTGCACAACGTTTGGCGCACTCAGCATCCCCTGGAACGAGATTTCACTTATTATTCCGCAGCTCATAAAACTTAGGCGCGCTTGGATCACTTCCTTGCCACGACATCTCTCATGCCCCATTTAGCTGCCGCAGAGATTTCCCTGCCCTCACTGTCCGACCATGCCCTTATCTCTGTACAGATTTCCTGTCATGAGCAGCGACCGCCGTCATCGGGGTAGCGTCTTCGGGATTCCCTCTTCAACTCGGAATCGGTAGTTACCCGCATGAGGGCCACGATTACTCAATATTTCGTAGATAATGTCAGGGATGGCATGTCACTGGGGTCGGTTTGGGAGGCCCTCAAATTGGTGGCTCGGGGGGACTTTATTGCGGTGTCTACGTCACTCGCTCGGATCCGTAAGGAGAAACGCGAAGAGTTAGAGAGGGAGGTGGAAGGCCTAGAGGCGATACACAAGCGGACCGGGCTCCACGCATCTGGAGGGAGTTGTAAACGAAAAGACGCATGCTTAAACATCTCGACCTGGACCGTGCAGAGTACGCCCTCCTGCGCTTGCGCCATAAGTTCTACCTTAGTGGGGACAAGGGGGGAGGGATGTTGGCACATAGACCGAAGGCCCGGACGCAGCAGGCCGCCGTTCAGGCCATTAGGGATGCAGGTGCGGTGGAGCAGACTGCAGATTCCCTTATCGCAGATTCTTTCCGACGGTTTTACCACACCCTGTACTGCCAGGAACCCTCAGAGCCAGAGCGTGTGAAGACGTACCTGGCTTCATGTGGAGTAACGGCCCTCTCACGGACCTCGGCAGCAGCGCTCAACGCTGAAATACGTATTGAGGAAATCATCTCCGCGATCTCGCGGTTGAAGCTGGCCAAATCCCCGGGACCGGATGGCTTCTCAGCCATTTTTTTACAAAAAGTTTTGTAGAGAGTTGGCGCCCTTTTTAACTCGCCTTTTTAATTCCTTTCTGGAAACGGGAGAGATGACCCCTTCTATGTCGGAGGCCGTGATTACAGTCATCCCCAAGGCAGGGAAGGAACCCATGGAGTTTGTATCGTATCGTATCGTCCAATCTCCCTCCTCAATATTGACGCGAAGCTTTTCGCTAGCATCCTGGCTGCCCGTCTCAGCCCACTCATGGACGGCATCATAGAGCCAGATCAGGTTGGGTTCATACCGACGCGGCAAGGGGTGGGAGAACACGAAGAGACTTCTGCACCTCATGGACTCTGTACACCGCTCTCGCACTCAGGCTCTCTTCTTATCAATAGACGCGGAGAAGGCTTCGACAGCGTTGACTGGACGTACTTGTTCGCGGTCTTGAAGGCTTTCGGACTGGGGGATAACTTCGTAAAATGGGTGCGCTGCCTCTACGCGGGCACCGAAGGCGGCGGTCCGGGTGAGCGGTTGTAGATCTGCCCCTTTCCCCATCACCCGCGGGACGAGGCAGGGGTGTCCCCTATCGCCGTTGCTCTTCGCGCTCTATATGGAGCCCTTCGCTCAGAGAGTGCTGTCCAATGGAGGCATTGAGGGGATTCGGTTTGGCGCCGACTAACACAAAATAAGCCTCTACGCCGATGACGTGATCCTCTCGCTTGCGCGCCCCCACACCTCCTTGCGGCACTTGTCGATGGAATTGCGCGACTTCGGTGGCGTTGACGGTTTTAAGGTTAACTTTTCCAAGTCCCAGGTCCTCAACGTGTCGATCCCAGCTACTGACGTGCAAGACCTTCAAAAGGACTTTGCCTTCCAGTGGGTTCACTCCGACATCCCATACCTGGGGATCCGCCTTGCCCCCAATATAGCTCAGACAGTCTCTCTTAATTACAAGATCTTAGACAGCGATTTGGTTGTTTGCTCAACTGACTGGTCCAGTTTACAACTTGCCTGGTTTGGTCGGTTGGCGGCCGTCAAAATGACGATTCTTCCGCGCATTTTAAACCTTTTCCAAATGTTGCCTCTGATCCCCCCGCCGGGTACCATACAGAAGCTCCAGGGGCTGCTTACCAAATTTCTATGGAATCACAAACGTCCACGGCTTGCCTCCTCTTTGATTACGGCTCCTAGGGCCAACGGTGGACTGAGCTTTCCCTCACTGAATGCGTATTACCAGGCGGCTTGTCTGCGCTTTATTATCGAATGGAACAGGCCACACTCCAGCAAGCACTGGTTATTTATGGATCAGGCAGTGGCGGGCCGCAATATTTGGCGCGAGTTATGGCTCACTCGAAAACATAGAGCATGGGGCCTATATTAGTCCCCAGTGACATCGCCAACTATGAAGGCATGGGATCAATTGGCACAGCGTAAGGGCTGGACCACTTTCCCCTCACCCATGACACCCATTGTCGATAACCCGGACTTCCCGCCCGGCTGCTCAACCCTGGTCTTTCAGCGCTGGAGGGAGGAGGGCTGCAAGAGGATGGGCCACCTCTTAGACTTGTATGGCTTAATCTCGTTCTCCTCGCTCCGCCGGGACCACTTTTCCCTCTCCGAAACAGATGCCTTTTCCTATTCGCAGGTAGCAAATTGGGTCACCCAACTTCCTAATATCGCTGATATGTCCCGCCCTATGATGGCTCTAGAACGCTAGGTGGTCCTGATCATTGCGCGCCCTAAAGCGCCGCGTACTAAGGCGCAGGTTCGTTGGGAGACGGAGCTGGGCCGCCCGCTGTCGCATAAGGAGTGGGAAAAGGTGTTCTATCGCGCACAGCATACCGCGGCCAATGTTGCAGGCGCTGAATCGGCCTACAAGGCGGTGTCATACTGGTACCATACCCCAGCGCGGATTAAAGCTTGGGATCCGAAATGCTCAGGTCTTTGCTGGCGGGGCTGTGGTGCTCCGGGCACCTTGACGCACCTGCTCTGGCACTGCCCGAAGCTAGAGCGTTACTGGAAGGCGGTCCTTGATGATATCGATGAGGCCTTTCACAACACATTTCCCAGGGCTCCTGAGCATGTGCTGCTAGAGCTCCCGCATCCAAAAGCGTTCCCTTTGCGCTCTATGAGGGGCAAACAGATAGCTCTGGCCTTGCTAGCGGCGCGCTTAGTTATCCTTACACAATGGCGATCCACTGATTCCCCTAACCCGAGGGACTGGATTCGGCGGCTGTGGCATTTGTTGGCGATGGAGAGACTCTCTCTGTGCGTGGAAGGCAAGGGAGAGGTGTATGCTGAGCTATGGGAACCATTTATCCACCTTCTATCTCATGACCTGCGCGAGGTAACGTGTCCCAAGCACCTGCAGATCCTGCTCCTTATCCCGGTGGTCCCCCAGGGTGCAGTCAAAAAGGTTCGGAGGGTCTGGAATGTGCTGGGAGGCGGGTGGGATTTAGTGTGAATTAGTATTAGTGTGTATTAGGGGAGTAGACGAGACTGATGCGGAGGAGGGAGGGGGGATGGGGTAGTGGTGGCGGTTGTGGAGTGGGGTTTCTATTTTGTTTTGCTGTTTCTGTTCTTCTTCGTAAATGCAGTGAAAGGGGGGAAGTCCCAAGCTAGCGGGCCAGAAGTTGGAGTTCCAAGGATTGGAAGGACCTCCGACAAGAACCTTTTCGGTCTTGTCGGGGTTAAGTTTCAGGTGATTTGCCCCCATCCAGTTGCTGATGTGGCAGAGGGTGGCTTGGAAGTCGGAGACTGACTGGTCCGAGGAGTCGATGTTAAAGACTAACTGGATGTCGTCCGCGTAATTAAATGCGGAGACATTTTTATGTCGGAGAGAACTGATCAGAGGGGTGAGGTATAGGTTGAAAAGGAGTGGGGACAAAGAAGATCCCTGTGGCACGCCGCAAGTCATCCCAACCCTATCCGCAGAGAACTGGGATAGCCGGACCGCTTGTTGGCGGCTGGTAAGGAACGAACGGACCCAGTCAAGGGCAGTACCCCCTATCCCAGCCTGCCTGACACGGTCGACTAAGATGACGTGGTCGACCATGTCAAAGGCTGCCGACAGGTCCAGGAGCACGAGAGCCTGACTGGTGTTGGAGTCAGCTCCCCTGCGCAGTTCTTCCATGACAGAGAGTATGACCATCTCTGTAGAGTGGGCGGGTCTGAACCCGGCCTGTTGGGAGTCAAGAAAATGAGACTGCTCAACAAACGAGCTCAGGATGTTAGTGACATGGGTCTCGAGCACCTTACCGAGGTAAGGGAGGAGGGAGATGGGGCGGGAGTTGCTCATGATCGTGGGATCAGCTGTCGGTTTTTTTAAGATAGGTACTACCTCGGCTGTCTTGAAAGTGCTAGGGACTAGGCCGGAAGTGAGGGAGTTGTTCAGGAGTGTCAAGGGGGAGCAGGGCATGCAGTAAAGGCCTCCCGTAGGATCTTGGGGGGACAGCAATCGGTAGGAGATCCTGAGGTGACTTTGCTGAGGAGGGCGGGGAAGTCTGCCTCCGAAATGAGGGGAATCTGGGTAAGAGAGTGAGGGTTAGGAGGGTCAGCGTGGAGGTTGGTAGGGTGCCCAGTGGAGTCGGGTAGGGACGGCATCGAGATGCTGTTTTTAATTTTTGCGATCTTCTCAACAAAAAAAATGGTTGAGAGAGTCCCAAAGCCCCTGGGAAGGGAGGGGTTTGATGGAGACCCTGTCGGGGTGAGATAGCTCCTCCACAATCGAAAAGATGTTTTTAGTTTTGTTAGCTGACTGCACTATTTTGTTAGAGAAGTACGTAGTTTTGGCTAGCGCAATGGTTCGGGGGTATAGCTTTTGCGCCAGCGGCGCTCGGCTTGTCTGAGTCCAAGTTTTAAAACTTTAAGGTCCTCAGAGAACCATTTCTGAGCGTCGTGAGGGCGTCTGATTTTAACCCGTTTGAGGGGGGCAACCACGTCGCTGCAGACTCAAGCCAATGGCTTAAGTTTGAGGCTTGAGTGTCTATTGAGACGGATTCGGGGGGGGAGAGAGGTATTGAGTAGGTCGATGAATGGGCTGATGTCAGCTTTATTCCAGTTACGGGCTGAGAAATTGGTATCCAGGGGCCTGCTGGGACGGGTAGGAGTTTTAAGGGAGAAGGAAATGAGGAAGTGGTCAGACCAAGCACACGGCAGTATGAAGGGGGCCGCGATCTCTAGATTGGAGTTCCAGACCTGGTCTAATGTGTGGCCTTTCATATGCGTGGCTGTGTTAACATGTTGGCGGCAGTTCAGACTGCGCAGCAGGTCGGAAAAGGCCGCAGAACAGGCGCTTTCCTTCTCATCCTGGGGCCAGTAGTTAAAGTCTCCGAGGACTAGAATTTTAGAGTTGTTGATGACCACCTGGGATAGAAGATCTCCGAACATAGACGGAAAGTCGGGCATGGGTTGAGGGGGGCGGTAGACTAAGACACAAATAAGGGGTGACACTGAGGATTCCAGTCGACCTGAGGAATACACAGTACGGTGAGGACGGAAAATCTGATGGAAAGCTTGATGATGGCTGCCACACCCCCTCCGGATTTGCCGGAAGCCCTGTTGGCTTGAAGGATGTAGTAGCCAGCTGGAATGGCAGCCAAGATGTCGGGGGAGGATCCGTCGTGAAGCCAGGTTTCGGTTAGAAACAGGATGTCGGGACTGTCGGTATCTAGAAGGCGATAAATTTCCGTCTGATGTTTTGCTAGTGAGCGGGTGTTAAGGTAGCACACTTTAAGCTCGAGACTGGGGGGTGTAGTACGAGGAGGGGGGCGAGAGAAGGCTTGAAGAGGGGTAGAAATTTTGCAGGCGTCAAGCTCAGGAAAGTTATTTCGAGCGTAACCCAGGCCCAGATGGTCGAGCTGCGAGCGGACAGACGGGGCTAGGGGCCAGGGGGCATGCAGGTCGACAGAAGAGTATTGGGTAGTGTAGGCAGAGTGACATGCCCCGTGCCCCGGTCGGTCGCGGACGGGCGCAGACGGGCTTGCCTTTGGCGCGCTTGCGGCTCGCCCGCTGCGCGTCCGGTGAAAGCACATTGATGTAGGGGGCGTGGCCTCCCGTGAGTGGGCGTGGCTACGGGTTTGACGAGGAATGGCGGCAAAGGTTTCCTAGTCAAAAGATGCTGGGGGAAGTGCCAGAAGAAGGTAACAAACTGTTAAAATAGCAAACAAAACACAATGTTTTTTAAAAATAGAAGCGAGTGCTACTCCCGGCTGTGCCTCAGGAGTCTTAAATAACCTAGAGCGCACTAGTTGTCAGCGCGACTTACATAGGCTGGGGCGCTGTGGGCGTGTCCACGGGTTTGACGAGGAATGGCGGCAAAGGTTTCCTCAACCCGCAACAGCGCTACGACCTGCTGCGCGTGGGGATTTTTAGTCAGAAGATGCTGGGGGAAGTGCCCAGAAGAAGGTAACAAACTATTAAAATAGCAAACAAAATACAATGTTTTTAAAAAATAGAAGCGAGTGCTACTCCCGGCTGTGCCTCAGGAGTCTTCAATATCCATGTAGGATGTAGGCAGCCGAGCTGTGTTATGTGTTGGTAAACTGCTCAATAAAAACGATTGATTCTAAAAGATGTTAATATTTCACATCTGTTCTTGGATTTTCGTCACAATAAAATACACTGAACATAATCATCACAAAAGTTATTTACAAAAGTTTAAGCTATTGCCATTATAAATTACAATAACTTCTATTTAAGTAGTATTAAAAAAAATGTAAAAGCCATTGTTATTTGTAATATCAATACATCTAAGTCACGTAAATACAACACATATTGCATTACAAATGCTATAGGTGTCACATTTGCGAAAGTTACAACTATTGGCATTGCAAATGACAAAGCTATTCATTTCGCTATTTTCAAAACCAAAACATAAATTAAAAAATTGTAATTTACAATACCAATAGCTCAAACTTTCCTAATGCGAGACCTATTGCATTGCAAATGCTTGTTCATTAGGTGGTCACTCAGAGACTCTCATTATAGGAGTAATAGATGAAGATGGAATAGTTTTTGGATGCGAGTTAAGGGCTACTCCACCCACTGTATTTTGTAAACGTTTTGGCAGAAGTAAAACAATATATATATATATATATATATATATATATATATATATATATATATATATATATATATATATGTTTTTTTAAACAACGGTACGTCCTCAGATAGCAACATTCAACAGAGGGCACAATTTAGCCAAGATGGGAACAGTGATCACAATATCAAACAAATATAATGGCTCTATTGATTCCGCAGATAAAAAAATGCAGGAAAGAAACACTGTCTTCCTTGTTGAGACTGGTATGATGTGTGTACTAGTGTGAGATGCAAATCAACAGCGCCCAAGGCCCAGTGACATGGTAAAACTCCTGAATGCATTACTTACTTTGTGAAACATATTCTTTCACTCCCTAAACACTGGTATATGACCGATATAATATCCGGGATACAGAATAAATACAGCTTTTTAGATATTTTTTGTAACTTTAGATTGGTTTACAGTTTGCCTCAGTAATAAAAACAAATTGTTTTGTAAAATAGATGTAAATAACAGGAGTTATAATTACTCAATGTAGTGGTAGCCAATGTATTGACCTAGAGATGAGAAAGGGGTGATTTGGCCCCACCATTTTCAAATGTGTGACCTGGAAATGAAGCCAAATGTTAGCAAAATGCAGTTAACTCACGGAGCCAGCTTGTCTGATATTTTAGGAAGTCTGCCCTTCCATGGATTGCATTGAAGTCAGAACCACCGTTTAGCTTGTTAGTTGCCATCTCTTTGATAGAAATGGCCTGCTTTCTGCTAAAACAAAGGTCTGGCTACATCTAAAGATGTAACCTGTAGCAACAGTGATTTACTAGACCTTGCTAATGTCCTAATGAACAGGAAGCCCTCTTCTGGCGAGGCCAGCATTGTATCCGACAACTGAGGAGCGAACTTTCAATTATTACTGCATGTAGAATTCTGAAGAGCAGAACTTGATGTTCAGACACAACTAAACAACACTTACTCCAGGTGCCACTTTAATGATCTCATCTCCACAACTGTCTCCTACAGAATCAAACGTATGTGGTCCTAATGCTAGCACTGCCTTGCCATAGACTCTTGTTTCCAAAGGCTGCTTCTGGAAAAAACCCTGGCCTTATTTTTATGTGATCAACTTTTTAATAAATAAATGTTGCGGACTCCTCCTAAAAGCAGAGCATAAAAGTCGCCTTCTATAATTCCCACGGCAGTGTGTTACATATTGCAGTATTAACAAAAGATGGCTCACCTCACCTATCAACAGATGAGGAATCACAGGTGTAGAGTTGGTCAGAATCTTTTGTAAGAAAATATGCGGTATTGATCCTACGCTTGAGATGGTGTAAATTTTAACACCAGGACAACCAAAATCACTAACAGAATGACGGTACAAACAAAGGAGTGAAACAAGCATTTTTATTAAGTTAACATGCATACAACTTGTGGTTTTACTACATGAGATTACATGGGCCTAATAACAGAAATAACAGAAAATATAAAGAAAATAGATAGTTTGTCTGAAATTACTTTGCTACAAATTTGGTCAGGCAACAAAGAAAGGTGATATCTGAAAAGACAGTATAGATGAACTGAGCAAGGGATATGGTGGATTGGAGTAGTACATACAAAAACATTGATATTCAGGTAACTCCTTAGTTCATACATTTAAGCACAGCTATGGGGAGATATTAATTAGCATGTGGTTTTTGTCGGAGACAGATTACTACTTGTGCTGCTTCCTATGTAGGGCATTAGATCAAGGGGGTCTCACTTAGGTTCCATAACTTACTACCCTACTAAAAATGCCCACGCCTGGCAGTACTACTGTTAAATCTACAACTAGGGACACAAGATACCTGGAAAGTGAAGCATGCACTGGGACAATTTGCATATAGCCAAGTTCTGAGCTGGGATGGTGCAGTGAGCTAAAAAACGGTGATGGATCAAGCCCTGATCTTTGGACTGGGTAAGAGTGGTCTGCTTAATTCAGGCACTCTGTTCATCACCACCCCCTTTTCTGAATCATTTTGTCCACCATAAGCGTGGAAGGGTATACTCAGATGTGAGTCCCTTGCTCATTGCACCATCAGGATTCAAGCAAGCCGGGCCGACGACGCCTGAAATGGCAGAAACCGGTCCCCGGGAGCTTGTTTCCTTCCCAGTATAAGAATTGGCTTGGTAGTTTGGTTTGCCCTGTTCCCATCATGCACTGGGACAGGAACAGACTAATTTGCATATAGCCAAGTTCTGAGCTGGGATGGTGCAGTGAGCTAAAAAACGGTGATGGATCAAGCCCTGATCTTTGGACTGGGTAAGAGTGGTCTGCTTAATTCAGGCACTCTGTTCATCACCACCCCCTTTTCTTACCTCGTCATTTGACACGTATATATTTTGTCTTGATTTAGGATTATATATGACATGAAAATATTATATTGAACATCAGGGTAATTAGTTATACCTTGTATGCAAATTAATGTGTAATTAATCCCTCTGTACTACTTCTTTTTACACATCGTTTGATGTCCCTAGAACATGTATAGGAGGGTGATTTGGGCATAACCCCTGTTTTTTTCCAATACGCCACACTTTAGCATTTGGCATGGGTGTCCCCTGAAACCACCATTATAGTCATTCCTTACAATAACAAGATTATTGCCAAATCCTCTGAGCCTGCCTCAAATTAAGGTGAGCCAAAATGTGGTCCCTTTTCTGTAATGTGCGGAATTAACTGACCAGTGGGAAAGATTGATTTAAACATTTCCACCCATCTGTTTTTTTGCAACCCATGTGTTTTAAAATCCTGAGACAACACTAGGATCTTGACAAAGGTATTTCGTGTGTGTCTTTCACACAAAAAGACGGCTAGAAAACCAAATATAATCAAACACGCAACGAGAAGGTGCATTCTACATTCCCATTCCTTTCTGCATCCATTTAGAACCTCCTGCTAATGCTCTGTCGATGGAAAAATATTCATCTATCATGTTACCACACATTTTTCCACTCTCCTACATCGTCCCTGTAGTAACAAGGACAGCAGCAATAATACCAGTAGAAAATGTCTCTGCTCAGTCTCTTCCTTCCATAGGAGACTTGCAGAAATAACAAGCTGAAACAATTATGCCACCAATTATATTCCTATATGTCTGGATATGTTCCAAATGTTAAGGAAATAGCTAAAGTTAATAAGTATAAAATCAATGATTTCTGAAATATTCTACATACATTGTCTAAAATGGGGCCCAGGTTGGCGGACAATCGCATTCAATCAACAAAGAGAGAGAGAGGGTTCAAGGGCACTCTTAGTCCCCAGTCAGTAAGCAAATAAACAAAGGAAGAGTGTCCGTTGGAGAAGCATTTAGAACTGATTGTAGCACGTAAAATATGAGGCCAGATGAAAGTGGTCAGATGACTAGACCAAATTTCAAGAAAAAATGCTAGATTTTTTCAGGAAACCCTCACTCACCCTAGTGGTGACATGCTTCATCATCGGGTCCACCGGGAGAGATCGAATACCTCCCCGGTGTGCTGCGACGCCAGGAGACTGCGGAGCAGGTTGTGTGAGAGTGAAGAGTGAAAAAGTTAAGTGCGGTTAAAAATGTCTAAAGTTGTACCAAAAAATCATTTATTAACTGGTCAACCCGACATAATAAAATTAAATTGACTATGTGCAGGGAAAACTAACCAAATAAAATATACTGGTGTTTCCCTGTTAGGGAAAGGTCAACATGTTTCTGCCCTTTGTATGTGTGAATTTACAGGGCTTTCTTCAGGACCAATAAGCGAGTGTTTACCTCGACAGGTGTGGGCGCGCTAAGGCCCACCCTGCCAAAGGTTGTGAAAGTTAAAAATAGCACTATGTGTAAAATTGGTGCATAAAAAGTACAAACCAGTAGGCTTGGGGAATTACCTCTGTTGCGAGGAACCTAGAAGTCTGTGAACAGATAATCAGACAGACACACAAAAACACACAAAACATAGAAACATAGAAATCAATCAATATTGATCCTTTATCATGGCCATTATTCCAATATAGTGGCGTGATACGTGCTAGCAAACCTATCAATGGCCGTGGCCGAGATGGATGAATTACAAAGTAATGGTTGTGCCCAAAGCCGGGGTGATGGGCCTCAACTAGCGCAAAGAAATGGCATCCAGCGCAATATGTTGCACATTGGTGAGGCAACAAGTGTGTCAATGGAGACTAACAGTGTTAAGTCCAACCATGTGGGAATCCGGGCGGCTGCCCGTGATTAATAGACTACCTGTAGTAGGGCGACGGAGACAAAATCCCCGAGGTGAAAAGCGGAAAAACAGGGCTACAGTGTAAATACCAGTAGCGCTGCTGGCCGTGATCTTGAGTACTAATTAAGCACACAAAAAATCGGAGCGTTGGAATAATGGTTTAGTTTTCCCTGCACATAGTCAATTTAATTTTATTATGTCGGGTTGACCAGTTAATAAATGATTTTTTGGTACAACTTTAGACATTTTTAACCACACTTAACTTTTTCACTCTTCACTCTCACACAACCTGCTCCGCAGTCTCCTGGCGTCGCAGCACACCGGGGAGGTATTCGATCTCTCCCGGTGGACCCGATGATGAAGCATGTCACCACTAGGGTGAGTGAGGGTTTCCTGAAAAAATCTAGCATTTTTTCTTGAAATTTGGTCTAGTCATCTGACCACTTTCATCTGGCCTCATATTTTACGTGCTACAATCAGTTCTAAATGCTTCTCCAACGGACACTCTTCCTTTGTTTATGGACAATCGCATTCACCACTTGCCTCCCCAAAATCAGCACACAAATAGCTAACAGCCAGCATGCTTAGAAAGCTCCACCTAATTAGAAAGTTATTTATGAAAACGGAAAAGCTTGACTGGATGGGGCTCTCAAATGTACAGGAGATATACGTAGTTCCACAAATACACAAATATGGAGCAGATGCACTGCCCCTTTATATGGTTTCACTACCCACACCAACGATTTCACCTGAAACCCATACTTGCCAGCTCTACTGGTTTAGAAAGTAATCAGTCACTGTTTTGACAGCCCTACTGCTTGCCAATTTCAGCCACGTATCCTACTGCTGTTCAGTAGGCCCTAGCAGGGAAGGCAGTCGCAGATAAAAGCAGACACATCACTGGAAAGTCAAATGTTTTCATGTTGGACTCAAAAGCAGGGGCAGTGATGAGAGAGGGCAGCTTTAGACTGAAAGTGTCACTCTTTCTTAATGGACGTTGATAACCATTGGATAGTTTGAAGAAAGGCAACATGACAGTGTCTGTAAAGTGCTTTAGGTTTAATGTTTGCAAAAAGCACGGTCTGTCAGAAACTGACTCAAAGAAAGTAGAGTAAGTAAAGAATGGAGTCACTATCATCGTTCCCACACTCCATGGGCACTGGTCCTTTTGTCGGAATATTTTACAGATGGAACTCAATATCCCTATGATCTCACTCCTTCTGGTAAGAGCGGAGGTCAGAGTTAAAGTTTTTTTCCTAACGATTCTTTAGACTTTCTTTTTTAGCGACCCTTGGGTTTTAGTCTATGTCCTCAGACTCCAATTACTCAAAGTCAATAGTATCTTTTCTTTGTGCCATCCATAATCAAAGTCATCCGCAAATCGATTATCAGGGATAATAAGCAATACACCAATACTCCTTACACTTTTCTGTGTTGTGCTGCAAACTTGAAAAGCTTTCTATGCCTCTACTAACCAACCTGCTAAAAAGCACCTGTACCGTCCTATTAAAATAACACATGTGATGGTTACATTCATTTTAAACTTGAAACATAGCTTAGGCATATGGACGTCAGGTTTAGGCAGAGGCATGTTTCCCGTCTTAGTCTTTTTATAGCATATACTCGTCAAAAAAAAAAGAAATATTACCATTGCATCTGCTTGCCAAGGCCAGAACTTCTTGCTTTACCAATGCTTGTTAACTGGTGTGTGGCCAGAACAACTATTGTCAGAATGCATTTTTACCAACCGCTGTCATCTGCAGATTGGGCCATCCAGTGCTGATTATCATATTATAATTTACACTAAAGTCAATACTGTGAAAAGGGTTGTGTGATATAATTTCCTCTGACAACAGCATTTGCTAACAATTTCAAAATCTGAAAAGTCGTCCTTCATTTTAGTCACAATATCTACGCAAATATGGAAACCACTGCCCTATAGTGGTTCATATAATAGGCTGAGTAAACCCTACCTAATTCCTCATAACACCCCCACCAAACCAAGGGCTTCCCCCGTATCCCCGCTACAGGAAGGTCCCAACCCCCCCTCACACCTTAGCGGGAACCCAGAATGCACCAGCAGAACTAGAGCAGCGATGTCCACAAGTGAAGCAGCAGATCTTGCCTCCTCATATGACACCCCTGATACTGCAATACCGCTATCCAAAATCTAGGTGATCACCGGTTTTAGAAGGGACCTCTCCCCTCCTAAACACCCCAGACCCCCAACTTCCCTTTCCAACATCCCCTGGGCCCCTCTTAAGAAAAAACGCTCAAAAGAGACACTCACCACCAACTGCATGCTCATAAACTGCAGATCAGCCTCGAAGCATGCAACTGAGCTAGCAGAATCCATCTTCACCCATGACATTGACATAACCTTCATCACCGAGACTTGGCTAAACGAATGCTCGACACCAAACTTGGACACTCTCGTGCCACAAGGCTTTGTAACCTTCATCACAGAGACTTGGCTAAACGAATGCTCGACACCAAACTTGGACACTCGTGCCACAAGGATTGTAATCATCAACAAAGATCGAAAACACCCAAAAGGCGGAGGTATAGCAATCATTCATAGAAACAACATATCTGTGACTGAAATAGACACCTTTAATTATAACACCTGCGAGTGCCTCTCCACTAACATCAACACAAGTGACAACAAGACTTTCCAGTGCCATCTCCTATATCATCCCCCAAGTAACACCACCGATCACCTGTCCGCCTCATTGTACGTGGCACACTCCGACGCCAACAGACTAATTCTGGGAGACATGAACCTACACTGGAATGAAAGCATCAACCCGGCAATCCAGAACCTAAATGAGCAGCTGCATAATAACAACCTCACCCAGCATTGTTCAGAAGGCACCCATAACAAAGGAGCAACCCTGGATACCATCATTGCCCAATAGGACACCATAACGATTGACCAGATCCTTCCGATGGACTGGTCAGACCAACACCTTATCCTATTTCTCATTATACAAACAATCACTCATCAACCCCTCACCGAAGCCCTCCAAATGGACGAGAAATCTTAGACATATCTCCATGACCAACTTTGAAAAAAAGGGTAGGCTCACTCCTGCCTACCTCCACAGATGATCTCTCAGCAACGGAACTCACCACTCACTATAACTCTACTATGACTTCCATCCTAGATCAATTAGCCCCCATGAAACTAAAAAAAAAAAAACAAAAAAAAAAAACAGGAAAACTTTGTACAGATCCTGGTTTAACTCAGACATCAATGCTGAAAGAAGACAATAAAGAGCCGCAGAACGTCGATGGAGGAACAACCCCTCTACAGGCCTCCTCGAGCAACTCAAAGAAACCAGAAGGAAATACAAAAAACACATTAACAACGAAAAAAACACCTTCTTCTGCACCGCCCTGGACAAGACGAAAAACAGACCCAAAGAACTATTCGATATCAGACAACAAACATCCAAACCCTCTGCTGCCCCAGGCCAGGCCTCCAAAGACCTGTGTGACAACTTCGCCAGCTTCTTCATAGACAAAATCACCAAGATTGAGCTCTCTTTAGACGTCAACCCCAACACCTCTTGCATAATCTCACCCCCAGAAACCGAAACCAATACTCGCAAACACCCCATGAAAGTCTGGAAATCTTTCAACCCCATACCGGAAACAGATTCTCAATCTGATCTCCATCTCCAGACCTGCATCTCAAGCATTAGATCCTCTACCCACTCAATTGACAAAGAAACTGAAGCTCTCCATAGCTCCATACTAGTGTAAGATCATTAACAGCTTCCTGAAAACCGGTATCATTCCTGACGGCCTCAAAGCCGGCCAAGTTACTCCACTCCCGAAAAAACCTGGCCTTGACGCTGATAACCTTAACAACTTCAGACCCGTCGCCAGTCTCCCCCTCCTTGACAAAATTCTTGAAAAGTGCGTTCTTTTTCAATTGACTCAGCACATGGACAGCATCAACCTTCTAGATCCCCACCAATCGGGTTTCAGAAAAGGTTGTAGCACAGAGACCGCGATCCTCAACATCGTGGATGACATTCACAAATCTCTAGATACTGACAAATGCTGCCTACTCATCCTCCTGGACTTATCGGCAGCCTTTGACACGGTGGATCACAATCTTCTCATCAAGGCTCTCCAAGATAAGGTAGGAGCAGACGAGGTGGTCTTACAGTGGTTCTCTTCCTTCTTACATAACCACTCCCAAAGGATAAAAATCAAAACCTTCACGTCTGACTCTCATCCTGTCAACAGAGGTGTCCCCCAAAGATCAGTGCTCTCCCCTCAACTATTCAACATTTATATGTAACCCCTCATCTCCATTCTCAAAAAAGCAAACATCACCTTCCACCTCTATGCAGACGACACCCAGATCTATCTGGAAACGTCCTCCTTTGAAGACATTCAGAGACTAAACAAAACTCTTAAAGAAGTCCAGCACTGGCTATCCATGAACCACCTCAAACTGAACCAAGACAAAACTGAAATTCTCCTCATCTCCAACAAAGACGAAAACCCCCAAATCATGGAATGACTTAAAGAAATCGATGCTCTCAACTGTAATCTCACTCTGGCTAACTCCACTAAATCATTAGGATTTACTCTAGACCCCAAACTTGACATGATCACTCACATCAGGAACTCCGCAAAGAGTGCCTTCTTTAATCTGAAGCTTCTCAACAACATGAAACCCTTCATCCTGCCCAACGACCTCAAACCAGCCACCCAATCCCTGGTGTTATCCAGACTTGACTACTGTAATGCTCCGGTTCAGCGAAATCCCACCTAGCCCTCTTCAAAACAACTCTAAACGCAGCAGCCAGAATGGTCACCGGAGTCAGGAAATTTGAGCACATTGCATCTGCACTTAAAGATCTAAAATATGGCTCCCAATAGAAATGCGTGCCAGCTTCTGAACTGCCTGCCTCAAGCACAAAGCCCTCCACACAGGCAAACCTGAATACCCGGCCTCCAAACTCAAAAAGGCCGGCCAGACTAGGAACCTCAGGAGTTCCAACTCCCTTCTGCTCATTCCCATGATAACACACAAACAGAAAACTGCTGCACGTTCCTTCTCCCGAAACGCACCCAGAATCTAGAACCCCATCCCAGCAGACATTAGGACTATCATGTCCTTTGTAAAATTAAAAAAACTCCTAAAAGACCTCTTCCTCAACCGTGCCTTCGTGGCAAGTAAACATCGCTAAAGGGCTCATTCCTGCTTTCCGCAACACCTGTTAACAATCTACCTCCTCCTAGAATCCTTTCGCCTATCCACGCTCCTCCCCTTCCTGAAAATGGTTCTGTGCAAGACAATCATGCACTCTGCAAGACTCTCAGGACTGCCCTGCCTCCTTGTTGCACTACATGTCGGGATTTACGAACTGATATGTACACTGATGATTATTTGTGATTCCTGTACTATAAATGCTGTAAAGTGCTCCGATACCCTTGGGTCTGGCTAGCGCTATATAAAACTCCTAAAAAATAAAATGAATGTGGGGCACCACAAATTACATTCTCAATCTTGTACATCTCAGTGAGACTACCCACCCGGTAACAGAACAGAATGTAACCTAGACGAATACTTTATTTTGTCATATACACTGTAGAACTCTGCCCAAGGGTTCGCCCTCCTAAAGATTTAACAATATCGGTGATCAAAAAATGTGATGGATGGAAATAGAACGATCACTCATACCAGCTTGGACTCTACCTGTGCAGTTTTGCATACCGTAGACCTTTGCTTATCTATGCCATTTTATAAGTAGACCAGCCATACATAAAAAACAATTCTATTGCATATTAATAGATTCACCTGTTGCTCGCACCCCTTTGTTTAAAAATACCTATGGCAGAAATCTCATCAAGTGAGAATTAACCAGGAGCAGAGACCAAACATTAAATCGTGTTACATATTCTAGCTTGTTATACAACACCTCTCCAAGCACCAGAGTTTTAACTTTTTGGTAAATCGCCTATTTGAACACACCATGATATTTTTCCCGAGACATCCAGACACTCACACACGTGTTTTGGCCCAGTGTACCTAATCATTTCAAGTAACACCAACCCGATGAGGCCCAGCAAGGGCAAAACGCATCTGTGGATGCTTTTCCTGCTCGGATGATACGCAGTTAGCAGTTCGGTCAGCACAGCACCTTTTGGCCGCATACGAAAAAGATTTATATATGGTCGGTCCCCTTCAGAAATAGCACAAGACGATTAAATGAAAAGCTGTCCAAGTACGTATTATTTGCATTAGATTGATCCTAGCGCTTCTACCGACTGTTATGTGCTAGAAACAGAGGCACCGCTGTGATTTCAATGCAGGGATATTAGGAGTGTTCAAGAAGTACTAGGAAGAATGGTTAAAAGATTACAAACGCACAAGCTCACCCCCCAACCCTCAAACTCCTTACTCCAACAAATTCATGTGCAACGACAACCTAAAATAGCCCAACAAGAACTTCAATCAAATGTGGTGCAGTTATTCTTAGGACTTCCACAATCCGCATGATCTTCTGAGGCAGATATACAGAGCTTTCCCATTAGTTGCACAGTTTCCGATCTAAGTCCACTCATCTTCTGTGATGCTCCTGAAGGATGGCGCTGAAGTCGCCTACCTGGTTCCAAGTGATGAACTCGTTAGTGTCGGGATCGTCCACTAGCATCCATAGCTTGCACAGAAAGGCAGGCACATTGGGATGTTCCTGCTTCATGGCGCCCCCAGGCTCCACGCAAAACCACACCTCGGCAGACGGCTGCGGGGATTCCAGGGTGCGTGCCGGAACTCGTGCGCGCCGGGTAAAATCACAGGTGGCCTCAACAAAGCAGGAACGCAAAGCTAAATCCGTCAGACTAGGGCCCCGGAACAACGTATGGAAACCGAAATGGGCGGGTCCTGCAGGAGACACACCCCCGCCATGCAATACTGAAACTACAAGACTGTTTCACTAAATACAAAGGTACGTCACATGGCTAGCCATGGTATAGCCAGTCAAAACAACCTGGTTCATCCCATTTTTTACGCGATTGGCGCGGCCGGGTTGTAATGGCGGCCACGTTAAGTTCAGGCAAATGCGCAACAGGCTTAAATGCCGGATGACTGTGTAATGTACCGCCATTGCTGTGAACGGTGGCCATTTTGAAGAGGGATGATTTCCTTTGCATGGGTATACAGCATCCGTTCCTCCTTAGAACGTTAACAAGATTTCTATTGAAAATCAGCTACTTTTTTTAATCTCTTCATTGCACTGTTATTTTTTTTATTTAACGTGTACAACAATATGCACTTTGCACAGACAGCAATCACGTATTTTTACATTTGCAGACCACATAGCTGCACATTTGTCAAACTAGGTGTGGACATTTTCATGGTTCAAGTGCACTTATGAGTGACATCCAACTGGCAAATGGGTGACACTTTGAGTGACACTTTCTCGTGAGTAAAGCCAAGCAATAAAGTACATCTAAAAGGTACATACTTGAAATTACACCCTTGGAGCATTGATAATCTCTAAATATATCTTGAAAGTACTGCGAAACACCTGAAATTGAAGGTTAACACTTGCTTTATAATGAACACTACATTTCTGTACATTTTACGGTAGCTTATGTAATATTACATGTAATACAATTTTAAAACTATGTACATATTCACAGTGCTTTAAATCATAGGATGCATACTCATAACAATTTTGAAGTAACTATTCCCCACCGGGCTAATCAAGCCTCATTTCCGTTTCGTATTAAGCAAATGAGTTATCATAACGTCTGTGTAAAATAATGCATTTCCGCTAAATTTATTTAATTTGTTAGATTTATCATCTTTCATTTAGGTGTGTGGTTATTTTGTATGAGATTACTCAAAGACAAAATGGTTATAGATTATTTTATCCTTGTTTCTGATTTTTTAGCTCGAGCCTAGAGCAGCGCGCATGCGTTGCTCTAGGAGATGACCTCCTTGAATCACTCTGGACTTCGAGCAACCTCGTGTGTGTTGTTGTGACATTTCATTGGCCTTTGTGTGTGACTTTCAAAAATGAAAGCATGCAATTGGCCAAAGGAGGCTTTTTGTCCAACCTTTTCTTAAAATGTTGACTTGCGGTTACGAGCAGCGGCGCGCAGTGTGCCATCTGTTGAGTGTTATATTTCAAAGGTTGTTTTTGATCTGCTTAGCGCAGCTGTGCTTGCAAAAGCTTCCTCTCCTACCCCTTCCTTTCCTCCCTCGGCTCCTTTGTGCCTCTTCCAGGAGCAGGCTGAGATAAGCGGAGACGTGCTTGTTTTCATGTTGGAGGCTCTCCAAACTTTCACTCGCTCTCCCTGCTCGAGTTTGATGCAGGTTCCGGCTATTGTGAGATGTTTAGTTTTAAAACCTTAGAAACCATTCAGAAAGGACACATTTCTGCAAGTGTGTCCTACTTTCTAACAAACATCGTGATATTGTGAACTGCTTCTCCCTGTTGCATCTTCCCCTTCAACGCCTTCTCCTCTCGGTGCCCGCTCCTTCTCCCAGCCCCATGCCCCTTCACACTCTGTCCTCCCTTCTCCCCCTTTCTTTCAGTCTACGCTGCCTCTTATTGCCCCGTTCTTGCCTTTCCATCCTGCTTTCTCCTTTAATTTTAACCAACGCCCCCAGGGTAGATGATGTCAAAGGAAGGAACGCTGCGCACCAAAAATAAACACATTATGTAAAACGTTACCATTTAAAGGTCTACTAAAAATGTAGCAAACAAAAGGCTTGTGATAGCAAAATACATTGTGGCAAAGCTGAATGTCATACACGTACATACTTAGAAACCATTCAGAATGGACACATTTCTGCAAGTGTGTTACTCCTTTCTAACAAACATCGTGATATTGTGCAAACTGCTTTTCAGGGTGGATGATGTTGAAGGAAGCAGCGCTGCGCACCATAAAATAAACACATTATGTAAAACTGTACAATTTAAAGGTTTGCTAAAAATGTAGCATCTCTTTACCTAGTACTGGCACTACATATCCAGCAATAGCCAACAATGTTTGATTATGTCTGCCATGGGTCTGAGACCTACTGTGACAACATTCACAGAATGGCCATATAAGGTAACAAAAATACTTATTACTTTATTATACATTTTCAACATGCTGCACAGGTGGTACACTCCTCTACAACATAGCCTAAACAAATTGGCAAAGCCAATAGGTCTGGCTAAACACTGACAAGGTACCAAAGGTGAGACCTATTGGCTATGCCAATGCTTGTTTTGTGAGACCTTGACTGCTAAAGCACTTACATTTCTTATGACCTCAACAGTTTGCTAAACAGCTTTTAGTGTGACATTTGATATTAAAGTAAACCGGGATTTAAGGGTAAATTACTATTTAAATCCACCCAGCACAGGTTTCCCAAATGGAGACATCTTTAAAGTCTCAAAAGAGTGCATGATTAGCATAGAATAGGAGTGCGCCACTCATAACACAGCAATGTGTTTGATAGAGCAGATTGGGATCGAAATTAAATATTATGGTTCAACCTTTAAATCACCATCCCTTACAGGGTCTGGCCCCGTCACCGCTCTAGTTTCTTCTCACCTCAGGTGACAGATCTTTGCCACCGCATTTTGATTTGAAGAGCTATTTCAGTAACACAAGCTAAATTTCAAATACAATTCTAAGTTCAGTCAATGATGAGAGTTTGAATATGTTTTAACAGCTTTTTCCTCATTAAGGGATTAGAAAGAGTCTTTTATTCTTTTTATTTAAATTAGTCAATAAATCTTTAGCAATTTTACAGAAATCTCACAAAAATATTTGGTTAGAAGCAAATAATCAGACAATGCATCAAGCATGTTATATGAAGGAATAAAACCCTACTCTAAAGAACAGGACCAGCATTTCAAACATAGTAGAACTCATGAAGAGTTCAAGAACAAAGAAGAAAAGTGAGATTAAAGGAGCTTAAAGCTCCAAGCCAAATTAAAGCAGCAGAACTTCCCATAAAGAGCAGTTCATGAAACTCAGCCGAATGTCAGTAATCTGACAATTGATCACACAGCTGCAGTAGCAAATCTGTAAAAATAAAGCCTCAAAATAAAGTAAGGTTTAACAGAAGCATCAGTAGCCATAATCGTCAGTCTACGACAAGGTAAGTAAAGAATGGAGTAAAGTAAGCATTGAAAACCATCTGAAAATATTGCCCGACCAGGCGGGGTTCATACCGGGTCGCTCGACTTCACATAATCTGCGCCCTCTATTCTAGCTGTTACAGGATGTAGACCCGGACATAGAAGCTGTGGCTGACTTTTTAGACGGAAACAAAGCGTTTGATTAGGTGGAATGGAATTACCTCATGGGGGTACTGGGCTGGATGGGTGTCCCCTCAGGTTTCCTCTCTTGGATATCGCTATTGTACCAGCGGCTGCCGGCCAGGTATCAGTGAATAGCGGGTGCTCTGCCCCATTTTCAGTATCACTTAGGACGAGACAGGGGTGCCCGCTGTCACTTCTATTATTCGTGTTGGCTATGGATCGCTCTACCCCTCTCTATGGCAGAAGGCATATCATTAATAAAACATGATAATACTGCCCAAGCTGCTGTACCTGTTTCTAAACATACCGTACAACCCTGGCCACCCTTTTTTCAAAATGCTCCAATCGCAGCTTATCAGATTTGCGTGGAGGGGGTTTTAGGCACCGGACATGAAACTATACTACATATGTGCGCTGGCACACAATGCCACATATTTTATTTTAACCTGTACATGCCACACTCAGCCATTGAGCAGGGATATATGGATCCTATTCCATTAGTGGGATTCATTGCGCATAAACCCAAGGACAGGGATTCGGAACCCCCACTGTAGACTGCACCAATGCAGCATGGAAGGACAGCGCTGCCAGACTCGAAATGCTGAGACTATATTCACCAAGACTGCAACTCTCACAGTCTCCGGACTTTGAGTTAGTGGGAGAGGTGATTTGTGTGTCTTTTGCTTGTCAGTGAATGCAGCACAAATTCAAAATGAACACGTGGGGAGACCTCTACAATAATGGTCTTTTTAAAACCAAGGAACAATTTTTCTATAAGAGTGAACCTACGACCATGGAGTTGTTTTATTTTTTATTTTTTGTAAGCCAATAACAAACAGTAAACAATTACATTGAAACATAAACAAGAGGATAAGACATATTAAACAATACGAACATAAATAGCTTCCATAATGTCAAACTAACACAAAAGTCACATAGTTCCACATGTTTAAAACAAGATGAACAAGCATTTACAATGCAACGGTTTCGCCTTTGGAAAAGTTAGAGCTATTAGCAATGTAAAAAATTAATTTCATATCTCCCTATACTAATTCACCACTAATCCTTTTTGGGTTCTGGGGTAGCATGCTATTCAGTGAAAAGCAATTTGATGCCTCATCGGGGAAGTAAGTGCTATATCCATGTAATTACAATATAACAGGGTGAATAAGTCGTATTACAGGGCAAAGTATTTCTCGTACTCACCGATTTCCACTGTGCATCGTCATCAGGATCAAAAGTGGGGGATACAGGCACGGAGATGCCCCTATAATCCATGCTGTAGCCTATGGTGTGAGCACTCCAGCCTCTTCCTCTGCCTCTAAGAGTGGCAGCACAGATCCAGAGATGAGGGGGGCCTCCCTGGTCGGTAGTAAACCAGAGCTCGGGGAAACCAGCAGTTTTTCTGGGGCAGAACAGACACCAAGAAGTCTAGGGGGTGGGACAGTAAATGCCTGCAAAAGGTAAGCTGCCTTCCTTGAGGGTGGGAGAGCAGACCCCAGAAAAGGTAGGTGTCTGCCTGCAGCCAGAGACCAGATCCCAAAGATATGAGGTGTCTAACTGGTATATGAAAGCAGATCCCAGGTAAGTGAGGCGTCTTTCTCTGGTTGGAGACCGAATCCCAGAGTTAGGAACTGCCTTCCCGTAGTAGGAGATCAGATCCCAGGGAAACAAGGTGTTCCAGTGGAGTCTTTATTTGGTGGAACAGCAGATTCCAGGGATATGGAGAGCGTTTCCACTGTGGAAGACTAGATCCAGCGATATAAGGCGCCTTCCTGGCTTTGAAAGACCAGATGACTATTCGAAGTGAGGAGTATTCCTGTTGGGGGGGGGGAGGAGCAGATCCCAAGGGGTGAGGATTCTCCCTGGCAGTGGTGAAAGGACAGAGCAAGGATCCAAGGGAAGGCTGAGATCCGGTAAATGCAAGCATTCCAGGAGCACACAGTTCCAGATAGTGCTCAGATGCTTAAGAGAAAGTGCCGACGCTCCTGGCGGCCAGAGACCCGGTGGGCTCCGTCCCCCCTGAGATTGGGCGAGTACAGATGCTGCAGGGATGAGGGGAGCCCTGTGCCATTCATCCGGTGGTGACCCTGGTGCACTGCCTTGGGAACGAGACCCGGTGCGCTGCACTGCCTGCACAGTACGCAGCAGTGCCTGGTGAATGAGTCCTCACTGCCCCTGCGCTGCCTCGGCTAGCGAGTCCTCACTGCATTTTCCTCCCAGCACTGACTCAGCCCCGGGACAGCGGTCGCCGCCTTCACTCGAGCTGCGCTTCTCGCGGAGGCGTGCGCTTTTATTTGTCGGACAAGGACTGTGTCCCGAACGAGGGGCAGCTCTAAAGGGGCGTGGAGAGATCCTGGCAGTACGCACTGCCCGGGACTGAAGGGGGGGCAGTGGCAGGTGTCAACCCGGTCCTGTCCACCGCCCCCTCCAGGGACTCTCCTCCTGGGGAAATCCTGGTACTCGCCCGCAGCAGGCGCGGCGACACTGAACTTGACTTTCTCCGGTCAGCAAGAGGAAGGCAGGGCTGCCCTCAGGGCGAGGGTGAAGGAGAGCGCTACAAGAGAAGGGAGGGAGGGACACGACGAGGGAGGAACGCAAGGAGCCGCCGAGCTGGGGAGGGAGAGAAAAAGAAAGCGATTGACGGGAGAAAGAGAAGAAGGGAAAACGGAGCGACGGAAGAAAAGAAAGAGAACAAAAAACAAGCAACGGAGAGTGAAAGGGGAGGGGGGCGGTAACGGGCACACGGGGAGGGGGGCGGAACGGACAGCGGGAGGGGGCGGGAACGGGGCACAGGACAGCGAGGGGGGGAGGGCGGGAACGGGGCACAGGACAGCGAGGGGGGGGTGGGCGGGAACAGGGCACAGGACAGCGAGGGGGTGGCGGGAACAGCACACGGTCAGCGGGAGGGGGGGGCGGGAAGGCAAGGAAATGGAAAAACAAGCTCTCACCCACCTGGACTTCCTCCAACGTCGGTCGGCCGCAGAATGAGAGCAACATGGCGCCGAAAAAAACAAAAAACAACTCCGCCCACCGCCGCATGACTCACAGAGGGAACGCCCAGGGAAAAAATCGAGGGAACGCCCACGAATCTGGTCCGTGAATGACGGACAGATCTCTGTTCCAATGGCTAGCCTCCATTTATGGAGCTAGCCAATGGAACAGAGGGCAACAGAGGGCGTATTCAAGTGCCCTTACTGTGAAGACTACAGATTTCTCTGGAGGCGGAGCTAAGAGCTCCGCCCTCCAGCGAAACCTAATAAAAGACCTCTTGCAACATAAATACCAAAGACTTAGAGGAATAAGTACATAAATAATACAGCATAACAAATAACGAAATATAAATATTCATCTTTAAGCCATTGTAGGTGCTAAATGATCAGCTAAATCCCCCGGGTCTTAACCCGTTGGCTTCACCGCCCGTTTTGCGGAAGTGCGGCACTTCCGCAAAACGGGTGAGGCCGCGTCGGCCATTGGCTGACGGCAACACCAGCGAGTTAGTGCTGCTGTTGGCCAATGGCCGACGGCAGCATGGATGGGGTTAAGGCCCAATCTTCGTTGCTGTGGCCTTTTAATAGCATATAAGCTAGATTTGAGCTGACATATAGCATATAGCCTTTCTCTCCACATTTCGAAGGTGGAGGATCTTTCTGCCACCAGAGTGATGCTATGCATAGCCTTGCCACTGCCACAGCTATGAAAACGAAATATCTAAATGCATACATTTCCTGAGCGGCCATGGCATCTTCCAGAACTCCCAAAAGCATAACTGTTGGTGTAATCACAATCTATGCCTCTGTAACCTCCATCAATAAAAGCTGCATCCAATTTATCAGATGTCTCAGCTCTGGGCATGCGAAAAACATATGCACACTGTCAGCCCTATCCATCCCACAGTGAGTGCATTTGCCTTCATTTAAGCCACCCCATTGTGCAATCTTTGCGGGAGTATAGTACAAGTTAAACGTAGTTTTATATTGTTGTGTTTTAAAACTGGAGGAAATCAAAAGTTTATCAGCCAATACAATAGATTCTTGTAAAATATTCTCTTCCTGAGACAATCTGGTATTCCATTTTGAATTCTGTACTTCCAGATCATCACTCTGTATTTCAATGAAAGTTTGATATAAGACACCAATCTTTCCTCGCCTCCTAACTAGTTCGAACAAATTACATTTCTGAGCCAGGCAGACAGCATCTCCTCTTTTTACAAGATAGTCCCGGATCTGCAAGTATTTAAAAAAGTCAGTTTTAGAGAGATGAAATTATAACATCAGCGAAGAATAGGCTTTAACACCACTGCTATCCACTAAGTCTCCCAAAGTCTGACTGCCTTTTTGTCTCCATCTGGCCATAGTAACATCAGAAAAAATAGAGGGCATCAATTCTGAAGAGGAGGTAGGCGTGTACAAATTAAACCTGTCAATCTCCAAGTAACTCCGTATCTGAAGCCATGCCTTATGCGCCGCTTGAACCACCTTAAAGCGTTTTTTTTTTATAGTAACTGGGCTCAAGAATTCGAAAGAAGCTCCTCTCTGCTTTGGGGCCTGTTGTGTCGTGTGGGGTACACACGACAGGGGATAGTGACGGACTGGGGGCAGTGGGGGTAACACTGGGGCCCTATGAAATAAGTACTCGGACACTAAGGTGCTATGCTGATCGTCTCTCACGCCGTCGCCCAACTGGCGTACGTGCATGCGTAGACGCTATTTATTTAACTGGAGTTACGTGGGTGTGACTCCACCGACTAGAACACTACATTCCTCCCCAACAAACATAAAACAATCATAGAAAATAGTGACACAGTCTTTCAAGATGTCTGCCATAGTCTATCATCTGCACAGGACTCTTAACAGCAGGGCCACATCCAATATAAAGAAATAAAGAACAGTCTTACATTACGTAGTCTTTCAAACGACTGGAGGGCACCGGGTTCCTTCTCAGCTGGTACTAGGACAGTCCTCGGCTCTGGGTCTCACCACCTCCGGACTCAACATCAACTCCTGTTTCTGCAGTCGCTTGGTCCGGTCCCATGTCACTGCCGTCAACGCCTTCACTCTCCATGCTGCCATCCCTGCGGGGCGTCTCATCAGGAGCTTGTGGATATTCAGTAGGAAGGGCCACGTCCATCAGGGCCCGAGGGCTAGCAGCGTCTTCGACTGGGGACTGTGGTCTAACCGGGGACTGCACCCTTTCCATTGCCACCGGGGGTGTCACGCAGGCTCCCTTAAGTTGGTATTTTTTGAAGTGTGACACGTTGCGGGTTACACTTTCCCGGCCTCTGGTAGCGGTGACTCTGGTACCTTTGACACTAACTACTGCCCATGGGTCAGGCTCATAGGGAAGCCTGAATTTGCCGCAGGTAACCCGATTCTTTACCAATACTAGGTCCCCTTGGGCAATCTGGGGCCTCTAGGCCCTTCTCCGCCGACTGACTTGCGCATGTGAACGCTGACGTCGGGATTCGACCTGACATTCATCTGGAGATGCAGGCTGCCATTGCGGATGATGAGGTATCGAATCCATGACTACACGTCCCATAAGCAGGTGTCCTGGAGCAACACCCGTGGTGGTGTGGGGTGTCTGCCGATAGTTCCTTAGGAATGTAAAGATGGCCAGTTCAACAGAGTGACCTTTGTCATGGGCAATCCTGATGACCTTATTAAGAGTCCGCATAAATCTTTCGGCTTCGCCATTGGCTTGCGGCCACCTTGGAGTGATTCGCCAATATTTGATACCCAGTGCGTTCAAGTAGTTGGCTAGTTCCTGTCCTTGAAATGGAGGGCCATTATCCGTTTTGATTTCTCGTATTAGCCCATGCGCAGCCATGATTTTCTCTAGCTTCGGAATCAATTCGGCAGCACTGTTTGTGGATACAATCTCCATATTTGGAGTGATCATCAATTACTACCATTGTGTGGCGTCCATCAGGAAGACTGCCAAAGTCAAGACTGACACAGGCCCAGGGAGACTTGGGCCGTGGTTCCACCAGGATCGGGGCTGGTCTGGGGAGGTCTCCGGTCACTTGACATGCTGCACAGGACCGAACGGTGGCCTCGACCAGGTCATCCATTAGCGGAAACCACACCTTGGTCCGAAGGCGGGATTTCGTTTTTACGATGCCTTGATGGCCTACATGAGCCAGTTGAACGACCTGATCTGTTAGGGAAGACGGTATTACCAGCCGGTGTCCTCGTAGTAGGCACTCAGTGTGATCCTCATTCAGCTCCTCTCGCACGTGGTACAAGCTGTCCATTATGCGTTGTGCCCCCGGAGTCAGGATCTTCCACTCCTCTTTTGCTTTGTGCCAGTTTCCTCTTTGCACAGCCACAATGGCTCTTTGAAGGCAGTCGTCCTTTCTAGTGGCATCTGCGATGTGTTCGATGGATATGGGCAATGGACATGATCGGGCCGTGATGCACCTTACATATTCTTCTGTGTCAGCTGCATCTTCCATCTCTTCCCGGGTGGCTGCTCGCGGATGTCGTGATAAGTAATCAGCAGGGTTGCGAGATCCGGGCTGGTACTCCACCCGGCAATTGTAGTTTTGGAGCTGCAGCATCCATTTTTCAATGCGTGGCGGAGGCTTTGTAGAGGTTCCTGAGAATAATGCAACCAGAGGCTTGTGATCTGTGGCAACGACAAACGGTTTTCCATATACGTATAGGTAGAAGTGCCGGCACCCCTAGTGCATTGCGATCGCCTCCTTCTCAATTTGAGAGTATCTCTGGTCCGTTTCTGTAAGGGACCGACTGGCGAAAGCCACTGGAGACCAGTCTTCGTCTGCTCGCTGACGCTGCATCAGCACCGCTCCTAGTCCGACGGGACCCGCATCTACCGCCACCAACGTCAATTTCCTTGGGTCGATGAATGCCAGGGTGGTGGCTTCTGATAGCGCCTCTTTGATGTCCCGAAATGCTTTGTCTTGCTCCAGGCCCCATCTCCACGGGGTGGCTTCTTTGGTTAGTTCCCGCAGATGTAATGTCAAGTTAGCCAAGTCTCGCATGAACCTTCCACAGTAGTTTACCATCCCAAGGAAACTTCGAACTTCTGTGACGGTATTGGGGGGTGCAGCCTCTTTGATGTCCTTCACTTTTTCTGGGTCAGGGTTCACTCCTTCAATCGAAAACGTGTAGCCGAAGAATTTTATTTTCCGCTTCAGAAATTCACATTTTTCCCTGTGCAGGGTTAGCCCTGCTTCCCGTAGCCTCCGTAGGACTTGTGTGAGGCGATTGTTATGCTCCGGTATGGTCCTCGCGTGTATCATGATGTCATCACTGACATTTATCACCCCTGGATTGTCGGCAATGAGCTCCTGTATCACGTTTTGGAAAACCTCCGCCGCGCTCGAAATCCCAAAACTCAGGCGTGTATATCTCCTGAGCCCTAGATGCGTCGAGAACGTGGTGATGTTGCGTGAGGACTCATCCAACACTAGCTGGTGGTAGCCTGATCGCAGATCTAGTTTGGAGAACCAACACGCTCCCACCATTTCACCTATGAGGTCATCGATAGTAGGAGTTATATGGCATTCTCGCTTAATGGCGGCGTTGGGGAGCCGCATGTCCACGCAGATCCTGACCGCCTCGGGTTGCTTGGGTTTCCTCGTGACCACGATTGGCGACACCCAGGGGGTTGGGCCTGTTACCTTCTCTATTATTCCCGCATTTTCAAGCTTCTTAAGTTCTTCTTCGACCAAAGGTCGCAGGTGGAAGGCTATCCTGCGGTGTCTCAGGGCTACAGGTTGCACTGTGTTGTCAATGTGAAGGTGGACCTCCTTTCCTCTGAACCTTCCGATGCCCTTGAATACCTCGGTAAACTCCGTCAACAGCTCTTGAATAGATTCCTGGTGTACTCCAAACGCGAACGACACCACTCCTAGGTCTTCAGCCGCCCTGCATCCTAATAACATGCCCTGCCCATCTTCTGACACAAACACATTGGCGGTGACGGACCGATCTCCATGTGATATTGAGGTCTTGAATTTCCGTTTTATCTTTAAGGGGGTATCTTGTCCATATGCGAACACTGTGATGGCTGATGGAAGTAGGACCGGCGGCGGGTCTAGAGTTTGGTGCAGGTCGGAAGCCATCAGGTTGATGGTCGCCCCTGTGTCCACGACTGCAAGAACATCTTGGGTGCCTACCCGGATGCCACACTGAGGTAGACTTCTGGCCTTACGTGTGGCGGTGCCAATCATGTGCACCTTGTGCACCGTGCGCTCTTCCTCCTCATCATCATCCATGTCGCTTTGGCTCGAGTCCCCTTCCGGTACAGCGTTTATAACCTGGCTGGGCTTCCGGTACTTCTTCGCTCGACATACTTTTTCGAAGTGATTGAAGCGGCCGCAGCCCGAACATCTCTTTCCTTTCGCGGGACATTCTGCTGCGGGATGTGGTAGTCCTCCACAGTAACCAGACGACTTGGGTTGGCCCGTCAAAGGCGCTCCAGAGCCCTTCTTGGCCCATTTCGTCGGAGACTTAACTGTTACTTTGTTGACTGGTTCAGCCTTCACAGGCGCCAGAAGGGCAGCCTCCATGTGCGCAGCCCGGGCCTTTGATAGCTCTTTGGTACGCCCTAAGGTTAGGATGTCCACCAAGGATTTTCCGGACTCCTCACGAATTCGCTCCCGCAGTTTGGCAGAGGAGCAGCCTTGAATGATCTGGCCGCGAACCTCTTCGGTGACGTCAGCGAACCCACACGTGGACGCAAGGTTCTTCAAGCGCGCATGATAGGTGTCTATCGACTCTTCTGGCAGCTGTCTCGCCTGCCTGAATATTAACCTCTCATAGTCCTGGTTAGCCATGGGCTCGAAGTGCGCGTTGATTAACGTGTGGTGGTTTTTGGGAGTGGCTTCCACTAAGGTCTTTGCTATATGGTGAACATCCTTGCCTCCTAGATGAAGGACCATGGCCCTCTTTTGATCCTTGTGAACTTTGGTGGCTTCAAAGAAGATTATCAATCGGTCCACCCAGTCCTTCCACTTGGGAGCTAGCGAAGATGGGGAGCCCTCAACCACGAATGGCTCAATGGGAGGTATCGTGGCCATGATGTGAATTTGGACGCGTTATCACCTGGATATGACTTAGCACCGTTCTCTAGTCCTGACCCAATACGCTGCTCTGTGTGAGATGCCCCTCTGGTGTATATTTGGGAATGCTGGTGTTGCCAATGCTTGTTGGGAATCGACTCGGCTGATTCTGGACGTCTGGATGACAGAGACAATGTGTCCGTCCTTGATTCTTGTGATGGTTGTGCTTATTACCCCAGTTACTGAGTTCATGTGGGGACCAGTGCCTGCTGCACACCCCTGATTGTTACCCTCGTGGGTCTGGGTGGCCTGTTGCTGTGGTGGAGCGTAGTACTTCTACCCTGGTGAAGGAATGCACTGTGGGGGGCCTGGCACCTCGATGTGGTTCCTCCCCACCCACCGAAGACGAGAGCACTGCGGTGTACAGATCCGCGCAGTGGAAAGGTTCGCCCCTCCTCCACTCGCAGTGAGCCACGTGGCGCTGGGCCTGCGACCGGCCGATGCAGTGCCTGGATTGTAAGGGCTGATGCGCCTCACCTGGCGTCCTCGCGCGCTGCCGATGCAGCCGCGGTGGGTCCTCCTCCACTCCGATGCACGGAGAGACAGCCGCACGCCGGGGGCCCGCCGGGCACGAGCGCCGCGAGCCAAGAGCAGAGGTCGCAGCCGCCTCACGGCAGGCGCGGTGACACAGCAGCGAGGGCACTCCCACCCTCGTCACCAGCTGTTGTGTCGTGTGGGACACACACGACAGGGGATAGTGACGGACTGGGGGCAGTGGGGGTAACACTGGGGCCCTATGAAATAAGTACTCTGACACTAAGGTGCTATGCTGATCGTCTCTCACGCCATCGCCCAACTGGCGTACGTGCGTGCGTAGAAGCTATTTATTTAACTGGAGTCACGTGGGTTTGACGTGTTCCGTCGGTTACTCCACCGACTCGAACACTACAGGGCCCAAAAGCATTTGAAACTTATGCAGGGATTCATCTAGCTTAATTTCTCCTTCCCCTACCAGTAAAATTCCCATTTGTTGAAGTAAACATGCCCAATAATAAAACCGGCAGTTAGGGACTGCCCAGCCCCCTCGAGAGCATGGAAGGGTCATGTACTTCATAGCTCAGCGAGGTTTGCCCTGAGCCCACAGAAAACTGCTACATATAGACTGTAGTTTCTGAAGTTGCTTGCCTGTGAGTTCCAGAGGGACCGCCCTAAAGTAGTACAGGACCCGTGGTAAAATATTCATCTTTAAAACGTTGCACCTTCCAACCATTGACAGATGAAGGCCTTCCATTCTGTCTAGTTCCCTTTTCATTTTCTGCAGCATGGGGTCCCAGTTAGACAATACCATCTTGTCTAGACATGTATTAATATGCACCCCTAAATATGTTGCCCCTCCGTAACTTTAGAATCATTAAAGAGTGCTTGGTCTGTGCATATTACCTGTGTCTTGCCTTGATTTAGCTTATAGCCGAATGCTTTCCCAAATAGTGTTGTTGATAGTTCAATCTCTGCCAAAGTCTTAGCTGGATCGGGCGTGATTATCGCTATATCATCTGCATATGCTAGTATATTAATCCATTCCTGCCCAGGACCCGCTGGCTGAATATTTAGGCTGTTCTCCAACAAATTCAGGAACGGATTAATATAAAGAGCAAATAGTAGAGGGGAGCAAGGACAGCCTTGTCGTGTGCCCTTGATATAGGTACGAGATTAGATTCAAGCCCCATAGCGCATACTCCAGCCACCGGTGATCCATACATGGTACTAATCGCATGAATAAAACCAGGCTCAAAGCCTTGCCACCGCATAGTTGCCCATAAGAATTCCCAGGAGACACGGTCAAACGCCTTCTCTGCATCAAGTAGCACAACTCCACAAGGAGCTTTTTGTACATTAGTAGAGTCCAACATGGCAACTACCCAACCTATATGATTGACCGTGCCTCTTCCTGGGATAAAACCATGTTGGCGAACAGAGACTAAGGGAGTTATCACTCGGGAGAGTCGTGTGGACAATATTTTTGCATAGATTTTCCCATCACAGTTGAGAAGGGAGATGGGTCTGACGATACTGGTAATGTATGCGGTTCATCCTTTTTAAAACAAAAATAACAATGACGCCAGGGCCTCCCCTTTCTGTGCCTCCTGAAATACAGTGAGCATATCTGTTTGTATCTCAGGTAAAAAAGCTTAATATTCTACTGGGAGCTTGCCAGGACCTGCGGCCTTCCCTGTTGCTAGAGCGCCAACAGCCTCTGTGAGCTCTTCCATAGTTTTAGGTTCTTCTAAATAACTCTGATCATCTAAACTTAACATCCTCCTGTATGGATCTTTATAGAAGCATTCAGTTCTCTCCTGATTATTAACATTCCCTGAATATAGATCCTCATAGAAGGCCCTATAGACCTCTATGACCTCCCCCGGTGTTTCTACTATTTTCCCAGTTGAATCTTCAATGGCAGTAAATGTATCTTTAACCTCCTTGCACCTAATTTTCTTGGCCAAGCATCTGCCAGTTGCCTCGCCATACGCATAGCACTCTCTTCTGAACAAATGATATTTTTTTGCTATATCCTTAGCCCACTCCCCATTTATGCTGGCTTTAAAGCGAGCCACCTCCATCTGCGAAATATCTGATTTCCCCTGCAGAGCATATATCAGGGCATAATTTGCTGGTTGCAGGTTATCATAAAGCCCCTGTAGGAGCTGTCTCTGTTATTTCTGAGCATATAATTAAAAGCTCTTGATCTCCCCCCTTAGTCCAGCTCTTAGCGTATCCAAAACAATGCCGCATTTGGCAGAAATACAATTGATAGCCAGAAACTAGTCGTATATGATAAATGAATTGCTCATTGAGTAATAGCTTCCTATCAAAAGAAAACTACCCCCGAAGGAGTGTCAACCCATGCATTTTAAGTTTCAATAACACTGGGTTATGATCCGATGTAATTCGGAGAAATATCTGTATATGTGCCTCTACTAAATAATTTTTTGTAACAAAAAAATAATCTAACCTAGCTAGCTTCTGGTGCGGGCAAGAGTAATGTGTGTATCCTGGATCCAGCTGTTTTAACCTTGGCCAAGCATCAGCAAGACCATGCTCATAAATAAGCTGCTGCAAGGCCTTGTAAACTTTGGGTTTCTGACCAAAATACTTGTCTCCTCCCAAACCCTGGGTAACTTTCTCCAGTTGAATATTAAAGTCCCCACACAGTACCAAAGGGGAAAGCCCCAAAAAAAAAAACCTTGACCTTTACACACACTCGTGGGCTTTCCCCTATACTGAGGATGAATATTACAACAGACCAGTAGAGCAAGCCAGGGCCCAACCATATCAAAGACGTGGTCTGTACCCTCAGAGAGGGGGACAGAGGGGACAGAGAGGAAATAGAGGCACACCTAACAACTGGCGTTTTGATAACACGAGCAGTGAGGACGAGGAGGGGCCAGTCCGACAAGCTGTGCCCACAAACAGCAGGGTCAATTTTGCCCCAGATAACAGATCGGACGAACATCTAGGGGCCCTGTTAAGGTTTTTTTTAGGCCAAGCCCCGAGAGGTGGTCGGGGGGGCAGAGGTCAATCACAGGGGCAGGGCAGAGGGAGAGCGCAACCAACATGGCAAACATACTCACCACGCATCACACGGAGCAAAGCCAGTTCTTTTCGCAATTAGGAGGAGAGATTAATCCACCATCTCCCCACAGCAATGACATTGTGGTAAACTTGTCCTCTTACGAACTGACACCCACTGAATGTGGAGTTTTGAATAAGGGTCTCGGTTATGTACCCACGCCAAAACATGACCCATTTCTCTGTAAGACTGAGATCTCAGAGATGATGAGGAAGATAAAACTACACAAGTTCTTTGCTGATAAGGAGAGTACGCCCTTATCCTTATTTGATACAAATCTACGCCGCCCCTCAAATTTCTGCCCTCCGGCCTCCCTCCTGGGTCCGGAGGTGGCAGTATTTGAACAACGTATCATACAAGAAATAGAATCCCTTGAACAAAATTCACAACACAATCAGGGCCACAATATTACGTAGGAAGAATGGCTGGCTGTTGGAGCTTTACAAAAGAACGCTACCATTACCATCAAGCCAGCCGATAAAGGCGGGACTGTAGTCATATTAAACACCAGTGACTACGAAGCAGAGATTCTCAAACTTTTGGGGGACCGCACTAACTACCAGCCCTTAGTACGTGACCCCACCCCGAGCTTTCTGACACCATCAAGAACATGGTGGCAGAGGCAGTGTCAAAAAAATGGATCACTCCTAAAGAAGCGGACTTTATTATTAACATCAATCCGAGGGTGCCGGCATTTTACATCTTGCCCAAAATCCACAAGCCCCAACGCCAGCCCCCAGGCCGCCCCATCATCTCTGGGATTCAATCCATTCTTGAACCCTTATCCCAGTTTGCGGATTTTTTTCTGAGGGAAGCGGTGGTTACACAGGAATCATACCTTGAACAATTTGATTCTCGCCAGATCACCATCCCTTACTCCGCTCAAGTTACTGTTGCACGGACTCTATTTCCTGCTTGTTGTTGTTTTATGTATATTTGCTGTGAAGCGCTCTGATACCTCTGGGTCCAGCTAGCGCTATACAAAACTTCAATAAATAAATAAATAAATAAATATGTACAGGATACAACTGACATCCTTAATATCCTGAAAAATATAGCCTACGATCCTAAGAACCAACTACTGGTTACGATCGACATAGAGTCGTTATATACCAGCATCCCCCAGGATGCCATGCTGGTGGCAGCAGCGCGGGCCCTGGGGTCGATGGAATGGTTCTACGACACACCCCAGACGTTTGTGCTGCAATGTATTGAGCTGGCACTCACAAGGAATTTTTCCGAGCACCGGGGCCAATTGTACTTACAGACATCGGGGACTTCGATTGGGCCACATTTGCTACCAGCCTGGCCTGCATTTATGTGGGCCAGGTCGAGAAAAATGTGGTCCTCCATCCGTCCAACCCATACCGTGCCAACATCTTGTTGTGGAGACGATATATTGATGATGTCCTCTGTATCTGGACAGGTACAGAGGACCGGCTCAATATATTTTTACAATGGTTGAACCAAGTGGACACTAGCCTTCGGTTCACCTGGACCATCAGTAACATGTCTGCGGTCTACCTTGATGTAGATATCATCGCCGTGGATCAAAAATTGGTGACCAGCGAGCATCATAAGGCAACAGATAGGAACTCCCTCCTTCATTATCACTCCTTCGACCCCAGAGCACTCCGGGACAACTTGCCGGTTGGGCAATTTTTAAGATACCGGCGCAACTGCTCCACCACTGAAACTTTTCTTGATCAATCCACTGAGTTAGTCACCAAACTCCAACAGCGGGAGTACCCAGTAAAGGTGATCAAACGTGCACAGAAGAGGGCCCTTATTACACCACGGGAAGCTTTATTGGAGCGCAATGTGAAAGAAAAACAAACTTGCCTCCCAGTGGTGACGACGTTCGATCCCCTTTCAACGAGGATAAGACAGATCATAAGAAAACACTGGTCCATATTAGATACTACCGCTGACAAAATGCCGGCCCCGCGTTTTGCTTTCAAGAGGGCGTCTAATCTACGTGATAAGTTGGTCCACACACAATATCCCAATGCCGTCCAGGAAACTACCATCCCTGCAGGACATTACCCATGTGGTAATTGTTCGGTATGTGGGTTAACATCAGCCACAAAAAGTGTGATGCTGCGTGGGGGTAGAACATGGTTTCTCAACCGGTTTAGCAACTGTAACACAACACATGTGATTTACAGACTCATGTGTATTTGTGGTCTGTATTACATTGGACTCACCACCCGCAAAGTGAAGATACGCGTGCAGGAACACCTGAGCACAATCAGAGCCAAAAAACTTACCACACGATTGGTGCAACACTTCAATGAGTTTGGACATGACCCCAAAGATCTAAAATGGACCGTTTTAGAAAAAGTGGTGGGCGATACACACAATCGGGATAACATCCTGACAAGAAAGGAAGCAAAATGGATATTCTCTGAGAGGGCGGACCAGGGGGGATTAAATGAAAATATTGAGTGGAATAAAGTGAGCAGGCGGTAAATCCACACTGGCACTTATTATTCCATTAATATAAGTGCCTGTACATATCTTTGCGACAGTGGCCCCGGGACTGGAGTATGAGAAATCATGTATATCGACAGGTACTGACCAGTAGACCGGCAATTTCCCCTACTGAACATTCATGGTGGTCATGCTGATAGGACATACCGAAATGTAATAAACACTATGAGGATAAATCTGTTTTGGGGCACTGCTTGACTGTCCAACTGCTAGAAATTACAATGATCTTCTTTCTAATATATAAAAAATTCCCTCCTTGCCAGTTTTGTATTGTTTTTCTCCCAGTTTTGAAAATTGCAACATAGAAATATTTGGCACTGACAGGCCGAGGTGTTAAACTACATTGTAATCGGCGCGCACCGGACTTAGTATCTCTACATACTGTGAGGGGCCTAGTTGTGAAGCAACAGTGAAAACGGCACGTACCATCTGAGCCCATTCTAAGATGGCCGCGCTGCGTTACGTGGGAGGCGGAGTCACGCCCCCCCCGGCTACTTCCAGTTCCCCCGAGCTATGCTGGGTGAGGACCGTCGGAAGCGCCGGAGGGACTCGGCAGCAGTAAGAGAGTGTGTGGGACCGGGTGATAGAGTGAATGAGGGACCCTCTTCTACTAGCTTATATAAGAATGAATGGTGTCCGAGTTGGAAGTGGATGGAGATACTTTTTATAAGCGACATGGGTGTATGCTGAACCGCGGTTCACGCAGTCTTTTACAGAAACGGCTGATAACAACTAGCTCCACATTGTAAATGTAAATGTAAATTGATACTTGTATAGCGCACTACTCACCCGCAAGGGTCTCAAGGCGTTTGTACGAATACCGCTGTGTAACCTATCCTGGCTTTCCCTGTGAGGTGTCCACTCCTGGGCCTCCCCTAGGTGAAGGCCAGGCATCCTTAGCGTTGTGGGGGCCGTTGTGGAGATTAAGCAAGCTATTGCCCAGAGTTGCAGAGTGGGACTCCATGATTGGAATAGGCACCAAGGCGAGAATTATCAGGTCCGTGGAATTTTGAGCCCAAGGCCCGCCGAGGCGGGGAATTGAACCCTGGTCCCGGGCTAGACCTCTGCATCAGGGTCTGCCGCTCTAACCATTGAGCCACACTTCTCCACCTTGACGTCACTTTGGCTGACGGAGCTGGTCACATGCAGTATTACATTTGCTCACGCTTGTGGCCCGGTGAGTGAGAGCGAGCACTCAACACTTGTTGAGAGCAACCATGACTGCATTCTGTAATTTGCAGTTAACGGAATGGGTGAGAGGTAGCATTGTCGTGGCCTGACTCGCCGGCTGCCGCAGGGGGCAACAGGTGTTTAAGAATGAGTGTGAACCATGGTACACTTTGAAATCGACTTGACCATTTGATTTCCTGTCCTACTTTTACCAATATGTGCATGTAGGTGGCTGAGACAACTTCCAGCCATTACCGGACACGTGATCACGCGACACGGGGTCCAACAGAGGGGTGCCGGTACGTGCAGACTTGCCACCCTTAAGGTAAATACGACCTATTGGCATTTTGAAATGTGTGGTATACTGGTTACGTCCTTGAGATACCCTTCATCTGAAGGGGTGCAGTACAACCTCCACAGTGCTCTGGGTTTGTATTTACACAGGTCCTTGTTCTATTGAGAAGACTGAGGATAGAGAACCCCTCGAATGCCCTGATGAAATCGCTGAAAGTTGGAGCGATGAAACATCTCGGCTTGAGGATAAAATAATTATGGTATATAATTAACCATTTTTAAATGGCAGGTCTTGCAGCAACAGAATAAAAACGAATAGCCAGCAAAACCTTGCCTTGCTTTACCAGTTTGTCTGGTTAGGGGTTTATTTATGTACACAATATTTCACATCAGTGTTTATATGTTTGTCACTGGTCTCTTTTCACCACTATTCTCACGTGTGCACGATGATATGTTTTTGTGCACTTCTGTCTTTTCACATAGAGAGAGTGACCAGTGATGAGAAGTGGGTACACCGGTAATTGCTAGCCAGGAACCCCCTCTGGTGTGACTACCGTGAGGCACTCTCTCTATTTTCTACACCTTTTCTGGTTGTAGTGAGTGTGGACCTGTGTGTTTTTACAGTGAACAATTACGCATCATGACCATAGGACTAGTGTTATTCGACAGGGGATTCATATTGATAATAAGATATCGTACCCCGGTTTCTGGTCGTATATGTGGATGCGTCTCCGATTAGGTGAGGCTTTGGTTGATTAATTGTTGTTTGAGTGGGGGGCAGCCTTACCTATTACCTTCCCCCTTAACCCCTATAGATTGATGGGAAGCCCAAGAAGCCAGCTCTGTGTTCAGATTTCCTATAACCTGTGCTTCATTATGATTAGATCCGTACACGGAGCATATTATACGTTTCTTGTTAGCAATTACACATTCAATTATCGCCCAGCGGCCATATTTATCTGCCATGCTTTTGGCTACCGGTAATATATTATTCTTAGTCACAATGGCCACACCTCTAGTGGTAGTTCCCTGTGACGTGCAAACAAGAGCTTATATCCCAGCTCGCTTAATACCATATACTTATTCCAAGGAATATGTGTCTCTTGGAGACATACCACATCGGGGGACATATTTCTAATTTCCTGAGCTACCCTTTGCCGCTTAGCCCTATCATTAAGCCCCATACATTAAACGTACAAATGGACAATTCAGACATATTATAACCCTGTTCAAAACTGCGTAGACCGCTCCCTCTCTCCAAAAACCTCATAATCTTTCCTCTTGTTTGCATCTATGGAGTTGTTCATGTATGTGAGAATCCGCCAGAGTGTCAAGGCTGCCACACCTGATTTCCCTCGAGAGCCACAAATGCTGGGCCCACTCCACATAATTTAACCGTGCACTTTCCCATCTCAAGTGCTATATCACCACTCGCAGGCATCGGTGGCACTCACTCCCGCCGCCTCCAGGACTTGATGGGAGGCAGATTTGAGCATACCCCTGTCAGATAAACAGTGGACATATTGCTGTAATCAGACTGGAATTATATCTGCAAAAAGCCGCTTGAGGATAATACATTATACATTTCTTCACCGCCTGCATTACACCCCAGCCAGCCAAGAAGCATAGGTTTTAGATTCAGGCAGAGAATAGATGTGACAGGTGTGGGCGGGGGAACGCAGACTTCATGCACTAAGAGCATGGGAATGTGAGCCTATCATGGCATATTGGCGGCAGATCCTAGAAGCGTTTGGGGAGATGGTAGGGATGCCGTTGCCGATGTCCCTTATTATGGCCTCGCTGGGGTATACTGAGGAAATTGAGGCCACTTACAGGAAGTCTGCTGCACTAGGGTTCATGTTGACAAAGAGGAAGGTGGCTTGTAGGTGGGGCGGGCATGGCGCCAAAATTCAAGGACTGGATCCAGGACCTTATACTATGGCAGGAACAATCTCTCATATATGCTGAGCTCCTCTTTCCGGTCTCCAGACCGAGAGATATATGGGATCCTCTGCAAACGCATGTATTTAACACACACGCCTTAGAGGGATGGGGAGTGCATGTGGAACTATCGAAGAATAGGGAAGCAGGAGGAAGGGTGAGGAGGGTGGATATGTGGAGCATGTCTTAGGTATTGTGGGACCATCTCGCTGTGTCCGGCCAAACTGTTTTTCAAATATTGCCTGCACTTATTCAATTTCTTCGACTAATGCATGAAGACGTTGATACAGATCTTTTATTGGTGTTTGGATCATAAAAAACTTTTTAAAAAATCAAATCATCAGAAAAGCATAGCATCCAACTAGGAACATGCCCTATTAGAAAATACTTGAATGCGCGTTGCAGACATTGTAGCAGACTTCTTCCTCACTGGACCAATCAAATGCAGCACTCGTCTAAGAGCAGGTTAATCTGTTCCTCTCCCACGAAAATATATGCAGCTTGCAAAGCTTTATCACAAGTTAGCTACAGACATTCTTATGCAGTTAATTTCTGGAAACGTAATCCTCAGTTCCCATAGGCATCAAATGCAGACTGGCTGTTTAAATATTAAATGTTTCTCTGTGTAGATAATGAACTATGCTAAGGAAGAGAAACATTAACTTGCAAAATATTTGTTTAGTAATACACACATACACAAATAAAGAATACTGTTTTAAATGTGCAACTATTCTATTCAAGCATTATGTGACATATTGTGAGAATCCGTAATTAATCATTACATGTTGCTGAGTAAAATAATCCATTTATCAAAACCGGAACATTCTTAAATAATGACTAACATTTCTAAGCATGTCACATTAAAGTCAAGCTTCTAAATTACGTTTGTGCACATTTCCACAATATTAGTCAAAGTAAACTTGCTTCTTAACATTTCTAATGCCTATACACATAGCTATGACGGCCTACTGCAGTTTGCACATTTTAAATACTTGTTATTTCAGCTTTGAATTTTACATTAATCATTGCACAATTTAACAGCTAATCTAAATAACCAGCATTTTAATTAATGGATTTCACCAGTCTTCCTTCTGAAGGTTATCTTAACCATCACATTATCTCGATTTCACAAGTGAGTTCTGCTCAAACTTTCATCATCCATTGAATCCTGTTGTTTCTGTTTTAAACTTTGGAATGTTAATCATTTATGGTAGTCATCATTCATGAGGTTATTTCAATCTAATTCTTTTTCCAATTTCTTATTTCTTTTTCTGCTTTTTCTCTTGTGTACATAGAGTATACAGATTTTGAATAAAGCAAATAGGCATAACAAACAAAGCCCTATTATTAGTATTGACATAAGTATAGCTTTTAAAATACCACTTCCTGCTGTTGTAATCCAATTCTCAATTGTATGAATCCCTTTCCCAAAATTTTCAAAAACACCGGGTGTTTCCAACCCTTCTAATTCAGGTTTCAAATCTGAAATTTTCTATGAAAATTCCTCTGTTTTCTTACTCTTGTCTTGTATGTATCAGGAATAATGGGTTAATTTAAGCATCTTGCAGACTCTGCCTTTTTCTGCTAGTAAAATGTCTCATGCGAGTCAGTCTTGCAAACCCATTAATCGTATCGCTACAAGCTTGGTGTTTAATACTAATAGAGCTCCATAAGTACTGGTTGACAGCTTGTCGACAACAGTTGAGAGTTTTCTAATCTTTTCATCATTAAGTATGACTGCTACAGGTGAAAGTATTGTCTCCCACTAATGCACCTCCAATTTCTGCACTACAAGTGTGTCTGTGTGCTGGTGTCATTGTTAATGCATTTATACTATTCACAAGGTATATCTTAGGAAATAGCAAAGGTAAATAGCACATTCCTTCCCAGTCAGCAGGCTGCAGAAAATAAGCATTCTGCGCACAAACAAAATAAACTCCAGGAATTTCAGATTCCTCTCCCTGTAAAATGTACCACATTCTGTCCATGAATTTGAATGTCTACTAATCCTTTGCCACTGGATTCAAGCTAGCCTGGCTGATTAGTCAGAAAACCGGTCCCAGGATGCCTGTTTCCGTTCCAGGGAAGACATGGCTTGGCAGTTTGGGCTGGACTGTTCCTATGAGGCACAGGGTCAGACTGATTTGCATATGGCCATGTCTGAACTGGGGTGGCGGAATGAGCTAAAGAATGATGATGGATTAAACCCAGATCTGTGACGGGGGTGAGTGCTTGCAATGTTCAACACTCCGTCCATCATCCCCTTTGGTTTGCTTTGTTTGCCCTAAGTTGGCAGGGTATGCCCAGATGTGGGTCCCTTGCTCACTTTGCCACTGGATTCAAGCTAGTCTGGCTGATGAAGGCTGATTAGCTAGAAACCGGTCCCAGGATGCTTGTTTCCGTTCCAGGGAAGACATGGCTTGGCAGTTTGGGCTGGACTGTTCCCACGAGGCACATGGTCAGACTGATTTGCATATGACATGCCATGTCTTAACTGGGGTGGCGGAATGAGCTAAAGAACGATGATGGATTAAACCCAGATCTGTGACTTTGGGTGAGTGCTTGCAAAGTTCAACACTCCGTCCATCATCCCCTTTGGTTTTGCTGTGTCTACTAATCCCTACATTTCTGGTTTGTTTGGGTGTCCTTCTTCTGTAATCGCAAATTATCCCTTTATTGTGGCTGTCTAACCTAAATTTTGGGTAAACCATTTTCTTTTTAAATTAATCTTCCTTTTTCCAAACATTTTTCAAAACATTACTGTGTTTATCTTTACTACGTGTCAGGTTAGTATTTCTTTCCTCTAAAATCATAACAAAAACCTTCTCTAGTGGTCATATTAAGCAGGTTAAACTGTTTTGATAAGCCTTAATGCTATCTATATGTCTGTGTTGCATACAAAAGTACCAAGCTGTGTCCATTTCTTTTGCTTGCGACTGTTAATGTATTCTTTCTTCTACGGGCACTCTAGAAAGAATGAAATCATAGTTACAATAGACATATTAAATATATTTGTGTCTATATACAAGTGAAAGCAGTGTAAGGCATGTAATTCAATAGGATAATGGCATGTGATAAGACATGACTTCTTCTGATGCTGATGACGGTAAATGAGCACAGACCTAACAGTCTTTTGCTCCCATGGTATATGGTATATGTATTCCTGGACTAATCTGGAATGAACGTTAGTTGAGTGATAAATGAAGCTTTCAATTGCTCTTCAACATTTAAAAACATGCATGTGTGTTTGTTGTGTTTGCATTTCTAAAGCCTTCCTCTAGTGTTAAATAAAATCTTACTAGCACTATTGTAATATTTATTAGTGTTATTGCAAAAACTGAACACATAATGTATTTACACTTATTTCTAAAGCAACATATGTTTCTCCGAAAGCAGATGAGATGCTGTTAAGTTCAAAGTTCCCTGCATAATTTTGTAAGTAGCTTAATTAAGATGGGTAAATGTCTTATAGACAATCCTTCATCTTACTCCATGTTCTTCTAAATTGTTATAACTACTCTTCTACAGCAGACTCGGGCCTAGGTAATCTAATTTAAAATTAAAAAAACTTAGTTAGTTAGTGTCAGTCTATATCTTTCAACAAACCTTTTTGATTAGATTTTTTCCCAATGACTCTTTATTATTGCACTGCTTGTTTTTGACAGTTATCTTTACACTAACAATGCTTATGGCAGTGAAGCCATGGAGGCTCCAACAGTTCAGATTTCACATCACACAACTCATCTAATGTGACATTCAGTTCTTGGTCCTGAAAATAAGACCACTCAAGTAGCTTAATAAACCTCCGACAAGGCGGTCTTGTTCTTTTTGATCTTCTCAGTTTTTGATGATCTCATTCTGTATCACTTTCTGTCTCCTCAGGAACTGCTGATGGAATCCGATCAACTGATATGCTCTTTCTCATCCTTCCTTGATTACAGTTCTGTGGCCATTCAACTCTATGGGTGATGCTTCTCATTTCAGAGCTTGCTCCTACACCCGAATCCTCCTACTGTACTAATGTTGTCTCAGTAATGTTTCCAAGTTGAGAGTCAGTCTCTGCTTCTCCTTCATTAGAGAATTCAGTGACATTTTTTGAAACAACAGGTACTCTGATTTTTGTTGCAGTGTGTGTCTTCTCCTTGCTGCTGTTGTGTTCTCGGTACTACTGCTCTTTACAGTCTCCCAGCTGGGAGTGGTGCAGTCACAAATGCTCTTCGTTCAGGATGAAAGAGCACAATTGCTTCTTCTGGATTTCTCACTTTATTGGTGTGCAATGCATGCACCAAATTTGGAACTCTGCAACACATAACTGCAGTGTTGGTTACTAAAATTACCTGGAAGGGGCCTTTCAATCTCTGTTCCAGACAAGACTTCTGATCGTGCTTCTTGATCACAACCTAATCACCAAGATTGAGGTCATGGCACTGTTTTTGATGCAGATCTTTAGTGACAGCTGCAACCTGGTAAGAAACAGAACGGACCACATCAGCCAATCCTTTGCAGTAATCGAGTACATATCATCTGTGACATTCAAGAGTGCATTTGCATGTACAGGAGGCAGCTTCATTGCATGGCCCATCAGAATCTCGTGGATTGATAAACCAGTCTTCCTATCAGGGATATTTCGAATACTCATCAGCATCAAATGTAAAGCATCTGGCCATTTCAGTGATGTTGAAGCATTAACTTTAGCTAGTCGAGCCTTGATAGTCCAATTCATTTGTTCAACTATACCTAAAGTCTTAGGTCAATAGCTGCAATGTAGTGTTTACTCAATGTGTAATGCTGTGCAAATAATCTTCAGGACCTCATTGTTAAAGTGGGTACCTATCTGATTTCTGAGAAACTGGCATTCCAAACCTAGGGATCAGTTCTCATAATAACAGTTTTGCAACTGTGAGACTCATTTCTTCTGGTTGGGTATGCTTCCACCTATCTCAGGAAGACACATTCTATGACCAGGACACATCTAAGCCCATTACAAACAGGCATTTCGATAAAGTCCATTTGCATTCTGTTGAAAGGACCACCTGATACTCCTCTGTGACTCAGTGTAAGATGTTCTTTTCCTTGCATTTATTTGTTGACATGCCACACACCAATGTCACACTTCTTCAGCAAGCATCCTGAACCTGGGATGAAACCAGTTTTGCCTAGAGTCTTACCATTACCTCCCTCCTTAAATGTGTGAATCCATGAAAGTATCATGTCATTGGTAATAGCAAACTATAAGGTAACACTGGTCTCCAATCAGCTGACATCCATATGTCATTTGCATTTTTCTCACAACCTGCTCTGATCCAGCATTATTGTTCTGCTTCTGAAACATTTTCCTGTACTTATTTTAGTTCATCCCAAGTATCAGTTACTTTCATCAACATTGAAAATGAAGAGGGAGGAGCTTCGCGCTCCACCGAGATGGCCGCGTGAGCTCAGGGCTCCCGAGACCTTCGCCACCTCCCGCATCTATCCTGAACATTATCCTGATTATGACGACGGGTTATTGAAGACGAAACCCAGCTGATATAATAGCTGCTTTCAGAAATTGATTTGGACTCCGGGAACCGTAACTACGGCACTTCGAACTTTCGTGGCCTGCTCCATGAAACTGCCTGGGGCTCGAGTCAATGTGGTGCCCAGGTAGTAATTGAACAACAACGGCCTACGGGGCCCTGCTCACAACCCAGGAGTTAACGTTCGGTTTTGTTTTTGGCTCCTCGGCCTTCTCCTGCCTCGAGATTGCTCTGACAACCCGGGATGCAATCTGACCCCGCAACTCCACTGTTTGATTGCCATCGAGTGTCTCTGGTCGTGTGACATCGGGCTGGAACTTGTTTCTGGTGATCCTGGTGGGTGAATCGAGAGGAGTCATTTTTACTAGGTCTCGTGAGCCCCTCCGGGGCGCAATACCCAATATGGCGGGCAAACCCGAAAGCGAGAAACGGAAGACCAAGACCGTTCACCGGGGGGGCGCTATTCAATCAAATATCATGGATCGTTACACTCATCCCAAGGGGTCCCCCGGTGTTACGAGTAGGTCCCTGGGAGATGCGGGAGATGACTCAACGGCGGTGGACGACTTGACCCTGCATGATGTCATGGGCGCCATTGCTAGTATGAAGACCTCTATCGGCCAACAATATGAGGCTCTGGCCCTAAAGCTTGACACTGTGGCAATCAATGTCAACTTGATCAGGGCGGATTTATCAAAGACTAACGAAAAAGTTAAATCCTTAGATTTGAAGACCTCCAGCCTTACGACTGATGTGTCCGATTTACAGACAGAGGTTTGCAAACTGCGGTTCTCTAATGATCTCTTTTCTCGCCGGCTGGAGGATGTTGAAGGTCGGGCCAGAAGCAACAACGTATGTATTATTGGGGTCCCTGAAAAACCGGAAGACCCAGCCGTAGATCTCCTTGTCGAGGACCTCATCCTAAACTATCTTGCCCCCAAAGGCCTGAGCAACTTCTTTGCGGTGGAACGCGCACACAGAGTGCCGGGCGGAAAGCCAAAGCTGGGCGCCCCTCCGCGTCCCATCATCGCCAGAATTTTTAACTTTAGAGATAGAGACGCTATCCTGCAGGCGTCGCGGGTGGGCGGCCCTACGAAGTTCGAAAATACTACGGTGAGCTTCTACCCACATTTCACCCAGTTCGTTCAGAAACAAAGGATGGGGTTTCAGGGGGTGAAGCGACGATTGAGAGACATGGGTATGAAGTATGCGATGCTCTTTCCATCTTGGCTGCGCGTCGAATACAAAGATCGGACGTTTTTCTTTGACCTCCCTGAAAATATGAGTGACTGGCTCGATACGTTGCCCATGAGGCGGGATCGCTCTGAACATTCTGAAGGAGCTGTAGGCGGCCCGTTGGAACAGGAGTCAGCAGTGGTTTCGGATTTCTGGACATTGTACACAACTGGCAGCTGTGGTTCGATGACTTTTACAATTGCACTATTTGTGGTGGAATACCCAGAGTTGGCGGGGGGGTGAGACTCTTTCCTCCTCCAGGTTTCTTTTTGTAGACTAGTTTAATGTTAGGGCGACAGGCACACTGCAAGTTGGGGTGGCTTTTGAGTCTAACGCAGGGATGCAGGGTGGGGGGGTATGTTTTGGGTAGTTGTTGGGGGTGGGGGGTTTGTGTGTGTTTCATTTTGTTTCAAGGCAACGCATTGTTTAACTTCTAGACCTGGGTGTTGTGCTCGCTGTGGGGCGGATTCTGCATTTATTTCCTGGGGTGGGGGTAGGGGGTTGAAGTTATTGTGCTGGAATGTTAACGGGTTGGGGGACAGGATAAAACTTGGTGTTGTGCTGCAGCTACTGAGGCACCTCTCCCCTGATGTAGTGTTAATGCAAGAGACACATCTGATCGGAAATAGCCATGAATAGGCGAGGCTATTGTCTCCTGGCACATTCTGGATTTACTACTGGTTCTAGGGGGGTGGGTATCCTAGTCAGGGGTTCCCTCCCCCTGGAGGTCGACAATATAATCCTTGACGACAGAGGGCGCTATGCTGCTCTCACTGATAGATGGGATGGGAAGACTGTCTCTCTGCTTTCCGTTTATGTTCCTCCTGGCCTGCAGACTGCAACTTTCGCTGATTTGGGGAGAGTAATTCTGGGGCTTCCGGAAGGCATTCTGGTGATGGGTGGAGATTTCAATTCTGTCGTTTCCGGTGGGGAGGACCGTTACCCCCCCAGAGAACTCATGAGATCGCAGTCTTGGTTGGGTGGTTTCTTGGAAACGCTGGGACTGGTAGATTGTTGGAGGCTGCTGCATCCGGGACAGTCCCAATACACCTTCCACTCTGGTGCTCACGGCAGTCTCTCTAGACTTGATTATGTCCTGATGCCGGCAGCGCAGGCCTCTTCAATCAGGGAAGTCAGACATCTGGCTAGGGGTATCTCAGATTACTCCCCATTGTGGCTTATGATCGATACGAAGATGGGAGCCGAGGGTCGTGTGGCTCCGATTAATCCTTGGTATCTCCGTGACCGCAAAACCCGGGCGGAGTTGATCAGGTCTCTGGATCATTATTTTGCCGAGAATGTGGGGTCTGTGTCCTCTTCTGTTTCGCTGTGGGAGGCTTTCAAGACGGTTATCCGTGGCCAGGCGCTGTCGTTGATTGCTGGTGCCAAGAAAAATAAAAACGAGGTGGTAGTCCGCCTTGAGACCGAAATAGCTGAGTTGGAAAGGAATTTGGAATTGGGTATCACTCACGACAAGATTCATCTCCTCAGTCTCAAACAACTTGATTATAGGGCGTTGGTAACAGATGATGCTAAAGTCATGAGTAGAGAGCAGCAGGGACGTTTATATGATGTGGGAGATAAGGCGGGGAAATTGATTGCTTGGTTGGATAGAGGGGAGAGGGCAAGTCGTGTGGTCCCTGTGGTTGAGAGAGTGGATGGAGTGAGAGTGACTGATCCTGCCGAAATTGTGGAGTGTTTTGCGGAATACTTCCAAAAAGTGTATTCCCCAGTATCCGACAGACCAGAGGAAGACTCACATCTGCTGTTACGAGACATTGCATTGCCTTGCCTGTCGGATTTCGATAGGGAACTGATGGACGCAGCACTTTCCGTTGACGAGGTGGCAACTGCTATTCGCTCTGTACGCTCGGGAAAAGCTATGGGCCCTAATGGTCTCCCCATCGAGCTCTACAAGCTGCGTCCTGACAAAATGGCGCCGTATCTGCGTTCTATGTTCCTGGAGTCGCGAGACGTTGGCTCCCTCCATCGTGATCAGCGACTTGCGACCATTGTGGTGATTCAAAAGGAGGGGAAGCCGCGGGATCGCTGCGCATCTTATAGGCCTATTTTGCTCCTAAATGCGGAGCCCAAGATCCTCGCGAAATTGCTGGCAAACCGTTTGATAAAGGTGATTAGCGACCTGATCCATCCGGATGAGTCAGGTTTTATTCCACATCGTAATATAGCATTGAACCTGCGGTGCTTGCATGGCGTTCTTGCGAGAGCAGCGTCACTGCGTGAACCGGCCATCTTGGCTTCCTTAGATGCTACGATGGCCTTTGATACGTTGGAAAGGCCGTATCTCTGGGCTGCTCTTGCAAAGTTCGGTTTTGGTCCCGGTTTCATCGGCTGGGTGAAACTTTTGTACGAGGAACCATTGGCTCAGATTGTGGTGAATGGTCGGGTTTCTAAGTCTTTTCTTCTTGGAAGGGGCACGCGGCAGGGATGTCCGCTGTCCCCGCTTCTTTTTGCCCTCGCCTTGGAACCCCTGGCTGCTTGGCTGCGGTGGGAGCCATCGATGAGGGGTATTCGGTGGACCCCGGATTTTGAGGACCGAGTGTTACTCTATGCGGATGATATCTTGTTGTATCTCACGTCGCCTCGAAAGTCGCTGATCGTATTGTTTGATGTGTTGAACTCGTTCGGGAGAAACTCCGGTCTTGTGATTAACTGGTCCAAGTCCTGTATCTATGTACTCTCGGGTGACTCTCCTTCTTTGCCGCGCGGTTGTCCCATACAAGTGGTGCAGACGGGATTTAAATATCTGGGGGTCTTTATCACCTTGGACCCCGTGGTCCGCTATGATCGTAATCTGCTTCCCCCGCTCCAACGGTTAAATTGCGATGTTTTGGCCTGGTGCAGATTGCCATTGTCCCCCCTCGGGCGTGCAGCTCTTTTCAAAATGATGTCTTTGCCGCGGTTTTTATACGCGCTGCAGAACACACTTGATGTCATTCCGGCGAGCTACTTTCAGGAGGTGGAGAGTTTACAGAGGCAATTGATATGGGGCGGACGTTCGCGTATCGCCCTCGCCAAGCTGACGCTTCCCTGGTATGATGGTGGTATTGCACTTCCGGATATAAGGCGATACTATTGGGCTTCTCAGTTGGCGCGATTAATCATGGAATGTACGGTCCTGCGTCAAATCCGGCGTTTGAAATGGATAAATGGCTGTTGCCGGGTGGCGATTATAACAGGGCGCTTTACACCACATCTGCTGTGAAGAAACTTTCGGGACCCACTAAGATAGCGGTGCAGGTGTGGCAATGTGCTAATGCGGCAATGGGATGGAGGGACCGACTGACTCGAGCGACTCCGCTCTATGCATCTGAAAGATTGGGCAGCCTGTGGAAGACGAAAGGTTTTGAGAAGTGGGATATGATTGGTATCTGGAGGGTGAGTGATATCTGGGCCAAAGACAGGGTTAAGACTTTTGAGGAGTTGAAAGTAGAGTATGAGTTGAGTGACAAGGAATTCTTCCGTTATGCGCAGATTCACCACACGCTGAGTTTGTTTTTTTCCTGCAGGTATTGTTATCGCGGAATCATCCCCACTTGAAGATCGAGTGCTTGATGGATACGTTCCTGACAGCACTATTTCCTTGATATATAAGAAATTGATTAACGATCGAGTTGATTTGTTGGTCCAACTTAGAGAGGTTTGGACTAGGGATGGTCTGGAGTTGGATGACGAGGACTGGCAGTCGGCGATATCCTCACCGAAGGAGGTCGCGATTCCGGCTCGTCTCCGACTCGTACAGCTTAAGATCCTGCACCGCATCTATGTGACCGGTCCTCGCCTGATTCGTATGGGATATTCTGTGGATGGGTTGTGTAGGCGTGGATGCGGTTTAACCGGTACATTTCTCCACATAATTTGGGAATGTCCGGAAGTGGTGCGGTTCTGGAGTCGAGTGCATGATGTGATGGAGGAGGTCACGGGCATCACGCTGTTGCCTGAAGCAAGGCGTTGCTTACTGAATGTTTGGGAGCCGACTGATTATGATGTGGCGCAGACTCAGTAGGGGACCCTCGGAAATATGGTTGCCAAGAGAGATATCGCGCAGTTGTGGGGCTCCCAGAGACCGCCCACGGTCCTGGCATGGAAGGAGAATATGGACTGGTGTATGTTTAGAGAGAAGACGGTATATGTGGCGCGCGGCAGACCTAAAAAGTGGGGTAAAATCTGGGGCCAATGAAACTCCTACCGGGGTGATATATGTACACCTCCCCTTGCGGATGCACCGGATGTTCCATCTTCCCCCTGACCTGACATTCCTAACGATGTTTTAGCGTTAATGTTTTATGATTCTGAATTTCCCCCCTGCTCCCCCCCCTGCATTGATGATTTGTATCAAATTGTAATGCACTTCCTCCCTCGCTGAGCGCTTCTCCATCTGGACTGACTTTTATTGCCTTGTTTGTTTATGTTTATTTGATAATAAAAAGAAATATAAAAAAAAAATACATTGAAAATGAAGTGTCCTCCTCAAAATAACATGTGAAATTTCTTATAAATGTGCAGGCCAAAAGAGCACAAAATTGTGCTACAGAGTCTGCTACCTATTTTCCATAGCTTTGTAGCCATTCCCATTTTGAAAGGCTGAACATTTAACAACAGCAATTTCTGTAGGAAATTTAGAGCTTCCAATACATCTTTCACCTGCACCCGATTTCTAATACGGGTCCTTGAAGAGGTCAAGAAACCTGTTTTTGACCATATGCTAGAAATGGGGTCTCTAGTTGGCAGAGGTATGCCCCCTGTCCAAGTAGGGACCCACACTCTAGTCAGGGTAAGTGTAGTACACACTAACAGTTTACCTGCGCTCACCCTCTGGTAGCTTGACACAGAGCAGATAGCCTTAACTAAACAGGCAATGTGTAAATTATGTGCGCACACACACACAGTAACACAGTGGAAACACCACATATATATTCCACACCAGTTTAGAAATATAGCCAATATTTATCTGAGTAAAACAAGACCAAAACAACAAAAATCCAACATACACAAGCCAAAATATGAATTTTCAAAGATGAAATCAAAATGCAGTACTTAGAAGTCTATAGCTTCAACTGAGGCTATCTGGTCGCGCTTGACCAGTACAAATCCAAAAGTTCAGTCTGACTGCAATGGAGCGTGGACTAGGTACAGGAATCACGCTGACCCCCTAAGAGTTCCTTGAATATGTTGGAAATCAAAGACAATGCATCATGTGCAGGAGGTGAGGATTCATGGATGCAGGTAATGCGTTAGTTCCTTAAGGTGGTGGAGGGTTGTTGAAGCTTTGCCGCTCTGTGATGATGATTTGGGCTAAGAATGTGATGCGTCGGTTGCTGGTGCAAAAACCCGGTTCTTGATGGCAATGAGGTGTAAATGATTTGTAGAGATCTAGAGCATTGACTTCTCATCGTCGAACCACTGGACAAAAGGCGATGTGTCGATCGAGATTCACGTAGGGCTGGGGATGCATCGGAGTCGAGACAGTGCACCATGGATGTCGGGTTGCGTTGTCGAGATTTGCGCTGTGGCGGTTCTTCAGAGGGACTGCTGCAAAGTCAGGTCTGCGTTAAAGTCGAAGTCATTGCATTGCGCACTCAGCGAGCAGTCTCCACAGCTTCACTGTAAGCAGTGGTGATGCATCGTTTTCGCAGGGATGTGCTGGTTCCAAACTGACGCTTTGGAGTTGATGCATCGGATTCTTGGTTACAGCACCAAATTGACTTCCAGGGGCTCAGGACTGGGTTGGGACCACTTGGCAGGTCAAGACTTACAGCAGAGGAGCCCAGGTGCTGGTAGCAAGATGCAATTGAAGTCTTTGATGTCTCTGAGACTTCAGCAACAGGAGGTGTGTTCAGTCAAACCCTTGGAGAACCTTCGAAAGCTGGATGCAGAGAGCAAAGGCCAGTCCTCTTGCTACCAAGCAAGAAGCAGAAGGCCAACACAGCAAAGCAAGGAGCAAAGTAGCAGTCCCCCTGGCAGCACAACAGCTCTTCTTCGTGAGAGAATGTCCTCAGTCCAGAAGTGTTCTGAGTATACTCCAGAAAAAGGACAAGACGAAAACGGAAAGGATGGTGTTCGTTTCTAAATTCTCAACCAACTCATTGAAAATTCGGAATATCATCATAAAGAGATGGGAGCTTCTCCAGCAAAAACCTGATTTCAGAAACATTTTTTCATCAAGACCGTTATTTGCCTACACTAGATCAAAGAATATTAAGGAATTACTTGCCAACAGAACGTTCATCCAAGAACAGGATAATGTTGGAATGCGCAAATGCCAGAATTGCATACACTGTAATAATGTCATCATGGGGAACATTATTACACATCCACACACAGGCAAAAATACAAAGTTATAGTTTAAAGGAAACTGTAATTCTAATAACATCATCTACTCAATCAAGTGCCCCTGCGGCATGCTTTATGTCGGCAAGACAGAACGGAAATGGAAGATTCGCATTTCAGAACATAAAAGTCGTATCCGCAATAAAAGCACCACATCTTGTTTGGCAATACATTGGAATGAGCAACGCCATAACATCTCGCAAATCAAATTTCAAATCATTGAGATAGTAGTAGATTATCCAGTATTAGACATAATTAAACGTTTGCTGCAAAGAGAAATATACTGGATAAAGCGTTTGGATACTTTAAAGCCACGAGGTCTCAATGACAGATTGGAGATGAGTTGCTTTCTCTAGATTGAAACAAGACCGCGCAGTCATCTAATGGTGGTCTATCCCCAGCGTAGCCATGGTAACAATTTCACACACTAGTAAGAAGTTTATCATGTTTAAAGGTATGTTATCACAAGTCAAATGACATCATTATTGTTCAAATCCCTAGTACTCACATTCTGAATTTTTCTGTATCTTTTTAGGATTGGTTATGTTATGCTGATTATTTATGTATAGTGGAATTTTCGCAGGGTGGGGATAATTTCCCACAGTGTGATATTTCCGTTTGGTGTCACAGCACTTGGTTTTGTAATAATCCCGCCAAACTTTTTAATAATCTTTTTGAATTGCTGATACAGAGATGGTTTAGGACATTTGGGTCTCTCACCAATAGGTGGATCAGGGTAGCAGGTTTTCATTTTAAGATTTGTTACATCAGAGCGTTTGGCATTGTGATCATTAGTCGGTGAGTTCCGGCACATGGGGTTTGTTCATAAACTGTTTAGAAAGAGACAGGAACATTTTGTCATTCCAATAAGAGACCAAGCGTTTATGCACATTCCGGATATGTTCTTATTTAGACCATATATACTGTACACTGTTTATATGAGGATCAATCTTGAATCTAATTTTAGGCTTGACTACAGGAACGTGAGAGAGAGATTATGTTTGGAGGAACAAGATAATAAGGGGCAGATTGGTCCATCTTTTTGGTGCTTATACCGATTGGAGTGAGTTACCATATACATTCCAAGATGGCGGTGAATAATGAGTCCATCTCTGTCCCGTGAAGGCGGCTTATGACACGGAATCTGTTTATTTAAGAGCGGCATGGCGGCGCCCTTTAGAACAAGCGCAGTTTCTTCGGGAGGAGCGTGTTGTACCAGCATCCCGGGTAAGTTAGAGCATGGGTTGTTAGCAGTTCTTATATGGGTGGAATTACGATCGGGAGTCTTACATCCTGCAGCCTTTTTTTGTTGTTGCAGGAAAGTAGGTTCATAGGAGGAAGCATTTGAAACAAGGGTAAGCGTTCGTCTGTTTAAAATCAGGTTTATGTCACTTTGTAAGTAGTCTCTGTAATGTTTGGATTTTGGTTTAGTATTTCGTTTAGTGACTTATATCTCTTTACTCTTTGGACAGAGGTGATATACACTGGCATACAACATTAGGCAGTACTTCAAGAGTTACAGAGGTATCAGCATTTCGTGTACCAGAAGGTATGGGTTGATTGGTTTTCAGATTAACTTCGTATAAGAATAGTTTCATTCAGATTTAAACATGTGATGCTTTGCATTCTTACAGCTGACATTGTCGTAGTGGGTCAGTTTGACTCTGCCATAGAGAATTCACAACAAGCTAAGTTTCGAGTGAGTATGGTCTTAGCAAATTGATGTGGCACTATTCAGCTCTAAATGTGGTTTTGAACACGGTTGCGGTATTATTGTTGAGGATGTCTTTTTTTTGTTTTTTCATTTTTCTATTCTTTGCACTACTGTTTTCACGCATACTTTCACATTGCGGATTAGGTAACGAGCATGGTTTGTTTTTACATTTCCTGAAGCATGACACATGCCATGGCAATGAGATGTTACGAGAATATGAATTAAGAACAAAAAGGTTGGGTGTTTCCCTTGTTATGTACATTTTCAAGTGATACACTGTTATTTATTTTCTTACAGAGGTGCCCCTGAAGAAGGGACTTCGGTCCCTAAATGCATTGGGCTATCGTGATTTGTTTTTTGGTCATGTTTGTAATGTGATGACACTGCTTTTTTAATTGTTTGTTTTAAAACATTGCAATATGTACAGTACAGTGATTTGAATGTACTTGTATTTAGTGCTTTAAATGGAAAAAATAAGTGTAGGTACTCACCTAATTGAGATGTGGGCTAGGGGGCGGGGTTAGTGGTGGGTAGGGCTATGGGGGTGGAGCTATGCGGGCGGGGCTACAGATAGTGCTAAGGGACTGGGCCAGAGGCACCCGTTTAATTTGATTGAGATTTAATTGGTGTGCAGATATGCACACTGCAGACAACACTCACTCATACAAGAACACACAAAGGGACATAGAAGCACGTGTGCATTCAGATAGGGTATTTAGTTCATGTGCTCCCACAATAAACTGTGCTAAAAGCAACAATAACCTGGAAACAATCAGATGAACGTGGAGGGACGGCCATTAATTAAAATCATTAATAAAGCCTCATGACCAAATGCACCTCTTCATTTAAGATTTTGTTCATTGGCGCTTTATGTTAGAAATTGTTTCAAAGGCACTAAGAAAAAAGTTCACTAACATTTATTTTCTAATGTCATAAATATTTTACTTTTAATTGAATATAAACCCCTTTTTAAATTGTTTCCGGTGTGATATCGCCTTGGGCCTCAAGGGAAAGTGCTATAGAAATCAAACATAACACTATATCACTAACTTTCTTGTTCAATTACATTTTAAAGGCAAGGTATGTATATTATTTCTCCTTTTTATAAAATAAGCTCTGACAATGTACGGCTGCAGTGTGTTTATCAGTAGGGAGAGGGGCGAAATGCAAATTGGGCCTTCATCTGTCCCCCACCAAGTCTTCTACGTCTTGCAAATCGGTTGAAGAGAGCTCGACTGCAAAAAAAATGTAAAAATAAAGCCAGAGCGTCCTCCACTTTTCGAAGGTGTTTGGATGGCCAACAAAATACAATAGCCCAGCGTGCAGGTCTGCTAAAGAATCCTGTGTGTCCAGGTTGCTGCAGCAGCCGGGGCTAGAGAGCACAATTGGGGGAGGAGCGTTGCTCAATTAGCAGATGTTAAGGGGAGATTAGCAGTGGAGTGCTTCACAAAAACGGACTGACTCGTCGGCTGTGTGTTGCGTTTTGTTTTTTAAAATGCCAAATTGCACTAAGTTGGCTTGCTGCCCCATGAGTACCGGTACTCTCTTTGAACAAGAAGAAGTTCCGGTACTCAAGCGCAGAAAATGTAGAAGTGCCGGTACTCAGTACCGGTGAGTACCGGCCCATTTAAAGCACTGCTTGTATTACAGAAAACTTTCAGGTGAAAGGGTCAAGAAAAACGATTAAATAATCTTTGGAAGAGTATTATGAATGTTCCGTTTTCATGTCATAAATGTTGTATATCATTTAAGTAGTGCGCACCTTTGTCCAGCAGGGAGGCTGCCGGCCCACTTTTTAGGTCTCGCCTGCTAATGCCCTTGCAGTCAAAATCACACATTCACTTACATTAAGAAAATTGCACCACCATTTCTCTTGGTCCTGAGGAAAGCCAGTTTTACTCAAAAAGGCCTGGCTGAAACATGTAGACCACACTTGGATGCAGGAGACCCTAATAGATACTCCTAAAACATCCAGCAGCCTTTTTTAATTCTAGCAGTGACCCAGTTATTAAAGTTTAAATTTACCCTCGGGTATTGGGATCCCTGTATAGCTTTTAACCTTTCACTGCACTTTCAGTAACATACCTGCTCCGCTGTATCCTGGCGTCGTAGCACACCCGGGACACACTCGGTGTCACTGGGTGGGCCCGATGATGTAGCATGCCACCAACTAGGTTGGTGGGTGAGGGCTTCATGAACAAACATAAGGGTTTGCATTCTGACATACAGTTTTGAGTCCATGTAAATTCACAAATAGGCTAGTCCTTATTGATTGAACATATAAACCCAGGGGATACGGACTAACTATCTAGTCCTCTCTCTCTTGATAACAATAGATATCGTTTTAAACTGCACACATAGGCTCTGCAGTGGCAAGCCGGAGACAAGTTTCAAGGGCCACTCATGTGGGTGGCACAATCAATGCTGCAGGCCCACTAGCAGCATTTGTTTTACAGGCCCTAAGCACATGTAGTGCACTGTACCAGGGACTTATCAGTAAATCAAATATGCCAATCATGGAGAAACCTAATGTCATTACATTTTAGACGTATGCACTTTAGCACTGGTCAGCAGTGATAAAGTACCCAGAGTCCTAACCCCAGCAAAAACAAAGTTCAGCACACAGTCAAAATACAATGGAAACAATGCCAAAAGATGCCAGGTCTAACACCATAATTGTCCAAAATCGCGGACAACTCCAAAGCCGTACTGACTACCTGTAAATATAGTCACGCTGATATGAACAGTTAAACTAAATGCTCTGGTAAAGGCAATCAATTCTAAAACTTGTGCAGAGTCAACCCCTTGATGCCATGAGGCTTAGACAACATGATTTAATGAACATACAGGATAAGCTGCACTCAGTGTGCCTTCATTATTTCTCAGACATGAGAAGTCCTCAAAAATTACGTAATCAGGCTCAATCAGGAGTTAATCCTTTATATCAGGTCTAGGCTTTGTGCATACACCCATGACACCTAGGCAATCGTTCAATTTCACCATAAACAGTATCCTTTATGGGCAACAAAGTTGTTGAGTTTCAATTTGGCAGCTTTCTAAACTACTTTGCCAGATGATTGAATGTTTTGCTCAGATTTTGTGACCCTATTATGGGTCATGAATTGGGTCTTTGTGTCAATAGTAGCTCCACAGAGTGTTGGACCATTACAGTTAAAAGATATCCCATTACTATGCTCTCCCTTTTTTCCAGACCAGTGCTCACCACGGCAAATGCTTAAGGCAGCCCAGCAGTCCTGCGGCAACAGGGTCAAGGGTAGTCAAAATTATGCCGCTGGTTTCCGAACATCATCATTTGTTTGAGTCAGCACTGATAGATTGCAGCTCTCTCTCTCTCACTGTAAAATAAAGTACATTCTTTACTGTAATCTGGCATTCCTAGTGCTGGGGCATAACAACGTTTTTCTTTGAGCTCTATGAATGCTTTGAAGCACTAGTTGTCCCATGGTATCGAATCAGACACATCCTTGTGTGTCAGCCTCGGTAAAGGCCTTACAACTAGGGAAACATTTGGTATCCACTGTCTACAGTAGCCAACCATTCTCAGAAACATCCTGACTTCTTTCTGTTTTGAGGTGGATTCAGCTGACGACTTGCCTCCACTCTTTCTGGTAACACCTTTCTAGCTTCCTTCTCATTTATGTGTTCCAGATATTGAACTTCTTTCTGACTGTACTGGAGTTTACTGAGTGACACTTTATGTTCATTTTCAGCCAGGTGATTCAGCAATGCAATGAAATCTTGTTTACAGGCTTCTCTTGTTTCTTATGCCACAAGTATATTGTCTATGTACTGCACATGAACTGACCTGTAGGGTATTTGTAAAAATAGATGGGCCTTCTGTATGCCCTTGTGGGTCTCAGCACAATGCCAAAACTATCGGCTGGAAAATAAATGGAAAGAGGAACTGGCTTTTTTCAAACAATGACACTGAGAAGAAAGCCTGACAAAGATCAATGACATACGTCATTTTGCTGTACATGGAATTTGGAATAATATTATGATTGGATTCGGTACCACAGAACAATATGGAACAACTATTTCATAAAATGTTCTCGAATCTTGAACAATCCTATATTTTCCATCAGAGAGTTACATGGACAATAGGTTCCCTTAAAATCCCCTTCTGTATCAAGTCTTCTATTACAGGCATTTTGTTTCTGCAATTGTTTCTGGAGTCAGATAGTACAGCGGTGTTCTTGGGTATACTGCATTTGCCTTTAAGATAATTTGTACAGGTTCTACTCCTTTAATCAGTCCAATGTCTTTCCCTGTGAAATCCCATACTTCTGGGTTCATAGTTTCCCTCAAGTCAGCGGGTAATTCTTCAATTGTCATTAATGGAAACAATTCTGCAACTGTCTTTTGCTGAGCCATTTTAGACTCTGCATCTCCATCATGTATCTAAAACTCTACACCATCTGGTGTGCAACAGATTGTACAATTTAACTTGTACATCAAATCTCTCTCTAATAGATATGCTGGGCTTGTGTCATAAACAACACATTGGTGATTTTCTTCAAATTAGCCTATTTTTACTGGGAACTTCTATGACACTGGATTGGTAATCTATTTATTGGAAACTCCTACAACTTGGATCTTCTTTCCCGGGAGGGATAGTTCTGGGACTTCCACAGTTCTAACAGTGGATTTAGCAGCACCAGTATCTATGAGAAATTATATAGGGTGGCTATTCACCTTACGTTCTACGAATGGACCACTCTGGTCTACCACTTAGACTGTGCCAAGTATGCAAACTTCATCCCTCTCAGTCATCGTAAATGGGACATATCAGAGCCTGAGCAATTATTATCAAAAACAGGAAATTTTTGAAAAGCGTTCTGATTTGAGTTAGAAAATTGCTGGAATGTATTTTAATTTGTGTTCATAAAAGGATTTGGATTTGCTTTTGGCATCTGGTTCAAATTAAATCTTTGGTTTTCCACATTCTGTGAGACCATTTGAGCTTGAGAGACCTGCATTATCGGAACTTGTTTTTGCTTTGGCACCTACAACTGTCGTACTGGTATATTTTGCTTCTGCACTCCCTTCTTTATTTGCACCTTTCCATTTGCATGTTCAAGATTAAATCTGCACTCCCACTACCAATGCCCAACCCTGTTACTGACGTGAAACGGGGTAATCTTCAGTGTTGCAACATCCATTCCTGAATGTGGATCAATTGGAATACCTCTACCTTTACCCTGTGATACACCAAAACCTTCTGGATTTCCCTGAAAACCTGCTTGTGGAACAACAACTTGCATACCTCCTTGATTTCCTGCAAAAGACGGATTCTGAAAACCTTTCTGAGCAAATTTAGTCTGAGCCAACATGAATTTCTCTTTAATATTTTTCTGTTTCACTTCTTGATCATCACTGCAATATTTTGCATACCTCAGGATCTCATCAAGGGCCATATGTAGGTAATGTTGATTTACCGATTCGGTATTTACAAATCGGTAAATGCTATGTAGGTATATTTACCGAAATATTTACCGATTCGGTAACAATCGGTAATTACCGAATCGGTATTTACAGATTCGGTAATTGCCATTGATACCTATGGGCCTTGAGGCCTATAGGAACCAATGGCAATTACCGAATCGGAAAATACCGATTTAGTAAAATTACCGATTTTACAAGGGGGACAGGGTGTCACTTTGACACCCTGTTGCACCCTTGATTCAGGCTTGTGTGCCATGTGGCACACATACATGCCCTAAGGGCATGTATGTGTGTCACATGGCACAGGTGTACATGCACAGATGTGGATGTACACAGGAATTCGTTATTTACCATCAAATAGTATTTGATGGTAAATAACGAATTCTTAAGAGCCTGTGGCACTGTTTTCAGTGCCACCTACATCCCATATTACCGATTCGGTAAATTTACCGATTCGGTAATTTACAGAATCGGTAATATTTTGGCCCCCTACATCTGAAACTCAAAATACCGGTCGGTAACGGCCAAAATCAGCCGTTACCGACCGGTATTTGGCCACCTACATATGGCCCCAAGTGATTTACTCTGCAAGCTAATTACACTTTGGGTTATATGCGAACTGATCTTTGGTCTCAATCCTAAAACAAACTAAGATGCAAATCTCCATGTCTTTTTCATCAGGGTATTCTCTTCTACTGTGCTGCCTGAACACCTGCAATACCTGCTCATAGTACTCATGAACTGAATCTTTTGCTTGTTGTGTTGTTCGATTAAAATGCAATCAATCAAGATCTTTTGGAGACACTCTGCCTTTCAGGAAAGTAATCACTGCTTCATACTTTTCCATAACTACAGGAGATGGTGCATTAGTGTGTGCCATTATCGCTGGTTCTTCACATGGCCATTGTACAGCAGTCTTACGCTCAGCCCACAAATCACTTGGTATCACGATATCAACGAATGTATTCAAATCAATCCACAGCACTTTTGAAATGTTCACAAATCGATCAACTTGTATGTACCACTTCACATGTTTGTCTCTCAATTTTGTGAAATTGTTCTTAAAAACTGCAAGATCTCCTCTACTCCAATGTACATGGACATACACATCTCTTGCTAGTTCTCTCAGTCAATAGGTTGACACTCCTTTCTCATTCTGTTCATTCTTTTCCCCTAGTAACTCAGGTTTTCTTTTTCTTTTCATGTTTTCTGACCCATATTTCCCAGTTTCACTCCATTTACAAATACATTGTATCAATTCTGTAATGAGCAACCACAGTCCTGAAGCACAAATTATTTCAATTGTTTTATCATCTAATTAAACCCTGTAACTTTTCTGCAAAAGAAAACTTTTAGAAAGGTCTACCTCAGATTTTCAAGCAAATTTGGTCAATTTTTCATGTGAAATTGCTGCTCGTCTTATAATTTCTTTAGCCGGGTAGATCAATTCTTTCTCTTGCTATTGGTTCAGATGTTCGAATTCTAAACATCCCCTAATTTTTACTTCCAGTTCAGCTTTTAATTTGGAAATATCCAATGGTCTCTCCTTTTCAGGTTCTCGGATAGCTTGTTGTACTGTGCTCTCTGTCAACCCTGCGAGTTCTTCAAACCGTGGCGGAATAATTCCATCTTCAAACAAATGAGTTTCCCGGGTTTTACTGATGTTGTAAAGCAAGCCTTCCCCATCTCTTAATGCCTGGACTGTCTGAGGTGGTCTCCATGCCACTATCTGTAAATTCTGGGAGGGCAGATTAAATCCTGTTGTAGGTAAATCTCCTAAGCTCCTTGCGCCTTTGAAGTCAAGTTACCGTTTACTGGGGTGTTTGCAACTGGTCTAAGCACTGACTGTATGATTACTGGTTCAGGCACTTGCCCCAGACCATGCACAACAGGTATATTTGCCAAAGATGGAGGAACAGTCTGTGTCTGGGCAACTCATAGTGGGGCAATCTGTAGTACTTGAAGGGGCCTCTCAATCTGTACCACTCAATTTCTATAGGGGCAGTGGCTATTGTACTTTTTGTTATGATTCCACACTCAGTACTATCAGTTGGTGGTGCATAAGGAGGTGGTTGCGCAGCCAACATTTCTTCTAAAATATCATCTCCATAATCACTGTCTCTCATTTCCATTTTCTTTTTCCTCTTTCTGTTCCCTGGGTCTTTTTCTTCTTCCCTTTCTCTGGTATTTCTGTAGAATAGCTGGATACAATCTAGTGCCTTCAACTATGGCTTTCCGTCATCCTTGCCATTCTTTGTCCCATCGAGCATCTGCAAAATTATGCATTGCCCTTCTGGTTCTTTTCTGATATTTTTCCCTTTTGTTCTCTGGAGCAACCTTTTCCCACACATTCAAGGCCTCATATTTTGTAGAACATGGGGCAGGCTCATTTCGTTCAATTCTTCTTTCAATCTCTCATTAATTCTACTCTCAAAGCAACTGTAGTTTGGAAATCTGAATGCACCTTCTTTCTCAGTGTTATTCCACCATTGACGAAGCCATAAACATGCTGTAATCCGAATTCAGTTGTCATATTATGTGCAGGCATACCCTCAGGAGGTGCTTCTTCTCCCTCCCGTACCAGAATTGTTGCATCTACCTTCACAGAACCTTTGCATTCTTTAAAACATTTCATGATTATGACAAAAGCACAAAGTAAACTAGTTCAATTCTGTTCCGTAAAATTAGATTTCCTTTACTCCAACTCAGTCACAGTTGTTTTTACATCAACATCCTGTTAACAAATGCCAATGCGAGATACAGACAAACACTGACCTATCATAGCGCAACACCCTGACATCACCAACCAATCACAGCGCAAAAGCACACCAACTAACCAATATAAGCTCAAAACACTATGAGGTTCAATCTCACTCCACGCAGCAGCTCACCCTCCTTTACAATTTCTCTCATACTGTCAGGATCTTCAGTGGACAGACTTCTTTTTATGGTCTTGGTGCGGAGGGAAAGTTCAAGGTTCCGGATCTTGATAGCTTTTGTCTGCCCAAGGTGGGGGCAACCCTTTCTGGTAGTCACAGTGCTGCTGACAATAGAATGCCTCAGCAAACAGTGCTTCCAGAAGGCATCCACAAAAGAAAAAACCCAGAAAGACAAAAGCCTCTGATGGCAACTGGAAACTCCCAGGAGGCAGAAGAAGAATGGAGCAGATGAGGAATCCAAGGACTGAAACAGGACTCAGAAAATTGCAGACAAGGAATGTCCAGAAGGGAATATGAAGGATTAGGACAGAACACAAGATTCTGAATCACCTGCAGACAAGAACCCAAACAGGAACAAAGAATCATCAAAGGAGCAAAGAGACACAGGCAGGAGCGAAGATTGTTGCAAATCAAAAAGAAAGATAGTTCTGACCCTTATATACCCAAAGAGTGGAAATGATGAAAGAGGAAGTAGTAAAGCGCGCATATTGGATAAGGAAAAAACAACAGACAAAACATGGTAGCACTTCTATGATAGATAGGTGTAACCAAACACCTCCTGCGGAATTCTGGGATGAAGAACTACAGAGGACAAAAACATGGCCCCCAAGGAGAAGAATGCCTCCAGACCAACCGCCCAGCAAAGCTAAGAATGGGCTTCTGTGGTCTGCTGCAAGATTCCCCGGGCTTCAGGTGAGTGCAAAGAGTGTTGTGCAGTTCGACCCTAAGAGGGAAATCGCAGGTCGCCACGGGGTTACACGGACTGCTTGAGAGGGATCACTGACATTATATCGACCACAAAAATATCGAGATACAATAATATTGAGGCTAAAATATCGAGGGACAAAATATCGACTGCCTATCTTCAAACAGGTAAGTACTAAAATATCGACTCAAAAATATCGAGTTACAAAATATCGTTTTTTTAAAATGTCTTTAAATTAAGTTAAAACTAATATAATAATAAATATATTTAATATAAACTTAGTTACAATTATTAAATAAATGTAATATTAATAAATAATTAATGTAAATTAAAAAAATAATATAATAAAAATAATACATATATATATATATATATATATAAAAACATATTATTAAATAAACATATATAATATTTTTACCGTAGCATAGCAAAATGGTTAAAATTTATTGTAACAACTCTAGTGAGTTCAACAGTATCAAAAGCGTTGGATAGCGTAGGGGTAAAATTTACTATTCCCACTCCAGTGGGTGCAACAGTAGGGAAAGCGTTGGATAGCGTAGGGGTAACAATTACTATTCCCACTCCAGTGAGAGCAACAGTAGGGAAAGCGTTGGATAGCGTAGGGGTAAAAATTACTATTCCCACTCCAGTGGGTGCAACAGTAGGGAAAGCGCTGGATGGCGTAGGGGTAAAAATTACTATTCCCACTCCAGTGGGTGCAACAGTAGGGAAAGCGTTGGATAGCGTAGGGGTTAAAATTACTATTCCCACTCCAGTGGGTGCAACAGTAGGGAAAGCGCTGGATAGCGTAGGGGTTAAAATTACTATTCCCACTCCAGTGGGTGCAACAGTAGGGAAAGCGCTGGATAGCGTAGGGGTTAATATTACTATTCCCACTCCAGTGGGTGCAACAGTAGGGAAAGCGCTGGATAGCGTATGAGTAAAAATTACTATTCCCACTCCAGTGGTTGCAACAGTAGGGAAAGCACTAGATAGCGTAGGGGTTAAAATTACTATCCCCACTCCAGTGGGTGCAACAGTAGGGAAAGCGCTGGATAGCGTAGGGGTTAAAATTACTATTTCCACTCCAGTGGGTGCAACAGTAGGGAAAGCGCTGGATAGCGTAGGGGTTAAAATTACTATTCCCACTCCAGTGGGTGCAACAGTAGGGAAAGCGCTGGATAGCGTAGGGGTAAAGATTACTATTCCCACTCCAGTGGGTGCAACAGTAGGGAAAGCGTTGGATAGCGTAGGGGTTAAAATTACTATTCCCACTCCAGTGGGTGCAACAGTAGGGAAAGCATTGGATAGCGTAGGGGTAAAAATTACTATTCCCACTCCAAAGAGTGCAACAGTAGGGAAAGCGTTGAATAGCGTAGGGGTAAAAAATTCTATTCCCACTCCAGTGGGTGCAACAGTAGAAAAAGTAAAAACTTCATAAATAAATATAATTAATAGAAATATTATTACCAATTAAATTTAATTTCCAATACCAATTACTTTTATTTACCAATTACATTTTATTTAATGGACAATTATTAATTATTTAACAATTTTAATTAATTTACATAATTAATTAATTATTATTAAATTACTTCCCACCCTATCCCCCTATAAACTCACAACCCACTACAGAAAATAATTTACTAAATATTAATTATTTATCAATTAAATATTTATAATAATTACCAATTATATTTTAATTAATTACCAATTAATAATTATTTTACAATTATTATTAATTTACATAATTAATTAATTATAATTAAATTACTTCCCACCCTATTCCCCTATAAACCCACAACCCACTACAGAAAATAATTTACTAAAAATTAATTATTTATCAAATAATCAATTATTAATAATTACCAATTATATTTTAATTAATTACCAATTAATAATTAATTAACAATTATTAATTTACATAATTAATTAATTATATTTAAATTACTTCCCACCCTATTCCCCTATAAACCCACAACCCGCTACAGAAAATAATTTACTACAAAATAATGATTTATCAATTATTCAATTATATTTATTTACCAATTAAATTGTAATTATTTACCAATTAATAATTATTTACCAATTATAATTATTTTACATAATTAATTTATTATATTTAAATTACTTCCCACCCTATTCCCCTATAAACCCACAACCCGCTACAGAAAATAATTTACTAAAAATTAATTATTGATCAATTAATCAATTATTATTAATTACCAATTATATTTTAATAAATTAACAATTAATAATTAATTAACAATTACAAGTATATTACAGATTTAAATGATTATAATTAAATTACTTCCCACCCTATTCCCCTATAAACCCACAACCCGCTACAGATTTATATTACACAATTATTAAAAATTATTACAAACTTACCTTATTTTCGATTTTTTTGTTGTCTATATTCTATCTAGTCGATATTATGTCTAGTCTATATTTTTGATTCGATATTTTGGCTATTAATATCGATATTACTCGATATTTTTGTAGTCTATATTATGTCTGGTCGATATTTTGTCTAGTCTATATATTTACCTCGATATTATGTCCAGTCGATATTTTGGAATCAATATTATGTCTGTTTACCGCTTGAGAGGTAGAGGGGCGAGTTGATTCACGACCTGTTGTGTAACACGTACTTACACAAAACAACAAAAATCTTTTCAAATAACAATAACAAACATATATCAATTCTTGTTTGCTCTTCTAATAAATATGAAAGTAATTCATCCACTAAAAACTATTCCAAAATCGCAATTGAAATCTCAGCCTGTGTGAAATTACCCTAATCATCACAGCTTCACCCTTTTGGGCAATTAGGTTCTGCTAACAGCAACCAATAGTAAACAATCACAACAGATTATTAATATTTATATCTCTATTGTGTAGGTGATGGTACCTCACACTCTATACCACAAACCCTGCAAACAAGAAATACCATTCAACGATGGCTTGCTCAAGTGTCATCTATACTTGTCTCAACATCTTTTTATCTGTCCTGGGATTTTAGACTATAACTAGTCTGAAACCCTTCAATCTCTTTACATGGAAACAATAAACATCACCATTCATCAATACATTCACTCTCAACTCAATAATATAACAGTAAACACAATTACAATAGGTGTCTCATCACCCTATTAATACTCACACCTCCAAAACACCTTCGAAAATCGCACCTTGCCAGCTCCTCAAACTCCTTGTATTAGAGTTTAGGATTAGGTTATTTTATTCTAATTTGAGTAATTATTTATAGCTCTTTGATCAAGGTGCAACCATATCTCTACTACCAGGAAACTGATAGCTGCGGATTGGAGGCAAAATTAAATATTATGGTTCAACCATAAAATTACCATCACTTACAGGGTCAAGCCCCATTCCGGCACTAGTTTCTTCTCGCCTCCAGTGACAGATCTTTGCCCCCATATTTTGATTCAAAGAGCTATTTCAGCAACACAAGCTAAATTTCAAGTACAATTCCAAGTTCAGTCAACAATGAGAGTTTGAATGTTTTAAAAGCTTTATTCTCATTAAGAGGTTAGAAAGAGTCTTTTTATTCAAATTAGTCAATAACTCTTTATTAAGTTTTCAGAAATCTAATGAAAAGGTTTGGGTAGAAAAAACAAATCAAATAATGCATCAAGAACTTGCCATAAAGGAATAAACCATATTTTAAAGAACAGGATAAGAATTTTAAACACAGTAGAACTCATGAACAGTTCAAGTTCAAAGGAAAAGAGTGAAAACAAAAGGCAAATGAAAGCAGCGGAACTTCCCATAAAGAGTAGCTAATGGAACTCCGTCGAGTCTCAGAAATCCAAGCAAGTGATCATACAATTGTAATAGCAATTTGTAAAAATGAAGCATCAAAATAAAGTAAGGATTTACAGAAGTAGCAGTAGCCGGAACCGTAAGTATAGGACAAGGTAGGTGGGCAGTGGAGTAAAGTATGTATCAAAAAGCATTGCAAAAACATAACATCCAACTAGGAAAACACACTATTATAAAAGACATGAATAAATGTTTTAGACATTGTAGCAGGCTTCTGCCTCACTGGACCACTTGAATGGCAGCACTCGTCTGTGAGCAGGTTCAGCTCTCCTTTTCCCACAATAATACATGCAACTTAAAAAGCTTTATCACAAATTAGCTACAGACATTCTTAAGTAGTTAAGCTCTGAAAACAAAAGCCTCAGTTCCCATAGGCATCAAATGTAGGTTGTCCTTCTAAACATAATGGGGCCGATTACAATGAGGCTCGGAAAGCCTCCGACGGCTTTCCGAACCTCATCGCAGTCTCAGTTTCGACCACCGCATTACAATGCAGGCGGTTGAAACTGAAACCATCGGTCATTCTGGCTGTACTCCAAATGGCTGAAGGAGTTCATTGGCTAGTTGGAGATCGGCACGTAATCCCAATGGACAGTGTTTCGACGTTGGGATTACGATGTCGGTTTACAACAGGCCATCTATGTCAGGCTTTCTGACATGGAAAGCCTGTTGGAGAGAGACACTGGGGGCTCCTTGCAAGGCCCCCTTAACCCTGCAGCCTTCGGTTGGGGACCGAGCGGGCACCTATGGTGCCCCTCTGTGCATCCCTGCACCGTGCAGGGATTCCGACAAACTCCCATTTCTCTATGGGAGCTTGAGCTACGGTCGGTTTATGGCCACAGCACAAGCTCCCAAAGGTAATTGGGAGTTTGCGACTGCACCATGCGCGGTCGCATTGTAATTAGGTATGCGGAACCGCTGACCCATGGTCCGGCAGGCTCCATACCTATATGGTGTCGGGCGGACGCAAGTCCGCCCAACATTGTAATAAGGCCCTAAATATTTCACTTGGTACATAATGAACTATGCTGAAGAAGAGAAACATCAACCTGAAAAATACTGTTTTGTAATTGTTGGAAATGGGGTCTCTAGATGCAGTGGTATGCACACTGTCCAAGTAGGGACCACCGCTCTAGTCAGGGTAAGTGTAGTACACACTAACGGTTTACCTGTGCTCACCCTCATGTAGCTTGGCACAGAGCAGTCAGGCTAAGGTAAAGAGGCAATGTGTAAAGTATTTGTGCGCGCGCGCACACACACACAGACAGTGTATCACAGTGAAAATACCACAGATGTACTCCACACCAATTTAGAAAAATAGCCAATATTTATCTGAGTAAAAAAAGGCCAAAACAGCAAAAATCGAACATATACAAGTCAAGATATGAATTTTGCAAGATTCAATTAAAATGCAGTGCTTAGAAGTCAATAGATTCAACTGGGGCTATGAGGTGCATGCTTGACTGGGGTAAATCCAAAAGTTTAGTCCAACCCAGATGAAGCTTGGGCCGGATACAGCAGTCACACAAACCCGCTGTCAGCCCTCCGTCCATCATCTCCTTGTGTTTGCTTTGCTCACCCTAAGTTGCCAGGGTATGCCCAGACGTGGGGCCCTAGCTCACTTTGCCACTGAATTCAAGCTAGCCTGGCTGTGGAGACGAAGCCGCCCTTACCTCCTCGCAGCGACGTCCGAGCGTGGGGGTCCTGTCCCCCCCGCCCGGTCACCTAACGTCCCGGTCATCCAGGACTTCTTCTCTTGTTTTTCCCCTGCAGGAACCGACACCGACAACAGAGCCCGGAGGACCGGAAGCGATCTCCCGCGACCCCGGAAGTGACGACCCGGAAACAGCCGCCTCTGACCCCGGAAGTGATGGGACGGACTACCACCCGGAAGGTAGAAAAACCCACAGAAGAGACGGAGAGGCGTTCCAAGCAGCCGACTCGTGGCAGGAAACAGCGGGAAGCGAAGAACCACCGACAGTGGGCGGAGCAGCGCGGCAAGACCGAAGCGAGGACGAGGAAGACGAGGACGTCTGGACTGAAGACTGGTGGCGTCCTCAGGAGGTGGCTGGAGAGCGGCCGCAACTCGGAGGAGAGTTGCGGCGGGGCACGTGAGTACCCTCCATCCTTTCTCAGTGCCCCTTCCTTGTATATAGTTGTAGATATTGTTGGTAAAGCTGCACGAGCACCAGCACTGTATATTGACTCTTTTTCACTTGCACTGTACAGAGACCAAGCACCGCCCCAGCACCCGTCACCCCCCTCTCCCCCCTCCCCTCTCTTGCTGGCCTTTGTCTTACCTCCCTGACCATCCCCTCCTCACGGGCCATTTCTCATTTCCTCACTCCCCGGTGTGGGTGGAAGTGCTCCAAAAGTCCTTTGCTGCTCAGGACTAACGCCCATACACTTCTCTCCTTTTCCAAGCCTCCGAGGAGTCCCAGTACCCTAAGTGGGAGAAGACTACACCCGTCCGGAGGAGAAGAGCCGATCCCCTATGGCCTCATCGAACTAGCTCATCAACTCGCAGACCCGCCCTACACGTCCCGCCGGAACCCTGAAAGCAGCCTACCATCCCTTCAGACTTTGTTCACTCCTTGCAATAAAATAACTACTGAGTATTGCTCATTATATCCGGCCTCCTCGCCTGTTATTCCGGTCCGCCTATCCCCCACGTCCACACTGGCTGATTAGGGATGTTACCCCAAAACCTTTCCCAGGATGCTTATTTCCGGTCCAGGGAAGACGTGGCTTGGCAGCTCGGACTGTTCCTATGAGGAACAGGGTTAAGACTGATTTGCATATGGCTGGATCTGAACTGGGGTGGCAAAGTGAGCTAAAGAAGAATGATGGGGATTGTTGGAAATGGGGGTCTCCAGTTGGCAGAGGTAGGTACCTTTGTCCAAATAGGGACCCTTGCTTCTAGTTACTGCGGGATTAACATTGATGCTTGCCAAAAAATGGATTAATCAGCGCTGGAATTTGCACACAGCAATGCAAGAAGGTAAATGGAGGGAGGAAGTTCTTAGATGGACCGTGGCAGAGAGGGAGGCGATTCATCAGGGGGAATATAGAGGGCTGAGAAAATGACCAAGCTCCCTGGACTGGGCGCAACTAGGTGAACAGTTCAAAGCAAACACAGAGGAAGTGTTGGAGGGTTCTCGGGACGCGCTGGAGGACTAGTCGGATGATCACTGATTATAACTGCTACGACCAACATAATTTTCGGGGTCGCTGACAACTGTCTGTGATGAGAGCCAGGCGTCATGCTTTTCAGGCCTCTCTAACCTCTGTGGTGTCAGAAAGTGGGGGGCGGTAGCTCTAGGTGCCAAGCACCTTTTCTCTACTCTCCCTCCTGCCAAGTCAGGTATGGGCTTCCTGCACCGCCAGCGCTAGGCATGGGCAGTGTGGGCAGCTGCCCAGGGCCCCACCCCGGCTCGCAGCCAGGGGCCTCGCACTTTCAAAAACTTCAGAGTTTGGAGGCCCAGGGGATTTTGATCAATATCGGCCGGCTGGTCCGTCTATCATGGCCTAATCTCTGCATCTGCATGAGGATAAGAGCAATTAGACAGGCACTTAAAGAGCCCTTACGTGTTTGAATGAAAAGTTGAATAACTTGCAGGGCGCAGAACAAAAGATAGAATGAGGGCTCCTCACAATGAAAACCACTCAGCTCACTCAGGATGAGGGAAAGGAGCATAGAAGTGAATGAAAGGGGTACAAAAAACGGAATAAAGTGAGAGGGGCCGGGGAGCAGATATGTGTGAGTACAGCAGCCACACAAGTGTCACAATCACAATCAGAATGTGAAAGTGGCTGGACTAAGGCTTTATGTGTGCTGGGTCCCTCGAGTCTTTACCTAGTGGTAAATTTAAACAGACATTGAAACCGGACCCTATATTCATGTCCTTTACTTTATTTACTTGCAAAAAAACAATGATCCAGTGTGTGCGCAATAATTGTGTAACACAGTGGCCAGGTTGGACTGACCAGTAGGGCAATCAGGCAGTGTGTGATGGTCTATTCTGTCAGGTTACTATATATACGCCGTTTTTTGGGCTGTTTGTTGGCCTGCTTTATGGTCAGGTGGGTGACTTTTTACTGTTGATTTTCATGATATTAAAACTAACATTGCCTGCAGCAGAATCAAATCTATGCAGTCTCCCATAGCTTACAAAAAACGTAAACCACATGTCTTTACATGTTAAAAACTGCCCTAATTTTGAAACATGGGACACTTTTCTAGCTAACTAATTCACTAATGGGGGCCACTTTCATTTTGGTGCTGGGGCCTATTTCCTGACCCAGTCTCAATCTTGCATTCCCCAGGAATGTTAGCTATGTCCAGGATGTGTATTTTTGTATTTTATTTCACAGCATATTACTCTTGTATGGGGCTCACATCGTAGTGAGTCGCCTCCAGGTGCTTATAACAGGCTACTGTTCAGTGCTTATGAGTTGAGGCTGAAGGCAGTACAACTTTCACACTGTGCCTGTCTGTTGGTCAAAAAGGTGTCCAGAATACATGGTCATTCAATACATGGCCTCACTGCAGAGCACTCAGAGCAACAGTCCCGTATTCCAGTTGCAGTTGGTATTCTGTGCAAATGTGAGTGAAGGAGGTACTCATTGGTCAAAACAGTGACAGGGTGAGCGTAAAATAATTTATTGTTGTTACTTATTTATCTTAAACAGCCATTGACAAAAAACTAAAACCATTAGATGTAAGTCAGTTGTTGTCTTATATTTCTGGATTCAATCACAGAAAGCTGAGGTATAGATGAGAAAAATAGTAGAGCATTGAAGGGAAGATGGATCTAAAAGGGTCATCATCAACAAGAAATGATAAGATGCTCTATGAGTATGGAAGGGGAGGAGTGGATGTAAATGAAGAAGAACAAGGAAAGAAGTAATGAGGCTGGGGAAGAGATGAGGGTTGAAGGGTAGTGTATGGATTAGATGTGTGGTTATACGAGAGACAGAACCAGCAAAGGAACATAAGCAGAGTGGAGAGAGACATATTGGTGAGAGATGGATGGAAGAAAACAGGACCACTCAAAGATGTCAGAGGCTGGGCGGGATGAGACAGGAGAGGAGAGGTGGGAGTTAGAAGGGTCAGAAACAGCAAGATTGAATCCTAGAAAAAATAAGCCAACTTCCAAATCTCTTTCATAAAACGTAATTTACTCATTGACAATGTGCCGGTTTCTGACAACTCTAGGAGTTTGAAGTAGCATTTGTGCTGTATCAGATGATTTGTGGCTGACTCTTGATTGTATAGTTAGAGCAGCCTTAATACTACTAAAAGTTAGCACCACATTGGACACTGTTTCCTATCCAGTGCTTATAAATCGACTAGTACAACCTGGAATTTAAGTATCCCCCTGGTGTGGTTTAGCTGTATTTGATTTGAGAAATCTGAAACAATCCACCCACCACCTATTTCTATTATGTTCTAAACCTCTGATTTGTGGAATTTATTGGGTCACCACTGTTCAATCTATATAATTCCCAATTAGTCTTACTCATACAGTACTTTGGTTTCTTGCTGATATCTTCCACATATTGATACCCAAACATCACTTCCATCAGTGGCAATCTGGTCTTTGCCCAAGAATATGTTTGTATGTGCATGCTAAACAACAACTAGTCTGACCCACAGTACATCTGATACTAAAAATTCGACACTTGAAGGGTTTCCAATACTTTCCAATTCCCTAGAGTGTGTTCCCTATCACTACTAAGAGTGTCGTGGTGTATCAAATTTAGAATGTCATAAAACCATCATAACGCAAATCCCACCCCGAAGTGACCAGAAAAAGTGTGGAAAAGGAGAGAGAGCACTTCACGGTAGTAACACCAAGGGGGCTGCTGGCTGGTACTCGCCGGCATACCCGCTTATCATCATAGGTTGCTCTCACTCCATGCAGAAAAAGAAAGTGTGTGTATTCTTTTGAAGAAATCTCAAAGCCAGTGAAGTAAGAAAAGATAGTAAAACTCAAATATAAATGAACTATCAGTGCCTAATATCTTTGCAAGTGCCCATTGGACCCCTGTGAGAATATAGAAGTATAATTCTCACCATTAAAAACTGGTGAAGCTTACTGGCACAACTTAACTTTATTAGGTGCTGTAAGCTTCCCCAATTAATTTTTTTTCGGTCAAACCATAATCAATTCTCTAAAGCTAACATGCTTCGTTGCTGAACCATCATGCAACTTCTTCAGGGCTGTTGGGGTTCCAAATATCAACTTCACGTGAGATTCACCTAAAAATTATGATGGTATGACAAAGAATACAAAAAATGCCATATGTAAAAGCCATCTCCCTTCTGGGAGGATATGCTGTAATGAAAAGCTTGCTCTGAGGAATATAAACAAACCCATCTTTACAAATCGGTTGCAACATCTCCTTGTACCTGCAACCGTCTTAAACTGGCACACGCGTCCTCCGATCACGTGCCCTGGGGTGACTGCCCAATGTCTAGTCCCCTACAAATGTATATAACAAGACATTGCACCTCATATCAGTTCCTTTTATCCTAAAAGGCATTATACAATTTTCCTGTTGAGATGTTTTTCAAACCTACTTCAATGTTAATATTGCTCAGCATATCGCAATATGGGCACCCAAACTTCCTGTGAGTCCCCTTCCAAGGCGCAGCCTGTTGCAACTATATCTGCGCATTCACGCCTCAACATGATAATTACGTTCAACGCTGGACCGCCAATAGATATTCATGATAGGCGGGGCTTGGTAAAGACCACCGTCGAAAGAGAATAGCATAATCCACGTTTTTAACACGGAAACAAGCCCGGGTCCAAACGTACATCTCCAGTATTTCCCGCGCACCTCCAAAAATTGTGGCGCTGCATATTAAAGCCCACATATCTGGGCGGTGAGATCATACACAAACATCCTGTATGCACACATCTTACCCCGTCGCGTCCAACCGCATGTGTGAAGCTCCGTCATTGAGCTCGTACACCCGCATGGCATAAGTACGTAGCTGGCCCCGCCCTCACTAAATCAAGGCGCCCCATGTCATCAGTGGGCAATTCCTTTGTGAACGGCGGCCATCTTAACGGGGAGGACCTGCCTGAAAAGGTCACTTTTAATAAAGTTTTAAGTTCAAATTATTTCACCACGTGCTGTGGAAGGGGAACTTTTAGCAAGTGAAACCATGCATTCAATTTGAAAAAACAACACATTCAAAGGCACAAAGTACATACTTAAATTTAAAAGCATAAAGCTAATTTCAAGAGTTATGCATGAAAAGGAGGCATTGACACAGCCCCCATTACATCAAAGAAAATTAATTATATAAAAAGTCTTTGTGTCTAAAACGTTTTTCTTGATAATCATTTTTAGGTCTCGACTATTCTATCCCGCAGGGATAGATAGGTGAGTATATAGTAGGCTGCTCGAATTCTCTGCCAAGTGCGGATCACATACAGTTCATGTGGATACAATCACGCGCATTGTCACCAGCTGCCACAACCACGCGCATTTTTTTAAGAGCTTCCATTTGCTCCCAGACACTTTGTGGTCGTGCGCCATGCTCTCTCTCTGTTGCCACACGCATTAAACTGCACAGGCAGACCACCCCCTCCCTCTCCAGCGCGCACCGCGCTCTCCCTCTGTTGCACGCATTAAAGTGACCAGGCAGCCCACCCCCTCCCTCTCCAGCGCGCGCCACGCTCTCTCTCTGTTGCCACACGCATTACACTTAGTATGCAGGCTACCCCCTCCCACTCCATAAGCTCGCTCGGGTTGCAGGCAGCCCACTCCCTCCCTCTCCATATGGTCGCTCGAGTTGACTTTCAGCTTTGCAGCGCATTTTCACTGGCTCCTCCCTGCCCACGCATCGCTCCTTTTCTATGTACTTCAATGCAGGCCTATTTGCGCTCAATTACTCTTTCTTTGGGTTTACGCTATGCAAGCATTTTGCATGCGTTTTATATTTATTTACTTACTTAAAATAATTTATGTAAAACATTGTAACACCACCACACATCACTCAGGGACACATCCACATCCCTCAGAGACACCACCACACCACTCAGGGATACCACCACACCACTCAGGGACACCACCACACCACTCAGGGACACCACCACACCACTCAGGGACACCAACGCACCACTCAGGGACACCACTACACCACTCAGGGACACCACCACATCACCTAGGGAAACCACCACACCACTCAGGGACACCACCACATCACTCAGGGACACCACCACATCACTCAGGGACACCACTGCATCACTTAGGGACACCACCACATCAATCAGGGACACCACTACACCACTCAGGGATACCACCACACATCACTCAGGGACACCACCGCATCACTCAGGGACACCACCGCATCACTCAGGGACACCACCGCATCACTCAGGGACATCACCGCACCACTCAGGGACACCACCACACCACTCAGGGACACCACCACATCACTCAGGGACACCACCACATCACTCAGGGACACCACCGCATCACTCAGGGACACCACCACATCAATCAGGGACACCACTACACCACTCAGGGACACCACCACATCACTCTGGGACACCACCTTATCACTCAGGGACACCACCACATCAATCAGGGACACCACTACACCACTTAGGGACACCACCACACATCACTCAGGGACACCACCGCATCACTCAGTTACACCACACATCACTCAGGGACACCACCGCATCACTCAGGGACATCACCACGCCACTCAGGGACACCACCACGCCACTCAGGGACACCACAACATCACTCGGGGACATCACCACACCACTCAAGGACACCACCACATCACTCAGGGACACCACCACATCACTCAGGGACACCACCGCATCACTCAGGGACACCACTGCATCACTCAGGGACACCATTACACCACTCAGGGACACCACCACACATCACTCAGGGACACCACCGCATCACTTAGGGACACCACTGCATCACTCAGGGACACCACCGCATCACTCAGGGACACCACCGCATCACTCAGGGACATCACCACACTACTCAGGGACACCACCAGATAACTCAGAGGCACCACCACATCACTCAGGGACAACACCTCATCACTCAGGGACACCACTACACCACTCAGGGACACCAGCACACCACTCAGGGACACCGCCACATCACTCAGAGACACCACCACATCACTCAGGGACACCACCACACCACTCAGGGACACCACCGCACCACTCAGGGACACCACCGCATAACTCAGGGACACCACCACACCACTCAGGGACACCACCACATCACTCACGGACACCACCACATCACTCAGAGACACCACCACATCACTCAGGGACACCACCGTATCACTCAGAGACACCACCATATCCCTCAGGGACACCACCGCATCACTCAGGGACGTCACCACACTACTCAGGGACACCACCAGATAACTCAGAGACACCACCACATCACTCAGGGACACCACCGCATCACTCAGGGACATCACTACACTACTCAGGGACACCACCACCTCACTCAGGGACACCACCACATCACTCAGGGAAACCACCACATCACTCTAATACACCACCATATCACTCAGGGACAACGCCACATCACAATGCACCCCTCACACACACTAGACACACTGCCAAACTCTCACACAGACCACACACACTGCTCCCCACTCACACACACAACACACACACACACTGCTCTTCACTCTCACACACACCACACACACTGCCCCCTATTACACAGACCACACATACTGCCACCCTCTCCCAAAGACCACAGACACTGCCACCCTCGCACACACACCACACACACTCTCCTCCACGCAAAAAACACACACACTGGCCCCTTCTCACACAAACAACACACTGACACCTCTCACAGACAACACATACTGCACCCTTACACTAAGTACACACACTGTCCCCCTCTGACAGACAACACACACTGACCACCACTCTCTCACACAGACCACACACACTGCCCCACTCACATAGACCACTCAGACTTATACTTCTACACAGACCACTCACAATTACCCCAACACACAGACAACTGCCCACAGAAAAGGCCACATCGCACACACTGAACTGCACACATTATATACCATAATTTGACACCTTACACAATGGTCTACACACAGTAGACCACACTAAATACCACATCACACACTAACCTACACACATTAGCACACACAAACTTCTTCCTCACACACTGCCCTAAACACATTAGACCATACTAAATGCCATATTACACACTGCGACACTCTGCACCCCCTCACCCTAAAAAAATACAAATATATTTCACTTGCAAGGCACTGCAAGCAATTACGGGACTCCGTGTCACATTGTGTTTATTTTTACAAGAGTAAGACAGCATTTACAATAAAAAAAGTGTTTACTGAACAATTATCATTAAATGTGTATGGGAACGAAAATACGAAAACAAAACAAACAAATTATCATACTTTTCCCTCTAGCCTGTTTTTGTACACAGTTCTTTGTTGCCTTAATGTGCCTCAAAATACACAGATTCAAGGATTATCGTTTGAAAAACTATTCCCAGAAAACATTTTTTTTTTTTAGTATAATTAAATGAAAAACAAAGTGGGCGTAGGGGTGCAGGCATGCCGATAGCACCACTTCCCTGCTGTTCCCTTACAATGGGCCAATTAACAAGTGTCAGAAGTAAACAGACCAGCGGAGCCAGGAGAGCACAAACTAGACATTACTCCTCCTTTAATCCTGTATCATTTCGGCGGAGCGCGCACCACGCTCTTTCTCTGTTGCCACACGCATTACACTTAGTAGGCAGACCACCCCCTCCTCTCTATGCTCGCTCGAGTTGCAGGCAGCCCACCCCCTCCCTCTCCATATGGTCGCTCGACTTTACTTTGAGCTTCGCCGCGCGTTCTCACTGGCTCCTCTCTGACCACGCATTGCGCCTTTTCCATGTACTTCCATGCCCCATAATTTACGGTCAAATACTCTTTCTTTTGTTTTGATATGCAAGTATTTTGCATGTGCTTTACATTTATTTACTTACAATACTTTAAAAAAAAAATTAATTTACGCGCCCAAACTCGTTTCTACTTTTTTATGTAAACATGCTCACATTCTCACTCACATTTTACAAACCACTTTCTCGACTAACATCACTCTGGGGCAACACTCATGGCCAACACCCTCACTCCATACCTCACCCTCTCTCTCCATCACCACCTCACTCTCTCTCTCCATCACCACCTCACTCTCTCTCTCCATCACCACTTCACTCTCTCTCCATCACCACCTCACTTTCTCTCTCTCACCCTCACCAACTCTCTCTCTCTCTCTTCTTCACCACCTCACTCTCTCTCTCTCTATCTCCCTCATCACCTCACTCTCTCTCTCTCTCTCTCTCTATCTCTCCCTCACCACCTCACTCCCTCTCTATCTCACCCTCACCATCTCACTCTCTCTCTCTCTCTCTCTCTCCCTTACCACCTCACTCTCTCACTATCTCACTACCTCACAACATCAGTCTCCCACTCTATCTCACTACCTCACAACATCACTCTCCCTCGCTCTATCGCACTAAATGACAAGCTCACTCTCTCTATCTCACTAACTCACAAATTCACTCTCTCTCACTACCTCACAACATCACTCTCTCACTAACTCACTATCTCACAACATCACTCTCTCTCTATCTCACTACCTCACTCTCTCTCTATCTCACTACCTCACAACGTCACTCGCTCTCTTAATACCTCAAAAAAACAATATCCCTCACTACCACAGTCACTGTATATCTCACTACCTCACAACCTCACTCTCCCTCACTACCACACTCTCTCACACTATATCACTACCTCACAACCTCATTCTCCCGCACTACATCACAATATCACTCTCCCTCACTATCTCCATACCTCACAACATCACGCTCACTCACTATCTCACTACCTCACTCCCCCTTACTATTGAACAAACTCACAACCACACTCTCCCTCACACACACACACTCTCTCTCTCACACACAGTACAGCCTTCTACCACCAACACCGCATCACCCTAGCCCCCACCACCCTAACCGCCACCACTCTACCGCCCACACTCTACCGCAACCACTCTACCGCCCACACTCTACCGCCCACACTCTAACGCCCACACTCTAACGCCCACACTCTAACGCCCACACTCTACCGCCCACACTCTACCGCCCACACTCTACTGCAAACACTCTACCCCCCACACTCTACCGTCCACACTCTACCGCCCACACTGTACCGCCCACACTCTACCGTCCACACTCTACCTAACGGATCACCACTACATACAATAACAGTAGTTGCAGCCATGTGCTACATTTACTTGACTCCATGTCCAGGAATTTCTACATTTGAGTAAAAAAGAACAAAATTGCTACAGGACAAACAAAAAACGCCGCCAGCTGGTGTAGAAAAGGGAATGCACAGCTCTAATGCAGAGAACGGAATATATATGTCTCTTCCTTTAGTTCACCTAATGCAGCAGATATCTTCTTTCTGATCAAAAATGAAATAAAGTACGAGGGAAAAAGAACAAACGTCGCTGAGCAAAAATACAAGAAAATTGAGGGAAAATTAACTCTGATCCTACATCTCAAACACATACATGTAACAATCATCTGAAAGGAAAAATCACTGCAGCAGATCTTATCGCGGGCACAAGATAAAAAATAACCGATTCTAAACATTAGGACAGGCGAGGAATGTGGTTATTTGCAGAATTTATTTTTATTTTTCATAGCACACAAAAACATACACACCAACGTCCACACGCTCACACACACACACACTCACCCACCCACACACGTACTCTCAACCACCCACTCACCACTCTCACCCACCCACACACACGCATCCTCACCCACCCACTCACACACGCACCCTCACCCACCCACTCACACACACACACATGCACCCTCACCCACCCACCCACTCACACACACACACGCACCCTAAAACACCCACTCACACACGCACCCTAAAACACCCACTCAAACACACACACGCACCCTAAAAACCCTCTCACACACACACACACACACGCACCCTAAAACACCCACACACGCACCCTAAAACACCCATTCACACACACACACACGCACCCTAAAACACCCACTCACACACACACGCACCCAAAAAAAAACACTCACGCACACACGCACCCTAAAACACCCACTCACGCACACACACACACACCCTAAAACACCCACTCATGCACACATACACGCACCCTAAAACACCCACCCACGCACACAAACGCACCCTCACCCACCCACGCACACACACGCACTCTCTCTCACCCACCCACGCACACACACTCTCTCTCACCCACCCACGCACACTCTCTCACACGCCCATGCACACACTCTCTCACACGCACACTCTCACACGCCCACGCACACTCTCTCTCACACGCCCACACACCACAGCCGCCCACACACTACAGCCGCCCACACACCACAGCCGCCCAGAAACCCAAGCCTCTCACACACCCAAGCCGCTCACACACTCCAGCCGCCCACACACCCCAAGCGCCCACTGTTGCGAAGGTCCAGTGAGTCACTTCTGACGTTTCCTCTTGACGCTGCAAAATCCCAACTCCCTCAAGGATCAATTGACACAATCAGGATTTCTACTCTGACTGAGACAACTTTTCCCCAAGGGAAAGGGGAAGTGGACAGAGAAACCAACAACATATAAACAAAACACTGGCTTCAGTTGTGGTTTCTCAAAGAGTGCTCCAGGCCGAGATCTTTCTTTTTAAAACGTTTCACAGATTTCTCGTAGAGCTGTTATGAAAAGTTTACAGTTGATTATTAATCAGTCAAGTTATCCTGATCTCTAGGAAATCAATAATCTCACCAATTACTGACCATTAGTTATGAAGGCCCTTGTTCACACTCTATCTGTAGTTGAATTGCACAGTCTCAAACTTAGTTGCCTTTTGAAAAAATATTACAAGGTCAATTAAAACTTATCTCTAAACAACAGGTTAGTTAGTTAATAGGTTTTAGTGAACTAACTTAAACATTCATGCAACTACCCATACCTGTGACTTCTGCAATTCTTTAAATTCCAGGATAATCTGCAGTTGGAAGATAATAAATGACAACAACCTACTGCATATACTGTCGTACATTTAAATTTGTGTTCCAAAAGCTCTCTAGTAAACTCTTCCAACAAGAGCCTTTACTTTTCAAGTTTTACAAATGTTTTCTTATTTACTCTTTTTGTTCTTTACTGAGGAAACACAATTGAATATTTGCTTTTGCCAAGGTTTGTTACCAACTCTGGTGATTTAACAAATACCTCAAACCTTAACACCAAGTAGACTCTAAATAAACATTTCAGGCTAAATCACAAAACTTCCTTGTCCTTGCCAAGGCTTGTCTTTTTACACGGACTAACTGGCTTTCAGCCTATTTAATAAATGTCCTATAGTTCAAGTTCAACTGTTTCACTGAACACTCGCTCGTAGTTCAAAAGACTCTTCTGGTCTATTAACAGGTATAAATCTTACTGCCCTTTTTGCTGGCTCAGCGTGACGACAGGAGTCTTGAACCAGCTTTCAGAGAGAAGACGTTGAAACTCTGAAACTCGATACCTCCGCTGACAGTCCCAGAAGGAAATCCTCGGGTCTTTAAAGGGAAAACACACGTTTCTTCCGAAGACGTCAGTAAATCACGATGCACGACTAGGGACAGGAAAAGGGAAGCGAAGTCTTGAAAATTGAAGGGTTTGAAAGGGAAATTATATCTTTTTAAGCTCCCACGATGCTCAGGCTCAGGAACAGAAGCGCTCGCTAAACTAACAACGTCAGACGAAGCGCCGGGCCGTTAGAGATGAAGTCTATTTATAGACTTCACACAGTCTCGAGAGCCAGCGCGAGCTCTCTTCCAAGAAGACTGCATCCACGAGGTCCTGCGCGAGCCTCTCTCTTGAAGAGCGCACAATCTGAAGGGGAAGATACTGTATGCAGTTCCCAAGGACCCCAAAACAATAAGCATTGGCTAATTCAAATTAGAGAACTGCTTTTTACAATTGCTGAATAAAAGTTTCCTATCAAAAAACAATTCCTGAGTTTTTTAACAAACATAAAATTGAACTTCCAGTTTCTTTTATATTTACAATTATTTAACATTATATATTAAATAATTCAAAGTCAAGCTAGACGACCTGTAACACCCCTAACAGTTCCTCCCCCCAAAGGTCGTCTCACAGGACGAGGTTTGTCTGGATGTAAAGCATGAAAAGATCTAACAAGTCTAGGGGCATGAACATTCCTTTCAGGTTCCCAAGATCGTTCAGAAGGATCATAACCCTTCCAATCAACCAAATAAAACAAAGTACCCCAAATTCTCTTTGAATCTAAAATAGATTTAACCTCATATTCAACATGATCTCCAATAACAACAGGCGGTGGTGGATTATCAGGTCGAGTAGAAGGCTCAAATGGTTTCAAAAGAGATACATGAAAAACAGGATGAATACCATACTCTTCAGGCAAAACTAATTTTAAAGACACAGGATTCAGAATTTTCTCAATTTGAAAAGGCCCAATAAATCTAGGTTTCAACTTTCTGGGACCTTCTAACTGAATGTTTCTGGTAGACAGCCAAACTAACTGACCTTCCTTGTACAATGGAGAAGACTTACGATGAGAGTCAGCAGTTCTTTTCATAGATATTTTACTCTTAATCCACTGTTTTCTAGCCTTTTCCTGAATGTCAATCAAAGATGTCAACCTGTCAGCAACTGCAGGCATGAACTGCTGTTCCTCAGGTAAGAGAATTGGAAGTGATCTAGGATGTTGACCCGTGAGAAAATAAAAAGGAGAACAACCTAAGGCTGAATGTGTGGTGTTATTATAAGAAAATTCTGCCCAAGGTAAAATTTCATCCCAATGACTAGAGGAAGTTGATAACAAACATCGTAGACCCTGCTCAACATGCTGATTAACCCTTTCTGTTTGCCCATCAGTCTGTGGATGAAAGGAAGAAGACAAAGCTAACTCAATACCCAGTTGTTTGCTAAGCTGTGACCAGAATTTAGATATAAATTGAGGACCTCTATCAGAAATTATCTTTGAGGGAAGACCATGAAGTTTAACAATGTTTGATAAAAACACAGAACTAAATTCTGCTGCTGTGGGTATTTTGTGTAAAGGAATAAAATGTCCCATCGTAGACAACAAATCAACCACTACAAGGACTGTGGTGAAACCATTAGATTTAGGCAGATCAGTAATAAAATCTAAACTGATAGTATGCCAAGGTTGAGGAGGAATAACCATCGGATGAAGTAAACCCATAGGAACTGCATGTAAAGCTTTCTGTCTAGAACAAACTGGACAAGCTTTCACAAATTGCTGAATTGCTGGAATCATTTTTTCCCACCAAAAATGACGCTGGCATAAATCCAAGGTTTTATTAATGCCTGGATGAGCAGCAATAGCCAAAACATGATTCCATTGCATAACCTTATCTTGTAATCCTTTTGAGGGAATAAACAACTTACTATTGTGATAAAACAGACCCTCTCTGATTGAATTCCCTTTCTTAGATAACCACTCATGAATGTTATAAGTTTTTAATTCTTCCTTAATCGAATCCAAAAAACTGTCAGAATGAATCTCAGCAGCTATTTTCTCCTGAGGCAGAATACTTGGTGGCTCCTCCACTGAAATAAGATCTTTTTCACAAACTAATCGAGAAAGTGTATCAGATAACAACTGCTTATTTCCAGGTCGATAAGTAATTAAAAAGTCGAATTCACTAAAGAACAGTAACCATCTCATCTGTCTAGGAGTGAAAGCCTTTACCGTGGAATAAAATTGTAAATTTTTATGATCAGAAAATACAGTGATAGTATGTTTTGCCCCCAAAAGATGATGTCGCCATTCCTGAAATACATCTTTAATAGCTAAAAGCTCCCGTTCAGCTATAGTATAATTCTGCTCAGCTAACAAAAGCTTCCTAGAGAAGAAAGCAATTGGATGTAAATGACCAGAATTTGAATCCTTTTGAAGCAACACACCACCAATAGCTGTCTGAGAAGCATCTGCTTCTACAAACAAGCATTTACAATGCAATAGGTCTCGCATTAGGAAAGTTTGAGCTATTGGTATTGTAAATGACACATTTTTTATTTATGTCTTGTTTTTGAAAATAGCTAAATTAATAGCTATGTCATTTACAATGCTAATAGTTATAACTATCGTAAATGCGACGCCTATAGCATTTCTAATGCAATATGCTTGAAAGACGCTCTGCTAAATTTTACTTATAAAAAAGCCAAGCACACGACACTGCAAGAGCAGCAACATTGTGGTAGGTTCACCTGAGCTTTAATTGGAAGCGTTTTCAATATTATATGTAACAAGCCATAGTTGCAGCTAATAACCGTTGACAAAGCCGATAGTCCTTACTTGTTGTAGGTATGATGTTACTTGTTGCATCAAATATCTGGATGCAATGACAGAAACAGCAAAATACAAGTTGGGTGGCACACTATGCTAAAGACAGATGTTTAGCGTAAGTGTTTTAAAGCCACGCCCCAATTACACTGACCACGCCCCTTTGAGAGACCCCCCAGTTTTTTCAGTCCACTTAAAGCCCTGCCCCCAGGCATTCTTCACAGCAGGGCTCAGTGAGTGACGGCACCCACCTGTGGTGCGATCCTTCTTCTAAACTCCGGCGGTGCCCTTGTATGCAGCAAGATGCTGACTGGCGTCTTCAAAGATCTGGTCTGTCTTTCACCAGTGTGCTGCTCAGAGCCGGGACAGGCTCGCGCCTGCACTCGGAGCAGCACGTTTACTGTCATATGACGCATGACCCTAGTCTGTATGCACAACAGGAGTCACCATATGGAAAAAAATTTCAAGGCTCCACATAGTCTTTAATCTGTGTAACACACATGCAGTCAGATATACATACACGCAATGCAACACAAGCACACATACAACATGGAAACACAGGCAGCGCGTACTGGTGTCATTGAACACATTGTAATGCACAGGTGGGGTGCCTGTATGCATGCGGCACGTCTGCTACGTTGGTGGCTTTGTGCCTGTACATGTTGCCTGTGTGTATGTGCTTGGAGCATGTGTATCTCTGGCTGCAGCGTTTTCGGTCTGCGCATGCTTCTTTGGAAAGTCGGTCCTATGTGCTTTGCCAGTGCTTGTTTCCTTTCATTTCAGTGAACGGGCCATAGTTTTCTTTCTGTCGTTTGTTGCATTACAGTCAACAGAGGTGCATCTTGACATTTAGCACTTCTAGTTACCGGTGCTGGTAATTGCTTTAACCCCTTCAGCGCTAATGACAAGGGTAACTCGTCATGGACTTTCCATTGATTTCAATGGAAAGTCAATGGAGCTCATCGAGCACCCTTAGCAGCCAAGTGGTTAAGGTTTATGCAACATTGCTGGAAACTTTGGAGCTCAACTCAGGAAACCTGGGTTCAAATTACTGTTGGGAGAGCAAGAATGTACTCGAATATTGTCGTAATACCAGCTGCTCATGAAATATTTACCGATTATGAAATACGATAAGGCTGATCTTAGAACTGCACTGATCCCTTGCATTTTCCTGCAATAAACTGAAAATACGAACTTCACTTGCATCGTTTTACTTTTATTTCCCTATTACAGTGAGCCTGTCACGTCCTGCAGGTAAAATGCCCCCCAAATTAAAGAGGGAGTTTAGAGCGCGTGATTGCATGAGCACCTGGGCGCCATGCCCCTTCTTTGAAAAGTGTTCCTCAAAAAGAAGTTGAGAAGACCGGACAGTTGCCCAATTGAAAACATTGACATTTACCGTACTGTGAAGAGCTCATGAGGGACACACATGGAAAACTACGGTATCCAGAATAGGACACATTAGGCTATACACAACACGTATAAACCCTGCTCAAGGGCTTCTAATTAGCAGGTAACCCAGAAATCGTTATGACCCCGCCCACCGGTCTTTTAATGTCGGCATCTCGCGCCACCTAACCGTTCTTTGATACTAGAACGCGCTTTTTGCAGCTTCACGTGCCACTGCTGGCACATCGTTGGGAACGTCCAGAGTGCGAGAATCGTGGGTCCCGTTCCCCAAATACTCCCACATAATGCCAGGGTCATTAGACAGGATCGCGTGGCGTCTCTCTCAAGGTATGACCGGAGGCCGCACGTAATGGAGACGGTGGTATAGGTTTACTGTGTGGGCAACCGTTCGCGCTCTCACGGTGTTAACAGGCGGGGGTGTCACAAGAAAAATGCCGTTTTCTGTTTTCGCATCCATGCCCCTGACAGGAAAAAACACTCCAAGCACACATAGCACCACCCCCTGGTCGACGCACGCGATGTTAGCATGTCGGAGGTACACGCGAGGGCTGCATGTAATCGCACCCAAACAATACCACACATACGAACTATGTCTGCGGTGGCCATTTATGTGGACTACCACCCTTGCCATACCAGGGACGGTAGTGTTAACAAGTCCCGCGGCGACCCGGAAGCTCTTGGCCGGCCGGCCAATCCGGTCGCGGCCGACCGGAAGTCCCGCCTCCCGAGGTCCGCGAGCTGCCGGCGCATGGAGCGCCCTGCCTGTCCGAATCAGCCCGGGTCCCCAGGAGGGGGCCGGGGAGAAGGAGGAGTGTGGCGTCTGTTGCGGGGCTCCTCGGACCTGAGGGAGCCCCGATTGTGAAGAGGAGACGAGACGCGCCGTGAGGCGCGGAGCGCGAGAGGAGCCCGCCGGAAGAGCGCAGTCGGTGAGTGGGGCCCAGGGCTGAAGTGCAGTGCGTGCGTGCCTGTGTGTATGCCTGGGAGGGGTGGGGGAGGGGGAGGGGGAGTGTGTGCGCGCGTGTGTGCGTGTGGGAATGTGTGTGCGCATGCGTGACTGTGTGATTGAGAGAGAATGCGAGGTAGGGGATAGTGTGCCTGTATGTGTGCCTGTATGTGTGTCGTATGCCTGCGTGTGCATGCGCGCGCCTGTGTGTGTGTGTGCGTGCATGCAGAGGGGTGGGGGCTGCCTGTGTGTGTGTGTGAGCAAGGGATTTGATTCGCGCATGCGCAGCTACCAGACGCTCGCTCCCGAGGTGAAATCTGACAACGTCAAAGCGCGCGTCTGGTAGCTGTCCACTCTCCTAAATACGGGCCACAAAAGGTCTGAAGCAGACACTCTCAATGCTCACGCATTGAGAGTAGGTCTGCTCGACCTAAAAACGGCCTATCAGGATCTGGATGAACTAAAATCGGAGCTGAAGTAAAAGCCTTCTTCAATAAAAAAAAAGCATGATCTGCTTCTTCTGTCCAAGAAAAGACTTTTCCCTTCTTAAGCAACTGAGTAATGGGAGTAACGATTTCAGAAAATTTGGAAATGAACCGTCTATAAAAATTGGCAAATCCTAAAATTCTCTGTGTATCCTTAATTGAAACAGGAATTGGCCAAGTTAAGATTGCTTCAACCTTTTTAGGATCCATATGAATTCCCTCAGGTGATAAACAATAACCAAGAAATTCCACCTTGGAGGCATTAAATACACATTTTTCTAATTTTGCAAATAATGAATGATCTCTCAACCTTTGTAAAACTGCTTGAACATGCTGCACATGCTCCTCTGAATTTTTAGAATAAATTAAGATGTCATCGATATAAACTATGCAACAGACATCTAACAAATCATGCAAGACCTCATTGATAAAATATTGAAAGGCTGCCGGAGCATTACAGAGACCAAACGGCATAACAGTATACTCAAAAAGACCAAATTTCGTACGAAAAGCGGTCTTCCACTCGTCTCCTTCCTTGACTCGAATCAAGTGATATGCTCCACTAAGATCTAGTTTGGTATAGATACTAGAACCCTTAATTTGATTCAGAAGTACAGGAATTAACGGTAATGGATATCTGTTTTTAATAGTGGCTTTGTTAACAGCTCTATAATCAATACAAGCTCTCAAATCTCCTGACTTCTTCGCAACAAAGAAGAGTGGAGACGAGACAGGAGAAGTGGAATGACGGATGAATCCGAGTTCTAAGAGTTCATCCAAATATTTCCTCAAATAATCGTTTTCAGGTTCAGTTAAGGCATAAATTCTGCTGCATGGTAGAACAGCTCCAGGAACCAAATCAATTCTACAATCATAAACTCTATGAGGTGGCAGTTTAGTTGCTTCAACCGGATCAAAAACCTTCGAAAAATTCCGATACTCAACAGGGAGTCTATTTATTTCAGGATTCAAAGTAGCGCAAAAAAGAGGCATTACTGGATCTCTAGTCTCTTGATAGCAATGCAATTTGCAAAAAATAAGATTCTAAAGTAACAGTTCTTTTAATCCAATCAATTCTAGGATTATGCAATTCCAACCAAGGAATACCCAAGATTACTCCAAACGTTGGAGCATCAATCAAATCAAAAACCACCTTTTCAGTGTGACCATTGTCAGCCACCAAGGTCAATGGCTCAGTGTTAAAACGAATCATACCAGAAGACAATACCGAACCATCCACTGCTCTCACTGGCTCAGGTTCCTTCTTAGCAACAAATTTCAAATTTAATTTATGAGCAAACTCAATATCGAAAAAATTCCCTGTGGCTCCAGAATCCAGAAGTACTGGAATACTATGCCTCTGAAGTGTAGTTAAAATAAAAACCATCCGAATTGTGAAATGTTTGGGAATATGTGTAGTTACATTAGTGACAAACTGAGAGATCTTAGAAGAAGAAGATTTTCTCGAAGAAACGATCTCCACTTTCCTCGAGATTTCTAGTTTTCCGACGGATTAGATGAAAGGGTCTCTACCACCAGAGCCTTCTTTTTAGCAGGTTTAACAGTACAATCCTTAGCAAAGTGCCCTGGCTTGCCACAATATAAACACAAGTTACCCTTACGTCTTCGTTCCTTCTCATCAGGAGTTAAGGGTCCCTTAAACCCACCCGACTGAACCGATTCAACCAAAGAACTCTTATTCTCAGACTCTTTTTTCTCAACTCTATATTGTGCACTTCTAAATTCGCTCCTTGTTTTCTCATTTTTACGTTCACCTAACCTATGATCGAGCTTAACTACCAGATCCTGAAATTCCTTAAAATCTTCCGGAAGATTGACTATATGTGCAAGGGAATCTTTCAAGTCATCCTTAAGGCCCCTATAAAACAAGGAAATTCTTTTCACCTCAGGCCAATGAGTTTCAGTCAAAAGTCTATTGAAAGTTGTAATATAGGAAATAAGATCCTTTGTCCCTTGCCGAAGACTCAGTAATTCATTATCTGAAGCCTGAACTAATGTATGTTTAGCAAATAAATTGGACATGGCTACCTAAAAATTTTGCAGATTGTGAAGCAAAGGGTCATTATTATCGATCAAGGGCATCGCCCAATTCGCAGCCACTCCCCCAAGATATGAAATTATAAATGCTACCTTAGCAGTGTCTGAAGAAAAAATCTGAGGTTTGCACATGAAATGCAACTGACATTGACTAAGGAAGGTTGCAAATTTACCACTATCTCCGGAAAATCTCTCAGGATTAGCCAATGGGACAGAAGCTGGAGTAACTACCGTGACTTGGACTGGTTGAGTTCCAGACTGATCTACTGAGGAACATGACTGTTGGGCATCAATACCAAACCTAGTTGGTGCTAGAACTGGTTTTCTTTCCTTGGTAGGATCTCTCCAAACAGAAAACCCAGCCCTAGTTTCATCTAATTCCTGACGAAGCGATTGATTCTCCAATCGCAAATTCTCCATTTCCACATTCAATTTCTGCACTAACTGTGTCAACTGTGAAACATCCATGAGGATGAGTTTACAAAACCAAGAGGAAACGATTTGTAAAAAGGCTGGCTTCGTCTACTGTTGCGAAGGTCCAGTGAGTCACTTCTGACGTTTCCTCTTGACGCTGCAAACTCCCAACTCCCTCAAGGATCAATTGACACAATCAGGATTTCTACTCTGACTGAGACAACTTTTCCCCAAGGGAAAGGGGAAGTGGACAGAGAAACCAACAACATATAAACAAAACACTGGCTTCAGTTGTGGTTTCTCAAAGAGTGCTCCAGGCCGAGATCTTTCTTTTTAAAACGTTTCACAGATTTCTCGTAGAGCTGTTATGAAAAGTTTACAGTTGATTATTAATCAGTCAAGTTATCCTGATCTCTAGGAAATCAATAATCTCACCAATTACTGACCATTAGTTATGAAGGCCCTTGTTCACACTCTATCTGCAGTTGAATTGCACAGTCTCAAACTTAGTTGCCTTTTGAAAAAACATTACAAGGTCAATTAAAACTTATCTCTAAACAACAGGTTAGTTAGTTAGTAGGTTTTAGTGAACTAACTTAAACATTCATGCAACTACCCATACCTGTGACTTCTGCAATTCTTTAAATTCCAGGATAATCTGCAGTTGGAAGATAATAAATGACAACAACCTACTGCATATACTGTCGTACATTTAAATTTGTGTTCCAAAAGCTCTCTAGTAAACTCTTCCAACAAGAGCCTTTACTTTTCAAGTTTTACAAATGTTTTCTTATTTACTCTTTTTGTTCTTTACTGAGGAAACACAATTGAATATTTGCTTTTGCCAAGGTTTGTTACCAACTCTGGTGATTTAACAAATACCTCAAACCGTAACACCAAGTAGACTCTAAATAAACATTTCAGGCTAAATCACAAAACTTCCTTGTCCTTGCCAAGGCTTGTCTTTTTACACAGACTAACTGGCTTTCAGCCTATTTAATAAATGTCCTATAGTTCAAGTTCAACTGTTTCACTGAACACTCGCTCGTAGTTCAAAAGACTCTTCTGGTCTATTAACAGGTAATAAATCTTACTGCCCTTTTTGCTGGCTCAGCGCGACGACAGGAGTCTTGAACCAGCTTTCAGAGAGAAGACGTTGAAACTCTGAAACTCGATACCTCCGCTGACAGTCCCAGAAGGAAATCCTCGGGTCTTTAAAGGGAAAACACACGTTTCTTCCGAAGACGTCAGTAAATCACGATGCACGACTAGGGACAGGAAAAGGGAAGCGAAGTCTTGAAAATTGAAGGGTTTGAAAGGGAAATTATATCTTTTTAAGCTCCCACGATGCTCAGGCTCAGGAACAGAAGCGCTCGCTAAACTAACAACGTCAGACGAAGCACCGGGCCGTTGGAGATGAAGTCTATTTATAGACTTCACACAGTCTCGAGAGCCAGCGCGAGCTCTCTTCCAAGAAGACTCCATCCACGAGGTCCTGCGCGAGCCTCTCTCTTGAAGAGCGCACAATCTGAAGGGGAAGATACTGTATGCAGTTCCCAAGGACCCCAAAACAATAAGCATTGGCTAATTCAAATTAGAGAACTGCTTTTTACAATTGCTGAATAAAAGTTTCCTATCAAAAAACAATTCCTGAGTTTTTTAACAAACATAAAATTGAACTTCCAGTTTCTTTTATATTTACAATTATTTAACATTATATATTAAATAATTCAAAATCAAGCTAGACGACCTGTAACACCCCTAACACCCACACACTCTATCGCCCACACACACACTCTAGCGCCCACACAATCTAGCACCCACACACTCTAGCGCCCACACACTCTAGCGCCCATACACACAAGGTTACACACTCACAAAAGAAGCCGAACGCTAACAAAGATAAATTTTAATAACAAAAAATTAATCACTTCTCTAATCAATTACACGCACTCGAAATTTATGCTGCGGCGAAAAAATAAAACTATTTGCAAATTTGGACAACAACGCAATACTATCCAGCAAAAAACGGTAGTTAAACATAAACAGACCAAAAAAAAACAAAAAACGTTCAAACTATAAAGGTAAGTCACGCACTTATGCAACATCTAGCACTATTACGACAAACAAAAAAATGCCAATATATTCAAACGAATAGTTAACAAGACAAAAAGAAACAAGAGATGTATAACATTCGTAAGCTAGACATTGCGGTCATACACAGCCGAAACACCGTCACATAATAAAGAAGTTACTTTAACGAAGAAAAAAGAAAATAAGCAAACACTAAGGTAGAAATAAATATACAAGTGAACGAATACATAGCAGAACACTAAGAAATATTAAAAAAAAACTTTACCTGTCAGGCGATGCAGCAAACAGACAGCAAACACGGCACGCCTTCCAAGAACCACGCGGTCGGCAATCTGGGGATTTCCAGATTGACGCGCAAAAATTGGTACGCTACGTAACATAACGTAGCAATCTCATTGGCTGCGACACACGTCACTCATAAAAAGAACAGAAAAAAAAAACTAAAGCGCATTACTAACAAACGTAACTATTGTTAGGGAACATTAGCACATCCGCCATTTTCACTTACATTCTAACAATATACACACAAACAACACACACACAAAAGGAAAAAAACACCACACATTAAAATAAAAACACACACACAAAAAAATAGAACTACAACTCCACAATAGCAAATACATAAACACACACACACCACACACACACACCTGCCCCACACACATCTCAAAGCCACAGTAACACACACAACACAAAGTCCAGCATACAAAAATACCCTACACCTACACACTGAAAAACAATCCAAAGACACCCTCCAATTCAAAAACAACACTCCAACACCATCCTCCAACTCCACCATCCTAATCCACCCTCCAATTACACCCTACAAATCCACACTCAAAATCCACCCTCCAAAGGAACACTCAAACTCCACCATCCAAATCCAACATCATAAAAGGAATACACCCTACAATTCAAACACAGCCTCAAAATCCAATCAGATAGAAACAAACCACAGCATGTTAAGGATCTCACTCAGACCATAGCGTTTTTCCTTTACTGTTTTTAGAGGTTGCCCATATTTTCTGTAAAATCACATACTACAGAAACTGGTTACAGATACATTAATAGGAATGCAAAGAAAAGTTGTCATTTGACAGAGGAATCAGAGTGAAAAGCTCCAAGTTCATTTCAAGCGCGATGGTGGAAGGAGATAAGCTTCATACATGGCAGGTCCACAAACCTGTACCCTGTGGCTAAGCCAGTGGGAACAACATGCTATCGGAACAAGATGAAATACATATACACCGTCTCAGTACAAAACTAAACAACGTCTGTAGCACAACCATCTGTAATGCTGTTACAGGCACAACATCGCAATGACAAAGCCACTAGCACAACTAACACCCCTCATCTTTGCATACATGCACATGTTAGTGGTGCGCTGCAAAACAGTGTCCTCTACACTGTATGGTGGTAACGCAAACCCCACAGTTATAAGTCAGTGGAACATGGCGTGCATAGAGACAGGGAGTAAACCTCTATTCATGAAACACAACACACGTGAGACCAACAGTGACCTTCACTATTAGACAATGCAACAAAATTAGTGATACAAGCACACAGAAACTGGTTGAGGTATAAAGTAATGGAATCTAATGTTCCCCAATCTTATCTCCCCAAGGGAACATCCTGCATGTGGCGAGCACATTCCATTAGCTAGTAACATTAAAACCCCGCTAGGGGTACCTCGAAAGTGAATATTGTAATACACAACCTTATATTATAACTAGAAGCCCGTCCCGACGTTGTCCGGGTATGAATTGCTGCCGGCCAGTAGTATATTGTTTTGTAGGATTTCGTTTTGATAGCATTTCTTATCTGTGACAGGCCTGTGAAACGCTCCGATTCACAGTGCACTGCTGATGCACTTAAGAGTGCGCGTTCAGTAGTGTGTGAACTCGAGTTTCCCTACTTTATTTTTCCTTGCAATATTATATAGCGCGAACTCGACAACATGGCATGAGCACAATTTACATTACAGAAGAACACATTAATTTGTGGTAGGCACGGGGAGACAAAGCGATTTGCCTGGAATCACAGGATGTTGAGCTGATGCCGAGATTCAAACGTAGCTCCCCAGCTCTAAAGTTCGCAATTCTAGAACTTGTGGCGGGAGGTGTGTCTAAAAGTGTATGTCGGTGGTGGCCATCCATGAGAGAGACCTGTGCATTTTTCAAATGGGTGGTGAAAAAATATGAGTATGTTGCTGGAGATGTGGGCCGCCGAGCCACCAATGTACTTACCGGGGGATGGTAAACACCCATTATTCCGCAACTTTCTTTCCGCATACCATCACTCCGCATACTTTCATTACGAAAGTACCATGACTTCGCAATGCCATTATAACGCATGGCATTACATTTTATATGCTTTTACCCTCATACATTTACAATGAAATTCGTTGTAAATGCATGAATGGTAAAAGCATGTGTTTTTTTAATGTTTGGATAAGGTAAGTATGGGTATAGGGGTATATGTTTTGGGGTACTGAGGTATATGTTTTGGGGTGTTTGGGTATTTTAAGGGTTCAGATATTGTTTTGGGTTATGGGGTACAGGGGTAGTTTTAGGGTTTAGGGATAGGTATGGCTTTTGGGGTACAGGGGTATTTTTAGGGTTCAGGGCTAGGTTTGGGTTTTGGGATATAGGGGTATTTTTAGGGTTCAGGGGTAGGTTTGGGTTTGGGGTACAGGGGTATTTTAAGGGTTCAGGGCTAGGTTTGGGTTTTGGGGTACAGGGGTATTTTTAGGGTTCAGGGCTAGGTTTGGGTTTTGGGGTACAGGGGTATTTTAGGGTTCTGGGGTAGGTTTGGGTTTTGGGGTACAGGGTTATTTTTAGGGTTCAGGGCTAGGTTTGGGTTTTGGGGTACAGGGGTATTTTTAGGGTTCAGGGGTAGGTTTGGGTTTTGGGGTACAGGGGTATTTTAAGGGTTCAGGGATAGGTTTGGGTTTTGGGGTACAGGGGTATTTTAGGGTTCAGGGGTAGGTTTGGGTTTTGGGGTACAGTGGTATTTTTAGGGTTCAGGGCTAGGTTTGGGTTTTGGGGTACAGGGGTATTTTTAGGGTTCAGGGGCAGGTTTGGGTTTTGAGGTACAGGGGTATTTATAGGGTGAAGGGCTAGGTTTGGGTTTTGGGGTACAGGGGTATTTTTAGGATTTAGGGATAGGTTTGGGTTTTGGGGTACAGGGTATATTTATCGGGTTAAGATGGGTTAGTGTTTAAGGGTGTTGGGGTATTTTAAGAAGTAAGGGTGGGTTATGATTATGGGGTGCAGGGGTATTTAAAGGGAGCAGGGTGGGATTAGCACACAATATGAGACATGGCATGAAGGGCGGAACGTACCACACGCCCCCAGCGTTTGTCACGCCCCCAGCACTTGTCACGCCCCCAGCACACGCCCACAGCACAACGCAGACACGCCCACAAGGGACTACTTTGCTGGCACGGTTCTTTTACCTTTTAAATGTATATGGTGGGCGTCTGCATAGCCTATGTCCTTCTGCTGCAACTGCCCTTTCCAACGCTGTATTGGGTGTTGTGATTGGTGCTGTGGTTCCTGAGATTACCCGCCTCAAAGGTTTGGGCTCTCTCTTTATAATATTAGTATGGACTAAACATAACACTATACGTTAACAGAAATTACTTCCCAATGCTACAAAGAGGAAGCAGAAAGGAAGGAAGCATAGTCAAGAAAGGACATGGAGGGGAAAAAAAGTTTCTCACCACAGCAAGCTGCCAACATCTTCTTACTGGAAAGCAGCTGAGAATGTTGGTACAGCTCAAATGTGATTCTTTTGAAATAAACAGGCATGGCCCTATTCAGCATAACGCTGGTAGAAGCTATAACTCTGTACTACCACAAGAGCTCACATACACACGGTGAAATCACAACTTCGCTATATTCTCTGCTATGCGTAGGCAGCTTTTCAGGTAGCAATTCAAACACTGGATGAAGAACAGGCTGAAAGCAAGTAAAGCCTAAAAAACAAAATTCATGGCCTGGCTCTTCACACCTTTCACAATGACAAGTACATTGACATGGGCTTTAAAATACACAAAAGGACGTCAACTACTTCTAAATATAACTGTGTGTATAAAAAAACTGGATTCTCAATCCCCAGAAAGATAGAGTTTGGGGTCCAGCATAGGACTGTCAGGCATCCGCTTCGAAACATGTATGTTTTCTGCAGACATGGGCAGGAAGAAAAGCAGATGAGGCAAAAAGTAATATGTAAAAGGTTTTTATGGTCAGAAAGAGGGAGGGAAGTCGTGAAAATTTAGAAGAAGCGTGCTCCAAAAAAAAAGCGAAACACCCATGTTCTATCTCCACCAATCTTAATGGTGGCGCTTTACAAAATGTAAACTTCGCTAAGTGTAGAACATACTGATAGCTGAACAAAAACAACACTATTCTGACAGATGGTGGCGCGAAATACACACAATGTTACAGACTCACAAAACAAACAGAACACTAACGGGAATCACTTTTAATAACAAAAAAAGAATCACTTCTCTAAACGATTATATGCACTCGAAATTTATGCTGCAGAGAAAATTTTTAAAAATTGCAAATTTGGACAACAACACAATACTACCCAAACAAATACGGCAGTTACAAATACACAAAAACAACAAAACGTTCAAACTATAAAGGGAAGTCACGCACTTATGCAACATGTAGCACTATTACGACAAAATAATAACCTTTGCCAATATATTCAATCGAATAGTTCACAATACAACAAAAATACAAATAATATTAACATTCAATAGCTATACATTGCGTTCATACACAGCCGACACACCGTCAACTAATAAACAATTTACTTTAACGAAGAAGAAAAAACTTACAGAAACAAACACTAAGCTAGAAAAAAATATACAAGTGAACCAATACATACCAAAACACAAAACAATATTAAAAAAAACCCAAAACTTACCTGTCAGGCGACGCAGCAACCAGACATGCCTTCCAAGAACGGCGCGGTCGACAATCAGGGAATTTCCAAAGTGACGCGCTACAATTAGGACGCTATGTAACACAACGTAGCAATCTCATTGGCTGTGAAACACGTCAATCAAAAAAGGAACATAAACACAAAAAAACACTAAACCACTACACTAACAAACGTAAGTAACATTAGGGAACATTAGCACATCCGCCATTTTCACTTAATTTCGAACGATATACACACACACAACACACACACAAATGAAAAACAACACACATTTATATAAAAACACACACACATACACAACACACACACCCAAAAAAATAGAACTACAACTCCACAATAGGAAATATACACACACACACACACCAACACACACACACACAACAACCCTCTCACCCTCACCCCCTCACACCCCACCCCCTCACACACACACACACACCCCCTCACCCTCACACCCCCTGACCCCCTCACCCTCACACACCCTCACCCTCAAACCCCCTCACCCTCACACACACCCGCACCCTCACACACTCCCCCACCCTCACACACCCCTCACCCTCACACACACTTTCACCCTCACACACCCTCTCACACTCACACACACTCTCACCCACCCACACCAACACTCATCCTCACACCCCTCACCCTCACACACCCTCACCCTCATACCCCCTCACCCTCACACCCCCACACACCCTCAGAACACACACCCCTTCACCCTCACACCCTCACCATCACACACACCCTCACAACTCCTGACTCTCACACCCCCTCACACCCACTCACCCTCACACACACACTCACCCTCACACACATCCTTACACACCCTCACTCACCTTCTCACCCTCACACACCCTCTCACCCTCACACACCCTCTCACCCTCAATCACCCTCTCACCCTCACTCTCTCACACACACATCCTCACACCCTCACACACCCTCATTCACCATCACACACCCTCTCACCCTCACACACCCTATCACCCTCATACACATTCTCACCCCTCTCACCCTCACACACACTCTCACCCTCACACACCCTCACCCTCACACCCCCTCACCTCATGCCCTTCACTGCTGCACACCACACACTGCTGCATGCCTCACACTGCTGCATGCCTCACACTGCTGCACGCCTCACACTGCTGCGCGCCACACACTACTGCATTACTCATACTACTGCATGACTCACAATGTTGCCCGCATCATACTGCTGCACGCCTCACCCTGCTGCACGCCTCACACTGCTGTATGCCACACACTGCTGCACGCCGCACACTGCTGCACGACTCACACTGCTGCATGCCACACACTGCTGCACACCACACACTGCTAAACGCCGCACACTGCTGCACGCCGCACAATCCCCAATCCCGTGTATGATCTCAGGCTCCATGGTGGATTCCACAAGCTGCTCCAGTTCAGTGAGGCTTGGTGCACGGCTCTTCCCCCCACCTGTGGCTGCAGATTCCTTCCTCAGGGTGGCAAGCTTCTTCTTGGTGGTGATCCTCAGATCATACCACCTTTTCTTCATGTCATCTATTTCGCGATGTGTCACTCCTAGGGCATTGACTTTGGTCTGGATTGCCAGCCAGGTGTTCCTCTTTACAGACTCTGCTACTTGCAGGGACTGTCTCCCAAAAAGCTGACTGTAATGCTGCACAACCTCCTCCACCAGCACCTGGAGCTCAGTTGTGCTGAATTGTATCTTCCTCTTTCTGTCACCTCCATCCTTTTGGGCCTCCTGGGACTCCATGGTGTTGCTATGCTGGGCTCAGTGCAGCCTGCTCCTCTGTCTCCCCTCCAGCTCTCTCTCCAGTTCTGTTGCTCTGCACCTGCATGGGTGTGGCCACCTCCAGGTACTGGGGTGTGGTACTTGCATCTGATTGGTTGATTTCTCAGATGCTTTGTAGTGGGGTGTGGTGGGTGTCCCTGATTGGTTCACTAGCTCACATGTCGTGTATTCGAATTTTCAAGATCGGATTTTACCGATTCGGTAAATACCGATTCGGTAATCTCCGAGTCGGTGTCTCCCATTCATTCCTATGGGACTGGAGGCCCATAGGGTTGAATGGGTGTTACCGACTCGGAGATTACCGACTCGGTGATTACCGATTCGGTATTTACCGAGTGTGGATACCGAATGTTTCCGAATCGGTATTTTTTACCGATTATTTTCCTACATCTGGTTTTCCGGTTCATAAATACCGATTCGGTATGATTCGGTATTTACGAACCGGGAAAAAAAATTACCTACATCGGGCCCAAAGATTTTTTATATAATTAATTGTCTTTGATGTAATGGGGACTGTGCCAATGCCTTCTTTTCATGCATAACTCTTGAAATTAGCGTTATGCTTTTAAATTTGAGTAAGTAGTTGTTGCCTTTGAATATGTTGTTCTTTCAAATTGAATGCATGGTTTCACTTGCTAAAAGTTCCACTTCCACAGCACGTGGTAAAATAATTTGAACTTAAAACTTTATTAAAAGTGACCTTTTCAGGCAGGCCCTCCCAGTTAAGATGGTCCCCGTTCACAAAGGAATTGCCCACTGATGACATGGGGCGCCTTGGTTTAGTGAGGGCGGGCCAGCTACATACTTATGCCGCGCGGGTGTACGAGCTCAATGACGGAGCTTCACACACGCCGGTGGGACGCGGCATGGGTAAGATGTGTGCATGCAGGAAGTTTGTGTATGTTCTCACCGCGCAGATATGTGGGCTTAAATATGCAGTGCCACAGTTGTTGGAGGTGCGCGGGAATGCCTGGAGATGTACGTTTGGACCCAGGCTTGTTTCCGTGATAAAAAACGCAGATTATGCTGTTCCCTTTCGGCGGTGGTCTTTAACAAGCCCCGCCTATCATGAATATCTATCGGCAGTCCAGCGTTGAACGTAATTATCATGTTGAGATGTGAATGCGCAGATATAGTTGCAACAGGCTGCGCCTTGACAGGGGGCTCACAGGAAGTTTGGGTGCCCATATTGCGAAATGCTGAGCAACATTAACATTGAAGTAGGTTTGAAAAACATCTCGACAGGAAAACGCTATAATGCCTTTTAGGATAAAAGGAAGTGATATGAGATGTAATGTCTTGTTATATACATTTGTAGGGGACTAGACATTGGGCAGTCACCCCAGGGGCACGTGATCTGAGGACGTGTGTGCCATTTTAAGACGGTTGCAGGTACGAGGAGACGTCGGGTAAAGATGGGTTTGTTTATATTCCTCAGAGCAAGATTTTGATTACAGCATGTCCACCCAGAAGGCAGATGGCTTTTACATATGGCATTCTTTGTGTTCTTTGTCATATCGTCATCATTTTTAGGTGAATCTCACGTGAAGTTGATAGGTGGAACCCCAACAACCCTGAAGAAGTTGCATGACGGTTCAGCAACAAAATATATTGGCTTTAGAGAATTGATTTTGGTTTGACCGAAAACATTTTTAATTGGGTAAGCTTACAGCAGCTAATAAAGTTAAGTTGAGCCAGTAAGCTTCACCGGTTTTTAATGGTGAGAATTATACTTCTATATTCTCACAGGGGTCCAATGGACACTTGCAAAGATATTAGGCACTGATAGTTCATTTATATTTGAGTTTTACTATCTTTTTGTTACTTCACTGGCTATGAGATTTCTTCAAAAGAATACACACACTTTATTTTTCTGCATGGAGAGAGAGCAACCTATGATGATAAGTGGGTATGCCGGCAAGTACCAGCCAGCAGCCCCCTTTGTGTTAATACCGTGAGGTGTTCTCTCTTCTTTCTCACACTTTTTCTGGTCACTTCTGGGTGGGATTTGCGTTATGATGGTTTTCTGACATTCTAAATTTGATACACCATGATACTCTGAGTAGTGATAGGGAACACAGTCTAGGGAATTGGAAAGTATTGGAAACCCTTCAAGTGTCGCATTTTTAGTACCAGGTGTACTGTGGGTCTGGCTAGCTGTTGTTTATATAATGCACTGAGTGGGGGGCGGCATGGCCTTTCTTTCCCCCTTTAGCTCCTATTGCGTTGTTGTATGTGCATGCTAACAGTTGATTTCTGAATGAAAACAAATTCATTAAAACCTTAAAGTGACAAATCAAGCGTTCTCGTTTTTAAAGGATCTCACCATATGGTGTTCTCTTTCGTGGCAGGTGGAGCTGAGTCAATCGCCCACATTGGTGGAGTCAGCAAAAAATCGTTGATTTATTTCCCAGCATCTTCTCTTTTTTATTCGGAAAAGATTAACCATGTTTTAGCCACTTGCTTTTACTACATCCTTAAGCATTACAAAATCATCCCTTTTCTCCCCTCTCACTACAGTGAAGCTATTGTGCAGTCAGTTATCTTCTCACTAGATTATTATTCCGCTTTCTTGGGCTTCCCGCCTTTTAGCATTCAGTACCCTTCTGATCATTTAGGACAATGCTAGGCTCCTCATCTGAGACTGCTGCATCGCAATGCTATTTCTTCTCACCTTTCTGCTGTCTGCTGTGTTTTTGATTTGAAACCCTACATCTGCAAGCCACTTTCCACTTATCATTGTGCACTGTATCAAAAAGGGTTCTCTCTTTCGACAGCACTCCATACTGTTCATTACAGATTCCTATACTCTGTGCCATCCAAACTCCTGTGCCATCCTAAAATTTAGATGGTCCTGATTAGAGAAAGATCCTTCTCCTTTCTAGTTGTGCTGGACTGGGACTCTCTCCCTCTTGAGCTATGGCGTGAGTCAAATTTTTTGGACAGACACTTAAAACTGTCCTTTCTCCACATTAGTAAAGTCTGCACCTCTCTTTTAGAACTCTCTTAGTGCCAGAATGCCCAATTTGGATATCATTTTCATTCATCCTATTCAAGAGAACAATAACTAAGGGGCATATGTAGGTCATTTTCGTTTTGCGATTCTCAAATTGCGATTTTTAGGGAATCGCAATTAGAGCATCCCAAAACGAAATGCTGGTAGGATTAGCATTTTTTTTATGAATACCACTTATTCCTTATTTGCGAATCGCAAATTGAGATTCGCAAATAAGGAGTACCTTCTCATTCATTCCTATGGGCTAGAAGGCCCATAGGAATGAATGGGAAGACATTCTCAATTTGCGTTTCTCAATTAGAGAATCGCAAATTGAGAATGCAATTTCAAGGTTGTAAGGGTGTCAATAGGACACCCTTTTGCACCCCTGAAATTAACATGTGTGCACATGTGGCCCACATATATTTCCTAAGGGCATGTATGTGACCCACATGGCCAAAAAGTACATTTTTCAAAGAAATCGCAAAATATCACCAACCTGAAGTTGGTGGTATTTTGCTATTCCTTAAGCCAAAATTCGCACAACTTGGGTGCTTCCTACATTGCATTTAAGGAATCACAATTTGCGATTCCTTATATGCAATAGCAAAATAAGGAATCTGCGAATTTCAGCATTTGGGAGCGCAATTAGGCTTCCTACATATGGCCCCAAGTTAAATTAATTTAATGATTTAAAATGTATGTATGTATTTTATTAGGATTATTAATGTTGTTTCTAACCATTTTACTTCTTGCAAAGCAGCTTCAAACAATGCCATATAAGTAATGTCCAATTGATATTACCTCCTATGAGGTCACTTCCTGTCAGGTTAAATCTTATGCAAATTATAGGGGCCTCGCATGTTCCTATTCTGCCGGGGCCCCACAAATCCTAGGACCAGCCCTGGCTTACGGACATGGCCCACCAGTCCAGGGTCTGTCCCCTGAGGCTGCACAAGAGACTGGGGTGAGCTCTCTCACAACCTGTCTTCCTGCCTGGGGCTCTGCACCCTCCCACCTGCAGCGGAACCCCCAGAAGACGACCTGTTAGCAGTCGCCCCTTCCTCCTGCACAGGGGGGACACCCTGAACCTGGTCCTCCAATCCACAGTCTGTACCCTTAGGCTGGGCCTGGGTCTGGCAACCCAGGACTTCCGGGGATGACACCAACCCTCCCCAAGGGAAACACACTCCTCATGAGTTGTACTAGAGTCTGCCAGGTACAGGTCTCCAGACTCCTGTCCATGTGACAGAACATGAAGACCCCCAGGCCAGAAGTGGCCTCAACAGGGTCAGTCTTGCAGTGCTCTGACCTCAAAGTTGGCAACCCCTGACTCATTGGTCCTTCCACTGGAGACTGCATTTCCCTGATTGATTTGATTTGATTTTTGCATTTATAAAGCGCAAACTGTCACTCCAGAAGGAGCATCCTGGCACTAAGCGGAGGAGAGGATGAGATGAAGCTGTATGGTCCCTATGCGAAGGATAAAATATGTCTCGGTTTTTAACATCCTCAGGTGCGTTGGCAAAAGGTTCCAGGCTTTAGTTCCTAATGCTTCTACTGTTTTACCTCCCTTTGTTTTGTCTTTAAAGTTGGGAGGTTTGAGAAGATTTGCTGATGATGATCTCAAGGTTCTGGATGGGGTGATCTGGCTGAGAGATACATTGGGCCTAGGTTTTGTGCGCTCTAAAAGTGATTACGCAAATTTTAAATAGGATTCTCTGGTGCAGTGGGAGCCAGTGATGGGTTTTAAGTGCTGCGGATGCTGAGGACCGTCGTGGTAGTTTCAGGGCTAGGCAGGCCGCAGGGTGTTGTACTACCTGTAGTCTTTGCAGTTGTTGGCTCCTGCCAGGAGGCTGTTGCAGTAATCCAGGCGCGATAAGATCAGTGCCACCGCCACTATTTTCCTGGCCATTAGGGGAATGAAGTCAAAGAATTTTCTCAATGACGTAGTGAAGTGAAAGCAGGTCCCCGCCACAGTCAGTGCATGTGGTCTGAAGGAGAGGGCTGTGTTAAATTGTACTCCTAGGTTTTTTTGCTGCCTTTACTGTGGTGGGTGGTGGTGTCTTTTCCTCTGGCCACCAGACATTCAGCTGAAATGGATTGTCTTGCCCTATTAGTAGAATCTCTCCCTCCCACCTCTCTCTCTCTCTGGACCCATGCCCTCTCCCAGCTGGAGATGAGTTGCCAGACACTTGAGCTGTTGGAATGCTAGTTACAGTAGTCTCCCCCAGCTCAACTCATACCTTGGGATCCCCCTCAGGGGATGGCCTCCTGGTACAGACCAGGCCCCCCTCCTGGTGTTCCCTCATGGAACTAACCAGGGCTTGAAACTGGGTTTTGGGCACCTCTGGACACAGCCCCTCCCACTTCTTCTCCTCTGAGAAAGGACATGGGACCCTACACCCCTCCCATTACTCTGATGCCTATCTGGGCCACCACAACCTTCCCCTAACTCACTTTGTTTGGGAAAACCTGAGTCACCTCCTTTAGGACCACCCCAGAGGCTTCTTGAGACCCTCTGGAACCCACCAAAAGGTCTGCCTCCAGTGTGAGCTCCCGGGGGCCAAATAACTCACACTCCAGCAGGTGTTGGCATAGCTCCAGAAAACAAGGACTTAAAATATGCACTCCACCAATTGAATCACACAGCCCCACACAGGTGTTAACCAAGCTCCCTTTGCCTCACCATCCAGAGCCTCACAGAAGTACCTCACATCACCCTCCTGAGACTGGCAAGACAGTATCTGACTGTCCCTGTCACTCAACCCACATTCTTCTGGGTGGTCTCCACACTCAGATACCAAGGGTTCTACCCTGGGGAAACCCTCTCCCTGCACCTCATCTAGAGACAGTAGAATGTCCCTCCTACAACTAGAAATATGAACCCCTGTGCCTGTTCCACAATCCTCCTTAAGGACACTGCGCACCACTGGAGCTACCTCATAACCCTGAACTCCTTGCTCTAGTCTATTCCCTCCTTCAAGTCAGGCGCCACATCTCTGGGTGTGTGTACTTCTCTTTCAGCACCAGACACTAAATTTTTTCAGCAACCATCTGAGTTGGATTCCACCTCCAACCCAGCCAAGCTTACTTCATGAGCTGCACATATTTTATTTTTCTTGGCTAAGACGCTCATGGCCTCAAGCCTTCTGAGCTCCTCATCAAGCACTCTCGTTCTCAGGTTATGAGCCAAGATCAATTTCTTCTCTTTCAATGCATAAGCATTCTTCCTCTCCTCTGCCTTTGCCTGAAGCACCATGACCTCCAACTCATGATCTCTGGCCCTCTGTTTCTCCTCCATTTCCTCCAGAGACAAATTTCTGGAAGAATGATTGCTGCCAGCCCTAGAGGCTGCTCTCTCAACAGGCAAATCCTGGGATCTGAAATGACCTTCTGGCACACCCCCAGCCCCATCTGCATCATCTGTTTCCCCAACTTCTCTATCCTCCCACCAGGTTCTTAAGGCCTTCTGCAGCTCTTCATTCCAAGAGTTGCTCCTCATGGGACATCCTTTTGAGACATGGTGCGTGGATACTTTAAGGGTCAATCAAAAATAGAACAAAAAAAACCACAGTATGTGGTTGTGTAGTGGTCTGCACTAAACTAGTATGTACACCAATCACTGTGGGTCAAGTACAAATACAAGTTCAAATCCTCACCGCTGACCACCAATGTTAGAAATGGGTGTCTCTAGTTAGAAGAGGTAGGTACCTCTGTCCAAATAGGGACCCTTACTTCTAGTCAGGGTAAGGGGGAAACACACTTTGGATAACCCCTGCTCACCCCTTTGGTAGCTTGGCACGAGCAGACAGGCTTATCCCAAAGGCAATGTGTAAAGTATATGTACCAACACTCACCGTAACATAGTGAAAACACCACAAATGGACACCACACCAGTTTAGAAAAATGAAATATCTTTATCTACACTTAACAAGACCAAAATGAAACAAATTCAAACATACACAGTCAAAAATATGACTTTCAAAAGGTTTCAAGAACTTTTACCATGGAAAACTAAGGATACATGACTTTTACACAAAGTACCTGTAATTGTATCAAAATTCAAAAGGCCAAACAGCTGCAGAGCGAAGAAGTGCCGAAAACAAAGAGATGCATCAGTTACTGAGCCCTTGGGAAGGCAGCAACAGTTCTGCTGCTTGCAGGAGAAGTGATGCGTCGAATCCGGTCTGTAGGGGGAAGTGATGCGTTGATTCTTTGTGACAGTTCCGGTCTGCAGGCGATGCATCAGGAAAACTTGTCGCACAGGTGTGATGCGTGGAAATCCGGGATGCGTTGGCAATCGATGCAGCACTGAATCGTTTTTTTTCAGCGGCAATCCCTCGATGAGTCGATTTTTGCAGCGGTGACAGGCAATGCTTGGAAATTCTTCTTGCGCCGTTGAGATGCGTCAGAAAAACAGCCGCAAGAAGAGCGATGCAGCGGTTTTGTAGTTCTTCAAGTTCCTTCTCTCTTCCAGCTTCCAAACAGCAGCTACAACCTCCAGAGGTCCAATACTGGCACAGGCGCCTCCTGGCAGGTCAGAACTCACAGCAGCAGAGTTTAGGGGAGCTGGGGGGTGAAGTATTTGTGTCCCTGAGACTTCAGAACAGGAGACCAGCACACACAGGCCCTTGGAGATCTCCTTCAAGCAGGAGACACAGTCATTTTCCTTCTATTGGCAGAAACAGCAACTGCAGGCCAACCCCACACAGCAAAGGGGCTGTACTTCTCCTCAGTCTCTCCAGCTCTTCTCCTTGGCAAAGGGTCCTCTTGAATTCCAGGGATGGTCTAAAGGTCTGGGCCCCTCTTTTTATATAGTAAATCTCTTTGTTCTCGCCTGACCCAGGGCTCTGAACCCAGTCCAAACCAGTTCTGGGGGCACTTAAAAATCTCCTTACAGTGCACAACACTCCCCATTGTAAGTTTAAGCCCTGGCCCCAGACCCACCACAGGGGGGTGGAGCCATCATTGTGGAAGGCAGGCACAGCCCTATTCAGATGCAGATGCTAATCCTCCCACCGCTCCAAATGCAGACCAAGCCTATTCACTCTAGCGCTGACCCGTCCAGACTCTCTGGAGCCAAGGCACCTCCCAAGCCCCTGTTACTCAAAAACCAGACAGTTAATACACAACCCAGCAGAGGCACACAGGATGGCTAAGCAAGAAAATACCTATGTTCTAAAAGTGGTATTTTCAAACACAGAATGTAAAAATCCCCTTTCCTAAAATATGCGTCTTTTAAATTCTGAGTTCAGGAGTACTAAACTTTATTTTCTTACCTTATACCCAGGGTTAGTCATGTTTATAATATGTTATAAGCAAACTCCCCATTCTATCCTATGGGAACAGATAGCCTTGCAATAGTGAAAAACAAAATTGGCAATATTTCACTATCAGGACATGCCACACACATCCAAGGCATGTCCTACCTTCATATACTCTGCACCCTGCCCACAGGGGTACCTTGGGCCTAACTTAGGGGTGACTAACATGTAAGAAAAGGGAAGGTTAGGGCCTGGCAAGTGGTTGCACTTGCCAGGTTGACATGGCAGTTTACAAACTGCGCACAGGCACTGCGGTGGCAGGCCTGAGTTGCCTTTTCAGAGCTACTCATGTGCTTGGCACAATCAGTGCTGCAGGCCACAAGTAGCATTTGATTTACACGCCCTGGCACACTCAGTGCACTTTACTAGGGGCTTATCAGGAAATCAAACATACCAATCATGGATAACCAACAATTTACTAATATAGCATATGCACTTTAGCAATCATTAGCTGTGGTAAAGTGCCCAGAGTCCTAAAGCTAACAATATCAGGTCAGGAAAAAATAGGAGGAAGAAGCAAAAAGGGCCATTTACAACAGGGATTCAACTCAGATCTGTGACTGCGGGTGATTGTCTGAAAAGTTTCAGTGCTCCGGGGATCGTCTCCTTGTGTTTGCTACACCAGAATTGAGATGCCTCTGTCCATCCGAGGTGAGAGTATTTTCATACATTTAGAATGCTGAATTCTTGTTTGCTTTCCTAAAATTCAAGCCTTCTACAGCTGGATTTATTTAGCAGATACCAGTCATACTGACTGTGGGCAGTCGGGACTGAGCGCTCCACTAAAGAGAATCTCTAAGCTATCTTTCAGAGGCAGCAGGAGTGAATATTTCTCATGCTCCCATAAGGAAATTTCTATATTCAAATAGAGTAAAAACAGACAACATGCCAGCTCTTTAGAGGCAGTCTTCAACTTGTTGCGTCTTCTTAATCAGTGAGTGCCGGTCGCTTCCATGGTGCCCTTGCATTGTATCACGAGATATCGTCCCCATAGAAACAGGGAAAAAACAGTAAGCTCTGGTTTTGGTTGAACAAAAGTCACAATGGAGAATTCTGACACTTCCGAAGTGCTGCCTCAGGCTTCTCTTGATCCATCCTTTTTGCCTACCATGGACACTTTACAATAGATGATGAATATGGCTGTGTACTCTGCATGGAGGGCCAGAGATACACATATAACTGCAAAGGTTCCAAGACTTGATGATAGTTATGGGGATTTGGATGTGCAGAGCACTGAATTAGTCGAGGTTTTGCTGCATCAAGGTGAACATTTATTATTTTCTTCTCCAGCACCCCTTTCCGGAGAAAGATTTCCTTTCTCAATGTCATCATCAGGAACCGGAGTCCTTGCCACACTATAGGGCTATTTGGAACGCACTTTCCCACAAATGGAAATATCTGGAAAAACAGTATTTTCAGCATTTCTTGGCCAGATGATACCCTGTAGAATTTTCAGCCTCAGTAGATGCAGACAATTTGATGGTTGGTCTGGCTACTCAAAATACTGTTATTTCAGAGGATGCCTTACCTGCAGATACTGTTGACATGAAGGAAGAGATAGCTGTTAAAAGAGCTTACACTGCTTCTAATTTTGCTGTTAGAGCAAATGCCTACACATCGTACACGGTACAATTCTTCTTTGAGATTTCCAAACAGTTGCAGATCATATGAATGCAGAAGTAGATTGTTCATCTAAACCAGCCCTTAGAGAACAACAGATCTGTTTCCTTTTGGACATGATGACAATCGTGTGCTTCAGCAGCGGCGTCAGGCTCAGCCATTGGTGTGGGACGCCCTCTGGATGCGATCATGGAGAGCTGACGCTTCCCAGAAAGCAGCCCTCATGATAAGATTTTTGGCTAGGAACTTTAACACCTAGTAAAAAAATCAGCTAAGAAATCAGCTGATTCTGGAACAATCTTTGCCAAGATCAAGAGCTTTTTGGCTATAGAGTAGCATTTGGTCCTGTGACAGCGAGAGGTGGTAACCAGCCCTTTAGAGGCCGGTGTGGCACCCTTATGGTTGACAAATCCCGTAAACCAACAGTCTTCTAGAGCCCAGATCCCCCTACACAATGCCTCAAAAGCAAGACTATGCCGTAGTAAGGGGATGCTAATGGAATTTCAGAGTGTCTGGCAAACTATAGTTTTGGACGCCTGGGCATTGGAAGTGGTACTAGTGGGATATTGTCAGGCTTCCTTGCGATGTGCGCGGAAGAGAACTCCTCAGGATCGAAGATGCACAAAAGGGTCCACCTCTTGATACCCCCAATTCCGTATAATAAAAATAACAGTGTTATGGTGATCAAGCGGGGTAAAGGTATTTGGAAGTGAACAGCGAGGAAGGAGGAATAACACCTGAAAGAAGAAAAAGAATAATTACCAAACAAGATTATGACTACTCTCAAATAGTCTCACTAATGAATTGAGATTCCATTACCTTTGGAAATACAATCGTATCCCATTTCTTCTATACAAAGAATGATTATCGAAAATAATATTACTTCCTCATTCATTCAAAACCTGAAAACAGAGAGGAATCAATTAATTTACATTGTAACATAACTAGAAAATAAATTAAAACATTTGTTCATGCACCTTGTATAAATACTCCAGAAAAGAAAGTGAATACCCTGAAGTCGTTAATAAAAATTTCACTTCAGTGTAAGGAGCAATCTAATAAAGTGTTGTCACTTTGAATGAATTGTTTCAGTTTATTTCGTAGAATTTGATAAAGCTCCTGCTCCTTAATTTTTCAATAGATAAATGGTTTAATTTAAATGATTAGGTAAGCTGACATAATAATCATCATCAGTCAATAACAATGGCAGCCTTGGACGTGTTCAAACAAGCCTTTCTCCAGAATATCCACAGCGCTCTTAGAAATCCAGCACTCGAATCACTGGAAAGTTGAAGAGAATAGTGAGACCTCTGCCCCGCTGAAGCATGACTCTAGCTCTCCTCAGAGAGCAAGATAAAACAGAAAACAACCAGTCCTGCCAAGTATTACGCATCACGTGTGACACTAACTTCAGTGTGGTGGACCGCATCACCGCATTGAAATGCTAAGTCACGCATTTATAAGGCCTCAGTAAACCTGTCAAGCTGGCGCGCTATAATTAGCATTGAGCAAAGCAGCATGTAGCGCGCTGCTCTGGCAGCCAACCTGACAGGCACTCTGACTGCTGCAGGCCCAAGAGCTGGTTTAGCAGGGACTCTGACTGTGCAGGCTCCATTCGTCATTCAAGTGACACAATGGTGTTGTTAGGGAGAGTGCAACAATGTGTTCTATATTTAGCCAATGCCGAGAGAGGTCGGGCCGCCCACGGCATGACGCGAGCAGGCGGCAGTTCTCACGTAGTTTCCTAAACTTTGTCTGGAGGGGAGCTTGCCGCTGCTGGCACCGCCGGCCAGTATGGTGCGTGCAGCCTCTCATCAAGGTGCTGCTCGAGTCCTGACCAGAGTTGGACTAAGGCCGCTGCTGTGCCAAAGAGAGGGTTCACTTATGCCGGCGGCCTCTCATCATGATGCCACACGCGTCCGGACTGGACCACGGCCGTGGCTGCCAGAGTCGAGTTTGGGGCCTGCAGCCTCTCATGCCACTGGCCGCTCTGCCAAGCTGCCATTGTCTAGTGTCAGGTAATGTGTAAATTTTAATTATATTTAATTTTAGTCTGTCATGATCTTCACTACTGAGATTCTGCTGTGCGACTCCCTAAGTAATATGCTCGGCTGCAGGACTTTCAGTTTAATGGCTTCGAGGTCGCGAGGACCCGTTTTTGCCCATCTCACCTGATAAAGCAATAAACGATGAGACCTCTTCCTCAGGGAGTAAAGCGTTCTTATCTGGCGCCCCTTTGCGGTTATTGGTGCGAAATGAAAAACAAAGACCTGATTGTGATGTTTGTGACAACGCTTTGAATCGTAAATACTGGACAAGCAAGCACTTAGCGGCTTTCCTTCTAATTTAACTTAGCTGCGTGATTGAAAAATAACGTCAACCTAATGAAAACCAAAGAGTTTTGTTTGTATCAAGAAAGCAGTTGGCTCCAGACTGCTGGGTCACGTGCTCCCTGCTCTAACAGAAGGAGACAGTACAGCATAGCCAGAAGATGGCCTTTGTCTGTATCGCTGCATACCCCCAGCATGCTGGAGCCCCACAGCACGTAGGAATCCCCCAATAATGCAGGAGCCCCATGGCATTCCAAATCCCCAGCTCGCAGAGCCTAGCTATTTATTCCATTCACAGTGTCCGTGTTCTAAATGAGGAGGGATTTGTTCTTTACTTACACTTCTTTATTTTAAAAGAGAGTACCTGCACTTTTTATCATGGTCCAATACTTTTAAAAAGAGAGTACCAGCACAACTTAGTAGCAAACAGGTACGCTGGAATAGCGAGCACCAACATTTGTAGGTCTCGCCTAGGCAAAAGACCTTTAGCAATCTCTTTGGCTTTTCAGCCAAAAACGTACACGTGTTCCACTGCCTTCAATCGCAATGCGTGCACGTTTGGCGATTCCCTTGCGGGAGCTAGCTCAGACACCATATGTTTGCTCACTCCTGCCAGGAAAGCGCAGGCCCCCTCCTCTCTCCCCTCCCCCTGCTGTCTCCTTTTAGCGCCAGGCGCCCGCGCTTGTTACATCTTATCAGAGACTAGCCAGAGAGACTCTATAGCGCCTGTGTCTCTCAAGTCACCGAGGCGTGATTACCTTTATCATTTTCTGTATCCCTTTTTGTCAACGAGCTGTTTACACGGCAGGCATTGGATATAGGTTTGTAGTTTTTTTGTTTTATACTAATTTTGTCGATGCTGTCTCTAAAAGATTTAAAACGGCTTGTCTTCCTGCCTATCATCTCGTTCCAATCGAAACTTTTCAGAGACTCCATTGGAGTATTCTCGTTTTCGGAGGCAGGGGCAACTCTCGGCTCAGCTGGGGCTTTAACCTGGAGGAAATATTGCTGTGGGGGGTGCAGACGTGGTCTGAACTTTCCTTACAGCTCGCTATAACTGCTCTCTTAAAGCTGTACACCACAATTATATATGACGCCAGACTCCACGGCATTTTGATGCAGACCCGGGATAGTCTCTCAGTGCGCAGGTAAGGAGTGCACAGCTTTAGATGTCCCACGAGACATTGCGTGCTTGAAGCGCTGCTGCTTCCTCTGAGTGCCTCCTGTGAGCGCGGCTGGGTGAGGAGCTCCCGAGATACACCCAAGGCGCTCCACATCCACCAGCTGCCGGGGGGCCGCGTCCAAACCTAGCTGCTGCTCAGTTACCCGGGGAGGCATATCATCTGCCCGCGGTTTTAATGTGCTTAAACATTTAGGTGTTTCCTTATGAGGACTTTCTTCACCGACATCGGTCCTGACTCCTAATAAAGTTCCGAGGTCTACTTCTGTTCCATAAGGATCGAACCGTATAAATATTAATAAGAGCTATGTTGTCACAACTAAACGGTGATATAAATACATCTTTTAGAGCTACTCTGGCCACATTGAATATGAAACTTTATCGGATATCGGGGTAAATAGACACATAATAGTTCAAAACTACATTTCCCAAGCCCCTATGCGTACTAAGTATTCATGTGACACGCACGGCACGTTTGGACAACAAAAATGGCGTCAAAGCGCGGCCACTCACCTCCCCAGTCAGCTCGGAGGGACGCCAGGGATAACCGACGGACAGTTTAGTGCCCGTATGAGTGCGCGTGATGATATTTAACAAACGTTTTGCTAACTCTGAGGATGCTGCCCAGTTTTACAGCTTACAAACTGCTTGGGCGATACGATACTATAGCGCGAGGATGTTTGCCGTGACCTTATCTCATTGCAAAGATACTGGACCGACATAAACACGCGCCTGTTTACAAAGGAGGCGGTGATTCTTTGCAAAGGAAGAGAAAGAATTATTCTACCTCTTCATGTAATGAGTGAGACATGACCGTTATTAGCACAGTAGTATCGTCCTTTTCGCTCATTTTATATAAGCTGGTTCGGAGCAGCGATCTGATCGGGTTTCGTCCGGCTGATTTCGCGTCTCTGAACCAATGTTTTATTCCAACTGAACCACATGAGAAGTGGCTTATAATACATTTGACTAAGCTTTGAGTTTCCTACATTAAGAATCATAACATACCCACTAGAAGAGCATTTTATACTATCTAGGCATGCCCTGATTTGTTATCCCTGTGTGTTTTTACTAGAGCAGTGCTCCACTTACCTGAGCTGCAGCCAGGTGAGGCGATGCTTTATCCTTCTATCGAATAGGTAAGCGGATGTATATCTTCAAAGTAATGGGTTTTTGTCCATACTTTTAAATGACAATCATGTAATAACAGGAAGTACAATTTGCTGTTGACATCTTTGTTTTGTTTTGTTTTTCTTCTTTTTTCTTTTTCTCCTTACGCCCTGTCCTTGGCACGACAATTCTTCTGATCCGAACAATCAGTTCTCTGGAGAAAATCACCCATGACCTAGAACTGTGGTTCCCAAAGTGTGCGCCGCGGCACCCCGGTGCGCCGTGATTAGAAGTCAGGGGCGCCGCGCCGCGGCGCAGGATGTCGGTCGTGGAAATTGCAGCCACAATTCCTCCCCCTCCTTCGTGCTGCCAGGTCAGGTCACATGATCCTCGCACTCTGCATCTCAATGAGTGATTGATGGAGAAAGCCTTTAATTCTCACACGTGGCAGACATTGCCCCTGGGCATGCATCTCCTGGTGTTTTCTTCTCGCTCCTATCTGGACTGTTTCTCCAGTTCTGCCCCATTCTGCCCCAAGTGTCATAGAGTTCGTGGCCGCGCCCCACTAACGGAACCTGCAGTAGATTCCCCGGACGTGCGTCAGACAAGGCACGGTGAGCGAGGGGCGGTCAGGAGTGCGTCGGCGATCGTGAGGGAGAGGTAGGCTGTTTCTCCTGGGGGACTGTCGGCACTGGCGCACTGACCGGGACTCGGGCGGCAGGTGGCAGGCTCACCGGTAAGTCGGCAAAAAAGCGGCTTGCGGAAGAGTGTGCTGGGGAGGTGTGTGGCTGTCTCTGCCTGTCTCTGCCTGTCTCCGCTGCAGCCGCCGCCATCTGCGGCCGCTGGCAGTGGGCGGGGCGGGACGCTGGGCGGTTGGCCGGGCAGGTTTGCTCACACTGATATAGTTCTGCCCCCCCTGGCCCCCCGGCCCTCTGAACCGCATGCTGCTGCCGCCGAACGGGGGCTGCTCTTCTTACGCTGCCTGGGTTTCCTCACGTGTCAGCCTCACATCCCAGTGCCCCCATAGGAAGGAAGTCCCGTTGTGCTTTGCCTTACCCTGTCCTCCTCGGTCGGCGGCCACTTTATGTACTGTCCTCTCCTGGCCGGCTTAGTCTACCGTCCGTGCGGTGTTCCCTGCAGTTATTCCAAGCTCTGGGGCTGCTCCCCCTGCCATCCTCCCCCTCCACCCAAGTTTTGCAAACACCAGCCAGGCTCGGCTGCTGCCCGTACCTTAACTGTGACCGGCTGGTGTGTCATTGGATCCCCTCGCTCCACTATCAGTGCTTGACCCCATTGGGGGTGCACAAGAGGTGAGATTCGAGGTGTGGTCCTGACCCCCAGTCCAGTCTCGTTTGGCCCGGGCTCAGTGGAGTGGCTTCCTGTAGGCAAACAGTGGTGGTCGGAGATAAGGTTCAGTGCAGGGGGGTGCCTGAACCCAGCTCGCCTCGTTCTAGCCAAAGACGAGGGAGTGCGCAAAAAGTGCCAGGAAAAGAGCCAAAAAAGCATTAAAACTGCACCCCCTTCAGCTAACCTCCAATTGACACCCCCTGGTCGACAGTGCAGTTAGCCATCGGCCAGACACCGGCTAACTAGCTTCCAACGCCAGAAGCAGCTAAGCATCTAGCTTTCAGACCCCGGATAAGTCAGAGCCTGCAGACCCATTAGATCCACTAGAGATCTAATACATCACCACATTTTCAGATCTTCAACCTGAAAACAGCTCCGGCGGCGGCGTCTCTTTAGCCGCTTTAGTTACAACTCTCACTACAGCTTAAAATCGGTTCTAACAACCGTCCAAGCAATGAGATCCGGGAAAATACGGAAGTCTTTAACGGCACCTAAACGGCGGAAATCAAAACAGCAGGGTCCAAAAGACGAGCCCCATCAGGGAAACCACAAGTCCGTCTTGGCCCATCAGGAAACAGCGATTAAAGCCTTGCCAGATGGTAGCTGCAACCTCAGCCCCAATAGCAAGAGTATGGACACGCCAATAGGCTTAAAACCCCCGAGTCTATTGGCCTATTTCAAAAAAATTCCATCAACGACCAATGGATTCTTAAAATCCCAGTCGCAGGAGTTAATTAACCCCGTACCCTCGGATCAGCTTGCCGAGATAAGTATGCATCCCCTGCAGCCGCTTTCTCCACTACAGTGGTCAATGAGAAATAAAGAGTTAGCGCAACCACCGGGAGTTTACATCTTTGGAGCAATAACAAACGACCTATCCCCGGGCTGGCAGGGGAGCCCTGATCCCAAACAAAACCTAACCATGCATCATTCAGAGCCGCCACCTGGACAACAGTGCCCACGCACAGGAGCGACCAACCAAGGAGTACCCCCGCAGCAATCTCCTCCGGGGAGTTTACAACACCCTCCAGGCCTTCTGACAAATCATACTCAGAAACCAGAATTAACAATAACCTCTACTCAACAAGTCCTAGATATGACAACAGAATCAACAATGATTCCCCATCGCCAACTAACCCTAGCACAAATACATGCGCAAAACTCGTTTGCGCATAACAATATTCTACAATTATCCCACTCACCTCCAAGTATAAGCTCACCAAAGGAGCATTTTGTTGCGTTGAGTCCTCGGCATACAGCTCTCTTATCACCGGTATCCTTATCGATCCCCCCACAAAAATCGCCCAAAAACCCTGATCCAAACGACCAACTTTTAGCTGACCTTTCATTCTTCTTTAAAAATAACCAAAATCCAACCAACCCCACGCCAATCCTGAAGTCCAACCAAGAAGAGTCTACAGCTATAGGGGCTTGGCCGCAACTTCTTCAGACGATGCAACAAATAGTCAATGCGCTGAACTTTCATTCGGACAAACTGGATGTGCAGGTCGATCTTCTGAATACTCTGGCACTATTCACGGCGGGGATCGACAGCAAACTTGACAAACTGAACAATCTAATAATAGGAGCGCAAGCTTCAACTAAGCTCATACAGTCAGTCTGCTGCTGCTCCCCAATTATTGACTCACTATCATCACTTCCAGGCTTCTTAACCAGCGTAATAAATGAAGTTAAGCTGCTGAAGGGAGGCAATCCCCACACAACTTCCTGTCAGCAACCACAAAGTATAGAAGATCTAGACTACCCATGGTCTATTGCAAACAAAGGCATTAAGTCAAGCTGGGGAACCACTCTCAGGCCAAACCTGCTCAGCGAACAGCTAAAAACCGGCAAATCCAATGCTTCACCAACGGGTCCTGCACCGTCCCAAACGATGACCGATAACACTGGGGCCCTCAGCGAGTGTTCCATCCGTCCGGACCACCAAGTGACAGGGCAAACGGCTTACTCAATGTCTTCAGACCTTATTAAAGCGGAAGGAGCATCAGCCCCCCCTCCACCCTGCAGTAAGAGAGAGCGTAAACGTTTGCGCAAACAGAGAAACAAAATAAGGGCAAAAGCAACAGACGCCCACCCAAAATTCTTTCCCCTTTTCGATATGGAGGCCAACAAAAAAACCCTAAGTGAGACAGCTCCACCATCAGCCCCAGCAAACTCTAGTGCCAACAATACTAAAGCAGTTCCACTAGAACCTATAATTCAATTAATTGAGGGGAACGCCCACGACTCAACCAAATCAGCTGTGAGAACAGCAGCTGCCGAGTCCAGCACAGTGATAGAACAACAAAGGACGACCACTGATGACCCATCTTTACCCGAGCCCATAGTGCCTCAAGAAAAATCCAAATTAGCAACAGGCACGACACAGCCCAGTGTAAACCCTAAAACAATGACAATGAATTTTACAAAAACTATTCATAATCCAAAAACAACTGCATCTAAAAACAATCAGCCTTTATGGAAGGCCCCTTTTAGGCCACCACAACAGGATCAAGAATTGCACGCAGACCCCGCTTTGAATAACTTCAATAAGATGGCTCCGAGTGAAAATAATAAGGAGAACAACAATGACTCATCACACTCCCACATCCTATTGGTACCAGAATACAAATCAAAGGGACGGCAAGACATTCTCAACAGGTCGACTATAATAAAGTTAGCGGTTGGTATCCCGGGGCTCACAGGACTGGTATCAAAGGACATCGAAGCTATCGAATTCCTTCCACCAAGAGGTGCCCAACCTTCGGAAGCTACTTTGGTGTCTTTTAAATCAGCCAGCTGGGTCGGAGCATTTCTGGATCATAAGGACATCCTGCGGGACTGGGGCATCCGAGTGTATCCATACTCCATCCCAGGCTATCCTCCCGCTTTATTAAACCAGCCAATTACCTCTCGGAAAACAGGACCCATCAAATTGGAGGGTCACCCAAGACCCTACTCAATTTTAAAAAATGCATCGGGCCCAGACGATCAATACAAAAGCCCTCCAAGACTGGTCACCTACGCCGATACAACTCAAGATTGGGAGTGGCTTCCAGCCATTTTGTCAACTAAAAGTTCAGTATGACCGTCTGAAGTAGAGAGCAGGGGCCCCAAGCCAAAAACCCCGGCAAAGCCAACACCCTCAGTAACCCCACCAGCAACTGTGCCTAACTCACAAGCAGACTCCACTTTCTCAATATGTTATTGGAACATAAGTGGCCTTCTCCAGAAAACTGCGAATTTGGAAACACTTTCCTTTCTATGTGAGCATGCCGTAATAGCTATACAGGAATCCTGGGCACAACAAGGATGCCCCATTCTTGGTTACACAGAAGTATGGAAACCAGCACTCAGAGCTAGCCGCTATGGCCACCCCAAAGGGGGCCTGTCAATATACATATCCAACAACCTAAAAGGCCCCCACTCACGATTACCTATAGATGAAGAATGGCTCCTCGGGGTCAAAATCAACTCTTGGCTGAATCAGCGCTCACTTTTCCTTTTAAACGCGTACATTAACCCAAGTACACAAACAAAAAGAGATCACCTGGCTCGTTTATCGGAAATTATGAGCGACATAGCTGCGGAACACCCCAACACTGACTGTATCGTCACAGGTGATTTTAATACCAACTTATTCCAATGTATCCCAGTAGACAATGAAGGGCCTTTCTTACCTTTGATCAACGAGCTTGTTACACAATCAACACCGCCCAATCAAGCCCATTGCGTACTGGGAGAACTCTGCGTGACACGATTCTATAGCGCTGGCTACCTGGTAATCAACGGAAGATCGGAGGGAGACATCCCCCCTAATTGGTCTTGGACAAATGGTAGCAAGCGCTCTTATTTGGACTACACTATCTGCAATACATCCTTGCTCCATTTTTTGGCAAGCTTTCACATTTATCCACGAACTGAAAGTGATCATAGACCTCAGGTCATATCATTTAATATAAAACCAGCAACTCACAAACCTGCCTCCTCTACTTGCCGTGGTATATACACAGAGAACCTAAAGCGCCTCAGGTGGAGTGAAGACCTTAGCCAGAACATCTTGCGAGAAAGCATGAACGCAATAAGAGGCGGAATCAAACAAGAAGCCTCGCCGACAGCGACATGGTCAATGCTCTGCTCACACCTGATTAACCTCTTTCCAGCCAAACAGCAGTTCCAGAGGCCATCCCAGCATCGTAAGTTCACAATGTCAACCCAGACAAAGTCACTTAAGAAAGCGAGAAACAACGCTTTGCGGTCACTCGCAAAATCTCCAGGGAACAGTGGTTGTCTAATACATTATCAAGCTGTACAGAAGTCTTTCAGGCTGGCGATGACCAAAGACAAACAGCTGCATGAAACCCAATTCTGGTGTAAATTGGTGTGGGAGAGTAAGAGTAAAAACTCAAGAAAATTCTGGGCCTTAATTAACAATGTTAACCAGAGCACATTGAGCTTCGGAACAGCAAATATACAAGAATCGGACTGGGCAACATTTCTAACTGACCACTTTGGATCCTCTGAACATTCAGGACCAACAGGTCCCCTTTCTCCAAGAGAGATCAATGGAGTACACTCTGCCAATGAGGTCCTGGAGGTGACACAAGAAAAGGTGGCTATAGCAGTGACAAAAGCTAGATCAGATGGAGCACCTGGCCCAAATGGCCTGCCACAGAGCCTGTTCAAATCTGACCCACCCTTTTGGTCAGGAATTTTAACAAACCTTTTTAACTACGCCCTGAACACTGCAACTATCCCTGACTCGTGGCGGGGCGCTATAATCCACCCAATTTACAAATCAGGATCCCGCTCTTCGCCGAATAATTACAGACTTATCGCCCTATTGGACATTGAGGCCAAGCATTACGCAGGCCTCCTCTTGCAGGACCTGAGGTTATGGGCAACAGAATGTAACTTGATCCCGCTGAACCAGACAGGGTTTGTGGCCAACTCAGGGACCATGACTAATTTATTAGCTGTATCAACCATAGTCGACAAGGCACTCTTAACATCTAGGCAAGTGTTTTGTTGCTTTGTCGACTTCAAAGCAGCATTCGACAGGGTCCCCAGGGCAGATCTCTGGGAAAAATTAAGAAAATGGGGGATCCCAGACAAACTTCTGGAAGCTATCATTCAACTTCACTCCCGCACTTGGGTTCGGGTGAAATTGGGGTCCGGCACACACCTCTCGCGGAAAATTATGACAAACAGAGGCGTGAAGCAGGGATGTGTGCTGGCCCCTCTTCTTTTTAATCTTTTTATATCAGATCTGTCAAGTTTCCTGGACGACACAAACAGTCACCCCCCAAAGGTGGGAGGCATGGCCATAAACAACCTATTGTACGCCGATGACCTGGTTCTCTTTAGCCTTACCAGGGTCGGGCTGCAAAGGCTACTCGATAAACTGTTCAGCTACACAATTTCTAATCATTTAGAGGTCAACCTTAAGAAAACACAAGTTGTCCCTTTTGGCAAAAAACGATACGCCGGGGGTGGGTGGCTACTTGACAAGTCAAACATCGCTATCGGTCAGTCATATAAATACCTAGGTGTCCACTTAGACTCCAGAGGTAACCATTTAAAACAACGCAATGAGATCGCAGCTAAAGCCACCTTCCTGGCAGTGTCACTAAGTAAGCTCTCCAAAAACCTATCAGGTCCAACACTGGCACCTCTCCTGGAAGTCATGAGAGCTAAAATTGGCCCCACTCTTTCTTACGGCATTGAGATACTCAGGGGAAAACTGAACACTGCCTTAAATCGGCACACAACTAGAATTTATAAAAGAGTTCTCCGTCTGCCAAAGACTGCATCCCCAGCGCAGATCAGACTGGAGATGGGGCTTTTGAACTATGAGGCTTTAAACATGGGCACTTACCTAAAGCTTTGCCATAAACTAAGACAGGCGGACCCATGTACACTAGAAGCCTTAGTCTGGCTAGAAATCACTCAGATCAACCCATGTGGAACGTATGGTCGCCTCCTTAAGGACGCCATTGATCAAATGTCAGTGAGTGATCTTTGGGTCCTGAACCCCAGTCAGTCAGCTTTTAAAATTGCTATTAAAAAATGTGTCAGAATGAGATCACTAAATATGGACAAAGCATTTTTTGCAAAACGTAGCCACTCCTGGGCACTTATAAACTCATACAGACGGCTAGCCCCCGCAACGTATTTGTCGTGTACATACTCTCTGTATCTTAAACGTAGTCTTGTAGCTATCAGAATGGGTGACTGGCGTTTCTTGCAAGACCAGCCCTCCTGGCAACGTTCGGTGGAAGATACAACCTGCAGAGGTTGTGGCAAAACGGGGGAAACTTTGCTGCATGTGGTCTGCCTCTGCCCTTTTTACAATTCTCAACGTAGGTGCAAACTAAAAGCTGAATGGAACAGGTTGGGTGCCCGGACCTGTAGGCAAGCCATTATTATGGCCTTGAACCCAGAAAACACAGTTTTAAATATAGGGCTAGCCATTTTTATACAGCAAGCATACCGTAATTTTAACCAATTGAGTCCACACTGAGTCTTGCCGAGATCTTTTTAACTACTAATATACCATACAATACCTATTAACTTCTAAGGAAGTAAAAATGAAACGATCATAAAATGTATTGTAAGAGTATTGGTCTGTTTTTATATATAAGATACTACTGGTTGTGTTCAGCTTATAATGTTATTTAATAAGAAGGATCAAGCTGTGGGTAATTTCCACTTTATATACAACCGTCAAATAATTAACCGCGTCTTTTTACTCTTTTTCAATACTTGTATTATAATGTGAATTTTGTATTCTTCTTTTAAAGATATCCGTGTTATATCTAAATAAAGACATTTGAAACCCTCAAGACTGTTTCTCTGAGCTCGGTGCAGCAGCCTGTCCTGTTTCTCTGAGCCCCTATGTAGCTGGCTGTTCTGCTTCTGGGACCCAGTGGAGCAGCCTGTTCTTTTCTGGGACCCCGGTGGAGCAGCCTGTCCTTTTCTGTGTGCCCGATTGCATTGCCTGTGCTGTTTCTCTGCGCCTGGTGCAGCAGCATCCTGTCCTGTTTCTCGAAGACTGGTGCAGTAGCCTGTCCTGTTTCTCTGAGACTGGTGGAGCAATACAACAAACATGGCAGGAACTAATGTCACACTATTTGTACACTGTTTGTATATTAAGGCGGGGTGGGGTGAAACACATTTCCCTACTTTTAACATCTGAAAGATGGGGGGACATGAAGCAAAGTAAGCTTGTTCCATTTTAATTACACAAAACAAGAAAAGTACAGAACCAGTTTTCTCCATTTCGTTATCAAAAATAACATTAGACGGGCGGGTGTCACCCCATGTGATGGTGTCACCCGGTGCGGTCCTCACCCCTCGCACCCCCCTAGTGACGCCACTGTATCTGGTGATTGCTTATTGCGCTCATCAGCCCCAGCACCTTACCTGCTCCTGCTGCCCCAGTGGCGAGCTGCTCATTACTGGACTAGGGGACTCTGTAATTACTGCTAATGGGCCCAGATGAGTGGTCACTCCAAAGGCTTAGGGGTCCTTTAGCCTTCCTTACAGGAGGTGACTCTGAACTATCGCAGGATCAGCTGACCTTTGACCCTTGGTAGGTGACCTCGAACAGATTCTCGAAGTGCTTCTTTTTATGTCCTCTAGAGCTCGGCCCAGGACGAGGCCTATGCCCTGATGCAGCCGCACTCTGCCAGCTTCTGTCTTTGCCTCACTCCTCGTTGAGGGGTCGTCACTCGTGACTGCTGCATGTTGGAGAGCATTGGGTGGGTGCAGGGTCAGGGGCCTGGAGGAGAGCATTGGGTGGGGTGAGTGGGGGGAGGGCTGCAGGGCCAGGGCCTGGTGGAGAGCATTGGGTGTGTGGCTGCAGGGTTAGGGGCCTGGTGGAGACCGTTGGGTGGGTGGGTACAGGGTCAGAGGCCTGGTGGAGAGCGTTGGGTGGGTGCAGGGTTATGGGACTGGTGGAGAGCGTTGGGTGGGTGGTGCAGGGTCAGGGGCCTGGTGGAGAGCATTGGGTGGGAGGGTGCAGGGTTAGGGTCCTGGAGGAAAGTGTTGGGTGGGTGGGTGCAGGGTCAGGGGCATGGTGGAGAGCGTTGGGTGGGTGGGTGCAGGGTCAGGGGCCTGGTGGAGAGCATTGGTGCAGGGTCAAGAGCCTGGTGGAGAGTGTTGGGTGGGTGGGTACAGGGTCAGGGGCCAGGTGGAGACTGTTGGGTGGGTGCAGGGTCAGGGGCCTGGTGGAGAGCGTTGTGTGGGTGGGTGCAGGGTCAGGGGCCTGGTGGAGACCGTTGGGTCGGTGGGTGCAGGGTCAGGGGCCTGGTGGAGACCGTTGAGTGCGTGGGTGCAAGGTCAGGGGCCTGGTGGAGAGCTTTGGGTGGGTGCAGGGTTAGGGGCCTGGTGCAGACCGTTGGGTGGGTGACTGCAGGGTCAGGTGGCTGGGGGCAGGGTCAGGGGCCTGGTGGAGAGCGTTGGGTGGGTGAGTGCAGGGTCAGGGGCCTGGTGGAGAGCGTTGTGTGGGTGGGTGCAGGGTAAGAGGCCTGGTGGAGAGCGTTGGGTGGGTGGGTGCAGGGTCAGAGGCATGGTGAAGAATGTTGGGTAGGTACAGGGTCAGAAGCCTGGTGGAGAGCGTTGGGTGGGTGGGTGCGGGGGTGCGGGGTCAGGGGCCTGGTGGAGAGCGCTGGGTGGGTGGGTGCAGGGTCAGGGGCCTGGTGAGCGTTGGGTGGGTACAGGGTGAGGGGCCTGGTGGAGAGCATTGGGTGGGTACAGGGTCAGAGGCCTGGTGGAGAGCGTTGGGTGAGTGGGTGCGGGGTCAGGGGCCTGGTGGAGAGCATTGGGTAGGTGCAGGGTGAGGGACCTGGTTAGAAGCGCTGGGTGGGAGCAGGGTCACGGGCCTGGTGGAGAGCGTTGGGTGGGTGCAGGGTCAGGGGCCTGGTGGAGAGCGTTGGGTGGGTGGGTACAGAGGGGTGAAGGGTGCAAGGCAGAGGGTAGAAGGGTGCAAGGGAGAGGGGAGAAGGGTGCAAGGCAGAGGGGAGAAGGGTGCAAGGCAGAGAGGAGAATGGTGCAAGGCAGAGGGGAGAAGGGTCCAAGGCAGAGGGGAGAAGGGTGCAATGGGGAGGGGGAGAAGAGTGCAAGACAGAGGGGAGAAGGGTGCAAGGCAGAGGGGAGAAGGGTGCAAGGCAGAGGGGAGAAGGGTGCAAGGCAGAGAGGAGAAGGGTGCAAGGCAGTGGGGAGAATGGTGCAAGGCAGAGGGGAGAAGGGTGCAAGGCAGAGGGGAGAAGGGTGCAAGGCAGAGGGGAGAATGGTGCAAGGCAGAGGGGAGAAGGGTGCAAGGCAGAGGGGAGAAGGGTGCAAGGCAGAGGGGAGAATGGTGCAAGGCATAGGGGAGAATGGTGCAAGGTAGAAAAGGGTGCCAGGCGAAGGTGGAGTAGGGTATAAGGGGGAGAGGGAGAATGGTGCAAGGGGGAGGGGGAGAAGGGTGCAAGGGGAGGGCGAGAAGGATGTAAGGCAGAGGGGAGAAGGGTGCAAGGGGGATGGTGATGAAGTTAACAATTTGCCCCCCTAGAAACATTTCTGCGGACGCCCATGATCAGAGCTCACCCCACGTTAACTTCTTGTAACGCCACAGAGCTCCTTGAGCCTTTCTCTAACCTGGTTACTTTTAGTGGGAGTGCTTTATACTACTCTATGATGGTGTTGTATGCATTGAGATGTACTTTATAAGATCTTTGTGATTGCAAATAAAGTTTTATGATAGTGATGGCTACTCTCTGAATCCTTCATCACGTCTAGGCTTGATTCTTCATGTAGACCAGTGGTTCCCAAAGAGTGCGCCGCGGCACCCTGGTGCGCAGGTAAAAAAATGGTAGGGAGCCACGGACAACTGCCAATTAGGTCAAGGGAGCCACGAGTCAAAAAAGATTGGGAACCACTGACCTAGAACTATCTGGTGACATGGTTGCTAAATTTTTATATTTTCACGACTTTGCAGTAGCGAATATATGGTCCTGATGAAAGCAGTGGAAAAATAGTATCCACACTTGCTGAAACATGTCGACCGTTAACTTTAAAAAGCAGATATTTGGTTAATCTGCTGATATTCTGCACTGTTTTTAGAACTTGGAAGATTTGAGAGATATCAATAATTTTTTCTTTCTACTCTCTTCTCTCCAATTTTATATACCTCACCTTTTTTCACTCACACTCATTCACGCACTGCAAATCAGTTATCCCTATACACATTGATTTTGGTACTCCCTATCAGTACATACGATTCTCAATGGTTGGGCGACAGCCACGGTAACATCTTGAGGCTGTCAGCATGTTCTCCTAGGTATGAGGAGAACCCATATGATGACATGGGCGCTATCGAGCGGGATCTGATGGGTACTTTTCTTACCCTAGAGATGTTATGCTATGCCTTTAGTTTACACGAGAGCACACATTTCTTTTTTCACTACTAAGTGTTTTCACTATTTAGTTTTGTCTTGGATAGGTTGTACAGTTGACTTTTTAGACCCATAGACATTTTTTTGTTATTATTAAATGTGCTTGTGCGACTACAAGCAGAGCCAGTCTTGGGCACCCAGTGATGCTTGGATGACTCAACCACAAGGGGTCGCTGAGTCGGTCTTTCCACTGCGAGCCTGGTTTCGAGAACCGTCGCCGGCCGGGAAAGGTAAAACAGTTAATTTAATTTACTGCTCCTTGTTTGTACTTCTTGCCCGGGTGCTGTCAGTAGGGGGCATGATGCATGTCTGTAGGGAGGGCTGCTGCAGCCCGTCTGCTCACTGGTCACACTGTGCATTTTTCTTGGTCTCGTGGTTTCACTCCCCCCCCCCCCCCCCCCCCCCCCCCACTGCATGGGATCAGCGACATCGTGCCCCTCTGTTCCTTGTAAACCTGCCTGCTGCTCGGATCGCCTGCTGTACAGCTGCCGGCTCCCGCGACCACCGCTCTGCCCCCTAAAGCTGCCGGTTGTACCACCCCTCTTCCCCATGGGAGCCTGTCTGCTCTTGGCAGCATCCCTCTGTGTCCCTTGTGAAGTCTCCTGCACCCTCTGAGCCTCCGTTCCTGCTGGCGAATACCCCTTATAAAGGTGTCTGCTGTCCGGAGCACCCCTCTGCCCACCTCACCATACCTGTAGTCGCAGCCGTCTACCCACAGAAAACTGTCTGCTCCTGGTAGCAGTCCCTCTGTCTGTCCGGTGCAAAGTTGCCTACACATTTGAGCACCCCGTCTGCTCTACGTATCTGCCTGTTGAACACATGGCTATCCACAACCATTCCGCTGTGCAGGAGCTCACGGACACCCATCCAAGGAATGGATTATAGGTGGCCCCCGCTTTGGCACTTTATTCATGGGACCTGGCTGGCACATAACATAAAAGGAGCAGATGAGAGGTGAGGCGACACCCCCACACACCCAAGACTGTGCCCATAAACTACATACCCGTGACCCGTCTGACTTCACCCAACCCGATACCACATGTTACTGTAGTGGAGCACTGCTGTGACACACAGAAACATTTACAAGCACATTTCTAGCACTGCACTATAGAGGTGGGTCAGCCAGCAAACTAACAGGGAGAGCCGAGCCAAGGGTCTGGCTTAGCTTTACGAGCCTGTGCGCAAGCCAAGCCCTGAAAGTATTTGGCAATTGGCATGCACATTAAAAAACATCTTGCAAAAATATGAGAACCTTTCTTCACATTTTTTTTAAAGTGTATATATTTAAGATGCATAAGCGTTTCGCCCATGTACATCTTATCCTATCACTACACCGACAGGCGTTTGTTAAAAGTGATATTATTTAACCATTCCTGGCGCCCTGACAATGCCATCGCTAAATTAAGGGGCGAGTCACTGGTCATGTGCTATGTGCTTAGATTCTTAAATGAAGCAGCATTCTAATCTATTAAATCAAACCCAATAATTTTTTGTACAGCCACATCCTACACTTGCATATTTAAAGGTATTCTCATATGCAATGATCAGAAAACGATGTTCGGTAAAGTAAAATACTTGTCAAGGATCACACTTTTATAAAGCAGGAAAGCTTGGCTTGATCGCAGATTTTCTAGTTCCTAATTGCATAGTTTAACCCATAGAAGAGTGTCTCTTTGTCTTGCCCTTTTCGCATTGAAGGTTACTGGTTTGCATATAATTATTGGTGTATTAACGTAGGCGCTACATGAAAGCTCAGCTTGATTTAGACTTGGGGGTCGAATAGGACCTTGAACTGAGCCATAATACCACACAGTGCCACATACATATATGCTACATAGTTACACTGCACTCAATGCAACATACACTCCAAGTACCACTCAGTGCCACATAATTGCACTGAACTCAATGCAACATAAATACACACCACATAAATGCACTCTATATCACATACCACCAATCAACATAAATGCACTCCACACCATGACACAATTTCACTAAGCATAATTTCACTCAACACCACAGTTCCAGGCCACACAATTCAACTCCACACATAAAAAAACACTGCATATCACCTTCAAGTCCTTATAAATCTTTAGACATTCAACACTTTATATTACTGCATGTAAGAAAATCTACCGGATAACTAACCACTCACAAAATATCAAAAGAGAGACCTATTGGCTATGCCAATGCTTGTTATATTTGCATTGCAAAACCCTGCCAACTCAAAACTCTGTGTGTGATGCCAGAGAAGTATGCAGCTTCGCTGCTTCAAGAGTCCGTGTTACTCTTCATGGACACCCAACAGAAGTGACATCAATGCGGTAATACCATTTGACACTCTAAATGGTAAATAAGCTGGAAGCCCCATCAGTATACAAAAGACAGGGTTGAATGGAGCACGACTGAATTATATTGTAATACTGAAAGGGACCACAAAGTCTATGTTGAGGCTCTGCTTCTACTTGCTGGAATAAGACGGGGTAAATGTATTATGAGGCAAGCTGTTTTCGTATTGAAAATAAATGTGCTTACCACCAATGCTGAGACGGCGAGTTGCAGCCACTTCTGGTCTACAGGAGCACTACCAGTAAGCTCTCTTGCTCTCCTGTCCAAAAACACGGGCCAAAGAAGCTCGCTGCCTCAGCCTGACATGGCAGGTAGCACTTACTTCTGGAAGCAAAGGTGAGTCCAGCAAGAGAACAGTTTCTGATCTGTGCAATGGGGGGCATTGTCTTTGAGACGGTGGAAGATTGGCTAAGATACTTTTGGAACTTCTAATTTCTCAAAAGGCTCTCATTTTTAATATTTTATGTCATTTGGCAGTTGGATGTCACTCATAAGACTGGGACCTTTTAGCACTAAACCTACACAAGTCACCATTCTCCACTGCACCGACCAGGATTCAATTCTGTGGCTCTCTGGTTCAGCGCATTAATTAATAGCAGTCCCAAGTGGAGAGCCCGGACAGACTCCCATTAGTGCCTTTCCATTTCTGGTGCTTTACAGCAGTTTGAAGATCTTCTTAGAGTTTCTCATTGCTCCAATGAGGGTAATTTCAGATATTTATATGTTTTCCCCGTCTTCATTGCTTGATATTTGCTTGTGACAGAGTGTCACTCATAGTCATTGAATGTCACTCATAAATACACTGAATTTATGAAAATGTCACACATAAGCAATCTAAAACCTTGAAAGCTATGAACAACCCTCCGCCAAAGCAGCGAATCCTAGGGGGTCCAGAATTGGAATGAGTCACAAGAATCTGCTCGAAAGGAAAAATGGAAACTAAGATAAATCTCCTTAGGTCGGTGAGTAACAAGAAAAGAAGCATTTGAATTACGCATGATAGCCGACGTGCAAAGTACGTTTTTTAAACGTCCAGAAAATGCTGCATCAGAACCACTCAACCTCCCATTGCTTCATGGGAGTTGTAGTTCTTACTTATGTTAGCCTTGAATGGCTTTACGCTTTGGATTCCTGACAGATGTTTTATTTATTTAATTGATTATCCTCCTCAACACTATCATCGGATATCGCTTCTGCGATGCTCTATCCATCAGCAGGCTTTGTTGCAAGGTATTCAACGTCTTCTTGAAAAGTCACCCACCTGATCCTAGAAATTCTACGAGAGGAAAGATTTCAAGTCTCCTACTCTGTTCTCCTTCTAGTATAGAAGGCATCAGGGGAATTTTGCACAGAGCCCAAACTAAAAGGAGTAGATGTATACATCCTGCATCAAATTTTCAAAATACTATCCTTCTGGACCATCATGCTGCTCAGCAGCCAGGGATTTTTCCTCTGTTCTATTGACCGACTGTACGCTCACCTGCATGTTCCCCTACACCCCAGTTCCCAAAGTTACCTTCGATTTGCAGATGCTGGAGCCCACTATCAGTTCAGGGTGTTACAATTAGGACACCCTACAGCTCCCAGGGTTTTCAGGAAAAATCCACTGATGACTATCCTTCATATTTCTGGTATTCAGGTCTACCCTTATTTGGATGACTTACTATTCGTCTCTTCCTCTTTTCTAAGGCGGTGACCAATGTTCAGAAGGTCTGAGACGAGCTCCAGAATCATGGCTTCTTATTGAACCTAAAACAAATCCCATCTTCTGCCCACCCAGAACCTGCAGTTCATGGAAGCTTTTTTCCAAACAGACCTAGGGCGAATCCCCCTGACTCAGGAAAATTAAACTTACATCTCATCTATCATCTATCATCTCTCTAGCCATGACATAAGCCTCAATGAAAAGATGGTTGAGAAGTAAGGGGAAAATGGCTGGTTATCGTACTTGAAAGTAAATAAACAGGGGATTCTTTGCTGCTAGGCCTCCCTGTGCTAAGCCTTTTTTGGCTATTTGGGGTAGTTTGCGCATGTGCCCCTGTAACTTTTGGTCCACATAAGGTATCCATGCCAAATGGTACCCAGGGTTTGTGGATTCCCCTGGAGGGGACCGAGAAATGAGGCAAAATACAGCTACATTTGGGTTTTTGTAGGAAAATGTTCCCTGCAAATGGTATCACCAAAGGGTTTGTGGTGCCAAAATCACCATCTTCCCAACTTTCAGGAACGGGCAGCCTTTTGTCAGAAAACTAATACTTTCTACACAGTTTTGGCATTTACCTGGGACATTGCCTATTTTTGTGCTTTCAACCTCCTTCCAGAAATGGGTGTGAAAGCAATAATGGATCCCAGAACACTATACGTTTATGAAAAGGAGACAACATTCTGAATTCAGCAAGGGGTCATTTGAGTAGATCCTTCAAGGTTTTCCTATAGAAAATAACAGTTGAAATAAAAAAATATTGTAATTGAGTTAAAAAACAACAGCCATTTGTGCCAACGTTTCCACCTGTAACTTCTTTTTAAAGTATAGCAGGTTTTTTAAAGCAACATACCGTTACGTCCACTGGACCCTTCTGGTTGCAAGAATATCTAGGACTTCTAGATTCACCCAGAACCCAAGGCACCCAGAGCCAAACTCTGAGCAGCGTCTTGCAATGGTTTTTCATTGGTTTTTCATTGTGTACCGGGTATATAGCAATTCATTTGGTAAAATATAAAGGGCCCTATTTACAAGAAACAAACACAGCACAGTGCCTCAAGTAATTTGGCTGTGCTGCATTAGTTTCGAAGCGCAGGGATGCAACATATTTACAACAATATGTCACATCTTTGTGCTTTTCCCTGCACTTGTGCACAAACTGCTGCCATGCACCTGCACAGGCACCCTTGCAGCATGGTGCAAGTATGCCTGCGTCAGTGGGAGATTGTTTTTGTGCACGAAGGGGCACCTTCCTGCACGAAAACAATAAATTGAGGTGATTTCCTCTTTCCTTGCATGCTGTAGAATGCCGCACGCAAGGAAAGAGGAACAAAAACAAGGAGAATTGAAAATAATTCTCCTCGTTGTGCCTTGCTACGCCACGCCTGGGGTGACATAGCATTCTTCGATTGCTCGTAAATCTGGAAATGCATCAGTGGACATGGGTGTTGCGTGGGAACACCCACAGCAACACCCATGTCACACCACTAATGCGCAAAGTGTTGAGTAAAAAGGGTGATATTTAGAAGCACACATAAAGCCGCGCAGGCTAGCTTTACGTGTGCTTGTAAATATCATGCGGTACAAAAGGGGGTGGTGATGGACGGAGCATCTGAACCAATCAAACACTCACACCCAGTCAAAAGATCTGGGTTTAATCCATCCCCGTTCTTTAGCCCACTCTGCCACCCCAGTTCAGACATGGCTATATGCAAATCAGTCTGACCCTGTGCCTCATGGGAACAGTGCAGCCAGAACTGCCAAGCCATGCCTTCCCTGGACCGGAAACAAGCTTCCGAGGACCGGTTTCTGGCATTAGAGCCTTCTTCAGCCCGGCTTGCTTGAATCCAGTGGCAAAGTGAGCAAGGGACTCACGTCTGAGCATACCCTGCCACACTTATGGCGGCAAAAGCGGTACAAAAGGGGGTGGTGATGGACGGAGCATCTGAACCAATCAAACACTCACACCCAGTCAAAAGATCTGGGTTTAATCCATCACCGTTCTTTAGCCCACTCTGCCACCCCAGTTCAGACATGGCTATATGCAAATCAGTCTGACCCTGTGCCTCATGGGAACAGTGCACCCCGAACTGCCAAGCCATGCCTTCCCTGGACCGGAAACAAGCTTGTAAATATCATGCAGCAGGTTGCGCCACCGGTACGTCAGGCAACGTAACACATCGGAGGCGCAATAGTCTTGTAAGTAAGCTCCAAGGAGTGAAAAATGGGGAACAATCTTTACAACGCAACTTTTACAACGCACTACCATTACAACGAAACTTTTACAACGCAACATCCATTACAACGCATGCAATTACAACGCAACCATTACAACGCATGACACTACAACGCACACCACTACAACGCATGTCCTTACAACTCAGTCATTACAACGCATACCATTACAATGCATAACATTACCATCCAACACTTACCCTACTGTTGCACCCCCCTGGAGTTAGAATAGTTATTTTACCCCTACACTATCCAACACTTACCCTACTGTTGCACCCCCTGGAGTTAGAATAGTAATTTTTACCCCTACACTATCCAACACTTACCCTACTGTTGCACCCCCTGGAGTTAGAATAGTAATTTTACCCCTACACTATCCAATACTTACCAAAACATGCAATGTAATGTTATGCGTTGTAATGGTATGCGTTGTAAAGGTATTATGCGTTATAATGGAATGCGTTGTAAATGTAGTTTTAAAAATTTTGTTGTAATGGCAAGCGTTGTAATGGAATGCGTTGTAATGGATGTTGCGTTGTACAAAATGCGTTGTAAAGGTATGCGTTGTAAAAGTGTGCGTTGTAACGTCATACAGCCGTGAAAAATAGGTATCAAGGATGATGAAGGCTGATAGCCAGAAACTGGTCCTTGGATGCTTGATTCCGGTCTGGGAAAGACATGGCTTGGTAGTTCAGACTGGACTGTTCCCATGAGGCACAGGGTCAGAGCTGATTTGCATATAGCCAGTGTCTAACCCAGGGTGGTGTGGAGTGCAAAAAAACGATGGATTTAGGCCCAGATCCTTGTACTGGGGTGAATGTATGACATTGTTCTACATTCTGTCCATCAACTGTGTTTTTTGCAATTTTCACCCCGAGTGGGCTGGGTATGCTCAGACGTGAGTCCCAGGCTCTCCACACCACTGGAGTCAAGCTATCCAGGCTGATGAAGTCTGATAGCCAGAAACCGGTCCTTGGATGCTTGATTCCGGTCTGGGAAAGACATGGCTTGGTAGTTATGTTATGTTATGTTATGTTAATAACTTTTATTCAGCGCACAGCTGCCCCAGCAAAGGGGCGTCCTGGCGCTTGATCAAGTACCACAACATAACAGATCGCCACTGAGAAGAAGAAATTAGTTAACGGAGGTGAACAGATGGGTCTTAATCGCCCGTCTGAAAAGAGTCAGGCTATTCAGGGCACGGATATGGACAGGAAGAGAATTCCATAATCCAGCCGCCATAACACAGAAAGAACGACCTCCTATCCTACTCAATCTAAATCTAGGCACGTTCGCCAGGTAGAGGGATTCCGACCTGAGAGACCGCCTGGGGACATAAGGGGAAACAAGGCCCAACAAGGCGGGGGGAGACGAGAGTTTCAAGATCTTAAATGTCAAACAGAGTGCCTTAAATTTGATTCTCTGTCTGACCGGCAGCCAATGCAGGGAGGTCAAGACTGCCGATACAGAGCACCGTCTCGGGAGGCCTACAATGGCCCGCGCAGCGGCATTCTGCACCCTCTGCAGTCTAGTCGCCTCGACCTGATTAACGCCGAGCAACAGAGCACTCCCGTAGTCCAGCCGGGAAAGAATGGAGGCTTGGACCACCAGTTGCCGAGTGGGGGGGTCGAAGAATTTAAGGACCGGTCTTAGTCCTCGCAGAATCCCATAACAGGTGGCTGCGGTCTTCTTAGTATGGCTGGTAAAAGAAAGGTTGGAATCCAGCCAGACCCCCAAGTTCTTCACTTCAGCCGCTGGAATGGGAGTCACCCCCAGCTCAGGAGGCCACCATTGATCTCCCCACAAATCCGCTTGCTTTCCTAGAATCAGGACTTCGGTTTTCTTGGCGTTTAACTGTAAACAGTTAATACGCATCCAGTCCGCCACGGCAAGAAGCCCTGCGCGAAACCTGGGGGCAGTCACCTCAGGGTCCCCACTGAGTGTCACCGCTAGCTGCGTGTCATCGGCATAAGATGTCATGGTTAAGCCAGATTGTCTAACTACGGCAGCTAGCGGTTTTACATACAAGTTGAACAGCGTGGGGCTCAACGCCGAGCCCTGAGGGACTCCTAACCCCAGAGGATGGAACGAGGACTGACCAGGAGGAATGGCCACTTTAAAAAACCGGTCCGAAAGGAAAGAGCGGAACCATTGAAGAGCCTTGCCCTCAAGTCCCACTTCCTCCAGCCTCCGCAACAAGATGCCATGAGACACAGTATCAAACGCGGCGCTCAGGTCTAACAAAAGGAGCGCCGCTGTCTGCCCCACATCCAGCACCGAACGGAGATGTTCGCTCATAAAGAGCAGGGCCGTTTCGGTGCTGTGTTGTGCCCGAAAGCCATTCTGACTCTCGTCAAGAATATTATTACGAGAGAGATGGGCAGACAAGATGGAATTTACATGTGCCTCAGTGACCTTGGCGGTCCAGGGCAGGAGGGAGATGGGGCGATAATTCTCAGGGAGCAGAGGGTCTAGACTAGGCTTCTTCAATATAGGGCTGACCACAGCTTGCTTCCAAGAAGCAGGAACCACGCCTTCCGCGAGAGAAAGATTAATCAGGTCCAGTATGGGTTCACGACACAGGGGCGGAAGGAGAGTGATAAGCTCTGGCTTTAGAGGGTCTAAAGGAGAGCCCGATTTAATTTTGAGGCTCAGGGTGTCAAATGCCTCAGCCGACATAGCAGGCAAGGAGGACAGAGGTTCACAATCTGGAACCCTAACAGGCCTGGGCTCAGCATCGGGCACAGCTGGCATAAACCCTCGGTAGATTATCTGCACCTTCTCCACGAAAAAGGATGCCAAGCTTTCACAATGAGAGTCCGTGCAGATTTCTAGCGAGGTGGCCCGTTTACCCATCAGATCTTTAAGCACCTTAAAAATTAATTTAGATGGGTTAGGGCTGTTGGAGAACTCAGACGCATAATATGCTGCCCGGGCTTGACAGATAGCTCTGTGATAGCTCTTAAGCTGGGTAAAGTACAATGATTTCAATGTGGGGTCAAAAGACTTCCTCCACGCCCTCTCCGCTTGTCGGCAAGTTCTCTTGAGCTCAGCAAGGGACTCATTATACCAAGGACTGCGGGTTTTAGCATGACATTTCGACCAACGCATTGGTATAAGAGAATCGAGGGCAGTACGGACCCAAGCACAGAACTGTTCATATCCCTGTTCGACATTCGACAGGTTGCCCAAGGGCTGTGCCTCGAGAATGTTAACAAACTCCTCTATTTTAAGCTTACGCCAATTTCTTTTATAGGTCAATCTGTCCACAGGTTTAAATTGGTGATCATCCAGAGGGCATGATACCTTAACCAATAGATGATCAGTCCAGCCCACCACCATCGGGTCAGATGCCAGAGCCCGGTCCAAGGTGGTAAAGAAGGGGTCAAGAATATGACCTCCTCTGTGGGTAGGGGCAGTGACAAGTTGGTTCAACTGCATGGCTTCCAGATCCGCTATCAAAGAGCTGATGGATAAAGAAGATGTCTGATCAAGATGTATATTCAGATCACCAATGATGTTAAAATTAGCACATCTAGGAGCCATGGAGTTAACCATGTCAACAAGAGCGGCCTTAAAGACCGTGTCATTCCCTGGAGGGCGGTAGATTAACAGACCACTAAAAGTGAACTGATGGCTGACAGTGACCTTGAAAGCGGCGCTTTCGCACATCGGCAAGTCAAGGGCTTGCCAGACCACCGGAAAGCAAGATTTTGTTGCCAAAGCTATGCCTCCACCCCTGGTAGTACGGTTCAGGGTGAAGACCGTGTAGGTGGAGGGAAAGGCCAAATTTATTATGGCCGAGTCGGTGTCCTGTAACCACGTCTCAGTGAGGAAAATAAGATCCGGTGAGTCCTTGTCGATCATGTCGCGAAAGGACTGATGGTGCTTAACCAATGATCTGACATTAAGGCTCCATATACTAAATGCTCGCCCAGAAAGGTCTGTATGCGCAGCTAGAGTAGACCTTTCAAAGGAGCGCACCCCACTAGGGGGATCCAACGAAAACCTGCCACACGGACAGTCATAGGGTCCCACAAGTGGGCACACCGCAGCGTGAGTACAATCCGAGTGACCGTCTCTTAAGATAAGGAGGTCAGTACGATTGTACCTGAGTGGCATGATAGAGTCCATGGTGAAATAAGGGCTGATACCAGAGTCCTGTGCCCGTACCCGCTACCTCGACGCGGACGAGCGCAGACGGGCAGGACTCTGGCACGACTCCGGCACAGCGCAGGCGTCACCACTGCGCGTCCCGCTGCGCGGGAGAGGACGACTTTAAATAGGCGTCTCAAAGTACATCACGAGCGTGGGGACGCTCCAAGATGGCGCCCACAGGAAGTAGAACTCACCCAATCCAAAATGGCGCCCGCCGTTAACCACCCCGGGACCCGGACCCGCCAAACAGCGGTGACAGTTCCACAATTTAAATGCAGGTAAGGGGACTTGAGCCACACAGGGGCGCTACGTTAAAATCAGCAAAAAACAGCAACCTAGATAAATTAAATATAGTAAGGCAAGTAAAAAGTGCAGCGCACTGGCAGCGTGACCTGCGCAGAATGCAGCAGATGATCAAGGGATGAAGTGAGAGAGTCCGCCTTAAATAGGCGTCTCAAAGTACATCACGAGCGTGGGGACGCTCCAAGATGGCGCCCACAGGAAGTAGAACTCACCCAATCCAAAATGGCGCCCACCGTTAACCACCCCGGGACCCGGACCCGCCAAACAGCGGTGACAGTTCCACAATTTAAATGCAGGTAAGGGGACTTGAGCCACACAGGGGCGCTACGTTAAAATCAGCAAAAAACAGCAACCTAGATAAATTAAATATAGTAAGGCAAGTAAAAAGTGCAGCGCACTGGCAGCGCGACCTGCGCAGAATGCAGCAGATGATCAAGGGATGAAGTGAGAGAGTCCGCCTTAAATAGGCGTCTCAAAGTACATCACGAGCGTGGGGACGCTCCAAGATGGCGCCCACAGGAAGTAGAACTCACCCAATCCAAAATGGCGCCCGCCGTTAACCACCCCGGGACCCGGACCCGCCAAACAGCGGTGACAGTTCCACAATTTAAATGCAGGTAAGGGGACTTGAGCCACACAGGGGCGCTACGTTAAAATCAGCAAAAAACAGCAACCTAGATAAATTAAATATAGTAAGGCAAGTAAAAAGTGCAGCGCACTGGCAGCGTGACCTGCGCAGAATGCAGCAGATGATCAAGGGATGAAGTGAGAGAGTCCGCCTTAAATAGGCGTCTCAAAGTACATCACGAGCGTGGGGACGCTCCAAGATGGCGCCCACAGGAAGTAGAACTCACCCAATCCAAAATGGCGCCCACCGTTAACCACCCCGGGACCCGGACCCGCCAAACAGCGGTGACAGTTCCACAATTTAAATGCAGGTAAGGGGACTTGAGCCACACAGGGGCGCTACGTTAAAATCAGCAAAAAACAGCAACCTAGATAAATTAAATATAGTAAGGCAAGTAAAAAGTGCAGCGCACTGGCAGCGCGACCTGCGCAGAATGCAGCAGATGATCAAGGACTGGACTGTTCCCATGAGGCACAGGGTAAGAGCTGATTTGCATATAGCCAGTGTCTAACCCAGGGTGGTGTGGAGTGCAAAAAAACGATGGATTTAGGCCCAGATCCTTGTACTGGGGTGAATGTATGACATTGTTCTACATTCTGTCCATCAACTGTGTTTTTTGCAATTTTCACCCCGAGTCGGCTGGGTATGCTCAGACGTGAGTCCCAGGCTCTCCACACCACTGGAGTCAAGCTATCCAGGCTGATGAAGGCTGATAGCCAGAAACCGGTCCATGGATGCTTGATTCCGGTCTGGGAAAGACATGGCTTGGTAGTTCGGACTGGACTGTTCCCATGAGGCACAGGGTCAGAGCTGATTTGCATATAGCCAGTGTCTAACCCAGGGTGGTGTGGAGTGCAAAAAACTTGGATTTAGGCCCAGATCCTTGTACTGGGGTGAATTTATGACATTGTTCTACATTCTGTCCATCAACTGTGTTTTTTGCAATTTTCCCCCCGAGTGGGCTGGGTATGCTCAGACGTGAGTCCCAGGCTCTCCACACCACTGGAGTCAAGCTATCCAGGCTGATGAAGGCTGATAGCCAGAAACCGGTCCTTGGATGCTTGATTCCGGTCGGGGAAAGACATGGCTTGGTAGTTCGGACTGGACTGTTCCCATGAGGCACAGGGTCAGAGCTGATTTGCATATAGCCAGTGTCTAACCCAGGGTGGTGTGGAGTGCAAAAAAACGATGGATTTAGGCCCAGATCCTTGTACTGGGGTGAATGTATGACATTGTTCTACATTCTGTCCATCAACTGTGTTTTTTGCAATTTTCACCCCGAGTGGGCTGGGTATGCTCAGACGTGAGTCCCAGGCTCTCCACACCACTGGAGTCAAGCTATCCAGGCTGATGAAGGCTGATAGCCAGAAACCGGTCCTTGGATGCTTGATTCCGGTCTGGGAAAGACATGGCTTGGTAGTTCGGACTGGACTGTTCCCATGAGGCACAGGGTCAGAGCTGATTTGCATATAGCCAGTGTCTAACTCAGGGTGGTGTGGAGTGCAAAAAAACGATGGATTTAGGCCCAGATCCTTGTACTGGGGTGAATGTATGACATTGTTCTACATTCTGTCCATCAACTGTGTTTTTTGCAATTTTCACCCCGAGTGGGCTGGGTATGCTCAGACGTGAGTCCCAGGCTCTCCACACCACTGGAGTCAAGCTATCCAGGTTGATGAAGGCTGATAGCCAGAAACCGGTCCTTGGATGCTTGATCCCGGTCTGGGAAAGACATGGCTTGGTTGTTCGGACTGGACTGTTCGCATGAGGCACAGGGTCAGAGCTGATTTGCATATAGCCAGTGTCTAACCCAGGGTGGTGTGGAGTGCAAAAAAACGATGGATTTAGGCCCAGATCCTTGTACTGGGGTGAATGTATGACATTGTTCTACATTCTGTCCATCAACTGTGTTTTTTGCAATTTTCACCCCGAGTGGGCTGGGTATGCTCAGACGTGAGTCCCAGGCTCTCCACACCACTGGAGTCAAGCTATCCAGGCTGATGAAGGCTGATAGCCAGAAACCGGTCCTTGGATTCTTGATTCCGGTCTGGGAAAGACATGGCTTGGTAGTTCGGACTGGACTGTTCCCATGAGGCATAGGGTCAGAGCTGATTTGCATATAGCCAGTGTCTAACCCAGGGTGGTGTGGAGTGCAAAAAAACGATGGATTTAGGCCCAGATCCTTGTACTGGGGTGAATGTATGACATTGTTCTACATTCTGTCCATCAACTGTGTTTTTTGCAATTATCAAGGAAACCTATATATTTCCAAAATTGGAACAAAATATAGAGTTCAGAAGCAGTGGTTATTTGAACATCTCCGAAATTGTGGGCACCCATACAGGAATGTGAATTAGCAGACATTTTTCAAAATGACTTCTTTTTTACACATTGTCTTACATTTGGAAAGCAGAAATGCAAACAAAGTCAGTTGGCAATAACACTTGTTCTACTGTTCTGTGTTTCCCTAAGTCTCCTGATGAAAATAGTACCTCACTTGTGTGGGTAGGCCTAGTTCCGGTGACAGGAAACAGCACAAAACATAACATGGACACATCAAATTTTTCCAGTGAAAACTGACCCTTTTTTTGCAATGTGCCTAGCTGTGGATTTTGGGCCCTAGCTCAGCCGGCATGGAGGGAAACCTAGCAAACCTGCACATTTTTTAAAACTAAACACCCAGGGAAATCCAGAATGGGGGTACTTATGTGCCTCTCACCAGGTTAGGTAACCCATAATTCCTTGCAAACCTCAGGCCGAGAGGCTGCGACAGGAAACAGCCCCAAACGCAACATGGGCACATCACATTTTTCCAGTGAAAACTAACCCTTTTTCGCAATGTGATTAGCTGTGGATTTTAGACCCTAGCTCTGCCGGCACCTAGGGAAACCTAGCAAACCTGTATATTTTTGATAACTAGACACCGTGCAAAATCCAAGATGGGGTGACTTGTGTGGCTCTCACCAGGTTCTGTTACCTAGAGCCATAGCAAACTTCAAACTTTGTAAAAACAAAAAAGTATTTTCCTCAGACTTCTGTGATGGAAAGTTCTGCAATCTGCCGGTAGCCACAAACTTCCACCCACCCAGCATACCCCCCAGTCTCCTGATAAAAATGGTACCTCACTTGTGTGGTAAAGGCTAGTGCCCGTGACAGGAAACGGATCAAAACATACTGTTAAGACTTCAAAATGAATGATTACAAGAAGATCTTGTTTTTCAAGCAGTCACCTGTGTTTTGATCCCGGGCTCGGCAGCCATCCAGGGAGACCTACAAAACCCAGATATTTCTGAAAACTGGACACTCTGGGGAGTCTAGGAAGGAATAACTTTGCTGGAGCCCCCAACATTTGTCTACCCAGAATCCCCTGCAAACCTCAAATGTAGCTAAAAGAAATCTACATTTCTGTGTGGGAAAGTTGTGGGATCATCGGGCTGACAAAAATTTCCTAACACCCAGCGTTCCCCCAGGTTTCCTGATAAAAATGCCACCTCACTTGTGAAGGGAAACCTATCAAACCCAGACATTTCTGAAAACTGATACCCAGGGGAGTCCAGGGAGGTGTGGCTTGTGTGGATCCAACAACGTTTTCCTACCCAGAATCCCCTGCAAACGTCAAATAAAGGTTAAGATAAGCAAATTTTTCCTTATTTTTCTGCCTGGGATCACAACACTGGCACAAATGTCCTACCACCCATCGTTCCCCTTTGTCTCTTGATAAGAACGATACCTCACTTGTGTGGGTGTCTATTGCAGAATCAGCCTAAAACGCGTATAAAAAATATATAGTGCTTAGAGGTCACTGTGCTATCCCCTCAATTCCTATGTTTTTGGCCCTTCCCAGTCGCAGGTCCTTGGCCCACCCACATAAGTGAGGTATCAATTTACTCTGGAGACCATGGGGAACGCTGAGTGGTAGGAAATTTGTGCCGGCACAGTGATCCCAGACATACATGTGAGGAAAATATGATTTTTTAGCTAAATTTGAGATTAGCAGGGGATTCTGGGTAAGAAAACATTGGGTTATCCACGCAAGCCACACCTCTATGGACTCCCCCGGATGTCTAGTTTTCAGAAATGTCTGGGAATGGTAGGTTTTCCTAGATCGACACCGAACCCAGGACCTGAGACGCAGGTGCCCCCCTTGCAAAACCAAGTCGTTTTGTGATAGATAGAGGGCACCTGCGCTTTTGGTCCTGAGCTCGATGGCTATTTAGGTAAACCTACCAAACACAGACATTTCTGAAAACTAGACACCAGGGGAAGGCCAGGGAGGTATGGCTTGTGTGGATCCCCCAACGTTTTCCTACTCAGAATCCCCAGCAAACCTCAAATGTAGCTAAAAAAGACAAATTTTCCTCACATTTCTGTGTGGGAAAGTTGTGGGATCATCAGTTAACAAGGCTTTGGCGTTGATAGATAGAATCCCTTCTGCCCTCCTCAGAAAGCCAGTGCTGCCAAGGTCAAGTCAAAAGTACAGAAATAGCTGCAAACTGAGGCCTTGCACAAACTGTCTAGTGCTTTTTTACTGGACCACGCCAGTGGGCTGCCATTGGGGTCACCTGTGGCTAAATCTTCTGACAAACTAGATGACACTGATTCTGATGATTCTGCGGACTCTGCTTGAACTTATCCAGATGATGAGCCTGGATGAAGTAAGCAACAATGCAGAGCAGAGAAACCTAGTCCACAAGATACCATATTATGAAAGGTTCTGAACTTTGATCCAGAGGAAATAGTGCATCACCATTCATCTGATTGGGTTCCCCCTTCCAAGGTGGCAACATATGTGCAGGCTCATATTAGAAAACATTCTGAGAAGGATATACGTGCCCTTCTGCAATCTGAATGCCCGCAGCACTCTCTCCTGGGTAAAGTGACTGACACTTTACCCAGGAGAGAAGTACCTAACGCGGTGCCGCAAATTGAATTTTAGCAACTCGATTTATTTTTAGTAACCTGTCATAATTTTAAGAATTCTCGCACTTTTACTGTGTTTATTCCTGCTAACTTGGAGGGGTTGGAGGTAGCTGTCGGAGTAGAGACACGCCTCGGGGCATTGTAAAATTGTGGGTTTATTACACTTGCCTGCCTTCGCCGCATCCCGTTCACTTCTCCCCGGTCCACCGCAGCTTGAGGTGCTGTTTGTGTGGAGGGAGTGCAGAGTGACAGGTGCGGTTAGCCTAACTTCCGGTGGCACAGCCCCCTCCGCCATCTTTGTTAGCGCTCTAGTTCTGCCGCGGCTGCCATAAAAAGAGCAGATGGAGCCGACGCGCAGCGGGCGCGCCGGGGGCACGCCGAAGGAGCACCAAAGGAAAGCCCGTCTGCGCCCGTCCGCGACCGGATGGGGCCAGGGGCCATAATCCCTGCTCGAGCACTGACGTATACATTTGAGACTCTATGGTCACTTAAAGCCGATAGTTATGAGCTCGAGGATACGGTTCGTTCAGTGCTCCAAGCAGAATCCCTGTTGGTGAATAGTCATTGGGAGAGGGAGGGGACCCGGGGAGTACCAAGACAGCCCAAAGCCCCCCTAGAGAACGGTCTGAAGATAGCGCTCCTCAATACGCGCTCCCTGCAGAAACATCACCTTGAAGTGTTCTCCCTTCTACAAGAAGGGAACATTGACATCTTGGCCCTTACTGAGACATGGTTGGGAGACACCTCCATGCCGAACATGGTGGCAGCTTTGCCTGCTGACTATGATGCGATCTGGCACAATAGGCCTGGTGTCTGCAGAGGAGGGGGAGTAGCGGTCCTGTTCAAAAAGAATCTCACGGTGACGAAAATACTTGTGGACAACTATGACAGTGCCGACATTTTGGCGGTAAAATTCCTTTTGAAATCATCCTGCTTTCTACTAACAGTAGTATATCGCCCCCCCAGATCCACCCCAGATTTTAATGAGGGCTTTCTAGAACTCTTGTCTGATCTATGCTCCAGATATAAACACCTCCTAGTAGTGGGAGATTTTAACTATCACTGGGACAGGCGGCATAAAGACCCGGTGGAAGCGATATTTGAGTCAAGTTTGGTCTCTATGGAAATGGTGCAGTTAGTAAAGGGACCCACTCATATTAAAGGGCACACGTTAGATCTAATCTGGTCCTCCAAACCTTTGGCACGGATAACTGACATCGGTCCTTGTGCCTGGTCAGACCACTCTTTGGTGAGTTGTTGGGTCCCTATGGATAGTCCACTGCTGCGACCACCACCGCTGTGGAGGAAAGTCAGACTATGGAAGAATGTTGAGGCTGATTCCTTAGTCGCCCTGCTTCACTCTATTCCTGTCCCTGTGTTATGTAAGGGTAATCTGGACCATAAATGTGCAGCCCTATTTTCCAGACTAGTTCAGGCCTTTGACTCCCTAGCTCCTGAACAGACAGAAAGGGTTAGAGATAAAGGGAAAGGAGCCCCTTGGTATGACGAGTCCCTAAGGGAGAAAAAACAAACACTCCGGCAAGCTGAGCGGAGATGGAGACTTAGGTATGAGCCTTTGGAGCTAATTAATTATAAAACTATCCTTGAGAGATATGAAGGAGCCATCCTAGAGAAAAAAGCAATATACTACGAAACTAGGATTACTTCGCCAGGAAATAAACAAAAAGAGATCTTTGCAATATTGAAAGAACTGAGTCAAGTAGAGGAGAAAAACGTCACTGGAGTTTTGCTGACCTGTGATGAATTTCAGGAATTTTTCATTCAAAAGGTCTGGGATATCGTCTCAGAAATCACTGCTAATCCCATAGACCATAGTCTCCTAGACCAGTATGTCCCTTCGCACTCCACCTGCCAGAGCTGCCAATCGGCCAGCTTTCCAAATCTCGACCAAGTTACTTTAACCACAGTGGCCAAACAAATCAAATCAGGTTCGAGACTGGACCCCTGCCCGCCCGGCATTTTTCAAAAGGCCCTGCCGGGGTTGGAAGAGCAGACTCTGGAACTACTCAATGAGTCCCTGCATCTGGGCTACTTACCAGAAATACTGAAAGAAGCAAGGGTCACTCCCCTGTTGAAAAAACTAGGGGCGGATGCGTCAGCCGTAAAACACTACAGACCCAACTCACAGCTCCCGTTTCTTGCTAAAATACTAGAACAACATGTCCTGAAATCCCTTTCAAAATATCTAGATGACCACCAGCTTTTACATTCTAGACAAGCGGGTTTCAGGGCACACCATAGCACTGAGCTGGTGATGGTCGCTGTTCTGGATGAGCTCAGACGTAGGGCTGAAAATAGACTTCCGAGTGCCCTGATTTTATTAGATCTTTCAGCGGCATTCGACACGGTCAGCTATGACATCTTGCTGTACCAGTTGTCTAATTAGGGCATAAAAGGACAAGCACTCCAATGGCTAAGGTCCTTCCTGACAAACCGTACCCAAAGAGTCCAAATGGGAGACCAGGTGTCGACCCTGGACTCCCTGACCTGTGGAGTCCTCCAGGGCTCTGCGCTGTCCCCACTTCTTTTGAATATCTATTTGCAGCCCTTGGTGGAGGCGCTCACAGGCAGGGGCTGCCAGGTCTTTAATTACGCTGATGACACCCAACTCCTGGTCCACCTAGATCATACCAGCCAGGCTCAAGAAACTGTAAACTGGACGGCAGTGAATTCACTAAAAATTAACCCAGACAAAACCGAGGTGCTTATTGTTCCAGCTCAAAATAGCCCTTTGTGTGAATTGTTCTGGCCCCCGGAGTTGGGCGGGGCACCAACCCCAGTAGCAGTAGTAAAAAGCCTGGGTCTGAAGATTGACTCTGAACTGTCGCTGTCTAGCCAGGTATCGACAGTGGTAGGTGTATGCATGAATCTGCTCAGGCAACTACGGAAACTGGTCCCGCTTCTCTCCACCTCCGTCTTACAAACAATTGTATCAGCCACGGTCATCTCCCGGCTTGATTATGGGAATGCTCTCTATTTAGGCATCCCACAGAAGCTATTACGGAGGTTGCAGGTGGTCCAAAATGACGCAGCTAGGCTAATTTTTAGCCTACCTAGGCGCACAAGAGCTACCCCCTTGCTGCATAAACTACACTGGCTGCCAATAGTACAGCGGGTTCACTTTAAGAGCTTGTGCATAGCCCACAAGGCCATATACGGAGATGCGCCACAATATATAAAAGACAGAGTACAAATGTACGTGCCGGGATGGACCCTGCGTTCCTTAGAAGCATGCAGATTAGCCTCCTCTAGCCTCAACCTTAAGACTAAAGGGGGCAGAGCGTTTTCGATTCACCTGCCAAGGATCTGGAATGACCTGCTAGAGTCCTTACGTAGGGAACCTGCCTTGCTCCCTTTTAGAAAACTGCTAAAAACGCATCTGTTCAGAGCAACACTGACATCTGTTAAGCTCGCTGTCCTGCAGTTTTCTGCTTCCTCTCTAAAGGGCTTAGAGACCAGTGGTAATTTGCGCTATATAAAAATAAAATAACAATAACAATAACAACAAAACTTCGGAAGTAGACCCTAGCATGGTCACTTTCATGAACATAAGTGCTAGGGACATCCAAAAAGAATTGGATAAAGCTTGGTGCAATTGCCAGGACAGAGTAATGGATATAGTGGGCCACTTCACTAAGATATTAGAAATTGCTTATAAGGCCAAACACTCTTCAGAACACATTGACCCTGACATACTGGCATGAAGGAGCCCAGGGAGCCATTTTCCAGCTCAGCAACGCAAACTGTAAAATGTCTACAGAGTGATGCTGTTCCATTCTTATGGAGCTCAAGCTGAATGATCTGGCCTGCTCAGAAGCGGTGCTCATAGCAGAGGGCCTCTTATTCAGTAGGAATATTTTTTCAAGTACTTGGGTAAATGTGTTACTTCCTTCAGTGCCATAGACAAAGCCCAGTCTTCCCTGAAGAAAGTATTTCACACAGACCTTTTTGGCAGAGCTGGACATTTCTGGCTTAGATCATCAGACTAAGCTTTCTCTCAAGGTTCCCAAAGAGGATTCAACCCCAAGGTCGAGGAGGTTGGTACAACTTTTTTAGAGATGGCACCGTCTTCCCAGCCAAATCTCAAGGCGGCAAAGGTAGATCCTTCAGAGGCACTTACAGAGGAGCCACCTCAGCGGAGCACAACTCCATCTTTACAGGTGAGATTTGTTCTGTAACGAGGTAATTCTGAGGGGGTAGAGTTCAATATTTCATGGCCAACCAGCAACACATATTCCATGATGCTTGGGTGTTGGAAACAGTTCAAAGTTAGAAATTAGAGTATTACAACATCCCTCATCAACAATGCCCTCCCAGGCACATGTTTTTTTCTCTACAAGAACAAACCTTCATATCCCACAAGAATCAGGAACTTCTACCGAAGGGTGCAATTTGCCTTCCAGAATCCCACCCGAAAGGTGTTATGAGCATGATATTCCCGGTGGACTAAAATGGTGGGGGGGGGGGGCATGGAGGTCAAGATTGATGGTGGATTTGAAGGAATCAAATGCCAGATGCTCTATTAACATTTCAAGATGTAAGGTATCCATCGTTCCCCAAAACGTGTCCTCTAGGGCAATTGAATGGTGCATCTGGATTTGAAAGATGCCTATTTGACGATCCCAATATTTGCTCCCCACAGACGGTTTCTGCAATTCATTTGGCAGGACATTTGCTACCAGTTTAAAGTGGACCCCTTTGGGTTGTCCTCATCCCCAGGGTGTTTTACCAAGCTCATGCAACTGCTGGGGGGAGACACTAAGAGCCAAAGGAGTGAGGTTAATCATCTTATTGGACGGTTTTATTATCATGGCACAGTGTTGGACCTGGCCCTTTTCGGCAGGTTCACCCCGAAACTTTTTGCTTTTTCCTAGCCTGTTGTGTTGGTGATTTTAGGCCTTTGCGCACTTTTTCACTGAGGTACAGTGTAAGGTGCGTGAGCTCTCTGTGTATGTGTGGTGAGTGACCTTCCCTCCCATAGTAATGCATGGGGAATCTGTGTGACCATGGTAGTTCCTGATGTGTGGGGAGTGAAGGGTCGAGTTTGGTATGTGCGAACTCGTGAGATTGAATGCTGCGTAATGATGTATGTGGCATGAATGTGTCTAGTGCAGAAGTGCCACTTCTAGACATGTGTGTGCATGTGTAGTGAGTCTGCTGGCACGTGATTGGCTGGAGCCTGGCCCCAGGAGTGCCTGGGCCTGCTTGTGGCTTGACTGTCTGTTTTGAGGATGACAGGGGCTGGGGAGCCCCCAGGAGGTTGTCTGAGTCAGCCCTGGGTTGTATGACTGCATCTGCAACTAGAGTGGTGGGAGGAGATAGCACCTGAGAGCGAATAGCGCTGTGTCTGCCTGCCACAATGCTGGCTCCACCTCCTGCTGGGTGGCTGTCGCCTCTCTGCCCCTCACAGTGAAAGGAGTTCCCTATAACCAGTTGTAGCTGGTTCTCACACTGCCTGCACCCTGCTAGACAAAGGAATTTCATGTATAAAAAGAGGCTGTGACCTCTTCTAAAATGTTCTTGTTCTTAACTTGAATCCTGCCAGGGGCGTGCTGCTGCTTGGGCTCAGGGGAAGGCTTGCCTCCCTGGGCCCTGCCCAGCCCCTGGATGCCCTAGAGGACTCTTTGGGACCCTGCTGCCTTTCCTAGGAGGGTGGGGGACTTTGCTTTGCCCTGCAGCCCCCTTTTTTTTTGTTTTGTCCCTGGGAATCTCTGGGACCTTTGGCAGCATGGAGAAGCTGCATTTTACTTCAGAGATATTGGCCCCCAGCGCTTAATAGCGCTTTAGTCTGTCCAATGGCGCTTGGGAGGCGCTGTAATTGTCCCTAGCCCTTAGGAGCGCTTGAAGTTGTCTCTAGCGCTTGAGAGCGCTTTACTTTCACTTTCGCGGCTCCCCACGCCGCATTTTGCCCGTATTTTGATTATTAATTTAAATTTGGGTGCTACCCCGTGTATGGCGCCTTAGCGAGTGCCCACCTCGCTTCTATGTTTATTTTTAACTTCGAGGGTGCCCACCCCTCGTTATTGCCTCCGTTAGAGTCACCGCTGCAGCCCGGGGGAAAACGCCGGAAGGAGCTGTCCGGCCCGCTTCCTGGTTGTGGGCGGGGCCGGGAGGACTTTGTTTCCGCTTCCCCCTGCCTGGGGGAAGCCATGCTGTGCCCGTCCGGTCTCCCGTGAGGAGAGGGAGACCGGAGATGCTGCTGCCGAGGGAGAAGTAAGGCAGGAGCAAGCAGGTGAAGTCCGCGGGGCTCCCGTGCTACGGTAGAGCCCCGCCTGCTGCCAAGCACCGCCGCCCAGGAGAGAGAGGCCGCCTGCGGACCGGAGCCAGAGGAACCCTGCAGATACCGGTGAGTGACGGGCCAGGGGGAAGCTCCGGGGGCCATCTAAGTCAAGAGGGGGTGCCGGGACACATTGTCAGTGTCCGCCCCCCCAGTAGCGCGATCTCGTGCTCATTGTTGTTGAAGAGCCACGAGGTTCTGGGGGTATTACTTGGTCTTGAGCCCAGAGAGGCTCCATCCGGGGGCCATTGTCAGTTTGAGTCCCCAGGAGGGGGACTCCGCAGATTTGCCCGCATCTTGTGCCAGGGCCCCGAGGCCCCAACAACCGGCCCATTTTCTTTGTTATTGAGAGCCCGAGAGGCTCAGGGCATTCCTGTTTTCAAGCCCACGGGGCTCCAACGACGCCGCATGTTTCTTCAGAGCCTGCGAGGCTCAAGGGGCATTTGTAGTTCGAGCCCTGAGCGGCTCCATGGCGCCAAAGTTGTTTAGAGCCACGAGGGCTCTAGGGGGCATTTAGCAGTTTCAGAGCCCACGAGGCTCCCTGCCCACATTGTTGTTATTTGGAGCCCAGAGAGGCTCATGGGCAACCAGTTGTTTAGAGCCTGCGTGGCTCCCACGTGACCCCATCATTATTGATTCCCAGCTGCCCAGCAATTAGTGGGCAGCTACATCGTTTAGGACCCTGACATTGGGACACAGGGCGTCCTAGCCCCATCAAGGCCAGTTGGCCTAGGGACTGCCACAGGTGGTGGCTTATATAAGTTTTGCGCAACTGTGTGGTTTTATTTCACCTCTGAATGTGTTTTCATGCATCATGTGTTTTTGCGCCATTGAGTTGTGTTCTGGCACCTCTGAATGTTTTTATGCATCATGTGTCTTCCTTGTTCTTACACCTCTGAATGTTTTATGCATCATGTGTTTTTCCTTGTTCTTACACCGCTGAATTTATGTTTATGCATCATCTGTTTTCTTTCCTTACACCTCTGAATATTTTAGGCATCATGTGTTTTCCTTCCCTGCACCTCTGAATGTGTTTTGATGCATCATGTGTAATGTGTTCTTGCTGATACCCCTAAGTGTATTTTATTCTTAGGTGGTTGTTCTTTCCAGTACAGGTGGTCCTAGTGAGGTCCTGGTTCTCTGCGTGACATTCTCCTAAGGTGGTTAGGGTTGCGTAGGTGGTACTTACCTGTTACCAGTAGTTACTGGCTGTGTGCTATACTTGCTAATTTGTGCTACAGTGATTTTATATCCTTATTCTAAGTTCTACAAAGTGCTATTTCTAAAAGTGTTTATTCTGACAGTGGCCTATGTGGCCCTGTCCTGTACATAATCCCTTGTGAATATTGCCCGTGCCAGTTGGCACAATGTACATGTGTGATTTCTATCTGATGTGTTTTGACAATACAGAAGTTATTTTTATATAACCTTGTGTGGAGTTCCTTTTGTGGTGTGCCTAGGATGTTGTTGCTGTTGTGTGCTTGCGCAAATGCTTTACACATTGCCTCTGAGTTTAGCCTTACTGCTCGTGCCAAGCTACCAAGGGGGTGAGCAGGGGTTATCTTGGCATGTGACTCCCTTGCCCTGACTAGAATGGTGGTTTCTGCCTGGCTTTGGCGTCAGCCTTAGCCTACCAGAAATAGCCAGTTCTAACATTGTTGGTCAGTGGTGCGGATTAGGACTTGTGTTTGCGCAGTGCCACAGCGACAGCTGGCTACATTACAAAACTCTGCATTTTATAGATAGTCACATGTTTGGGATTATTGTTTGTGATTTTGTTTTTCCTCAAGAAGTGTCATTTTCAAATGGTGTTCCTGCGCTTTATGTTTAGTGGCAGATGAGATAAAATGACAGGGCAGGACGCCAGTAGAGGGGGAGGTTGCCATAGATTAGGAATCCCTTACTGGGTCCAGTGGCCAATCCCTGTTCCTGTCCCTATGTGGGTAGATGGAAGAGAGGGAGTGTGGAGGAGGAATGGCTTGCTCAGGAGGGTGGTTATTCCCTGAGTGTAGTGTGTGTGTCTGGATTCCCCAGTATGGTAGGATCCAGTGGTGACAGCTAAAATATGTCCAGTGCGTGAAGTCCCATTCCCAGTTCCCAGAGTATGGTGCCTGGTGCTCAGTAAGAGGGGTACAGGTTGAGAGTCAGGGGCAGTGAGGAACTGTCTCGCAAGTCTGGAGGGGGAGTGTGTGGATGAGTGGTGTGTTGAACTGGAGGAGTTGGTGTGAGTTTTTTTAAAGGAGCTTGCACGGGAGGTGTACCTCTGGTGGTGTGCAGGAGGTCCTGCAGAGGCACTGGACAAGAAGGTGGACGTCTGGTGGTGTGCTAGATGTCTTGCAGAGGCATTAGGGAGTGATTCTAAAAGTAGTGGCTTGTGTATCTGATGATCTTGTGTAGGGGAAGAGGTTCATGTGTAGCCCAGCTGGGTCCCAGTAGGATGGTAGGGGCTCACGTCCTGTCTCAGTGGAGGCGGAGTGAGTGTGGGACGGTGTGTCCCACGTTGGCCCGAAACCCTATCTCAGGGTCTGGAGGGTTCCCTACGGGAGCGCCAGGTCAGGGGCCTAGGCTGTACTTACAGGTCATTTGAGGAGGATCTTCCTTTGTCTAGAGGACGGGGAGTGTCTGTAACCAGAACTCCGGCGGTCCTGGTGTTGGGCAGTACCGCTCGTAAGTGGAGGGGGCAGAAGTCCTGGTTCGCTGGGCATTTGACCGTCTAGAGTGCTTGACCATTTTTGGGGCCTCTGGAGGTCATTCCCCGAGGAGGGGGGAGGCCAGGTTCAGGTTCAGCCTGACCTGGAGGGAAGGGCGTCTGTAATCAGTGTCCTGACCGGTTTGTGGCTTCCAGGGATACCGCTCCAAGATGGGAGGGTGCAGAACTCTGGAAGGGGGTGCAGAGGGACAGTGTCCTTGTCTCTGATCCCGGTGCAACCTGAGGGTTTAGATCCTAGGTTGGGAGATTAGGAAACTTCCAAGTCAAGGAGGAATCTCTGCCAAAGTAGATCAGCTGAAGAGACTGAGGGGGCTGCCCTTGCTGTGTGATCTGGGGCCCACCTGCAGTTTGTTGTTTCCACTAAGGTAGAGGAAAGGGGACTTTGCTGTGTGCTGTGTCCCCCCCACCTGCTTGAAGAGGGACTGTGCTGTGTGCTTTGTACCTCAGAAGTGAAATAGTTTCCAGATCCCAGGTGGTAGACCAGTTGATGGAGAGAGGTCCTGATCTGGTGGGAGAGATGTGTTCTGGTGGGTGCTTCCCTGGGAGGGTGCGGAACCCCAGAAGTAGAGGTAGGGTGGGGCATTCTTGCCCGTGACCTCTGGTCAGCCTGAGGGTATGGTCCCTAGGTTGAAGGATCAGTGGTAGTTGTAGCTACACTGAGAGGGAGAGTGGAGAATGACTATTGTGTGCCAGGGGTTACTGCCCCCCACTCTGTGGATTGGTCAGGACCTGTGACATTTGAATGGCCTAGGGCCTGGTCCTGGCCGTGGATGACTAGAGAGTACCAGTGGGGTATTCTAGTTGTGCCAGAGAGCTTTTGTTGAGAGAAATCTATGTGGGTTCAGAGTGGCGCAAAACCAGAGGGTGTCCCTGCTGTGCGGACCCGTGTCCGTGTTTTGTCGCCCAAAGCAGGGAAGCCCATCAGTGGAGTGATTGGTCTACCCTGCGTTTTGGCTGGAAGGGGGTTGTGTTGGACCTGGCACTTTTTGGCAGGTTCACCCTGAAACTTTTTGCTTTTTCCTAGCCTGTTGCTGGAACCTGATGTTGGTGATTTTAGGCCTTTGCGCACTTTTTCACTGTGGTACAGTGTAAAGTGCGTGAGCTCTCTGTGTATGTGTGGTGAGTGACCTGCCCTCCCATAGGAATGCATGGGGAATCTGTGTGACCATGGTAGTTCCTGATGTGTGGGGAGTGCAGGGTCGAGTTTGGTATGTGCGAACTCGTGAGATTGAATGCTGCGTAATGATGTATGTGGCATGAATGTGTCTAGTGCAGAAGTGCCACTTCTAGACATGTGTGTGCATGTGTAGTGAGTCTGCTGGCACGTGATTGGCTGGAGCCTGGCCCCGGGAGTGCCTGGGCCTGCTTGTGGATTGACTGCCTGGTTTGAGGATGACAGGGGCTGGGGAGCCCCCAGGAGGTTGTCTGAGTCAGCCCTTGGTTGAATGACTGCATCTGCAACTAGAGTGGTGGGAGGAGATAGCACCTCAGAGTGAATAGGGCTGTGCCTGCCTGCCACAATGCTGGCTCCACCTCCTGCTGGGCGGCTGTCGCCTCTGCCCCTCACAGTGAAAGGAGTTCCCTATAACCAGTTGTAGCTGGTTCTCACACTGCCTGGACCCTGCTAGACAAAGGAATTTCATGTATAAAAAGAGGCTGTGACCTCTTCTAAAATGTTCTTGTTCTTAACTTGAATCCTGCCAGGGGCGTGCTGCTGCTTGGGCTCAGGGGAAGGCTTGCCTCTCTGGGCCCTGCCCAGCCCCTGGATGCCCTAGAGGACTCCTAGGGACCCTACTGCCTTTCCTAGGAGGATGGGGGACTTTGCTTTGCCCTGCAACCCCCCTTTTTTTTGGTTTTGTCCCTGGGAATCTCTGGGACCTTTGGCAGCATGGAGAAGCTGCATTTTACTTCAGAGATAATGGCCCCCAGCGCTTAATAGCGCTTTAGTCTGTCCAATGGCGCTTGGGAGGCGCTGTAATTGTCCCTAGCACTTAGGAGCGCTTGAAGTTGTCTCTAGCACTTGAGAGCGCTTTACTTTCACTTTCGCGGCTGCCCACGCCGCATTTTGCCCGTATTTTAATTATTAATTTAAATTTGGGTGCTACCCCGTGTATGGCGCCTTAGCGAGTGCTCACCTCGCTTCTATATTTATTTTTAACTTCAAGGGTGCCCACCCCTCGTTATTGCCTCCGTTAGAGTCACCGCTGCATCCCGGGGGAAAACGCCGGAAGGAGATGTCCAGCCCGCCGCCTGGTTGTGGGTGGGGCCGGGAGGACATTGTTTCCGCTTCCCCCTGCCTGGGGGAAGCCATGCTGTGCCCGTCCGGTCTCCCGTGAGGAGAGGGAGACCGGAGATGCTGCGGCCGAGGGAGAAGTAAGGCAGGAGCAAGCAGGTGAAGTCTGCGGGGCTCCTGTGCTACGGTAGAGCCCCGCCTGCTGCCAAGCACCGCCGCCCAGGAGAGAGAGGCCGCCTGCGGACCGGAGCCAGAGGAACCCAGCAGATCCCGAAGAGTGACGGGCCAGGGGGAAGCTCCGGGGGCCATCTAAGTCAAGAGGGGGCGCCGGGACACATTGTCGGTGTCCGCCCCCCAGTAGCGCGATCTCGTGCTCATTGTTGTTGAAGAGCCACGAGATTCTGGGGGCATTACTTGGTCTTGAGCCCAGAGAGGCTCCATCCGGGGGCCATTGTCAGTTTGAGTCCCCAGGAGGGGGACTCCGCAGATTTGCCCGCATCTTGAGCCAGGGCCCCGAGGCCCCAACGACCGGCCCATTTTCTTTGTTATTGAGAGCCCGAGAGGCTCAGGGCATTCCTGTTTTCGAGCTCACGGGGCTCCAACGACGCCGCATGTTTCTTCAGAGCCTGCGAGGCTCAAGGGGCATTTGTAGTTCGAGCCCTGAGCGGCTCCATGGCGCCACAGTTGTTTAGAGCCAGAGGGCTCTAGGGGGCATTTAGCAGTTTCAGAGCCCACAAGGCTCCCACGTGACCCCATCATTATTGATTCCCAGCTGCCCAGCAATAAGTGGGCAGCTGCACTGTTTAGGACCCTGACATTGGGACACAGGGCGTCCTAGCCTCATCAAGGCCAGTTGGCCTAGGGACTGCCACAGGTGGTGGCTTATGTAAGTTTTGCGCAATTGTGTGCTTTTATTTCACCTCTGAATGTGTTTTCATGCATCATGTGTTTTTGCGCTATTGAGTTGTGTTCTGGCACCTCTGAATGTTTTTATGCATCATGTGTATTCCTTGTTCTTACACCTCTGAATGTTTTATGCATCATGTGTTTTTCTTTGTTCTTACACCGCTGAATGTATGTTTATGCATCATGCGTTTTCTTTCCTTACACCTCTGAATGTTTTAGGCATCATGTGTTTTCCTTCCCTGCACCTCTGAATGGGTTTTGATGCATCATGTGTAATGTGTTCTTGCTGATACCCCTAAGTGTATTTTATTCTTTGGTTGTTCTTTCCAGTACAGGTGGTCCTAGTGAGGTCCTGGTTCCCTGCGTGACATTCTCCTAAGGTGGTTAGGGTTGCGTAGGTGGTACTTACCTGTTACCAGTAGTTACTGGTTGTGTGCTATACTTGCTAATTTGTGCTACAGTGATTTTATATCCTTATTCTAAGTTCTACAAAGTGTTATTTCTAAAAGTGTTGATTCTGACAGTGGCCCATGTGGCCCTGTCCTGTACATAATCCCTTGTGAATATTGCCCGTGCCAGTTGGCACAATGTACATGTGTGATTTCTATCTGATGTGTTTTGACAATACAGAAGTTATTTTTATATAACCTTGTGTGGAGTTCCTTTTGTGGTGTGCCTAGGATGTTGTTGCTGTTGTGTGCTTGCGCAAATGCTTTACACATTGCCTCCGAGTTTAGCCTTACTGCTCGTGCCAAGCTACCAAGGGGGTGAGCAGGGGTTATCTTGGCGTGTGACTCCCTTGCCCTGACTAGAATGGTGGTTTCTGCCTGGCTTTGGCATCAGCCTTAGCCTACCAGAAATAGCCAGTTCTAACACACAGGATCAGCAGACTGTGACTCTGCATCTTACAGGAGACATTATACGTTTCTACAGGATCTGGGGTTTGTCATCTACAGCCAGAAATCACTTTTGACCCAAATTCAATGCATAGATTTTCTAGGGTTCCAGGCGAACTTGATCAAGACTCAACTTTGCCTACCAACTCAGAAAGTGAATGCAATAAAAAGGGAATTGAGACTAGCCTTGTCCAATAAGATTGTATCATTAAGATCCATCGCCAGGGCAGGTGGTCTTCTAGCATCTTCCATTCAGGCGATCTTTCTGGGACCTCTATACAAGAGAGCTCTTCAATGACTGAAGATACAGCATCTTCTGAGGGGGTTGTCATATGCCGCCCAGCTCGCTCTGTTGACGGAAGCCAAGACAGAATTATCATGATGGCTGGACCACATGGAGACGTGGAACAGTAGAGTTATCTTTGGTGATTTGCCAGAGAGAGTGATAGACTGATATCACCAGATGGGGCTGGGGAGCGAGATGTTTCCATGTATCGACAGACGAGAGATGTCCCTGACGGAGCTGAACCTTTATATAAATTGTCTGGAGCTCTTTGCCTGCTCCTTTACCATCAACAGTCTTTCCCCCAGAAAATGATTTGTGCCTCCTTCTTTGGATGGACAAAATATCTGTGGTTCGGTATATCAACAAGCTGGGAGGCACGAAATCCCACTTGCCAGCAGGAATAGCCAAAGACTTTTGGCACTTTTGCCTTCAACAGCAAATATCTGTGACAGCGTTGTACATTCGAGGTCAACAAAATGTAAAAGCCAATTAGCACTATTTATACTTAGTAGAAACAGCGACTGGAGATTGCATCCATCAGTATTTGAGAGTCTCAATTGTGTTTGCATCCTCGCAAATAAATGTTCAAAAAAGCTCTACACTGTAATGCTTATTTTAAATATGTTATATAATCCTCTCCCATTCTTCCTTACTGTTCAGCCCATTTTTGTAGTTGTTGAATTTTGACATGAACAATTGTTCCCTCCTTTTCTGTTTTATCACCAAGGCACCGCCTCTTATATTGATTTGTATTGCTTCTACAATGCACCATTTAAGATCATCTATCATGTGTCTTATCTCTGTCCAATGGCGGAGCATTTTTCCGTTTTGTACGGTTAGCTGATTAATGTAGTCTTATTCCTATTACTCTTGAGGTTTCTCCTATGTATCCCTTATTACAAGGACACACAATTAAAGAGATGACGTTCTTTGTATTTCAATTAACCAAATTTCTCAAATGGTGTGTAATGCCATTATGAACTACAGCAGAGCCCTTTACTAAACTAGCACAACTATTACAGGAGCCGCATTGGAAATTGCCCTTGAGGCATGAGCTATCAATTATACTAAATTGGTTACTTTCTGAATTTGTCCTATAAGTATGTACCAAGCAATTTCTTATAATTCTATTTCTTCTTTGACAAAATCAGTTTCTGCAAAGTGGTGGTGTTACTACCATTAAGAATATGCCAGTTTCTGTTAATCAGATTTGTAATTTTATTACTTATATGGCTGAAATGTGTTACACATGTGATCTGCTGTTTATTGTCCCTACTTCTTTCTTTAGGTTCAAAGACACAATCCCTATTATAATATATGGCTCTTTTATAAGCTCTCTTTACTAACTTTTTGGGGTAACCTCTATCAGTGAATTTTTTATCAACTTTTTTGCGTGATGTTCAAAATCTCTCAGATTTGGGCAATTCCGTCGGACACTGAGGAATTGACCAAAAGGGATGTTATCTTTCTGACTCAAAGGATGATTACTTTCATAATGCAACATCCTATTACGATTGGTCGGTTTTGTGTACAGCTCAACCTCCAGTGCACCGTAATTGTTCTTAATCCTAATGTCTAAAAACTCACAGATGTTATTGTCAATTGATTACGTAAACTTTAAATTTTCATCACCCAAATTTAGCCATTCAATGAATGCCTCCAAAGACTCTCTAGACACCTACCAGATGAAAAAAACGTCATAAATGTGTCGAGACCAATGACTCACATTCTCATAAAAGGGGGCTAGTCTGTTGAAGATATGCTTATCTTCAAAAGAAGAAACATAGAGACATGCTAAGCTGGGAGCACATGTGACTCCCATGCTGGTCCCTTTAATTTGGTGAAAATGCTCTTCATTGAATAGAAATATATTATTCTTGAGAATGATTTCAAAACACTCCACAATAAACGATGAGTTTGGGGATGAATCGCCCTCTTTATTTCAAAAGAGGCCCTTTACCATCTGGATAGTGTCATCCTGTGGTAATTTGTTAAAGGGCCTCTATGTCTAACGTAACTAACCACTGTTTATCAACATCAAATGGGATGTGTTCCACTTTGTGGATCATGTCAGTGGTGTCTTTAATATAAGCCCTTAGTCTTGTCACTTGAGATTGCAAAATCTTGTCAACATACTTACTCAAAGGTTCTGTCAAGCAGGGCCGGCTATAGGGCGGTGCGACCAGTGCCATTGCACCGGGTGCTGACTTCTGGGGGCGCCGTGCTGGCAAGTATGTTATAGTTTTTAAAAAAAACGCTGCTGCGTTCCGTGCGTCCAGCAATTTTCATACAATAAAAATGTCTAGATTACTCCGGTGATTAATGTTCTCCCTGAACTGAGATCGGAGTTTTGTTAGTGGAAGTTTTGACTCAAACAAAAGTAGCGCAGTGGGTTAATATGCCTGATGCAAAGTACATGTACCATGCAGATCACAAAATGCATATAATCTAAACAGGTCAGTGCTTTTGTCAGGGAGATCCTTTTGTCCCCTGTAGTGTACACGTTAAAATCCTAATATACAACAGTGAGCAAATAACTGTCAAAAAAAAGTGCTGCTTCAAAAATGCAAGGTATATATTATTATATATTATTAGAGCATTATGCTTTCCCCCCCAGACTTTCATTATTCTTACCTTGCAAAATAGGTTCATTTCGATAAAAAAAATCTATTCTTATTATTAAATGTAACCCCCAACTATGGTGTTATGTTTTAAATTCTGAGTTTATGCTTCTCCATAAATGTGCCTGCTGTCACTACAGCTTGAAAAACAAGCATTTGCAATGTAATAGGTCTCACATATACGCGAGTTTGAGCTATTGACATTGCAAATGACAATGCCTTTTATTTTTGTTTTTGTTTTTAAAACATAAATAAAAGGCATTGTCATTTGCAATGTCAATAGCTCAAACTCGCATAAAGGTGAAACCTATTGCATTGCAAATGTTTTTTTATAATAGAAGCAAATCTTAATTAATATAAAACGTAAACGCAGTATCACTGATTCTGCAGGCTTGATTTCGTGATGCTCTTGTGATTTGTCTGTACTGTATCCTGTGGTCTACTTTTTAGGTCGAGCCTGGGCAGCCATGCCCTGCTCTGCGAGACATTGTATATTCGAGTATAAACTTGAAGCCCCGCCCACTCTCCGCCCATATTTGCCATTGGCTTGTGTCAATGCACTTCATAAACACTGGCTTCTGATTCGTTATTAGGGTTGTTAGTCCCTCCTTTGTACCACCTTGTCTTCATTTGTAACCTTCCATGAGGACTGGCCCTTTTACTTCTGTTGTTACAGGTATGTCTTATTTAGTCTGTAGGCACTATTTTCTTTAATGAGTTTCTCCTACTGCAGGCAGGACGTATACTTTTTCTGTTCACGTGTTCTTGTGACTCTTGGTGAGGAGGATGAATCTTTCCAGCTGCCTTCCTCGCCATCTTCCCTTCCCACGTTTCCGTGCACACGGCAACAGCAGCGTAACAGATATTGGCAAGTGGTGTCTCAGCAGTTCTGCAGTGCGTCTTTCTTTTCCCGTCCCCTTCCGCCATTGGCGTCTTCTGTTTTCATTTTCCTTACAGGGATTTACCGCTGAAAAAATACACAGGGGCTCCGGGGTAGCCCTACACTTGGAACGCCAGGGCTTCTGCCCAAGTCCAAACGTGCTGCCCATCGGGAGAGCGCAGGCTGCCCCCTGGGATTCAGGTATTTGCTAAGTGCAACATAATTATGGCTACAGTGCGGTTTTCAGGCTCAGTGCTGGCACGGTTCTGGAAAAGGGAGTTCAATCCAATGAATCATAATCCGCACAGCACCGTCTCTGCGCTTTTCACGACTGCAACGCACAACCGAATTTTCTGGGACTATGTAATTGAGGGATACTTTGTTTTAAAATGTTGAAAAAAACATATTTTAGCAGCAAAGCTTGCACTTTAGGAGGAGAAAAACAAATGCATGCTATGTCAGTAAAAGTTGTAAGGCACTCAGCCTCTGCGAAAACGCATTTCTTGTATGCAGGACAGTGCCCTGGAAGGAAAGCTGTTAGAAATGGAATCTCTGGTTGTGATGCGGGGTGGGTACCCGCTGTCCCACATAGCATGAGAGTGGGGTGGGCACCCGCTCTCCAATGTGAAATCCCTCAGAAGCGGGGTGGACACCCGCCAAATACCTCAAAACTGCATCATGGGGGATCCCTTCGCTGGGGATTCCCTCTCTCACTCTTCATGCAGCGCCGCGCTGCTAGGGCCACGCGCTCCTCTCCCCTGGCCAGATATCGCGCTTCTGGGGCATCAGGAAAATCCAAGGTGTAGTGCTCACAGGGCACAAGGAGCCATAGCTCCAACAGCAAAAGTCCTCAGACATTAAGGGGCAATTCAGGGCCCAGGGAGGCAAGCCCTCATGGCAGTACCTCCTGGGCCCCAGCAGCACGTCCCAGCAGGATTCAGGCCCAGGACACCATCAGGGAAGTGAACCACTTCCAGGGGTCACAGCCCCTATACTTATACCACTTTCCTCCTTTGTCTGCAGCGCAGGGCTTGGGGAATTGGATGCAACTGGTTCAGGGGGGATTTGGAGCACTTTGTTTTCCAAGCTCCTATTCCTCTTAGTCAGGAGGGGGCTAAGTGATGGGACAAACCACAGGGGACGGAGACAGCATTGTACAGGGCAGGAACACTCCTATTCAGGGACAGGGGACCACTCCTTCCACCACTCCAAATGTAGAGGTCCTATTCAGCCCCGTGCTGACTCACCCTGCCCTTCCTGGAGCCACCCACCCCTCCCAGCGCCTGTCACTCACAAGCCACACATGCAATTCACATCAGGCAGGCAGATACATAGCACACAGAAATGTCAACTTCTAAAAGTGGCATTTCTAAAATAACCACAATAAATCTGCGCACACCATTGCGCAACATTTATTCACACAATTTCATACATACCACACTTAACCACTCTGATCCTCCCATATCAGGAATTACCACTGACACACTGATCAGGGAATCCCCAATGCATTCCTATGGGAAGGCAGGCTAATCTCACCAATGTAACACAAAGAGCGCACGCACTTTTAGAGGCCTAAAACCACCAACACCATGTCAGGATTAAGGCGGGGAGAAAGGCAAAAAGCTTAGGGATGACCCTGCAAAAAGGGCCAAGTCCAACAAAAGCTTACATTTCAAGTGCTTTACTTAATTTTGCTTTTAACAGCAGTCCGCGTGGCACCAGAGGGCTCTGGACACGCTGAAGTGCTGGGCTCATCATCTCCCCATCCTGTCCTTGCATAAATGTGGCACCCCTCCGCTTTTGTTTGATACTGCATACCAGCGCTGCAGCTGCCTCCTTCTCCACTCCTTGGTATTTAAAGGCATTTAAAAAAAATATTTTGCAGATTTATTAGCGCGAACTCGACCCGAAGATATTGGAGCGCTTTACATAAGCATCAGTTACGTTACACAAGGACACATTTGTTTTTTAGTCGGCACGGGCAGATTAAGTGATTCGCCCAGAATCACAGGTTGCTGAGCTGACACAGAGGCTCCAACTTCATTCCCCAGCTCCAAAGTTGGCAGCTCTAGCCGTGAGGCCACATCCTCTCCCCTTTGCATTGTGAAAGTTAGGAGAAAAGAAAACTATAATTATGCACTACTATAACTAAGATGTTCACTACTAACGTCTTAATTGTAGCAGTGTATAACTATAGATTTATTTTCTCCTAACTTTCATTGGTTCCATGGTTATGACAACATCACAACCTGCAGGTTGAAAGGGCACAGATCTAGCATTTGCAATGCAATAGGTCTCACATTTGTGGGAGTTGTAAGCTATTGGCATTGTAAATGACAATGCTTTTAGTTTATCTGTTTTTAAAAAAAAACAAATAAAAAAGGCATTGCCTTTTACAATGCCAATAGCTGAAACCCTTGCAAATGCGAGACCTACTGCATTGCAAATACTTGTTAGGTAAAGCAGTAGGGGAGGGGGAAGGAGGAAAAATCCCGCCACCCCACTTCAGTAACTGTGTTTGATGCTCCTGCCCTATGGGTAATAACAGTCAATTGAAGCCAGAGGTAGAATCTGGAAATAACTCAAAGGACACAGACACAGCTCTTTTCTCCTCTCTCGGGCCAGTGGGAATAAAATGTAACTGGTGGCAATGGGGAATAACCCAAAGTAATCAGTGCACTACCTGAAAAAAATGGAAAGGTGTCCTCCCCTCGCAGGGAGGAGGTAAGAGTAAAGTGGAGTGAAAGGCAGGACAGAGTCAGGAACAGAATGGGTGGATTGGGACAGTGACAAGGAGATGTGGGCAGTGACCACATGTAGCACATGGGTAGGAACAGGGTGGGTGGATCGAGACAGTATCCAGAGACAGAGACGGTGACACGGTGAGGTGAGATGAGCAGTAAACAGGCACACAGTGAAATGGGACATACCAACCCCCCCCCCCCCCCTTCACCTGCGCCCCCTCCCCAACACATCGCAGGCCGTGAACGCTTAAGAATAACCAGTTTCTGTTTCGGATAGTGTTGTGGAATGGGAAAAAAACACATGCATTAGGCTTTAACCCTACATGAGAAATTAAGAGGTAGATGCCAACCGAACATTTTAACGCATTGTGACAAGTGAACAGTCCAACTCGTCCCAATGCCTTGTTTGATGTTAGTGACACTGACTTCGATTGTTAATAATGCTTTGTGATGAGTGGGTGAAGGAAGCAAAGTGATCTAAGATCACTATCGGACAATGTCTGGGCAGTGTTACTTTATGAATAGACACATACACAATACAATGACAAAATGCGCCTACATTCCTCCACTGAACCCCGTTCAGTCTCACTGGGAGCTGAAGTGGAGCGGGGGGAGTGGAGAAGGATTGGCTGCAAACACTATATCACAATTTGCTGGCAGACCGGATGTAGACGTGGCCAGTATATGCCTATAGGCCTGGGCAGAACCAATTAAAAATAAAGATTACACCATGGGCTTTAAGTGGGATGAAAAACTGCGGTAGGGTCTCTCAAAGGGCGCGACCAATGTAATTAAGGGTGTGATTTAAAAACACATATGCTCAGCAAAGTGTGCAGCCCAACTTGTATTTTGCTGTTTCCGTCATTACATGATCATCCAGATATATGATACAACAAGTAACATCCTACCCACAACAAGTCAGTACGGTTGGCTTTGTCAATGGTTGTTAGTTGCATAAGATAAATAAGCAGCAACTACGGCTTGTATATAATATTGAAAAAGCTTCCACTTAAAGCCCTGGTGACACCACGACAATGTTGCTGCTCCTGAGTTTCAAAAAGAGAAGGGAATCGAGAGAGAAAATGACTCTCTTTAAAGGATTTCCCTTCCCCTACAATGCTCACCTGGCATGACTTCATGCTGTAAATTTTCCACCAGTGAGAATTTCACAGTGTGAGCTTGCGCATGTGTATGTGCCGTCTGTCACTGCAGTCTGGGAAAAAAAAACAGACCCCCTGTGCCACGGGACAAAACAGAGCCCGATAGAGACCCTTTTTCGAGGCACCCTTTAAACAAGCACTGGCGTTGCCAATAGGTCTCGCAGTAGGAAAGTTGGAGCTATAGGTTTTGTAAATGTCAAAGCCCTTTATGTTTTTAAAATGAAAACAAAAAAAAAGGCATTGTTATTTGCAATTGTAATAGCTCCAACTTTCCTACTGCGAGACCTATTGGCAAGTGATTCTTTCTCAGGACAACTTTTCTGTGCCTAGAGGAACAAGTCATGGTTGGAAAAGATGCAAGAGTTTATTACACAACCACTTGCAAGGACAATAGGCCTGGCATTGGCTGTCGCCCTTTTGGCTTTGGGTTTGTGGTCGAATTATGTGGTGAAGTTGGATTGTGTGGTGTAGAACTGTGGCATTGAATGATACTTATGCTGAACAGCTTAACATTGAAGTACCTCAGATGCAGTACTCTGGTAACAGTGAGGGAGCATTAACCAGGGGCTATGGAGCACTGCGAGATTAACATCCAGCGGCAGAGCCACAGGGGCAACTTAAACCAAGCGAAGCGCCATAGAACAACCTAAAATAACGTAGCAGCCCTTGTATGGCCAAGAATCTTAAGGGAGTCTGGGAAAGGCCACCTGGGGACACCCAGTAAAGAGGCAGACCAGGGGCAGCTTGGGTTTGCCTTTCATTCATGCCTTAAGTCTATATGCTCAGAGGCTCCTAGCCCATTGGCAAACAAAGGGAGTACAGAAGCCAATCCTTTTTTTAATCTAACTAACCTTTCATAATCGTGCCCAGAAGTGTTGAGGTTTCAGATGTTAGGTTGGAAATCAGATGTGCTTGTTTTGCATGCTGAGCTAGCTCTGGTTTTCCGCTGCATTTTTTTTTTTTACCTGAACGTTTCTGCAGCAAGCCAGCTGCTGTTGCAGTGCCAGTGTATAATTCCCCATGAAACTCACTCAGGTCATGCAACTTTACAGTCTATGGATGTAAAAGAATTTTAGTAAAAGCTGCTCAGTTTTATTTTCTGAAAATGTAAGAGCGGTCAGTACCGACAACTAAATGCGCTTGCATGATTCAAAGTATTTAAAAAGTAATGGGTCGGAATGGACTAAAATAAGTAAAAGGTCTCCTGCAGTCTTTGATTAAAGCTCAGGTTTAGAGAGTGGGATCCACTTGGTCACTGTACACCGAGTTGGTGCGGCGTCAGCACGACTGTACAAATATTAGGTGGGTAACAGCAGAGAAACCCCATGACGCTGCACGTGTTTTTAATAAGAAACCCAAAACAAATGAGCTATGCAACATGTATTGTAATGCCTGGATGTGGGCACTATAAACATTACCAATAGGCAATATTGAACCTACAGCTGCCTCTGCCAAAGCCAGTGGGGTTAGGGCGGTGTCAACCGTGTCACTAAAACCAAACCTTGTATGTCTGCCTGCCGACTGACCCATTTGCTGGCCTGCGTGTAATCCAGTTGGAGGAAGTCCTCACACAAATCGGGAACGCCAGAAAATGAAATGGAAATGTGCTATAATTATGCAGCAGCTGTTCGGTTGTTGCAGTATTTTCTGTTTTATTGAAACTTCTCCCGAGATATTTGAACCCTGCATTTTGGAACGCTAATTTAGTAAAAGGGAATATTGCATCTCGCTAATTTTGCTTGTAACAAAGTTGTGTATTTAAAAATATGTTTCCTTATTGCAAAATAACTCTTTCGCCGTAGGTTCCATAGCTGGTGTTGAACAGTATTTACAAAGTTTTGCCAACATTTTGAACGGCTTCGGGAATAGATTTGCTCAAGTGATTAGGTGAATTGCTGACTATGGAACAAAGGGGGTTGTGTTCTAGTCCCGGCGCTTTCACTTGGACAGTGTGTGATCCTGGGCATTGCACGTCACGGTTTTACATTTTATCACGTATACTTACCAACGTTGGTACAATATTTTTCAAACACCACCACAGGCATGACTGACTCACTTGCAGCCGCGACTGTAATGTAGTCGGAGGAAATGTCACGCCGGATCGGGGAACACCAGAAAATGAAGTGGAAGTGTGTGCTAATCATGAAGCAGCTGTTTGGTGACAAGCGGTGGTTGCAGTCAGGCACACGACTTTAAAAATAATAAAAAAATCGACGCCCAGCGTGAATTGCAATTCGGGAATAGATTTGCTCAAGTGATTAGGTGAATTGCTGACTATGGAACAAAGGGGGTTGTGTTCTAGTCCCGGCGCTTTCACTTGGTCTGTGTGTGATCCTGTGCATTGCACGTCCCGATTTTAAATTTTATCACGTATACTTACCAACGTTGGTACAAGATTTTTCAAACACCACCACAGGCATGACTGACTCACTTGCAGCCGCGCCTGTAATGTAGTCGGAGGAAATGTCACGCCGGATCGGGGAACACCAGAAAATGAAGTGGAAGTGTGTGCTAATCATGAAGCAGCTGTTCGGTGACAAGCGGTGGTTGCAGTCAGGCACGCGACTTTAAAAATAATTTAAAAAATCGACGCCCAGCGTGAATTGCAACGGCCTCCTAATACGTCACGGGACAAGTCACCCAGTTTAAACAAGAAATAAATAAAGTGACACAGGACACAGAAAAAGAGATTGAATCCTGAAACAAAAGGCAGAATTAGGCAACATTAGATGGAGGAAGTGTTTGATATCCTAGAGCAGGGGAGATGCAGGCTGTCGCGTGAGATGTTAGGGAAACTGAAAGTACGGCCGGCCACCGGCAAGCCATGAATAATTAGGGGAGGAGAAGCCGCACAGCACATGCTGGGAGAAACCCTTTGATGTGCTGTGCGGCCGTGAAAAAATGCAATTAGGAGGGAGGGAGGGAGGCTGATGCTGGTGCTTGTTTGGTCACGTGATTCACGTGAACTTAAAGAAAACTGCACGAACGAAACCCTTGGTTTCACGAGCATTTTGAGCACTTGAATTCTCGACATTTTCCAATGGAAAAGGCGAGACCTAAAAACTGCCATAGCTCAGCACCGATGAGACCCAGCACATTTAAAGACCTGATTACACCAGAGTAAATCTGGAGACCAGCCAGTGAGTGTGAGTACAGAGCAGGCATGCAGCGCTCAACGTCAACGAACCTGCGGCGCTTATACCAGGGGCGGCCTTAGGCATGTGCAAGCTGTGCACCTGCACAGGGCCACCAAACCCCAGGGGCCACCACGCCAATATATATCCTTAATATAATAATCCTCTGAGGATGGATACATATTTGCGTGGCTGCCCCTGGCAGGGATTTGGCGGCCTCCGGCTCTGTTCCACTTCCAAACACCCTGACCCCCCACTCTTCACTGGCCTCCACGCTCCGCCCCGCCCGTACCCCCTCTTCCGGGGCCCCCTATCTACGCTCCCTGCCCAGGGCTGCTATAAGCCTAGAGCCGCCCCTGCTTAAACCTTCCATCGAATCCAGCAGTAGTGTATTTCTAAATACGGGGCAAGAGTGGGGGTCCAACCTGCCAAAGGTACCATTGGTTTCAAAGGCACAGTGACCAGAGAAGGTCTCTAAGGGCTGCAGCACCTATTGTGCGACCCTTAGGGACCCTGTACCTTAACACCCACACACTGCCTTTGCAGGCTGTGTGTTTTGGTGCAGAGAAAAGTGAAGAGTCGACACAGCACACATCCCTGTGGGCCAGGGCTGCAATATACTGCCTGTGGCCTAGGTAAGCCACCCCTCCAGCAGGGTGCACTAGACCACAGGTGAGGGTACGGTTGCATTAGCACTGTACCCTTACAGTGTCTTAGTCCATGTTTAGACATTGTAAGTGCCGTAGAGCCATAAAGAGTATATGGTCTGGGAGTTGGTCATTACGAACTCCACAGCTCCATAATATCTTTACTGAAAACTGGGAAGTTTGGTAACCAACTTCTCAGCACATTAAACCCACACTGATCTTGCTGTGGGATTTAATGTAAAATGCACACAAAGGGCATCTTAGAGATGCCCCCTGAAAAACAACCAGCCCTGGGGTGGTTCCGGAATGACTGCCCGCCATTTCCCACCACCAGACAGGTTTCTGACCACTGGGCAGAAAGGGTCCGCTCTTTGGGTCCATAAACAAAGCCCATCATGGGCAAACGTTTTATGCCTCCTCCCCCAGGATGAGCTGGGTCCACGAAAGGGGAAGCTCCAAAGGCCTGCCAGCTTTGTAAGCTGTCACTGCTTTTTACTACCACCAGCAACTGGCTCCCACCAGTTCTGACCCACTCTTTGGGCAGGAGAATCGACCGGAAAAGCGAGTTAGGAGTAGAGGTGTGCCCACCTTTCCCAACCCCACCCCTCAGGTGGGGGAGGCGAGGTGAAGCACACATCTGTCCTCTCCATCTTGGAGATGATGGGACCCAATCAATTAGGAAGAGGTTCATGCCCCCCCTGGAGGATGGTATAACATGAGGTGTACTCATCCCAAGGAAGGGACCCATTGGTCCCAACCTGCACACCCCTGTAACGCCCTCAAATGAAGTAAAGACCGAAGTAAAGAAGAAAGACCAAAGAGCCGTGCTGAGCCGGGAAGAAGAGGACGCCAACTGCTTTGGCTCCAGCCCTACCGGCCTGTCTCGACTCCGACCTGACAACAGAGGAAACCCTGGTGTGTCGAGCAGCCCAAAGAGCCCGGAGGCACTGCCCTGAACTGATCTTTAAGACTCTGTCTCCCGTGAGCACCAAACCTGCTAAAGCAAAGACCTCCAACACAGAACCCGGATCCAGGCGGCTCTGCGGTTCTGCACCACTCTGCACCCGACGCACGCGGCCTGAGTTCAAGTGGCCCAACACCACGAGGAGGTCTCCCGAGCAATCCTGACCTGGGATCTGGGGATTCCCGACCTCCCTCATGTTTCAAGCCGACGCCTGCAGCCTCAACCTGAGAGGGTCTCCCCGACCGAGACTGGAGCTGGTAAGAAGTCCCAAAGCCAAAAGACACCCATGCACCTGACGCCCCACAGCCTTGGGTGGTCCAACTGATGGTGTTCAGGCATCCCCCAAGAACCCAACTTACCTCTCAGGACAGTGGTCACCTTCAGGTAGCCTCCGTAACTGAGTTAGCAGCATCTTTTCCGAATCAGAGAACTCCATGGTACAGCACTAATATGGCTGCAATCCTTCTTAGAGGATCAATCTTTTGCCATCCTCAAAGAAGGAATCATTTCCAAATGAATGTCTCTTAGGTGTGGGGTCCTTCAGCGTTCTTCCCTTAGCCCCACCCTATTTAATGTCTACATAAGCTCGAAACAAATGTCTCTTAGGTGTGGGGTCCTTCAGCGTTCTTCCCTGAGCCCCACCCTATTTAATGTCTACATGAGCTCGCTAGAAGACATAGTCACGCCTTTTGGTATTCAGATTATTACCTACGCTGATGATACCCAATTGGTGGTTGCCCAAGAACACAGGCTCAAAACTAGATTTATGCCTCGAAAAGGTGTCAAGCTGGATGGATGACTCTTATATAAAGTTAAATGGAGCTAAGACTGAGCTCATGTTCCTGGGTAACTTTTCCTCGCTGACTATAGGATCTTTTTGGCCTAGCTGTCTGGGGACACCTCCCTCCCCAAAGGACTGTACTAAGAGTCTAGGTGTATGGTTAGACTATAAGCTAGATTAAAAAAAATAGGCAGGTACGGTGGCAGCTTGTTGTTTTGGGATCTTAAGAATGTTAAGGAAGATCCTTCCCCTGCTCCCTTTCTCAGCCAGAAGGCTATTGGTTCAAGCTATGATTTTATCATGCCTGGACTACGCTAATGCCCTTTATTTAGAAGCACCACTAACAACCATAAAGAAATTACAGTTAGTGCAAAACTGTGCTGCACGTCTGCTTTTAAACACCCCCAAATGCCTTTCAGCAAAACCTGCACTGTCAACACTACACTGGCTACCCATCCAAGAAAGAGTCCAATTTAAGGCTCAGTGTATCATGCACAAGGCATTCGCAGGCAAAGGCCCTTCTAACAGAGACATTATTCACCCCTATCGCCCCATCAGATCTCTCAGATCAGTCAATAAACATCTGGCGGTAGTCCCAAAAAAAAGAAGAACATGAAGCGGGGGACGTAATTTTTCATTCAATACTGCAAAGCTGTGGAAACACCTACCCACTATTATTCACCTGGAAACCAACCACTTGACCTTCCGAAAGCAACTTAAAACCTTTCTGTTTCTGTGGTGGGGTTGAAGTGAGGGATCTGAGACCAGGTCTAGGTACGTAAGGTTTTATTTTCTGTAATACTTTTTTAGAACAACTAGTAAGTCTTTCTTTGGCAAATCGGGCTGGATCCGTGATGGTAGGGGGCCGTGAGGCCGGGCTTCTTGTGGTGGATAGGGAACTTCGGCGGTGGTCACTCCGATGCCGGGTTAACAGGCTCCCCCGGGAGATGTTCCAGCCGGGAAAGAAAAAGCAACAAAGAAAGGAAAAAGGTCAGGACAACGTTTCTACGTCAAATGTAACTCCCAAGGACACCGGGGGTGCAAGGATCACCAACAGTTGTGCTCAGTTTTTTTATACATTCGTTTGCGGTGAAGGAACGTGTTTTTAGGAGCGTGTGTACGGGGAATGAGAGTGGAGCAGGAAAGGGGAGGAGGAGAGGGGGGGCCAGATGCAGGCAGGTTCTAGGCGAACGGACTTCCCCGCCTCCCCACCCAACCCGAGACTTTCTGCCGTACCTGGAGTAGCCACGCTCCTCCTGGAGAGTGGCTCGGCTGAACGTGGGGTCGTTGGCCTCCTGGCTCTGCTGCAACCTCTCCAACACTCGTCTTTCTCCTTGGGCTCTGGTCTTCCTCCTCTCGTCCTCTTCGCTCTTCGGAAAACGCCACCAAAACTCCTCCAATAACCTCTCCGGTGTCCGTGGACACTGATGATTGTACTTCCTCCTTTTTAGCCAATGGTGGCTCGCTGACGTTTGTTGAGGGCGGTGCTTCTTCCTCGAACTGAAACTCCCAGTTAAAGGTGCCGGCCTCGTTCTCTTCCTTCGTATCTGTTTTTAGGGGTGTGTTTACCCAGTTCCAGTCATCCTGTTGGGAAGGGAGACAAGGTAATAACGGGGTACCGCGGTCCACCACTCCCAATCGGGGATGTCTTGTGTGGTCTGTAGGCTCACCTGGTCACAGTTTCCCTAACTGCTTATAGCTGGAACTGTCACATTACCAGTGCTGGGATGTTCTCGAGTAGCCATACACTTTAGAAATGCCTTTCCATTGTAATCTACAGGGTCCCTAATGTCTCAATGCACTCTGCACCCGGCCACCCCTGTGCCGCTGGTGGTGCAGCTTCTGTGCTGATTGTTGGCCCCTGCAATGCTGAGCCTAAGCCCAGGAGCTTTGGTCCCACAGCCAATGGCCTGCTCACAAGCAGTCCCTAACTAAAGGCCCCCTTAGCCCGATTGCCTAACATTGGGCCTCTGCACCCAGCCACCCCAGTGCTGGTGGTGGTGCGATTTGAGTGCCTAACTGGACCTTGGGGAACCTTGGTCCTAATCCCCAAAACGTATGCTTGTAAGTCGTTTACTTACCTGAGAACCATTAACACTCATTTTCTCATAGAAATCAATGTTACAAGTTTTGTTCCTAAAAAGGGATGACCTGCTTGTATGGAAAGAAAGTATCTATGCTTTAACGTAAGAATTGTCATACTTACCTGTGAGTGACAACATCCAGGGTATGATATCTCCACATATCACTTCAAGCACTGAAAGTAACTGAAAAGTAATCCAAGAGTGATCAAAAATGATCTTACTTTATTTTAACCTGTTTAACCCCTTGTCTGCTAGCCATATTCCCCCGCTGTGCTGGGGGGACGCGCAGCGCCCAGGTGCTCATGACGAGCTCAGCTCGTCATGATCCACGGTGGTCGTGTGCTCATGACGAGCTCAGCTCGTCATGACCACACCCGTTTCTTTAGAACGCTCGAATAGCAGGGGAATTTGCCCAGCGTGCGAGCGTTCTAAAGGTCATGACTAGCTCAGCTCGTCATGAGCACATGGGAACCGTGGCTCATGACGAGCTGAGCTCGTCATGAGCATGGGGGGGGTTAAAAAGTAATACAAACCTGTAAACGATTCCAAATGCAATCCACAATTGTAATTCTGTGTACAGCTTTGCATTTGAAAGTATTTCTTACTTGCGCATGCCAATTCCTGCTTGGTTCTACAAAATAAAATATTAGTATACCTTTTTATACATACCTAATTTGTCTGGTTTCAGTCTCTGACTGTGTGTCAACATCCCTAATTGAGTGAATACAATAAATCCTTAAAAATACCCTCTGGATAAGCCTAACTGCTTGCCCACCCCACCACAATGAGAGCTGTTAGTACTTGTCTAATTTAGCTTCTGCTATACATCTGGGGACTCCCTGGACTCTGTGCACACTATACCTTACTTTGGTATAGCATATAGAGCCAGATTCCTACACAGTGGTAAAAAGCCTGATGAGCATGGACCAACAGGGGTAATGTGTCAGTGCTGGAGTAGGCATCAATGGATTGCCCCCTGCCAACACGAGGCATGTGTATAAGACTGTGGCCCAGCTAAGGACCGACTACCTTGGCACTCAGTGCTCAGAGGGCAATTCTTATGAGGCAGCCTCGCCAGTCCCCAAGGCCAAACGGTGAATCACTGCTCTGCACTCTTGGCCCAGCTCTTTCGAGCTAGGATGAGGCGGTTTACCGTGTATACCGACTCTCCACCATGCTGCGGCTTGGGGTGAGGACCTGCAGGAGGAGCTGGGCCCGAACTGCAGAGATGAATCCTCTTGGAGGTTGAGCACATGGCGAGCATCTTTGGGCGTCTTTTGTTGGTGAAGTGGACCCTCCCAATGGAAGACCAGCTTGAAGGGGTGCCCCTAACCATAAGAGACCTCTTTGGAGTGGAGATAATCCCTGCGGCATTGAAAGACAAGCAGGGAGATGAACTGGAAAAGTTCAATGCTGTGGCCGCTGAACTGGATATGGGCCAGATGTAGCAAAATCAGAAATACCGACTCTTAATTACCGAATTTTACCGATTCGGTAATTAAGAGTAGGTATTTCTAATGTAGGTAAAAAATCGGTAAATTTTACCGAATCGCTAAAAATCGGTATTTACCGATTCGGTAAATACCGAATTGGTATTTGATATTGAATCCTATGGGCCTTGAAGCCCATAGGATTCAATATCAAATACCGATTCGGTATTTACCGAATCGGTAAATACCGATTTTTGCAAGGGTGCAGGGGGTGTCACTTTGACACCCTCTGGCACCCCTGTTTTAGGCTTGTGTGCCATGTGGCACACATACATGGCACGTATGTGTGCCACATGGCACAGGTGTACATGCACAGATGTGCATGTACACCTGAATCGGTATTTTACCATGCAATTGTATTACATGGTAAAATACCGATTTTCAAAGCCCTGTGTCAATGTTAAACTTGGCACCTACATACCAAAAATGCATTTTCGGTAACTTTACCGACCGGAATATTTACCGATTGTTATTGTTATTGTTATTGTTAACTTGGTCTTTTATAGCGCCAACTCACCAACAGGTCTCTAGGCGCTTAAAAACAAACAGCAAACAACAATTCCTGAGGAATAAAGATAGTCAGGGGCCTGTAATAAGATTTATTTAGCTGGATCAAGTGCCTCCCTAAATAAAAAAGTTTTTAACAACTTCCTAAAACGCAGGAGATTCGCTTCTTTCCGAAGTTATTCTGGTAGATTGTTCCAGATCTGCGGAACCAAAACCGAGAAAGACCTGCCGCCTTTGGTTTTTAACTTATAACGAGGGCAGACCAAGAGCTGGGATTCAGCGGACCGCAAAACTCGCTTGGGGTTATATAACTCCAGGCGCTCTTTAATATACGCAGGAGCTTGCCCATAGATGGCCTTGTGGGCTATACACAGGCTCTTAAACTCCACCCTCTGTTCAATGGGGAGCCAGTGTAACTTGAGTAGTAGAATAGAGGCATGAGATCTTCTAGGTAACTTGAAGATCAGACGCGCCGCGTCATTCAGGACCACCTGCAATCTATTAATCAAAATTTTAGGTAGGCCTAGATAAAGGGCATTCCCGTAATCTAGCTTCGAAACAATGGTGGCAGAGACTACCATACGGAGTGCGGAACAGGAAAGAAGAGGGGCCAGCTTTCGTAGCTGTCGAATCAAGCCAGTACACATCCCTACTACTGAGGAGATCTGACTGGCCATGAACAACTCATTGTCAATCTTGATTCCAAGGCTTTTTACATTGTTACTTGGTATGGGTGAGGGCCCTAATTCCTGGGGCCAGTAGAGATCACTCCAAGGCGAGGCTAGGGTAGAGACCACCAGTACCTCCGTTTTTTCCGGATTTATTTTCAACAGATTGGCCGTCATCCAGCCAACCGTATGTCTGAGGATGTTCTGGGCACTGGTTTGTGCCAAGATCGTATTATCAATACTCAGCAATAACTGGGTGTCGTCAGCGTAGTTAAATACACGACAACCCATGTTAGCTAGAAAGTCAATCAACGGCTGGAGGTACAGGTTGAAAAGCAGTGGGGATAGTGCGGAACCCTGAGGGACTCCGCACTCCAGAATACCCACTTTAGAGATGGCATCCCCCAGTTGAATCCTCTGGGTCCTACCAGTCAAAAAAGATTGGAGCCACTGATGGACCTGACCCCTTATCCCAAATGCAGCCAATCTGTCCAATAGCAGGGAATGGCTGACAGTATCAAACGCCGCCGATAGGTCTAAAAGTATCAGAGCGCTTGGTTTCTTACTGTCAGCCATACCTCTCAGCTCATCCAGCACCGAGAGCATCACCAACTCGGTGCTGTGATGTGCCCGAAATCCTGCCTGATGCTCCTGGAGAAGATGGTGTGATTCCAGGAATGAGGAAAGGGACTTCAGCACATGTTGCTCTAAGATCTTGGACAGAAAGGGCAGCTGGGATATCGGCCTATAGTTTTTTTAAATGGCCGGGTCGGCTCCAGGCTTTTTTAACAGAGGCCTCACCCGTGCCTCCTTAAGACTTGATGGTAATTGGCTGGTCTCCATTGAGCTATTGAGAATGGAGATAATGTGATTTTCCAGAATAGGGCGCACCAAACGAAAGACCCTAGGGGGACACGGGTCTGCTGGGGAGCCTGACTTAATGTTGTTCATTATCTGCTCCAAGCTTAGAGAATCCAATTCAGGAAGCTTAGAAATATATACTTCAGGGGAAGACTGAGCTTCCTGTGACGGGTAGGGGCCCTTCAGGGCACTAACCTTGATCTCAGAAAGGATAGTTTCCACCTTCTCGAGAAAGAAGCTTTGGAAACTATCGGCAGTTATTGTTATTTCCGATGTTTCTGGTTTTTTGCTCAGCTCAGTTAAGATTTTAAATGTTTCCTTCTGAATGTTGTCCTCTTGACTTATACGGGTTTCGTAAAAATGTGCTTTTGTTGCCATAATCAGTTTCTTATATGTCTTAAGTGAGGTTCTGTATTGTTCCCTGTCTGTCCCATCTTTAGTTCTCCTCCAGGTCCTTTCTAAGCACCTGAGTTTCTTTTTGTGGTCCCTCAGAAGCGGGATGAACCATGGGGCGCCTTTTACTATTCCTTTTACTTTTTGTAATTTGTCCGGAGCTATCTGGTCTATTGCCTGACTCAGATTCTGCATTAGGGGCCAGATGTAGGTAATAATTTTTTTACCACCTCTTAAATACCGTCTCACACCGACTCGGTATTACCGAGTAGGAAAATGAGATGTAGATAAAAAATCCGGGAACAATTACCGACTCGGAATCTGTCGGTAATCGTAACCGGTATTTACCGACTCGGAATATACCTACACGGTAAAATCCGAGACGGAAAAACCCAAACTTATCCACCGGTGCCATGGCCCATAGGAATGAATGGCAACTCCCGACCCGGAAAAATACCGAGTCGGTAAAAACCGACCCGGTATTTACCGTGTCGGTAATATCCGTCGAAGATTTTGAAACTGACAAACATGTGATCCTGTGAACCAATCAGGTACTCCAACCACACCCAAATCCAAAGCCACAGGGGAACTAACCAATCAGATCCAAGCACCACACCCCAGTACCTGGGACAGGCCACGCCCATGCAGGTGCAGAAACCAACAGTCAGGAGAGCAGGAGGACAGAGTGTGGAGCAGCCTTTCCTGAGTCAAACAACACTGCAAGATGGAGAGCCAGGAGGCACAGAGAGATGCTGCAGAGCGCAAAAGGAAGCAGAAGTTCAGCCAGGAAGAACTACAGGTGCTAATTTCCGAGATTGTGAGACATTATGGCAAAATTTCCGGAAAGCAAACTCTGCATGTTGCAGAATCCATCAAACGCAGCACCTGGTTGGACATACAAGGCAAGGTAAATGCCATTGGTGTCACCCACCGTGACCTTGAAGACCTTAAAAAACGGTGGTATGACATCCGCATTATCACCAAGAAAAAACTTGCTGCCCACCGCAAGGAAAGTGCTGCAACAGGGGGAGGAAGAAACAGAGCCCCCAGACTCACCGACATCGAGGAGATGGTGGCATCCACCCTTGAGAAGGAATGCATTCACGGCATCGGAGACGCTGACAGCTCAGCAAGAGGAGCAAAGAAACCAGGTAAGATGCAAGTACATTATCATTTACCCATTTACCTATTCCCCTCACAGGACAAATCAGACTCCACAACAGGTTTAACTAATGTCCTGCAATGCATCCTGGGAAATGTAGTCATGTGTAGATACCTCAGAGCAGTCAGCGTGCATTGCAGCAAGGGGAGCAACAGACAACTAGCATAGGCAAATGAGAGACAGCCAAAAGTGCAATAGAAGTGTATTTAATCTCATGACACTGGTGAACAACTTCACTGACACAATGTCCATGTCTGTCCACAGGAGAGTCAATGCGTAGCACAGCAGAGGTCAGAGAGAAGAGGAGGGAAGGAGCCGGACCGAGCACATCACACGGAGGGAAGGACCAAGAGCAGGCAGCCCCGATACCTGAGGAGGCAACAGCAGGAAATCCACAATCCCCTCTCCTATTCGGTAGTCAGGACACAGGAGCGGCTGAACAATCACCCACCCCCACAACACCATCCCCAGTGCTGGGAAGAGTAAGGTGCCATGATGTGCCCCCCCGCAGACTACTGCAAACATCATCGGAGGAGGAGGTGGAGGGTGACACACAGGACAGAGGCAACACCGAGCAGCAGCCCAGTCCCAGAGTCACGCGGGCCAGTGTCCGAGGGCGACGGCCACGGGAGGTAGAGGATGTGCGTCAAGTTCAGGGTGTCTTCTGCGGACTGGAGGCCACCATGGTGAAAGTGCAGCGCCTGCAGGCAAAAGCGATGATGGGGGTTCAGAGGCAGGCACGCACAACAAATAAAAAACTGGAAGCAGTAGGCAAGGGCATCGGGGAAATGGCAGAAAGCATGCAATCTATGGCGTCAGGAATATCTGATATTACACAGTGCATGACTGTCCTGTGTGACAAATTGGACAGGGACCATTTAGAGAGACGCAAGGCCCGTGTGGATGTGCGACAGCAAACCAAGGCCCTGAACAGGTTTGCCACTGCTACCACTGTGCTGTGCAGACGGTCAGTGACGATGCAGGATGCCATAGTGCAGTGCTGCAACAATTTAACAGAAGGTATGGCCAGGATGACCTCTGCTATGGAGCTCGTGCTCGCGCATCAGACTGGCACTGGAGGCGACACTTGTGCTGCCGAAAGCGAGGGGTCCACCAGCAGGAGTGGTGCAAGCACTCCTGTGCAAGACTTACGGAGGAGTGGCAGGCTTCGGGGAAGTGTGTCAGGCCACAGTGAGAACATTGATTCACAGCCACAGCAGCCCCGCCCTGTGGCCCGTGGCCACAAACATTGACTTTGCCCTCCACCCGAGGCTGTAGTCACGGTGGTGTTAACCGTGACAACACACTCATGGAGTGTTTGATATAGTGAGCCCAATGTGAGCTAGCAATGCTGTGGCGTAGTGATTATTAAACTACTTACACAAAGTTACATTCATGCCTGTGTCTCTTTACTCACTCAGAAATATTGTTGTGTAACCTCTTCCCGTCTCAGTCTCCCATCTGTAGCTGCTGCTGCCACTGTAGCTTGGGGCTCTGCCTCCTCTGGGTCGTCATCGATGTCCTCATGATATGTGAGCTCCACCTCTGTGCCTTGCTTGGTGGCGAGATTGTGTAACATTGCACAGGTGGCTATTATTTTGCAGCAGATGATTGGGGTGTACTGCCGTGCACCTCCACTCTTGTGGAGGCAGCGAAACCTGCTCTTAAGGAGTCCAAATGTCCGCTCAACAACGTTTCGTGTAGATCTGTGAGCCACATTGTATCGCCTTTCACTCCTGGTGGATGGGTTGAGGTAGGGAGTGAGCACAAAGGACCGCAGGGCATATGCACTGTCGCCTAGGGGGAGAAAGATAGACATTAATTGCAAGTACATGAGACGTAGATCTGATGTGAGTGTCAGGGTGTGTCATTGTGATTTACCTAGCAGGTATCCATTTCCAAATTCTCCGGCAAGTAGGCGTGTGTATATTCCACTATTCTGGAATATATAGGAATCATGGGTACTTCCGGGGAACTTGGCTACGATGTCAGTGATGAGGTTCCCTGCATTACATATGACCTGGACGTTGATGGAGTGCGTCGATTTGCGATTCCTGTAAATGTGCTCTGTGGCTGCAGGTGGACAGAGTGGGACGTGGGTGCCATCGATGCAGCCTATCACGTGATGGAAGTGTGCCAGTTGATAAAAGTCTATCTTGGTTTTTGCTAATTCAGCCGGTGTTACAGGGAATGAAATATAATGCCCCATCCTCTGCATCATGGCATCAAGAAACCTCCTGAAGAAGCGGGACAGGCAGCCCTGGGACACGCCACCCACTACAGCTATCACACTCTGGTAGCTCCCTGAGGCCAGCAGGTGTAAGCTACATAGCACCTGGACATGAGGTGGGATGGCATGGGCCCTGGGTGTTGGGTGGTCCAGGAGTGGGTGTAGGTCCCTGATCAATTGCTTGATGGTGTCTGGGTGTAGCCTGTACCTCTGCAGTATTTCAGGCTCTGTCAGTTGGAACAGTGTTATCCTCTGCCTGTACACTTGTTCCTCCCTTAGCCATTCTCTCTCTCCTGCTGCCTGTAGTCTCTGCCGTCTTGCTATGATGTAAAAAGCCGCCATCATGGGTCCTGAGGTGAATTTTAGGACTTTTTTTATAGCCCTCCCTTGGTTACCACCTGCTTTCAATCCATGGTAAATACCGACTAAAAAATACCGTTTTTCTGCAGAATCAGTATTTTTGGGCTTACCTACATCTCCAAGGCCAATTTCTACCGTTTTTTATTTTCCGAGTCGGAAAATACGAACTCGGTATTTATGTATACGGTAGATTCCGACACGGTAATTTTACCGGGTCATTATTACCGAGTCGGTATGTTTCCGACTCGGGTTTTCACGAATCGGAAATTAATGGCCTCCTACATCTCATTTCCTGGATTCCGGTCGGTAACGGCCGATTTTACCGGTTTTCGGCCGTTACCGGCCGGTAAACGCCTACCTACATCTGGCCCTAGATCTTTATAGTCCTGGTCCAAATCTCCTTTTAAAACTAATGTTTGGACGCGGTTAGAAGGCTACAGGTCAGAGCTTGAGAATCTACTTTTGTCCACTGCCGGACTTTTTTTAATTTAGGGGGTTTTTGGGACACATAGCTTTCGATCGGAATCTCACAATTCACCAAGTAGTGGTCCGACCAAATACAAGGTATGATGTCCACAAGGTTTACCCTTGGGTCTGGTGTCCAGATGAGATCTAGGATGTGCCCCTTGACGTGAGTGGAGGCATCCACAAGTTGACTGATCCCCAAAGAGGACATAGTATTCTCTAAATGTCGAGATGACAGATCTTTATAAACTTTATCCCAATGCATGTTGAAATCTCCTGTCACCACAATTTTTTGATATCTAGTACATAAATCAGACATAATCGGAGCAAACAAATCATTAAAAACTGACGTGGAGTTTGGGGGACGGTACACGGCGAGGATCATTAAGCATGAATTATTCAGCATGATCTTCACTCCAAGTATATCAGCGACTTCTATAGTTTCAGCAATTATTTTGACAGCTTTTAAGTTTTTCTTAAACAGAATTGCTACCCCCCCGCCCCGGGCATTTTCCGCACGGTTGTGCCATACCGCGTCATAGTTGCTGGGAAGGGCAGCTATAATATCTGGCAGGGAATTTTCACCCAGCCATGTCTCCGTGAGTGTTAAAATATCAATAGCATCATCCTGGAGAAGGGTGAAACCCTCAAGATGGTGCTTTTGAAGGGACCTAGTGTTTAAGCAGGTTAATTTCAAGGAGAGAGGAGCTGTTCCGGAAAAACCCCTGCAAGGTTGGAGAATATTCAGATCATTTAATCTGGTCACAGTAACAGGATCCAGAACCTGCCTACCCGTATCCATATCTCGCAAGTCTTTAGAGGAAAATATCTGTCGTTGACCAGAATACCTGGACCCTGACCCGACCGAGCGCGGACGGGCGCAGACGGGCAGGACTCTGGCACGACTCCGGCGCAGGTCCGGCGCGTCCGCTGTACGCGTCCGCTGCGCGGAGTCATAGCCGTCTTATTTAAGCGCTGCTAGAGCGCGTCACCCGCCTGATCCTCACCCAATATGGCCACCAAATAACCGGGAACCAGCCCTCGGCGTCGACACTCAGCCGAGAGCGGTCCCGAGGCAGAGGGAGGGGGATTCGGTAAAATATACAGATTCGGTAATTTTACCGATTCTGTAATTTTACCGAATCTGTAAAATTACCGATTCGGTAAAATTACCGAAAATGCATGTTTTTTATCCCCCTACATCTCCATGGCCATTTACTGGTCGGTAACGGCCGAATTCGGCCGTTACCGGCCGGTAAATGGCCAAAATCTCCCACCTACATCTGGCCCTTAGTTCCTTGGTTCTTGCTTTTTTCAGGATTTCCTCTTTAATTTGAAAGTCATGTGCACATGCAAGGATATCTGATTGTCTGGCATTCAGTCCTATGGGCCGACCTACCCTATGCACTCTATCCAGCCACAATTCAGTGTTATCTTCCCAGTCCAGGATAGAGTGGAACAGCGCCTCTGTGTATCCTCGAATGTTTGATCCCTCCGAGCCTGAAGGGCTCCCTCTGAGGCAGATATTATTACGGCGGGACCGGTTCAATTGGTCCTCATGCTGTTCATGGAGGCAAATTATTTCTTAGCATAACATCTCCAATTCTTTGCTCCTTGTAGTGTTGTCTTCTAGAGAGGACAGTCGGTCCCCCACCAATGACAAGTCTTGGGACAGTGCTCGGATATCCTGGGTTAAGTCTTTTTGAGGTCCAGGAAGTCAATTTTAAGAGAGTTAAAAAAGGAGGCCAGAAAAGCAGGGGTCACTGGGCCCTTCTCTGACTCCAGGCCCCCCTCTAGTTCTGATTGTGACAGGGCTTGCATATTAGATGTAGAATCCCTAGCAAGGACAGGTGTGAAGTGGATTAACATTTCGTGGACCGACTGGTCGCGCTTGTTTTTAACCACCACCATAGCTGTGTAGGGGGTGGTAATGAACTTTGGGGCCCAGGATTCCCGAGAGGCTTAAGAGGGGCAGTTATCCGCTGTCGTCACTGTGGGTCAAGGTGTCGGAGCCGCTGCACATGGCCAGGAATGGAGGCACGAGCAAGCCCAGCGTAGCAGAGAAGTTGACTCTGAAAGACGGTCATTCAAAATGACGACCATGCTTCCCTCAATTTTTGAACAGTGGGCAATGTCTGCCAGGGTAGAGGGCCTCCCCAATAGGTCTGATGTATCATCCAGGACCCCCGTGAACCCCTGGATGGCTCCACTATGTTATCTAGTCTCCAGGCCAGGGGGGTGGGGGAGCAGTCCCACACCATAGGTGATCCAGGAGTCCTTCCAGCAATCCATGTGGCAACAGTAAAGCACAGCCCCAGTGGGGGCGCAAGGAGGCTGCCCCGGTTCAACCCCCACCAGAATGTCCAGACCCCATATCATAGACTTATGGGCGTGGGGCACTGCAGTGGGCCCCGTCAGTCCAGCTGCATTAGAATTGGCAATGCCCCTCTTCACCGACCGCTGATCAAATCTCCTTGGTCGGTCTGTGCCAAGGGCAGGGGCCCAAAGGACGAAGTTTGGGCCGTGCACACAGACAGGGGAGGCCCACGGCAGCCCGATTGAGGAGGAACTTGTGGGGTTCCCCATAGCCGCGGCCCTCACTAGAACCAATGAGGCCCCCCAGGAGAGGCCTCCGTACCGGGGATGAGGCATAGCTAGCTGAGGATGAGGGCTTTGGATCTTGCAGTGTGGCAGCAAGTGGCGTAACAAAAGCTTAGGGGGTCCCCATGCACGGTGCGATGAAGGGGCCCTGATCAACTACATGCAATGTATGTCCCTCACCTATCACCTTTGCAAGGACTTTCAGTACCTCACAACCAATAGACACTTTCAGCAGAACTATTCCCAGATTACACACATTTTCAGGCTGTGGATTGAGATGTACCTCAAGTGCAAAAAGGCCTATAGGCTGCACACACTAAATGGCATCAACCAGATGGGTGGCAAACTGGGGAGTAGGTATGTTACTGCCTCTTAGACAAATTACTTTTGTTCTTAATGTATACAATGCTGGTGCTGGCAAAGAGGAAATCAGAATATCTAAAAATATATTTTATTTAAGTGAGGAAATGGCAGGGCCGGAAAACAAACAACTTTATACAAGAATGAAAATCAATAACTGAGGAAGCTTATGTAGTGCACACACAAAAAGCACTAAGCAATGACAAGCTCAATACTGTGTTTCAGGATTTGGGGACATGGTAGCCAGAAACCTTAAGGCTTTTTATTAAACCATAATCACATGTTTGAAGATGTTGGTGCCTCTGTCTGAGGCAGCCAGTCTATCTAATAGGCATAGGTCTAAACCCTGGTTTGGTTTGTCCCTTTATCACCAAAGACAGATGTGTAGAACGGCAGAAAGAAGATGGAAGGAGAGAGAATTTGAGGAAAACAGGACATGCTCTAGGAAGCATCTGCAGCTGCATTAGGAACAGGAAAAGGCAAAAGATATATTATACTACTACTATAATGGAAGGCATATCATTGTGCTGCTAGCGGGTTCAGTTAGCCTACTCATCCATCAGGCCTCGTCCTGATGGCATTGCCTTCACAAAATTTGGTAACCAACAGGGACTCTTGCCTTTCAACACAAGATCATTATAATCCAGCACAAAATATGAATAATCTCTAGTCAGGAACTCAAATTTTTTCGCCTTATTTCACTAGGTGAGGCACTGTTGAGTCCTTGCCCAGCAACATGTTGTGGTATCTGTCCTTGATATGGCAAGGTGTAGTCTCACAATATATTAAAACAGCTGTTGTGACTCCCCACATTAAAAAAGAAGGTCTTCCCATGGATGACAGCCAATTTTTGACCAAGTTCTTATTTGCCGGTATCAACCAAGTGTCGGAGGGAGTGGTACATGAAATGATCCAGAAGCATGTTTGTAAGTTTTACCTATTCAGTAAATGTTAATTTGGATTTCAACTGGGGCAATCATTTGTTTGCTTGAACCTTTCCGTGTCCTATGATACAATAGATCACTCTCTTCTTTTGGAAAGGGAGAACTTTTCCTTCCGGATTTGAGGTACAAAGCTTGGCTGTAATCAGCTTTAGACTGGGTTTAGAGATTAAGATAATTATTCCATGGTGAAGGAGCTTTATTTTTGCGCTGCCACACGATTATGCAGTTTATCCATTGCTTTTTAAAGGTAATATATAGCTGACTTTCAACTGGACTGGACTTTCAGCACTAAATAGATGACACCCAAATAAGGACTCATCTGGAGGAAGGTAGTTGCCAGGCTCTGTTCCCACATTCTTACGGGCTCACAGAGATTGTTGCTTCTTGGTGGCAACATTTAATCATGGAATCATTGCCTTCATCGAAGAGCCTTCATCAGCAACCACACCAAGCACAGAATTAGCTGTTGTCTTGCACATGCCTTCTTGTCAGTAAAGGGAATACAGCAAATGCTTTTAAGAAAACTCTGATCACTTGAGCAAGCTTGAGCATCAGTACACTTAAAATGAGTTTAGCTCCAACTGTCAGTGTTCTGCAGCGTTTCGTTGCAGTACAGAACCTATCTAGCTCATCAAAGCATCCTCAATTGTCCTTCTGCTCACCATTGCCTCACATTTTTCTCCTTGCCTACCCCTCAGCGTGTACTCTTTCACTCTTCTAGATTTCCTAGTCTTTCGGTTCCAAATAGTCCTCTTTGCCTTTTCAGTGCCTTATGCTACTTTTCTACTTGCCTACTATATTTAGCCCAGGTCTGACAAATACCTTTATTACCAGGCATTTTCAGATCAGAATTTCAACTTGGAGTGCTTCACTCCAGGCTTCTAATTTCTTTGCTATCACTGCCTAGTCTACAGCTGGTCAACTCTACTGCTGATTACCTTTTTACTCCAGAACCATTTGTAGTGGCAAGTTTGAAGACACATTCCTGAAAGGCAGAAATTGGACTGCCATCACCCTGTGGCTTGGTGCTGCCTCTTGTAAATCAGGAGGCATGCACTATTTTAGAGTGAGGGTTGTTGTATTCCATACCCTCATGTCTGACAATAGAGAGAAGGAGCAAATAACAGCTTCTTGTGGGGATGAGAGTAAGTAAACCAACTTTCAGTGGCGGATTAAAAGGAAATATCACAAAATGGAGTGGCTATTTTATCTTAATCTCTATTTTCTTGGCCGGAGTTACTTATGGCAGCATCATGAACCATCTCTACTGTTAGTCTATACTGACCATCAACTCTCTTTAGTTCCCAAAATTAGAACGGAAGTGAAAGATTTAGTCCAGACTGGCTTGAAATCTTGTTCCATTCTTGGGCTCAACGAAAAGGACTGCACTTATGAGGGTTAACATTTTATTTTGTATGGCCTATAATAATGTCCTTCATGTCAAGATAACTGCTGGACAGCTTTACATGTTCCAGGTGGCTCAAGACCCAGTTATGTGATTGATTTACGGAGTGAAGAAACAACATTATGTTGTGCTCCATAAAATTAAAGGAACTATGTCTGGCCCATAGAGCTACTTATTACAAAGGCGATTTGTGCCTTAAAAAGTCATTAGAAGATGCTGCCCCAAAAGACATTTGCAATATTCCGCTCCAATGAGACATACTATAAAAGTCATTCCAGTGGAGCCTTCTTTAGCATCTTTTTGGTTTCCCTATGTTACATATTGCCTTCAGAAAACTAGGCGACTGAGAAACTGTTTAAAACCAGCCGTTTCTAGGAAATGTATAGCTAAGGATGAGTTACTCCTCTACCGGGTAATGACATACTTTGTACAGTGGCCAACAATCTACATACATACACATTCTCCATAATAGAACCCCAGAATGTTAATCTATATTTGTAATAGGACATGCTCACTTTTCTCCTTTGTGTTGTACTCCTCTGCAATTTTTCCCTTCCTGTAGCTATTCTACCCATTTGTATCTTCTCCTACTAATATTCTCCCTCATGTGGCCTTCTTTTTTTACTCTCTCCTTCACATCCTCCCTGTCCTATGGTTTCCATTCCCTTTCTCTGTCTTTTATCTCACCCATCTCCTCTGCCCTCTCTTCCATGCTTTTTTTGTCATCTCTCCTCCACTAGGTTGTTTGTCTTTTCTCCCTTCCATATTACTTGTCTCTGTGTCACCTGTTTTCCTCTCTCACCTCTCCCTCTCTTTCTCATGTCTCTTTACCATCGCTCCTACCTTTTCCTATCAGTTATTTATTGATTATATATACATGTCTCTTCATTACCTCTTGCTCAGCTATCTCTCTCACATAATTATCATTTAATTACTTCTTTGCTACCTCTTCTCTATGCCTGTCTCTTTATATCATGCTTGTCCCTTTATCAACTTGCTATCTCTTTCCCCCTGCTCTCTTTCTAACCTGTCTCTGTATCGCCATGCTCTCTCCTATCTCCCCACCCTCTCTCATTTCTTTCTCATCTGTATCTGTCTCTTAATTTACCCTACTCTCTCTCTCTCCCCACTGTCTCTTTGTCACCTGTCTCCTGATCATGTCCACCATCACTTAGCCCCTCCTTTTCGCTCTCTGCTGCCACATTCTCACCTGTCTGTCGCTTAATTTCCTCTTTTAGCTTGTCCCTTTCTCACTTCTCTCTCTCTAACCTGTACGTCTCTTTTTCATCCCTCTCTTTTGTGACTACTAATGCTCTCTCTGGGCTATTGCTTTCTTGGCTGTCTCTTTATAACCTCTCTCATCTCTCATCTGCCACCCTTTTTGGCTCTCTCAGTTGACTTTCACCTCTCTTCATCTCTATTGGATGCCTGTCTCCTCCCTATCGCTGTCTTTCCCTTCTACTCTGCAGTCCTTTTTGACTTCTCTCTCTTAATCACTCGCTCACCTGTCTTCCCCTCCCAGCCCTTCTCCCTCTCCCATGCCCCCGTCTGAGTGTCTTTTAAGCTGTCTCTTTCCCATATGCCTCTGTATTTATCACTTCTCAACAAATCTCATCCTTCCATACCTGGTATCTGTGTTTAAGTTATATCCCTCCCAACAACTGACTGTCTCTTTATCAACGGTCTTTCTTTCTTCCTGTTCTAGCTCTATCACTTCTCTCCCCTTCTCCAATAGTTGAACGTTGGACCGGCAGACAATCCGTGCATGGTTATACATTGGGAACACATATAGCTATGATAGCTCTCGAAGATTTTGGGACACTCCTGCATTACTAATCCAACCTACTACGCCTACAGTGGTAACCCACACCCGACCGAGCATACTGACACGAGAGGGCCGGCAGTGCGGTATTAGACACACCCACCGTCATTTACCGATAGGTAACACACTATAGCCTCTCCAATGCATCATGATATTCCTGGATCAGATCGCACACTGGGCACACGAGGCTCCCGACGTATTGAGGAATGAAACCTTTGGTAATGAGACATGCATTTTACCAGTATGATGTACGAATGTAGTAATGTATTGAGGTCTATTGTCATATTTGATGGTTAAAACCCAATAAACAAATTTAAACAAAAAAAAATCACTTCTCTCCCCTTCTCTCAATAACTGTCTCTAGTGTGTCTGCTATCTCCTCTCATATCTGTCTCCACACATTTATCCTCAGTTGTCCGTTAAAACATGGCTGTCTCTTTACCAACCCCCATCCCACTCACTCTGTCTCTCTTTCTCTCTCTCAGCTCTTACTTTTCTTCCTGCAGTCTCTTTTGTACCTTTTTAACTGGCCTCCCCTCTATCGCTCGTCGTGGTGTTTCACCTGCCTATCGGGCACACAACTGTCTCTTCTCTTTCTCTCTACCCTATTCCTTTCTCACCTTCCTGCTTCTTTATCACCCCTCCACTCTAATTCTCTAGCAGCTTTCTCATATCTATTTCTGTCTCACACCTGTCTCTTCTCTCATCTGCCTTTTTCTCACCTCTCCCACCTCTCTGTAACCTGTTCTTTATTACCTCACATTAATTTTTGCACTTCTCTCTCTTTCTCCCTCTCATCTGTGCCTTTCAAGTTCCCGCTTTTTCTCGTTTGCCATTCTCCTTCCCTGCATTGTCTGTCCCCTCTCTCACCCTGGGCTCTGCAGGTGTTTCCTTCCTCACTGACATAAAGAGACATGGAGCGCGTTTACTGGGGGCCCTATCTGCCGACATTGATTCATTTTGCATGTTTGTTATGCGTTTCAATGTGCTGGGATATCCTATCCCATAAAACAGGCTTCAGTCAGGCAGCAGCTGCCATGTTTTTTCCTGAAGACTTTGTGAGAAGGCTTCGGAAGTGGATGGTGGCCCCCTCCAGAGTAAAGGTACCTGGGGGGCCCCCCGCACTGCGGGGGCTGCAGGGGCCTGTGTTACGCCCCTGGTGACAGCAGGTTCCAGGATCAGTCAAATGTTCAGGGATCAACGCTGGATCACACGGTATGGCAGCAGGTCCCAGTGGTTAGATCCAGTCATCAGGGAGCCTTGTCTCACCCGGGGCAGGGTCTCAAGGCTGGGTGCAGTCCAGATGCGGCCCACCGGCCCCCAAGGCAGGGTCGCTGAAACCAGGCACACAGGCCCATGAGGAAAGGCAGTTGCAACCAGAGCCCGGGTAAAGGACTCATGCAGCCGCCATGTTGAGGTGCACTCAGTGTGCAGTCTCGGGAACCACGATCACTTAAAGGGTGCTCGGGGGGCTTGGCCAACTGCTGAGCATGGAGGACCTAAGCTGGAGGAGCTCAGTCCCAAAACCGCGATACATGCCAGACTATCCTAACGATTAGTGTGGCTATAGTGGTCGCGGAAGGAGTATAATTGCTGGTGGAATTACGTAGCAACAGACAGACACGGATACTGGTACCGCGGTGCTGACGGCCATTACGTGACTGGAGGTGAGCTGCAATGTGATATGGGTAGCCGGAATCCAACGCAGCGGAAGTTGTTTGCAGGCCATCCGGGGGGGTCAAGAGGGCTGCATGCTGCAAGACAGACGCTGTGCGAGTGCTGGAACTTCTGTGGGCAGAAAGGCAGCCTACACTTGCGGAGGTACGGAGTTTGCACTGTTGCTGCCTCCGGCCCTGGAGATAAGGACACATCCATGCATGCAGTGAAGACGGTCACGCACCCCGGGACCCAATTACCGCTTGGCAGTGCTTTGCAGGGTGGGTTTGAGTGCCGGAGGTGTGTGGTGCGGTGATACGCTGATGGCGACAGTGGGTTCTGCTGAAGTGAAGTGAGACCTCAGTGCAGCGAATGCATGTTGGACAGAGACAGCGGAGGCACGATCTGGGCGTTTGCAACAGGAGTACTAGGGGAGTGTAAAACCAAAGGGCCACATCTGCGGACACCTTCTTGCTGAGACTGAGGTTTGGACTGGTTGGAGAGGGCGTGAGCAGTGGAAGTGCGTGCATCTGTGCTGCACACATTATAGCAATCCTGGAACAACGGAATACACGCGATCGCCGGGGCAATATGGGACGCGATAGAGCTAAACAAACTGATGCAGCGGTCGGGGAGGATACGCACTTCGCGCCCAGCAGTGACCCCCTCAAACAACTCGGACAACTAGGTGTGCCCACCATGGGAACCGATCAACAAGCTGCCAAACTAGATTTAATTTTGAAAGTAATACAAGCCTCGCACATCGCGACTGAATCACAAATGGGAGCGCTATACACTAGTCTAAATTTGCTGCAGGCGGACCACAAGAAACTAACGGACAAAGTGAAGTAAAAAAAGCTGGCCCTGAATGACTTGATACCGCAGCAGATCATGCACACCTCTCAGCTTGAACAGTTTCAGTGCCAGTTGAAGGGATTGCAATACAGAGTGGACGACGCAGAAGGACGGTCGCAACGTAATAATGTCCGAATTCTTGGTATTCCGGAGCGGAGCGAGGGACCTAATCCCACCCAATTTGTGGAAAACTGGCTGCGGGACCACGTGGCAAAGGAGGGACTGCCAACCCTCTACAGTGTGGAGAGAGCGCATAGAGTACCGCCGAAACCGCCTCAACCAGGTGCACCGCCAAGACCACTGATAGCTCGTATCCTGAACTATAAAGACCGCGACACGATACTGAGGGCGGCTAGAGAGAATGGCCCTATTACACTTCGACAACAAAACAGTCTCTCTCTACCCGGATTTTACTCTGGCGGTGCAAAAAGCCAGGGCAACTTTCCAGGAAGTAAAGAAGAACTTGAGGGCACGTAATCTGAAATATGCACTGCTCTTCCCGGCCCGGCTGAAGGTTATCT